>NC_141020.1:23167793-23885293 GCF_052327205.1 Somniosus microcephalus | reverse complement strand
CACAAGTGTCAGAGGGCAGAATATCCGGGACCAGTAGCTTTTAAAGGGGCCATTGGCCATCCTTAAAGGGCAACGTGCTTCACATTTATCAAATGGCTGAACCAAGGCCCAGAGACAGAACGGAGCTGTTCCAAGATACCACTTTGCAGGTACTACAGAGTAGGGTGGGTCTATGTGGAGCAGGGGGTTAGCGAGTTTTAAATCATTTATATCTTCCAGGAATATACATGATTTTGAGGATGAGCTTGGGAGTTCTCCCCGGTGGGCAGCACGGTGGCATAGTGGTTAGCACTGTTGCCTCACAGCGCCAGAGACCCGGGTTCGAATCCGGCCTCGGGTGACTGTCTGTGTGGAGTTTGCACATTCTCCCCGTGTTTGCGTGGGTTTTCTCCGGGTGCTCCGGTTTCCTCCCACAGTCCAAAGATGTGCGGGTTAGGTTGATTGGCTATGATAAAATTGACCCTTAGTGTTAGGGGGATTAAATACATGGGGTTACAAGGATAGGGTGGGATATGTGTTGGTGTAGGGGTTACGGAGATCGGGTGGGATATGTGTCGGTGCAGGCTCGATGGGCTGAAATGGCCTCTATCTGCACTGTGGGGTTTCTGTGATTCTGTGATTCTGTGATCCTGGCCAAAATTATCCCTGAACCAACATCATTAAAATAGATTACTTGGTCATTTATCACATTGCTGTTTGTAGGACCTTGCTGTGCGCAATTTCCTACATTTACAAAGGACTTAATTGGCTTTGGGACGTCGTGAAAGGCACTCAATAAATACAAGTTCTTTTTTTCTTCCTCTTATAAAAGACAGCCAGGTTCAAACACAAGTGCCAGTCAATGACAGCGCTCACACTAAACTCTGCCACGCCTACCTGCCCCAGCCTAATGTCCGACAGCCAGGGTTAATGACAGATCATGGAAGGAGGTAATGGGGCCATTACAGCTGCGACCTCAGTGCTGAGGCCGGTTTCCTGTCGTTTTCAATTTGGAAGCCTGATGCGATCAGCGGTATTTGGGAGTTGCTGATTGAAATCGGTGCACGCACTCGACAAAATCCAAATGACCAGAACAGGCCTTGTAAAAGAGCCCAATTCCTTCCTCGTGCGGCACAATGCGAGACCCCCCCCCAGATCATCACTGCTGGATTTTTATCCGCAGCCTAAATAATCACCGCCTGCTCCCCGGGGCTGTGTCGAAATGAAGTCAACTGCTTGCAGCTGCCTGCTTTGCCGCGACACTTTCTCTCACCGTTCTCTCCAACGCTCGTATTCAAGCCCCAGCATCAATCGGTGATGTCAGCTGCTTAACGGTGCCTGGTCCAGGTGACCCTTCCCCATCGATGATTCCGGCCAGAGAATGCTGAGGGACTGTTTGACCGGGATAGATTTGTTTTGAGTAAGGGTCTCAAGGGGTATGGAGGAAAAGCAGGACGAGGGAGTTGAGCTGCAGATCAGCCATGATCTAATTGAATGGCGGAGCAGGCTGGAGGGGCTGAATGGCCTCCTACTGATGTTTCTATGTTCCCATGTTACATTACTTTGATATATCTGCCTACTGGGGCTGAATGACTCTTGTGCCATCGCCTGAGATTCACTGTGACCCCCCACGGGTTTGTAACTATCCAGACCTGGCTCCGTAAAGTCTTGTTCGGTGCTTAAATTCAATTTATTTCCTTCCCTTCTGGGCATTAGATGAGGACGAAGACCAGCCGCAGAACCAGCACCAACAGCAGCAGCACCAACAGCAGCAGCAACAACAGGAGCAGCACCAACAGCAGCAGCAACAACAGGAGCGCCAAGCTGCTGCTCACCCACCTGAAGCTGCACAGGCCAGAAGGGGCCAGTGCATGGAAGCCCGTTGGCGCAGAAGATACCACCCAAACAGGGTCTACAGACGCAGGGTCAGCCACCTCAACATATCTGAGCAGCAGTGCCAAAGGCGGCTCCGACTTTCGCGAGAGGTAGTGGGTGACATCTGCGCAATGCTGCAACAAGACCTGCAGCCCAGAGGACCAGGTGGACAACCCTTACCAGTGGCCGTCAAAGTCACCACCACACTCAACTTCTTTGCCTCCGGCTCATTCCAGGGATCAGCAGCAGACATCAGCGGCATCTCCCACACACACTTGCATCACGCAGGTAACCGATGCCCTCTTTGCCACCGCGCACAATCACATCCATTTCACCAAGGATCAAACAGTGTCACGGCGCATGCGGTTGGATTAGTTAATCTGGCAGGCTTTCCAAGGGTGCAGGACGTCGTTGACTGCACACATGTGGCCCTTAGGGCACCCCATCGCAATCCAGGTATTTTTGTCAGTCGCAAGTGCTTCCACTCCCTTAACGTTCAGCTGGTGTGTGACCACAGGAAGGAAATTTTGCATGTTTGTGCCAAGTACCCTGGCAGTTGCCATGACTCCTTCATACTGCACCAGTCTAGTGTGCCTCCGCTATTCAGTCCGCCAGACCAACTTAACGGATGGCTACTTGGAGACAAGGGCTATCCCCTGAGGACATGGCTAATGATGCCGTTGAGGAGCCCATCCAACGAAGCTGAGGAGAGTTACAACTCCAGCCACATGTCCACCAGAACCATAATCGAGCAAACCATTGGTTTGCTGAAGATGCGCTTCAGATGCCTGGATAGATCCGGTGGAGCCCTGCAGTACTCAGCAGCCAGGGTCTCCAGAATCGTCGTGGTTTGCTGTGCACTTCACAGCATGGCACAGCGTCGTGGCTTGCAGATTCCTGAGGACCAAGTGGCTCCTCACATATCCTCCTCAGATGAGGAGGAGAGCGAAAATGAACATCTTGCAGAAGCCCATCAACCAGTGGCAGCAGTACGCAAGAACATTGCTGCCCGGGATGCAAGGAACGCACTCATCTTGGCCAGATTTGCTTAGCCTAGCCAATCAAGCACTTTTGCCTCACAGCTTCTTACCTGAGCATTGACAATGGCCAAGAACCAGTGGATTCCTAGCAATTTGACCACCATACTGACAATTGCAAGTAATCCTAAGCCCTCAATGTGAAAGTCCCATTCGCGAAATGACACACGCCACAACTACGGCAATAGCCATCAGATTTTTTATTTACAGTAATCATCTGATGGCTTTTTGACATAAAACATCAAATTTCACCCAAGTGACTACCCTTGTGACTATTTGTGCAGTATCTTTCTCTTACGCGTGCTCCTACGTGGTACAGCCCCTGTGGCTTCAGCAGATGTGGAGGCCTCTTGCTCACTTTCCTGCTGCTCCTGTCTCAACACCTTTGGCGGGCGTCCTCTGGGGTTGCGAACCTGAGAGGGCTCGCCAACAGTCTGCTGCTCCAACGGCTGTGCAGGGGTTGAGACGCCGATCTCAGTTGGGTATGGACTCTGGTGGGGCTCTGACTGAGGGCTCTGCAGTGGCATGGAAGTGTGAGCGCTTGGAGAGGGGCCCCCACTTCCTTGATGTCTGCTACCAACTTCTCTCTCATGGGTCAGGTCCCCCTCAGCGCTTGCAAGTGGCTTGAGAGCACCTTGCTGCACATCAGGGGGGCCATGGGGACCCGTATCTGCACTGGCAGTCCTACTCAGAAGGGCTTCCATGAAGGTCTGATTTCTCTGTTCAATAGATGACCAACGCTCCTCCAGAGATGTCATTCTATTCAGAACACTCACCATGTTTTCTGCACTCTGGCGACTTATCACCTCCATGGAGGTTGCCATCCTTTCCATGGTGATGCATTCATGCGCCAGTGACTCCACAAAGGCTCTGCTCATGTTCGCAATGGACTCCTCCATTCGCTCCACACTCACAGCGACCCTGGAGACAAAACCTGCCAGAGACTCCTGCATCTGTTCCTGGAGTTCCAGCATCGCTGATCTTATGGATGGACCCAGAGGCAGAGGGTCGACATGCAGCTGAGCCGAGCTGGCAGACTCCTGCGCCCTCTGACTAGGACTCTCCACTGTCTCCACAATCAGCTGATGTTCACTTGTGAGCTGTGATACACCAGGTGACAACACTACACTATCTCGCAATGTTCCCTCCGAGGTGTGAGTGTCTGCGTTGGTGTTGGGTGCGGTGAATTCTGCTGACGCTGTGCCCTCAGAGGTTGCAGCTTCCTGTGAGGAGTCTTGAGGCTCATGCTCTTCCTCCTGGCTAGTGGGGACGGGTGCTTGCGATGGTCCTGTGGGGGAGTAAAGGAAAGAGTCAGAGATGTGAGGCCAAGGCTACATGCACAGTGCATATTGCAGATGATCATAAGTCCATCTGTTAGAGCTTCAGAATCATTATCAGCGACTCATGCAATGTCATTGAGAGATGGAAAACTATTCTGTCACCAGCTTGCTGTGATGTGCCCGTCTGTCCGTCCCCCACTTGGGAATCTTCCTCCACTCCCACGATCTCCAAGACCGCCTCCTCCCAGGGGGTGAGCTGGGCTACTGAGGGAGGCCCTCCTCCTGTCCTCGCTCTTTCTCTCTTATTGTGAGCTTTCTTTTCCTGCAATGAGGGAGACAAGTGGAGTTTGAGTGAGAATGAAGGCGTGAGTGTAGAGAATCCATAGCATAGATGCTTAACAGGAGACAAAGATGGAGTGAGGTGGCAAGACCAAGGGCCCTCCCTGTGTGTTGTAAGTTGTAATTGCATCACAGTGATAGGGAGTGTGAGGGCTGCATTGTCGAATAGTTAGGTGAGGGAGGGAATGGGTAAGGGTGCATGGATGTCAGTGTCAAGTGGGATGTGGAGGAAGAGATTGCTAAAGCTGAGTGCTGGTGAGGAGAGGCAATGGGGATCAGATTGAGGGTGATGGGAAATTCATATTCACTTTTCCAGTGCGCAGAAGGTCATGAAATCTCTTCCTGCACTGAAGCCAGGTTCTGCAGGTTATTGACAAAGTGTTGACCTCCTCTGCCACCTGGATCCACACAGCCTTGGTCTGCTGGGGAGGCTTCTTCCTCCCTGAAGAAGGGAAGAGCACCTCTTTATTTGCTCTTGCTCTCTCCACTAAAGCCTGCAGGGCAACGTCATCAAAGCGGGGAGCAGACCTAGGTCTCTGGCTGGTCATTCTTCCTGCAGTTGCCTCTAACATGCAAGGGCCAAAGCTTGGCAGTCTACAGAAGAAGCAAGGCTTGTTGCAGACCTTAAATGCAGCAGCAATGACGACGCCATCGGAGGCGACTTTCAGACTGGAAAAACTCATTGGCCATGGGTTATCAGACGTTGGAACTCAATTGGCCCATTAAGTTAAAATGGCATCATTTTCCCATGTCGATTTAGAATCGGGTGGCTAACACGGAATGCCGATTACACGACCCCAGCCTGCCCCAGTATCAAAATCCAGCCCTATGACTCTAAGGTGCAAAATAGATTTACAAGGATGATACTGAGAGGCTCATTTCTTTAGAAAGGAGAAGACTAAGGGGTGATCGAGTAAAGGTTTTTTAAATGATGAAGGGGTTTGATAGGGTAGACATAGTTTTCACTTGTGGGGGAGTCCAAAACTAGTGTCATAAATATAAGATAGTCCTCAATAAATCCAATAGGGAATTCAGGAGAAACTTCTTTACACAGAGAATGGTGAGAATGTGGAACTCGCTACCAGGGAGTGGTTGAGGCGAATGGCAGAGATGCATTTAAGGGGAAGCGAGGTAAGCACATGAGGGACGAAAACAGAAAATGCTGGAAACGCTCAACGGTGCGGTGAGGATGTTTCCACTGATGGGTGAGACTAGAACTAGGGGCCATAATCTTAGAATAAGGGGCTGCCCTTTCAAAACTGAGATGAGGAGAAACTTCTTCACTCAGAGGGTAGTAAATCTATGGAATTTGCTACCCCAGAGAGCTGTGGAAGCAGCAACATTAAATAAATTTAAAACGGAGATAGACAGTTTCCTAGCAGATAAGGGAATTAGGGGTTACGGGGAGAGGGCAGGGAAGTGGACGCGAGTCTAGGTTCGGATCAGCCATGATCCTATTGAATGGCGGAGCAGGCCCGAGGGGCCGTATGGCCTACTCCTGCTCCTACTACTTATGTTCTTATAACATTGGAGGAAGAGAGAAACAAAGTTAACATTTCAGGTCGATAAGCTTTCATCAGAACTGGGACGAGGGAGAAAGGAATTGAATGATTTGCTGAAAGGATTAGATGAAAATGGGGTGAGAGGAGGCTCGTGTGAAGCGCAAACACCGGCATGGACCAGTTGGGCGGAATGGCCTCTTTCTGTGCCTGTACATTCCATGTCATTCTAGGTAAAGCGACAATAGATATTTATGTTCTTCAGGTGAATTGAAATGAAGGCATTGTTCAGTGGAGTTCTCATTATCCACGCAGTTCTGGGTCTCACTGAAGAGAAATGATTTACATTTATTGAGATAGGATTATTGGATTTGAACAACGAAGCTGAATGATTTACCGAAACATTGGCAAAGTTTATTAAAAGTTCATTTTATTGCTGATGATTTCCATAAACCCAATTAACTTAGCCACCAGTGCAGTGGCCAGCTCCCTAATCAGGACATTAATTTTAGGGCGAGTCGTCACTCAGGGATGGACTCATTATCCACACTCGTAAAGGAAAATATGAGTGTGGCCTGTGCAATCAGTATGGAGACTTGTTAGGTAAATGAAGGCACTTGGCTTTAAAGGGAATGCAGTCACATGCGGAGGTGGTTAGCATGTTGTATAAATCTCTGGTTGGACCAGATCTGGAGTGCTGCATTCAGCTCTGGGTTCCGCACCTCAGGGTCTATATATTGGCCTTGTCTTCTTCTTCTTAGGCAGTCCCTCGGAACCGAGGATGACTTGCTTCCACATTAAAAATGAGTTCGCAGGTGACTGATGATTCTAATGTGGGACCAACAGTCTCTGTCACAGGTGGGGCAGACCATGGTTGAAGGGGTGGGTGTGGGTGGGGTTCTTGGGTTGACGTGCGCTCCTTCCGCTGTTTGCGCTTGGCTTCCGCTTGCTCCTGGCAAAGAGACTCAAGGTGTTTGGCGCCTTCCCGGATGCTTCTCCTCCACTTTGTGCGGTCTTGGGCCAGGGATTCCCAGGTGTCGGTGGGGATGTTGCACTTTTCCAAGGAGGCTTTGAGGGTGTCCTTGAAGCATTTCCTCTGCCCACCTGGGGCTCTCTTGCCATGTCGGAGCTCCGAGTAGAGCGCTTGTTTTGGGAGGCTCGTATCGGGCATGCGGACGATGTGGCCCGTCCATTGGAGCTGATGGAGCGTAGTCAAAGCTTCGATGCTGGGGATGTTGGCCTGAGCGAGAACACTGACGTTGGTGCGCCTATCCTGCCAATGGATTTGCAGGATCTTGCGGAGTCAGCGTTGGTGGTACCTCTCCAGTGCTTTGAGGTGCCTGCTGTACATGGTCCCTGTCTCTGAAGCATACAGTATTACTACTGCTCTGTAGACCATGAGCTTGGTGCTGGGTTTGAGGTCCTGGTCTTCAAACACTCTCTTCCTCAGGTGACCGAAGGCTGCACTGGCACACTGAAGGCGGTGTTGGACTTTGTCATCGACGTCTGCCCTTGTTGACAGTAGGCTCCCAAGGTATGGAAAGTGGTCCACGTTGCCCAAGGCCTCGTCATGGATTTTGATAATCGGCAAGCGGTGCTGTGTGGCGGGGGCAGGTGGTAGAGGATCTTTATCTTACGGATGTCTAGTGTAAGGCCCATGCTCTCATACGCTTCAGTGAAGGTGTTGATGATGGTTTGTAATTCGTCCTCCGAGTGAGCGCAGACGCAAGCATCGTCTGCGTACTGTAATTCGATGACAGAGGATGGGACGACCTTGGATCTGGACTGGAGGCGACGGAGGTTGAACAGGTTCTGTAGATTAACTCCACTCCAGCGGGGTGCTTACTGAGGGTGAGGTGGAGCATTGCAGCCGGGAAGATCAAGAAGAGCATTGGTGCGATGACACAGCCTTGCTTGACCCCAGTCCGTACGTGAATTGTGTCTGTGGTGGGTGCAGAGTAGAGTCGCCAAAATGTTACCAGGGCTAAAGGAGTTATATTATGAGAACAGTTTGCCTAGACCAGATCTGTATTCTCTTGAATATAGAACATTGAGGGATGATCTAATTGAAGCATTTAAGATGATTAAAGGAGAGAAATTATTTCCCCCAGTGGGAGAGTCCAGAACAAGGGGGCATAATTTAAAATTAGAGCCAGGCCATTCAGGGCTGATGTCAGGAAGCACTTCTTCACACAAAGGGTGGTGGAAATCTGGAACTCTCGCCCCCAAACAGCTGTTGAGGCTGGGGGTCAATTGAAAATTTCAAAACTGAGATTGAATGATTTTTGTTGGGGAAGGGTATTGAGGGATATGGATCCAAGGCGGGTAAATGGAGTTAAGATACAGATCAGCCATGATGTAATTGGCAGAGCAAGCTAGAGTGTCTGAATGGCCTCCTCCTGTCCTGATGTTCCAATGTTTCTATGATAGAAAACAATAAGTAAAGAAAAATGGATGTTTTCTGATTGTTGGGATGTCGGTAATGGTGTACCTCAAGGATCTGTGCTGAGATTTACTTTGTTATCCACTTGTACCAATGATTTGGATATAGGCAGAAAGAAATAGACTAGTTAGCAGATTGGGCAGACAGGGGGCAGATACAATTTAATGATGCAGTACATGTTGGAAAAATGAACAGTGCAAAGGAATATACCTAAACTGTAAGGGGGAGAAATTTGTGTAGTTTGCACCACACGTTAGTGCCACGGGATGGCGCTAAACGCCATTGAGAGCTTTAACGCCACCTGATGCCAGTTCCAGCGCCACACACCATATCAGTGTTGCCGGTAGTGCTGCCGCTGAACACGATCACCGGGGACCTCGCCATCATGGAGGTTGTGACGTCAGTGAGTGTGCAACGCTCACTTGACGGCCGATCTCCCAACTTCGTTGCAGCCAATGAACTTATCGGCTGGAGAAAACAACGACAGCTTCAGATGGCGGGCAGCAGCAGGAAGCCGGCTCCAGTGACGCTATTTAAAGGGATCATCACCAATCACTCGCACCTGACAGGGTTTTGAAGTTTGAGTGGCTGGGTGCTACTTCCTGCTACTGCCAGAGTTTTATATCGTCATTTCAAGGTTCTTTAGTATCAGGGAGTGTTGTGGCAAGTACAAAATTGCAGAATTATTTCTGCTAAGCTTCAACCTACATTACTTGCTAAAAGTCATGGGGGCTGTACTGGCAGTCGACCTCGCCCTCCAGGATCTACGACGGAGGGAGCGGTGGCAGCGAGACAATCGGCCTTCCAGACGGGCTGCCCGTAACTGGCTCATCAGACTCCGACTAGCATGAATGAAACCCCAGGTCCCCGTAGCTCAACACATCCCCATCGTACAATCCCTGCCTCATGCCATATCACAGCGTCTTAAGGAAGACTTAAATTTCTATAGCGCCGTTCATGACCACCGGACATCTCAAAGCACTTTACAGCACTTTACAGCCAGCACTTTACAGCATGGTGGCATAGTGGTTAGCACTGTTGCCTCACAGCGCCAGGGACCCGGGTTCGAATTCGGCCTCGGGCGACTGTCTGTGTGGAGTTTGCACATTCTCCCCGTGTTTGCGTGGGTTTCCTCCGGGTGCTCCGGTTTCCTCCCACAGTCCAAAGATGTGCGGGTTAGGTTGATTGGCTATGATAAATTGACCCTTAGTGTTAGGGGGATTAAATACGTGGGGTTACGGGGATAGGGTGGGATATGTGTTGGTGTAGGGGTTACGGGGATCGGGTGGGATATGTGTCGGTGCAGGTTCGATGGGCCGAAATGGCCTCTATCTGCACTGTGGGGTTTCTGTGATTCTGTGAAGTACTTTTGGAGTGTAGTCACTGTTGTAATGTGAGAAACGCGGCAACCAATTTGCGCACAGCAAGTTCCCACAAACAGCAATGTGATAATGACCAGATAATCTATTTTTGATATGTTGATTTGAGGGATAAATATTGGCCAGGATACCGGGGATAACTCCCCTGCTCTTCTTCGAAATAGTGCCATGGGACCTTTTACATCCACCTGAGAGAGCAGACAGGGTCCTCGGTTTAACGTCTCATCCAAAAGACGGCACCTCCGACAGTGCAGCACTCCCTCAGTACCGCACTGGAGTGTCAGCCTACATTTTTGTGCTCAAGTCTCTGTAGTGGGACTTGAACCCACAACCTTCTGATTCAAAGGCGAGAGTGCTACCCACTTTTTTTTTAATATATATTATTTATTGAACATTAAAAACATTTACAACATCGTGATCATTCCATTGTATCATACAAATCCATTCCGCCGCTCTGCACAGCCATTCCTCCACTACATATTAACATCAAAACCTGAAGTTTAATTTGTCTCCCATAACATATATTAATTGATTGAACTTTAAAAATTGATTGTAAAATATTATCTTTAAATTCCTTTCAGAATAAAACATCCACAGAGCCTTATAATGAACTTTTAGCTTATGTTTAAACTACTCTTTTAGATTTATTCTCCTCTCCTTAAAAAACAGAGCATTCCTTCTTTGCACAATCACAAATGTAGCCAAACTGAACATTAAATTAATTGCCGCTCCGCTAGATTCGGGCAGACTCTCCTGCAATCCCCATCTCAAAATTGAGTCCCACGGGATTCCCATTCTCGCTCTTCGGTCCCCACCCAGCAAAAAAACTTCACACAACTGTTGAACATAGTACTTAAAATCATTTAACTGCAGACATAACACCAGTAAATGGGACAGAGTCTCATCCCGTGTCCCACACACTGGGCAAGTTGCCGCCTCCACTCGCCCAATCTTGCACAAGACCGTCATGGTAAAAATCCGGTTATGAGCCAATTTGAAATCCAGTTCAATCCACTCTGGACATTTAAAATTTGCCCACACTCCCTTCCAAATCCTGTTGAAATCCAGCTGTGGGTACATACCCTGCCAAAACTCCTGACCAGCAGGTGTCTTGAATCTCCATTCTCTAAATAACTCCTAGAAATCTCGAGTATTACAGTTGTCAAATTGGACCAACTCTTCCCCTTTCTCCAGCAGAAAGCTTGGCAAAGCAGGACACATTTTACTTCCTTTGGAAATTTCCACATTTATTTCTTCCATCCAATCCTGTGGCATTGCCCTCACAATCTTCTCATACATGATCCCTATTGCTTTTTCCTCTACCTCCTGATCCTCCTCCCACACCATGTCCCTCACTATCGCTTCCGGCAACCAACCTGGAATCACCTCGTATAATACATCTTTCACCGATATAATCCCAGCTTTTATAAAAGCTTGATTAAATAAAACCTCTCCTTCGATGTTGACCCACCTGTTCAAAAATAAGGGCTGTTCTAAAAATTCCTCAGCCCCCTTGGGCATAAACTGCACACTTTTTGAAAATTGGGCCCAAGCCTCTACAGCCCCCTTATAAAACCTAGGGAGAAGTTTAATCAATTTCAAAAACATATTGTACAGGAACAAGGATGTCTTGCTGCAGTTGTACAGGGCCTTGGTGAGACCACACCTTGAGTATTGTGTGCAGTTTTGGTCGCCTTATCTGAGGAAGGATGTTCTTGCCATGGAAGGAATTCAGCGAAGATTCACCAGGCTGATACCTGGGATGGCAGGAATGACGTATGAGGAGAGATTGGGTCGATTGGGCTTATACTCGCTGGAGTTTAGAAGAATGAGAGGGGATCTCATTGAAACTTATAAAATTCTGACAGGACTAGACAGACTAGATGCTGGAAGGATGTTCCCGATGGCGGGGGAGTCCAGAACCAGGGGTCACAGTCTAAGGATAAGGGGTAGGCCATTTAGGACAGAAATGAGGAGGAATTTCTTCGCCCAGAGAGTGGTGAACCTGTGGAATTCTCTACCACAGAAGGCAGTAGAGGCCAATTCATTAAATATATTCAAGAAGGAGTTGGATATATTTCTTAAGGCTAAAGGGATCAAGGGATATGGGGAGAAAGCAGGGACCAGGTACTGAATTTGGATGATCAGCCATGATCGCATTGAATGGCGGAGCAGGCTCGAGGGGCCGAATGGCCTACTCCTGCTCCTATCTTCTGTGTTTCTATGTTTCTATATTATTGTATTCCATATACAATAGCCCCTGCCCTCCTATCCCACTTCGTTTTTAAAAATGCTCAAAACAACTCTTCCAAAAACTTGTATTTGACTTCTGAAGAAACCTCTTCACCCATTTGATTCTAAAGGATTTTTTTCTTCAAATCAATATCTGGGAAGTTGAGTCCTCCCTGATTTCTCTGTCCAATAATGGTATTGTAAGCCACCAAGGCTGGTTTCCCTTTCCATAAAAACCTCACACAAGCCTCTCGGATGGACTTTTCCACCCACTCAGAAATATCCTCCACCGTCAATAAGTACCATAGCTTAGATAGCCGGAGAGTGGACACCACTGTCGCTCTTCCTTGCACTTTCAACCACCTTCTTTTCCATCTTCCCAAAATCTTTTTAATGTTCGTAACCTTCGGTTCCCAATTTAATCGATCCACTTCATCCCTGTCTTTCTTGCACCCCATATGCACCCCCAGAACTTCCAAAACCTCCACCACCTTAAAGGGACATTCCCCCAACCATTCCCCCCTACCCCTTCCTGCAACCAGGCATTGGGACTTACTATAATTCACTCTGGCTCCTGAAGCTCTACAATATTCCTCCACTACATCCATAGCTTTCCTCACTGACTCCCCATTTCTCAATGTTAAGGTTGTGTCATCTGCATATTGGTGTATCACTGACACCGGTCCAGAACTAGGAACCGCAACCCCGACTACACCTTGTTTCTTTCGCATCATGTAACCTAATGGTTCTGCTACCAATGTGTACAACAATGGGGACAGGGGACAACCCTGTCTCACTGATCTCTGTATTGGAAAATACTTGGATAAAAAACCATTACATTTAACACAGCTAAATATGTTTGAATAAAATATCCTTATCCACTGAATTAAATTTTCCTTGAAACCAAATGCTTCCAAAACCATCAATAAAAACTCATGAGAGACCCTATCAAAGGCTTTCTCTTGATCTATCTTTAATACATAAGCCTCCCTCCCACTCTCTTCCATGAACTCTATTACAGCTCGGATTGAGACCACAGAGTCTGCGATGTCCCGGCCTAATTGACTCCACAGGACTGAGAGAGCAAAACTAGCTGCGACATCACCTCCTTCATACGATTTGCCATAACCCTTGCCAAGATCTTATAATCCACATTTAATAATGTGATGGGCCTCCAATTCTTTAGATCCCTTCTATTCCCTTTATTTTTATATAAGCTATGCTCATAGACTTCCCTCAATTTTAATCTCCTTAAAAACCTCCAAGAGCAATGGACGTAAAGGGCTCGATTTTGACAGGCCCGAGGAGGTGGGATTGGAGGCGTGTGAGGTGTTAAAATCGCAAAAAATGGCGGGCGGCTCCGATCCTGCCTCCAGCCCGCCTCCAAGAGGTGGGATAGGCCCTTAAGGCCCTTAACAACCAGTTAATTGCCTCTATAATCCCATTTTGAGAGTCCTTTCTGATTTTAACACTTTTCCTCCATCCTGCACGTCTCCTCTGGAACACGCCAGTTAATCCTGGCGGCCTCACTAGTGGCTTGCTTACTAACAGCTGCAGCTCCACCATTAAAAAGGAGTTTTCACCAATGATCATTTGCAGGTGGCAGAACTTTGTTGTCTCAGGCCTGGGGGAACTTTTAGCAGGCACACTCATTGTTGTGGAAGTTTGAAGCCTGACACCCATCTCCAGTGTGAGCTCCTGGAAAACACCTCTCCCCACCCTGACTAAGCACTTGGTCAACTGAGGCATATACCAGATGCATGGGAACCATTCATTTCCTTTCCTCCTGGACATCAGATTCGGACGAAGACCAGCCGCGGCAGCAGCAGAACCATGAGCAACAGCAGCACCAACAGCAGCAGCAACAACAGGAGTGCCAAGCTGCTGCTCACCCACCTGAAGCTGCACAGGCCAGAAGGTGTCAGCGTGCGACCACATTGCTGCCCGGGATGCAAGGGACGCACTCATGTTGGCCAGATTTGCTTAGCCTGCACAATCAAACACTTTTGCCTCGCACCTTCTTACCAGAGCATCGACAATGGACAAGAACCTGCGGATTCCTATCACTCTGACCACCATCGCTCTAAGCCCTCAATGTGGAAATCCCATTTGCGAAATGACACAGGCCACAACTTCAACAGTTTGCCATCAGAATTTTTTTTATCACAGCAAGCAACTGATGGCATTTCAAAAATAAACACAACATAACACCCAAGTGACTACCTTTGTGACTACTTGTGCATTATCTTCCTCTTACGTGTGCTCCTACGTGGTGCTTCCCCTGTGGCTTCAGCAGATGTGGAGGCCCCTTGCTAACTTTTTTGCTGCTCCTGCCGCGACACCTTTGGCGGCCATCCTCTGGGATTGCGAACCTGTGAGGGCTTGGCAACAGTCTGCTGCCCCTGTGGCTGTGCAGGGGATGAGACGCCCATCTCAGTTGGGTGAGGACTCTGGTGGGGCTCTGACTGAGGGCTCTGCAGTGGCATGGTCGTGTGAGCGCTTGGAGATGAGCCCCCACTTCCTTGTTGTCTGCCACCAACATCTCTCTCATGGGTCAGCCCCACATCAGAGATAGCAAGTGGCTTGACAGCACCTTGCTGCACTTCAGGGGGGCCATGAGGACCCGTTCCTGCACTGGAAGTCCTACTCTAGATCAAGAGATGCCAGTCTATTCTGAATAATTACCTTGTTTTAAACACTCTGGCGAATAAGCTCCTCCATGGCCGTAGCCATCCTCTACTCTACTGTAGCCATCCTTTCCACGGAGGTAGCCATCCTTTCCGCGTTGATGCGTTCATGCGCCAATGCCTCCACAAAGGCTCTGCTCATGTTCGCGATGGACTCCTCCATTCACTCCACACTCGCAGCAACTGGGGAGACAAAAATTGCCAGAGACTCCTGCACCTGTTCCTGGAGTTCCAGCACCGCTCTCCTTCTGGATGGACCCGGAGGCACAGGGTCGACTTGCAGCTGAGCCGAGCTGGCAGAGTCCTGCGCCCTCCAACGAGGACTCTCCACTGCTGTCCCTGTCTCTACCATCTGCTGATGCTCACTTGTGAGCTGTGATCCACCAGGTGACAACACTACTCTATCTCGCAAAGGTCCCACCGAGGTGTGAGTGTCTGCGCTGGTGCTGGTGCTGGGTGCGCTGAATTCTGCTGACGCTGCACCCTCAGAGGTTGCAGCTTCCTCTGAGGAGTCTTGAAGCTCAGGCTATTCCTCCTGGACAGTGGGGACGGGGGCTGTTGATGGTCCTGTGGGGGAGTAAAAGAAAGAGTTAGAGATGTGAGGTAAAGGTTGCATGCACATTGACAATCATAAGTCAATCTGTCAGAGCATCAGAATCATTATCAGTCACTCATGCAATGTCAATGAGAGAGGTGCCAAACAGCTTGCTGTGATGTGCCCGTCTGTCTGTCCCCCATGTAAAGTCTGTGGGTTGTTTAGTTAATTAATACACAGACTCCAAGAGTAACTTAAAACAGGACTTTACTATTCGAAGGTCAGGGCGAATCTGCCCAATAACTCCTGGCACAACACTTATATACTGGTGTGGTCACCGTCGGTATAACCATATACAGAAGCCAAACAAAGTAGTGCCACACCTAAAATAGTTCTCTTAAAGGTGAACGGTTACATACAATAGTTCTCTTAAAGGTAGACGGGTACATACACTACAATCCTCCCTTTTTAGCTTACAACATACTTATTCCCCATTAAACATAACATATAATCAACTTCATGTAAAACAATTCACAGATATAGTCTCTGCGGGAAACAGTTCACAGATTCAGTCTCTGCGGGAACAGTTCACAGATTCAGTCTCTGGTCTTGACTCGGTCCGAACAACATCTCTGTGGTGTAGCCGGTTCACATTTCTAGCGTGACTCATCCCATAGTCTTTCCCTTGGCTTAACAGCTTGAACTTCCATCCTGCTGAACCAGCAGTGCTGACTTTTACAAACAGCTGGACTGCCTTGGTAATTTTTCCTACTTTCCAACTGATTTGGCCCCCTTCGTGGGGCCCACGTGCATGATCTGATAGAAGTGATAATGATTTAGATGGTTATCGTCTTCTGCTTTGTCTTTTTCTTTTCTGCTTCTTGGAGACTCTCGGGGCTCCCTTATCCGCTGCCAGCTGTAGCGCCACCATCTCCCTATGTTCCTTAGACTTTAAGTGCTTCATCCTGATTTCTGCACTTTGGGAGTTTTCATCACAAGCTGGGCAGACCAAGTCATCGTAATATTCCGTGTCACTCAACAGGTCATGGTAATATTCGGTGTCGTCCTGAGCTAGTCTAGCGAGAGGGCCTGCTACTTCTTCCGTACCCAACTGGACGTTAGCCGACTGTTGTTCCCTCCCTAGACATCTTTCCTGAAGAGACTTCTTCATGCGTTCATATTCATCCCGCTCTTCCTGGGTTTCCTGCAAATCCTTCACTAATGACTTCGTTTGTGATTTCAACACTTCCCCTTCCCTCGGGGATTGATTGATCAGGCTATTCAATCCTTCTACTGGAGCAGCTGTTTCAACATTCTGCTGTTCACATTGACGTGATTCAGCGTACTTTTGGCATCCCTGTAAAATCTGTGTTGCAACCTCAGCTATTTCCATAACTTTTGAGAGCTCCGAACTCCTTCCCTTTTGAAGATTGAAGCTCGTGTTCAGATTGTTCCCATTGTAGAGTCTTGTCCTTCAGCATATGAAGGAGTTGGCTGACCGTTAACTCTTCCACGGGAACACTGTGGGTCAGAGTCTTCTCCATTTCATCCACCTTTTCCTCCAATGCTTTCACCTTCTTTTCCTCTTGTACTTTGGCTTCCAGCGCTCGGAGAAGTTGCGCCTTGATGCTCTCTAGCTCATGTTCAGAGGCCATTCTTACAGTCTCTGTGTTTCTTACAGTTCCCTTTTCTTCCACTGAACAGATTCCCAGTTGAATCTGTTCTTCAAGTTGTTGAATCTCGGTCATTGCCGCCCCATATTTCTCTTGGGTTTCCTTTAATATTTTTATGAGTTCTTGTACATCTTGTCTTTCATGTTCTGCCATGTCTTTCACCTCTAATTTCTCATCTATGGATGGAACTTCTACCGATGAGTCTGTCTTGGCCTTGAGCTCATCAAGAATTTCCTGCAGCCTTTGGACTTCTTGCTCATGTTCAACCTTCAGTTGCTCATATGCTTCCACTGAAACTAGCTTTTCGGAGGTTGCCGAGTTAACCCCTTCCAGAATTGTAGCCTGGGCCTGTTCATACTGTTCTTTCAACTTCTCACACTCTGCTTGTAAGGAGTCGTAGAGAAGAACTGGAATAAAATCCTGGCTTCCTGAAGATTCCTCTTCATTTGCTTCTTCCTGCAAATATTCTAACTCCTGAACAGCATAAGGGAGATGTGATCGGTAATTGGTCACGATGGCTCTATGGTCGCTCTCTGCTTGAGCTAGCTGCTTCTGTTGTCTTTCCAGATTCTCCCATTCGGTGTCATAGAACTTTTTCATTGTTTTCATCTCTTGTACGAGACGGTAACTCAATTGTTCTAATTGTTGTCGTAATTTGAAATAAGTTTGAGTCCGAGCTCGGTGTTCTTCCGTCATGGATACGTCCGTAACTTGAACAGGCTCAGAATTTTCTGTCAAACTAGGTTGTCGTTGTTCGGTGGAGTTCTGTTCTGAAACTTTGTTCTTCTCTGGAGCATAAGCCTTTATGCATGCCTTTGTTTTTCCAACCTTCGTCGGCAAGTCCATTTCAGCCTTGTCTTTCATATTTGGGTTGGTCTTATCGTCATCCGTTTCAGAATCTGAGCTGATTGTCTGCACCGAGTCCTCACTCGTTATGGCTTTTAGATAGTGCCATTCCATGTCTATTTTCTTGATCCACTCCCGTCCTAGAAGTGGTGGTCCTCCCTCATGTAGTACGTATAAGTTCATTCTTGGGTGTTCTTTACCCCTATCTCTCACTTTGACTCTTATCTTTCCCATGGGGTATACTTTATGCCCCGTGTATGTCTGCAATACAAACTTGGTATCTCTTAAGGGTATATGTGAGAATAGCCGGTGGTAATCCCTTCGATTTATGACTGATAGAGCTGATCCAGTGTCCAACTCCATTTTCACTTGGATTCCAGCTATTTTTAGCATGACCCAGATAGTTTGTAGGTCAGCTTCCTTACTCACATTGTGAATTCTCAGACTACCCAGCTCCTGGCCGTTTGGGTCTGAGTCTGAATTCTGTTCGTCTGAACTCTTCTCAGCCACCTTGTGTACCTTGTTGTACTTTTCCTGTGATGGCTTCCTTTGGTTGTTGGTCCTTTGGTTGTTGGTCTTCTTCCCTGACCGGCATACCTTAGCTATGTGACCCAGTTTGCCACATTTCCTACATTCCTGGTTCTTAAACCAGCATTGGTTCTGGTCGTGTGTTGTCTTCCCACAACGATAGCATTTTGTTGTTGTCGAGGTAATTTGATCCACACTTAGTGCTGCTGTCTTTAGCTGCATTTCCGCAGTTCCCTTCGCTGCGGCTTCGTGCGATGCTGCAATAAGGACAGCCCTGTCAAGTGTAAGGTCGTTCTCTTCGAGTAGTCGCTTTTGCGTTCCTTCCTTTGCCAACCCGCACACGAACTTGTCTCGCAATGCCTCTGTCAGATTCCCTCCAAACTGGCAGTATTTCGCTAGTCTACGCAGTTCGACCAAGTATTCTGCGTTGCTTTCGTCTTTCCGTTGCGTTCTCACATAGAATTTGAATCGTTCCGCCAACATCAACGGTGTGGGGTTCAAGTGATCCTTCAGAACAGCCACAATATCATCGAAAGTCTGATCCGCCGGTTTAGCTGGTGATAGTAGATGCTTCAAGAGCCCATATGTCTTCACGCCCATCGAGTTTAGCAAGGTTATAGCTTTGTCATCTTCTTCTATTTTATTGGCCTCACAATAGATCTCGATGCGTTCCACGTACGTGGCCCAGTCTTCTACCTCGGCATTAAAATCGTTGATGTTACCACGCTTAGGCATCTTCCTCTCTTTCTGATAACACCCCGAATTATTTCTTTAACTTATTTTTTTTTTTTAAGATGGCGGTTTTCCCGCGAAAATGGCGGTTTCCCGTGCTTATCTTCTCTCCCCGCCCACTTCAATGGCGGCTTCCCGCGTTTCTTCCCTAGCGGGAGGGGTACACTTTCCCCACGGGCGACGGCCGCTGGCTTTCAGGTTCACAGCCTGCGCGTCGGCTTCAGTGCTTTCCCTTTTCTCGGCAGGGCAACCGGCACTGGGTACACCCCGTTGACGGCGAACAGTTTCAGCCGCTGGGCTGGCTCTCGCTCAGTTCCCCTTGCTCGGGCTCTGTCTCTCTCCCGCTCGCTCGGCTCTACCGGCGCTGGGTACACCCCGTTGACGGAGAACAGTTTCAGCCGCTGGACTGGCTCTCGCGCAGTCTCCCTTGGTCGGCTCTGCCTCTCCCGCTCGCTCGGCTCCCAAACGCCTCTCCCAGCCGTCTCGCAGTCCGGTGCTTCCCTCCCCGGCTGCGGCTGAGTTTTTATATCTTCCCGCACCTACGCCCCCGGTCGCAGCGCTTCGTGGCTTCGGTCGCTGCCCGGCCTTTTTCGCCGGTCGCGGTCTAGCTGTCTCACGACGCCGTTGCGTCCCCAGCCTGTCTGTACCGCGGCTTCCTTGCTCCACGCTGCCCCAGTCTCAGCGCCTCTGGGCCCGACTTCTGTCCGGCTCCTTTCCCCCTCGACCGTGGTCGAGTGCACCGCCCTTATCCTCCGGTTATTCTTTTTACTTTTCCCTTACTCACAGTCACCGTGGCCGCCTTGCTTCTCGTGCTGATCGGCTCACTCCTCACCGTGGCAGAAGGGACAGTCAGTGCCTGTTGCTGATGGAAGTCTTTGTCTCTGAATTCTTCCTCCTTTCCAGCTCTGCAGACTCGAGTTTTCTCCCAGCAGAATGACGAGGGTGGTGGCCTCTTCTCGACGCTCGTTAACTGCTTCGGAATTATTGTTGCCGCAGGGTACGATCGGACTCGTCGCCACTGTAAAGTCTGTGGGTTGTTTAGTTAATTAATACACAGACTCCAAGAGTAACTTAAAACAGGACTTTACTATTCGAAGGTCAGGGCGAATCTGCCCAATAACTCCTGGCACAACACTTATATACTGGTGTGGTCACCGTCGGTATTACCGTATACAGAAGCCAAACAAAGTTGTGCCACACCTAAAATAGTTCTCTTAAAGGTGAACGGTTACATACAATAGTTCTCTTAAAGGTAGACGGGTACATACACTGCACCCCACTTGCGAATCTTCCTCGACACCGGCAATTTCCAGGGCCGCCTCCTCCCAGGTGGTGAGCTGGGCTACTGAGGGTGGCCCTCCTCCTGTCCTCGCTCTTTCCCTCTTATTGTGGGCTTTCTTTTCCTGCAACGAGGGACACAAGTGGAGTTTGAGTGAGAATGAAGGAGTGCGTGTAGAGAATCCATAGCATAGATGCTTAGAAGGAGACAAAAATGGAGTGAGGTCCCAAGACCAAGGGCCCTCCCTGTATGTTGTAAGTTGTTGTCATTGCATCACAGTGATAGGGAGTGTGAGGGTTGCATGGTCGAATAGTTAAGTGAATGTGACCATAGAGAGAGAGGGAATGGGTAAGTGTGCAGGGATATAAGTGTCAAGTGGGATGTAGAGGAAGAGGTTGGCAAAGCAGAGAGCTGCTGAGGAGAGGCGATGGGGATCAGATTGAGGGTGATGGGAAAGTCATACTCACTTTTCCTCTGCGGGGAAGGTCATTAAACCTCTTCCTGCATTGCAGCCAGGTTCTGCGGCACATAGACATTGAGTTGACCTCCTGGGCCACTTGCATCCACACAGCTTTAGTCTGCTGGGGAGGCTTTTTCCTCCCTGAGGAAGGGAAGAGCACCTCCTTATTTGATCTTGCTCCCTCCACCAGAGCTTGGAGGGAGGGCTCATCGAAGCGTGGAGAACACTTTGGCCTACTGCTGGGCATTGTGGCTGAATGAAGCGATCGCAACAATGGGCATAAAGTTTAAAGTCTCCAGAAGAAGCGAGGCTGCTTGCAGGCCTTAAATCCAGCAGCATTGATGATGTCATCGGAGGTGACTTTCTGTATGAAAAGACTCATTGGGCCAGGGGTTTCCACACGCAAGAAATCAATTGCCCAATTAGGGCAAAATCGCACTTTTTTCCCATTTCACATCGGAGTCAGGGTCCTGACACGAAAACCACCTGACATGCCCGAGCTGGCCCCCAATGGCAAAATCGAGCCCAAAATCTCTGAAAATTCTTTGTAAAATTCTGCACTTAGTCCATCTGACCCTGGGCTTCCCCCCCCACCCCACCCCTTCATTGCACTTATTGCTACTTTTATTTCCGCTAATCCTACTTCTTTGTCACACATGCTTCTCTCATCCTCCTTTAAACCCTCTTCAATAAAAGCACTAACCTTCTCCATCGCCAATTTGGAAATGTCTTCTTTTGTATATAACTCTTGATAAAAGCTGCTAGCCGCCTCCAAAATCTCCCCACTTTCATTAATGATCTTCTCCCCAACCTTCAACTCTCCAATTAATGGTAATCCCTGTCGCAGCTTCTCTTGCTCTAGAAAATATCTAGTGCATCTTTAGCCTTCCAATGCATCTTTAGCCTTTGCACGAAGAATGGCCCTCTTGCATTTTTCAGCTTGCAATAATTCCCACTCTTCCTTTAGCACCCGGAACTTAGTCTCAGCGCCCTTATCCCCTCCGTCAACTGCTTTACAGACATCCGTAAACCTTTTGTTTATATTTTCTTCTCGACGCCGGTTAGCTACCACTCTCTCTTTCCCATAACGTACCGAAAAAACTTTTACCTCATACAGTATTTGAAACTGACCCACCAAACTCTTCTTTCTTTCAAGAACAAAGGTTCTTTCCGAGCATTCTTTATTATATTTAAAATCCATTCTTTATAAGCAATTTCATTCAGGTATTGATTGTTTAAAATCCACACCCCTGGACCGATCTTAACTCTGCTGTTCCTAATTCTAAGAACCAACGCCGAGTGGTCACTATAAAATATACTTTTTTATAATAAATCTCCATCACCTCAGAACTTAACCCTTCTCGCATTAACACAAAATCTATTCGGCTCTGTTTTAAAACATCACCCACCCAACCTGCTCTGGAGAACTCCCTTTTTATGGGGTTCCGATCCCTCCATAAGTCTCTCAAATTTAAATTTGCCGTCATTTTTACAATCATCCCTCTGGAGTTATCATCCTTAAAGGTCATCTGGGCTGAAATGTCCATCCGAGATAAAAATACATTAAAATCCCCCACTATACAAGGATTTTCCACCTCTGCCACTTCAGAGAATAACCCCCGAAAAAATTTGCGACACTTGCAATGGTCGTTCGATGCATAAATATTAAAGAGATCGCAATTAAATTCCTCCATTTTTACCTTTAGCCGTAAAAATCTCCCCTCAATGTCCTTGCCCACCAAGGCAATAGTCTCTTTTATGGACGGACTCACCAAAACAGCCACCCCTCTACTGTAGGAATTAACGAATTCCTACGAATAACGGAGATCGACACAAGAGAACAATTAAACAGGTCTTTACTCAAAGGAGATGCCACGAGGACTCCCTGGGCAGTCCCGCGGTTTGCGACGTGACGTCATCGCGTTTGCCCGTGTTTTCCCGCGCTCTTAAAGGGGCCACGCCCCGTACATGCAAACTCTATATACAAAACACAGTAATGCCTAACACAATGGTACAGGTTTAGGCTGGTGTTAGAACATCGTTAAAGAGAATTATATACAGTTAGCCAGAGTCATTCAGTGGTTCTGCCACACTACGGTTATTGTTTGCACAACTTGCAAACACCTCTCCCTTCCAAACCTTCTGAACTCTTTCTAGGTTATCCTTATCCCAAAAGGTTTCTTGCAGATACAAGTCCATGCCTTTAAAACCCTGCAACAACTGCTGCAATTTCTTCTCACCCTTCAGTCCGTTCACATTAATTGAGACCAATGTAATCATGGCTCTGAATAAGGGAAGTATGCCTGATAATCCCCCCCATCATTTAATCTCCGGCCCTTTCCTCCTCTCGTGCTCCTTCCCAACTTTTCGGGCTGCTGTTGCTTTCTCCTGCAGTCTCCGGCTCTTTTTCACCTCCTGTTTGAACCTTCCCTGCTGTTTCAGCCTCTTCCTTACATTAGGTTTGGGCCGAGGAGCTGCCCCTTCTCCCTCCTTCTGCCCCTCACTAACCTTTCCTTTCCACACAATGCGACCCCACCCCCCACTTCCATGTCTCTGTCCCCCTCTAATTCCTCACTCTCGAGCTCTTCTGTAAGCTTCCGTCCCTGCTCCCCGTCAGATACAATGGGCTGGATTTTGTGAATGGAGGTGAGTTGGAGGCGGGACTGCTGCTTGTCGTGTCAATGTCCCGCCTCCATCCTCGCCTGACCAACCAGAGGGATTTCCCCCTGATTGACCTTGTTAAGCCTGCCCTGCAGGCTCAGCAGACCAATTAGGGACAAAGTCACTGACAGAGCACGTCAACGTCTGACATGCCATCTGTCAAGACTTCTTGAAAGAAGAAATGTCAGCGTTTGACAGCTCTGTGAAGCTGTCAAACACTGACATTCTCATTAATTTGATGAGTCCTTGTGTTCAGGACTCATCAAACCTTTCAAATTTGTAAATTTCACATGGCTGTTGGTTTGGAGGTTCCAACAGCCAGTTTGTGAAATTGACGAGGAGGATGTCGGCTCTCCTGATCCACCGCGGCTGAAGGCTGTAGGAAGAAAACAAGGTAAGTGAACACTTTTTAAAACTTATCACTCACCTTGCATACTTACCACTCCACACTTGTACCCATCACTCACCTCTACATCTTACCTCCAGGTGCCTCCGACCCCCGCAGACCTCCTCCACGTCTCCTCCAACCCGGCGGGGTTCTTCGAGGTCGGGAAGCCTTCACCTGGGAAGGTAAAATGGCACTAATCCTTTTTTCTGCCTGTTACCTACCTGTTAACAGGCAGTTAAAAGGATTAAAAGCCTTTCCTGCCTCAAGGAGATGGGACCCGAAGCTGCACATCTTCCCGCCTCCTGGCAAAAGGGCACGGAGGCGGGATGGGGGCGGGTTTGCCATCCGCCCCCACTTTCTCCAATTTACTGGCTATCCCACCTCCATGCATGCCAGCCCTGAATCTCCCTTAGAGAGTCTTCCTGCTATCATGGTTTCTCCAACAGTGCCACTCCCTTCGGCCTCATCTCCACCGCTGACCCTTGCTCCCCGTTTCTTCTCTCTCTGGGACAATGGCGCATCTGCACCTATCTTGCTCCATTCTGGCGTCTTTGCCTCCCCGCTTCCGACCTGTTGCCCCTTTAAGGCTCCTGCCTCTTGTACCCTCTCCTTGTCTTGCCCCTTCCTGCTCTCCGAGGTTTCCGACTCCCCGTCTTTCTCTGGAGTGCATACACTTACCCCGCACCTCGCTCCCGCCTCCTCTCCCCCTGCGGACACCAGATTCTTTAGGGAGAGCTGAGCCGTATTAAGGCTCGACTCTGCCCTCGACCCATGCTGCCCCTGCTGTCTTTGTCCTTTTCCACTGTACTTGGTGTGTTTTCCACCGTCTCCATCCTGTTCTCTGCTCTGCCATTTTCTGCCTCTTCCTGCGCTCTTTTATCCTTCCATTCACCAGCTGTGTCCTCCGCCTGCTCCGCTCCTCCAGCCACTCCACTCACACCTCCTGCACCTTCTCCCATCTCCTCGTCACTCAAGGGGCTTCCTTCTGTCTCACACTCACAGCGGGTGGGGCCTTTGTGACACACCCCACTGCTCTCCGCCTTGGAACTCCGAGCGATGTGTCCAGACTCGCCGCAGTTATAACAGTACAAGTCTGGACAGCTTCTTACAAGATGGTCGTGTCCAAAACAATAATAACAAACCTTCACCTGGTTATCATGCAGTACCCGGAAGTACTGCACACCTTTCATTGTTTCGAATTTCATGCTATACGTCAATGACTTCACCCCCTCTGGGAACCACACCTTTATGTAACGGGTTCCATCTGCTACCCGCATACTTTGATAGTGTCTCCTCTTTATTGCCGAGCAAATTTTAATGTCCCACGACTCCAACTTTAAGAATGAGGCAAAAGCAAAATACTGCGGATGCTGGAAATCTGAAATGAGGCCACCACTTCTTCAGAAGATAGCAGAGATACCTCCAAGAACTTATCTCCAACCTTCAAACTCAGTAAAGGCCTTTCCACCTCCTCTCGACCACTGACACGGTGGCATAGTGGTTAGCACTGTTGCCTCACAGCGCCAGGGACCCGGGTTCGAATCTGGCCTCGGGTGACTGTCTGTGTGGAGTTTGCACATTCTCCCCGTGTTTGCGTGGGTTTCCTCCGGGTGCTCCGGTTTCCTCCCACAGTCCAAAGATGTGCGGGTTAGGTTGATTGGCCATGATAAATTGACCCTTAGTGTTAGGGGGATTAAATACATGGGGTTACGGGGATAGGGTGGGATATGTGTTGGTGTAGGGGTTACGGGGATCAGGTGGGATATGTGTCGGTGCAGGCTCGATGGGCCAAAATGGCCTCTATCTGCACTGTGGGGTTTCTGTGATTTCTGTGACTGACCGTCACCTCGAACCCAACATTCGGCTTCGGTCGGCAGGCAAAGCAGCTTCCCTCGCCGCAGTCCTGGATAAAATCCCAAGCTCAAATCTCCTTATCCTCGCACTGAACCACCACCGTGTTTTGGTCCCAGTCCAAATCTTTGGGCCTTTTTTGCTCCCTTCCCCCAACATTTTCTCCCCTGATTAAATTCCTCCTGGGAACACTGTCTTCTGAGGGGGCCCGGCTCTCCGGGGCCCCTCAGCCACCATTTGGCTGCTGTTTATGGACCAAAAAGGCCCTAAAACCTGAAAAAAATCTGTTTACAAACTCACTCCAACTCCCTGCAGCAATCAAGCAGCCAGCAGCACCTGCTCACTCCTAGCCCCTCCCACCCAGACAGCGCCACCCACTGAGCCATGGCTGAAACAGAGAGAGCTGGGGGTGCAGATACATTGAGATTATAAATTAATCTTGGAGGGTAGCACAAAATGGAGGGTAGCACAAAATGGGTGATAGCGCATGAACAACGACAATGGATCAGAAAATCAGGTGGATTGTAAAACTGATTCACTGTCAGCCATCTTGCACGACTGGCCAAGACAAATTTATAACCCCATTAAGCTTTAAATGTGGGGTGCAGATACAAAAGGCCATAAAAATGCTAAATGGGTTTCTGTTCTTCATACATGGGCATTTAATGTAAAATCAAGGAAGAGATGTTGAACTTGTACAGGATATTGGTTACGCTGGAATAGCGTATTCTGTTTTAGGTACCCAGTTATAGGAAGGATATGCCGAGATCCACGGAAAGGGGGCAGTGAAAATTCATTAGAATGAGAACAGCAATGAGGTGTTATAATTATGAAGAAAAGCTCAAAAGGTTTGGGGGTTTTTCACCAGACCAGTAAAGTCTTGAAAAACTAGGCCTTTTTTTGTGAGGGCAACGCAGATTATGGGCCATATAACAGAAATTAAACGATGAAAGGATGGGACAGGGGTAGGTCAAAGCAGATTCTTTCCAGCAGTTGAGGGGTGAAGAATGAGGGACCATAGATACAAGATTAAATGTAAGAGATGTAGAACAGAGGGCAGGAGAAACACCTTCGCACAAACGAGCTGTGAGGCTGTGGAATTCAACTCCAGGATCAGTGGTTGAGGCAGATTCAAGATTAGATTGGAGAGGTAGATGAAGGAAAAGGGGATAGAGAGAAATAGGAACAGGGTGGGTGCAGTGTGATTAGGACTGTTTGCTCATGTGGAGGGTAAATGGCAACACAGACTGGTTGGGCCGAATGGCCGAGGTTGGGGACTCGCCCACATCCTTCCAATCTGCAGGGCGGATGGCAGATGCTGTCAGGGATGGGTTTGTGAAGCCAGTTCTTTCATAGTAATATTGTGCATCAGAATGTACACGGGGACAGTAGCATAGTGGTAATGTTACTGGACTAGCAATTCAAAGGCCTGGACTACTGATCTCTGAGATAAGAGTTCAAATCCTACCACAGTAACAGGGGACTTTAAAATTCTGGAATAAAAAGCTGGTGACCATGTCCTTTAGGGAAGGAAATCTGCCACCCTTGCCTGGTCTGGCCTATATGTGACTTCAGGATGCAGTTGATGCTTAACTACCCTCTGAAATGACCTAGCAAACCACTCAGTTGTCAAGGGCAATTAGGGACGGGCAATAAATGCTGGTCTTGCCAGTGATGCCCACGTCCCAGGAAGGACTTAAAAAAAAAACTCTTAAGGGGCTTGTTACAGACTCTGTCCATACCAAAGGGGCAATCAAGCTTCCACTGAGATCAATTCCAATTGAAAAGTCCCTGGACACAGTTAAATTAATATCAGGGCAAATCAATAGCAGTCCCTTTTGATTAACCACCACTCAGTTGTTGGAGTGAAAATAGATTCACACAAGTCTGTCATAAAATAGCAGCACTCAGTTTATTATCAGAACGTTCTGGGAGAAGATCAAAGACCCCGCGGTCTTGTGATACCTCTTCTCAACGATACAATGGCCGACAGCCGTCTTTATACAGTTCAAGAAGCCGGAAAAGTACAGCAGTTCGTAGTTATTACATCATTTACGCCTTAAGCCAATCCTGAAGCCTTAGCAACTAATTGTCCTCCAATCACAGTCTCCTCATAACAACTTACCTATAACTAGCACTTTGTTAACGGACCCATTCTCTTGGTTCTGCTTTCTCCCAACTAAAGCTGGTCACCTGGACATTAAAGTCCGGTTTTTGCCATTACTGAGGCTTGACCTACTGAGGTACTAGCCAGTGATTGGATACAACTCAGGCATCTAAGTTAATTATAAAATAACAGTTTGAAATGCAACTCACTACTTCCCTTTTATGCTATTGCAACAAACTGCCATAGTGGCAAGCTACTGTTTCTGTAAAGCTAACACACGGGTTTTAAGATTAACCCCTAATCTCTTCTGTACACAATGATTTAAACACAATGATTTATCCTTAATAATTTTTACCCCTTTCAGTCCCTCCTTTTGGTCCCTGGCCAAAGCTTGATTTGTCCTGGAGACCAATGTACCAGGGTAAAAATGGCGGCACGCAGCTCCTTGTAATCCGTATACGAAATCCAACAACGACCACAATTGTTTAGGACATTCTTGATGAGTCAGTTATGCCATTATTGGCTATTGTCCTTTTTAGTCCCTTAATAATTTGTATGTGTCGAAAACATGTCCTTCTCTTTTATATGACCGATAGTCCATCTCCTCCTTTTCATTGGTACGCATTTCCTTCTTCATCTGTTTGTCTGTTTCTTCTTGTGCCTTGTGCCATAACCACTGGTTGATCCCTACTCTACTCTATCTCGACAAAAATTCACACAAACATTACCCAATGCGAACATTATTCATCTAGCTGTCTATACTTCTATATAAATGCAGCTCTTTCCCGAATGTGATACTGCCCCTGCCCAACTGGTGCGGCAGGAACAACAGTTTTTGCCATTCGGGCGCAGCAACACCTTATTGCCAAAAATGCACAGTACAGTATAATCATCACGACAAAGAACAACATCAATCCATGTAACAATGAGGTTCCGATTGATCCCAACCACCCGGGTGCCCAATCCCACAGAGTCGATTCAGGTGGTTGTCTAAGTATTACTGCCTCCTGCCGAATATGTTCGACCAAATTAGTTATATTTTCTGAACTGTCAGGAATGTACCTGCAACATTCTGTCCCTATCAAGGCACAGGTCCCTCTCTTCTCTGCTAAGATATAATCAAGGGCCATCCTATTTTGCAGAGTGGTTGTCCTAATAGCCACCGTCCCAGCACTGACTTCACTCAATGATTCAGTGGTATCATTGGCTACCTTTCCCAAAATTGATGCTACGTGCTGAATTTCCTTTATCGTCCTTGCAACCCCATATGAGGGTATCAATCTAGCGAAGTATCTCTCTACTTAATAAATGCGCGTCTCGTTCTGTGCCAATTTGGTGGCACCATCTGAGATAAGGAAGGCATATGTATAACACACATACAAAAAGGTATTCACATTTAGCTCTCTACATCGTCGCTTATTATTATTCTCCAGTCCGGGGACCTGTCTCATCATAACAACTAGGCAGGCACCCGCTATTCACACACATAACAGTGATATCCCTTTTTCCATTATCACAACAGTTGTTTGTTTTTTTAACAAGAACCGAAAATCACGCACGCATTACACTTTCATTAAAATTGAACAATTCTTATTAACTTAAAATTAAGAAACTTAAATTTAATAATGTCCAATATCTTTAAATTTCATACTAAAGTTGTTGCTTGGTGAACTTAAACAGCTGTCAGTGGGAAGGGTTAACTCCTTTGCAGGTTTTTAAGGAGGTGGAGCAAAACATTATCGCACGTCATTACGTTACTTCACGTAAATTTAAAAAAAACTTTCCCGATCAAAAAAAAAGACAGTTGTGTTTTCACACTTTAACCAAACACGAACAGAACAGATAAAACAAAACAAAATAACACATTCTTGCAGAAACAGCAAGTTACGTCATATTTCTTATTGTCCTTTCTTCAGATGTCTTTCCAAAATACTGTAAAAACATTGAATATATCTGGAGAAAAATTAGTTTTTCACATTTAACCAAATCAAATCAAACTGAGAAGATTTCACCATAGCAACTGCGACTCCAAGGTTAAAACAAACTTTTTGTTGTTCTTCTCAGTTTTTACACACCAGCTTAACTTAAATTAGTTCAAAGTTTTTTTTTCAATTCTGGAGGCACAATCTTATTCGCACATTCCTAAAACTTCCAAAATTCAAGACAAGACAAAAGTTTTAAATGCTTTTAACGCAGAGAAGTGGGTGGAGCTAAAACAAACATAACAGAATCTTTCTTTTAAAGACAAACTTTCAGACCAAAGAAATACTGTCACTTCTTAAACATTCATAGTCAGGTAAACTTTCACACTTTAAAACACATTTTCGCACAAACTGAAATTCCAGCATTTTTTTAAGGTTCCTTTCACTCAGCAAATCTTGTGTTTTATTTGTCTCGGCACAGATGTTAATAACTTCCATGTCGGTAAAACCTTAAATTTATCTTTTTCCTCCCGTCTGTCCCGAGTTTGCTGCCTTATCTCTTTTAACTGATTGCTTAATTCCAGGATATTCCAACGGATTTTATCCCTTAGAGGACACATATCCTCCCCTCCAGTTATTATTCCATGGGGGAGTTGCATTGCCCTCCCCGTCATTAGCTCATAGGGTGATAAGCCCGTTGTTCGGTTTGGGGTCGCCCTTAATTTCATTAACACTGCTGGTAACACATCTACCCATTGCTGTTGTTTTTCCCCTAAAGCCTTGGCTAAGGCTGTTTTCAAAGTTCGATTCATTCGTTCCACCATCCCAGAACTCTGGGGATGGTAGGAAATGTGGAATTTTTGCTTTATGCCCATCCAATCGCATATCTTTTTTTTACTACAGCTCCTGTAAAGTGCGTCCCCTGATCTGAATCAATCTGGACCGGTACTCCCCACCTGGGAATTAGTCTATAATCACCAGGCAGTACTTTCATCCCCTAGACGTGGGAAGTGGTCCGGTGAAATCTATTTCTTGTTCAAGAGCTTGCTTTGCTGCTAAATCGGCAGCCTGGTTCCCTCTTTGTTCCTGATTCTGTATTTTCTGGTGCGCCTCTATTTTTATTACTGCTGCTTGTGCTGGGGCCTTTGCAGTTTCCAAGAAGGCCTCTATTCGCTGTTGGTGCTTTATATATTCCCCTCCTGTTGTCACAAATCCCCTTCTTCCCCAGGCTGTCATATAATCATGTACAACTCCAAATGCGTATCTACTATCGGTGTAGATATTTAATGTTTTTCCCTTTGCTAGCTCCAAGGCCTTTGTTAGGGCGACTATCTCTGCCACTTGTGCTGAGAGCACTCCGTCCAGTCTCCCAGACAATTCCGTTTCCAACTGGTCATTTACAACTGCCCACCCAGTCCGTGGTAACCCGTCAATATATTTCCGGGATCCATCCACATATAGGGTAAGTTGGGCCTGTTCCAATGGCTCGTCCCGTATTGGGCTACTGTCGACTTCATCGTCTATGTCTGCGAATTCGTGGGGCTCTCCCATCCCTAACATACCTTCTGCAGGGTTTTCTCCAGTATCTCGAACTATTTATACTGACTTGTCTGTAGGCAACAAGACAGCTTCCCAGCGTGCCCTACGTACATTTGACACTGCTCTTAGCTTGTGGTTATTCACCATTTCTACCAGCGTTTGTTTAGTGTGTAAAATTATCTCCCCGGTCATTATTGTGGGTTCGCTAACCTTCACTGCCCATGCTGCACAATCTAAGGCTGCCACACATCGTGACAGTTCAGCTACCACTGGTGATGGTTGGGTGGAATACCTGTAATACGCTACTGGTCGTCTTTTGTCCCTGTGTTGTTGGGTAACTACTGCTGCATAGAATCCCCCCTCATTTTCACAGTGGATATGGAAGGGCTTCTTTATATCTGGTAACCCAAGTCCCGGGGCTGTTGTCAATGCTGGTTCCCTGGGATAATTGTTGTCCTAGATAGGTACCAACAATTTGTCCAATCTGAGCTTTCTGAGGGTTCACCTTAAACCCTCCTTTTTCTAATGCTTATAGAATAACAATCAAAGCTGCAGCGTGTCCTCTTTCATCTTCTGATGCTATTAATAAATCGTCTACATTCTGCAATATAGTATCCCGATACGGGGTTAAGTCTATCGGTTCTAATAATGAACTCATCGTCCGGTGGAATAACGCTGGACTGTTATGGAAGCCCTGAGGCAACCGTGTCCAGGTATACTGTCTATCCCCGACCGTGAAAGCAAACTTTTCTTGTGATTCTGGATCTAATGGTAGCGACCAAAATCCATTAGCTATATCCAGGACCATGAACACCTTGTGTTCCGGGCTTAGTCCATTAAGAATAGTGGCTGGACTCGCCACTATGGGGTGCAACTTTGGCGTTACCTTGTTTAATGCGGTATAATCAATTGTTAGCCGAAATGATCCATCTGGTTTTGTGACTGGCCACACAGGTGAATTGGTTGTACTCTCTGTGGCTCTAATTATTCCTTTCTCCTCTAATTGACTTACAATTTTTGCTACAGCTTCTTTCGCCTCGGGTCGGATTGGATACTGTTTATGGGGTTTATGCTCGGGCCCGGGCACACATATAGGCATTATATTGGCCAATCCAGTGTCCTGTTTTGAGGTTGCCCATACTGATTTTACTGCCTCGCATATGGTCCCATAATTTCCCTCCTCCTTCCAGTCCCTTTCCACAAGTTTCGCACTCCAGACTGTTGCCAGATGGCAAAGGGGTTGTCCCCAATTTGCCTTCTCTCCATTTTCCTGCACCCATGTTAATTTTCCTCGTCTCAAATCTACGAACAAATTAAATTCCTTTAATAAATCTATTCCTAAAATCATTCCCTCACTATTTGGGCATACATAAAATTGTGCGGGTAACAATCGTCCCGCTAATTCCAATATTCGGATTTATCCATTCGATATCCGTCAATAACTGTTTTTCCCGTTCTTAAAAATTCTAACTCATAGAGTCATAGAGTCATAGAGTCATAGAGTTTTACAGCACAGAAAGAGGCCCTTCGGCCCATCGTGTCTGCGCCGCCCATCCATCCCTGTCCAGTCTAATCCCATTTTCCAGCATTTGGTCCATAGCCTTGTATGTAATGGCATTTCAAGTGCTCATCCAAATGCTTCTTGAATGTTGTGAGGGTTCCTGCCTCTACCACCCTTTCAGGCATTGAGTTCCACATTCCAACCACCCTCTGGGTGAAAAAGTTCCTCCTCAAATCCCCTCTAAATCTCCTGCCCCTTACCCTGAATCTATGCCCCCTTGTTATTGACCCCCCCACTAAGGGGAAAAGTTCCCCTTTATCTACCCTATCTATGCCCCTCATCATTTTGTACACCTCAATCAGGTCCCCCCTCAGCCTTCTCTGCTCCAAGGAAAACAACCCCAGCCTGTCCAGCCTCTCTTCATAGCTGAGGCGCTCCATCCCAGGTAACATCCTGGTGAATCTTCTCTGCACCCTCTCCAAAGCAATCACATCCTTCCTATAGTGAGGCGACCAGAACTGCACACAGTACTCCAGCTGTGGCCTCACCAGCGTTTTGTACAGCTCCATCATAACCTCCCTGCTCTTATATTCTATGCCTCGGCTAATGAAGGCAAGTATCCCATATGCCTTTTTAACCACCTTATCTACCTGCTCCGCTGCCTTCAGGGATCTATGTACATGTACACCAAGGTCCCTCTGACCCTCTGTACTTCCTAGGGTCCTACCACTCATTGTGTATTCCCTTGCCTTATTTGTCCGTCCAAAATGCATCACCTCGCACTTTTCAGGGTTAAATTCCATTTGCCACTTTTCCGCCCATCTGACCAACCCGTTTATATCATCCTGTAGCCGGAGGCTTTCCTCCTTGCAATTTACCACCCCACCAATTTTCGTGTCATCTGCGAACTTACTGATCATACCTTTTACATTCTCATCCAAATCATTTATGTAGATCACGAACAACAAGGGACCCAGCACCGATCCCTGAGGTACCCCACTGGACACAGGCTTCCAGTCACAAAAGCAACTCTTCTAATTCAAGGATCCTTTCATTTTTACTTGCAAGCCTAGTGTGGAGTCGCTACACTTTGTTAATCAGTGTGACTAATTGGTTTACTAGTATCACCCCTGCCTTTTTAGTCTTTTTCTGTTTTTGACCTTCCCACCATTCTCTCTGCCTTCGGATTCTGGAGCGGGTCCCACCCCTCCTTCCTCATCTTATCGACTAGACCTTTCCGGTCGTCAGCATAGAATCTACTCAGGGCCCCTGGGGGTCCCCATTCTATCTCTTTTCCCGACACCATCTGTAGTTTAACTCACAACCTTCCCAATCGTTGTCAGCGGCACGTCCCTTACTTACTCTCGCAGAGCGAGATCGTGCTTGCAACCCGAGTTGTCAGAGGTACTTGCTACTTGCAACTCCTTTAGGTTGAGTCCTTCTACGCGGTCTAGACCTTGATATCTTAAAAGACTTTAAGCGGTTAATTAATCACAATTAAACATACATATAGTCAATGACCTCACGATCCCAGGGTACTTTCGAGTCTCTCAGCCTACTTGATCCTGGCCATCACGTGGGGCCCAATCGCCCTCTTAATTCCGGCTCAGGCTAGGGTCGATGAGACAGGTACCCTCCTTGTCCGTGTCGGTCAGTCAATCACTCATTCCTTCGCGACCTTTATCGCTACACAGTGTTCCCTTAGTACATGCGATCCACACTCATACAACTGTGTTCTCCTACCTCTTACAGACTTTCACTTGATTCGTGATGCTACGGCACTGTCCCTCCGCCTTCCCAGATGACTCAATTTCTGGACGGTCAAAATTTGACTTCTCGTCCGGGTTCACTGGTACGGGCGGTCTTTCAGTTCCGCAGCATCCTGCCGACTACGCCAATTTGTTGGAGTGAAAATAGATTCACACAAGTCTGTCATAAAATAGCAGCACACAGTTTATTATCAGAACGTTCTGGGAGAAGATCAAAGACCCCGCGGTCTTGTGATACCTCTTCTCAACGATACAATGGCCGACAGCCGTCTTTATACAGTTCAAGAAGCCGGAAAAGTACAGCAGTTCGTAGTTATTACATCATTTACGCCTTAAGCCAATCCTGAAGCCTTAGTAACTAATTGTCCTCCAATCACAGTCTCCTCATAACAACTTATCTATAACTAGCGCTTTGTTAACGGACCCATTCTCTTGGTTCTGCTTTCTCCCAACTAAAGTTGGTCACCTGGACATTAAAGTCCGGTTTTTGCCATTACTGAGGCTTGACCTACTGAGGTACTATCCAGTGATTGGATACAACTCAGGCATCTAAGTTAATTATAAAATAACAGTTCGAAATGCAACTCACTACTTCCCTTTTATGCTATTGCAACAAACTGCCATATGCTATTGCAACAAACTGCCATAGTGGCAAGCTACTGTTTCTGTAAAGCTAACACACGGGTTTTAAGATTAACCCCTAATCTCTTCTGAACACAATGATTTAAACACAATGATTTATCCTTAATAATTTTTACCCCTTTCACAGTTGTCAAGGGCAATTAGGAATGGGCAATAAATGCTGGCCTTGCCAGTGACGCCCACAGCCCAGGAACGAATCAAAAAAATCAGTGCTGAAATCACAAGCTTCTACTTGTGTTTGTTTAAAGCCAATAATTGGTTAAAAAGGTCCTGTTGCTCACTAGGTGAAGGGGGAAGCAAGACCCTTTTTGAATCTGCAGTACTGCATATTGACCCTGCAATTTTTCCCAGTGTATCGGTGGGGACTCAAGAACCAGACCCGATGATAACGTTTCCTCCCTTAGTGAGGTGCCGGCCATTTCTGACGGAGCATCAGTTTCAGGTGTGCACTTTGTGCTCTGTCACGGTGCGATCCCAAGAAGAACAGGGTGCTCGCCTAGTGTTCTGGCCGAGAGCCCTCCTTGAACTAGCACCACATGAAATGGTCACCTGATCATTCATGTCATTGCTGTTTATCAGGGAATCATGCAGTGCAGAAAGAGGCCATTCAGCCCGTCCTGCCTGTGCCGGCTCTTTGGTAGAGCTATCCAATTAATCCCACTCCCCCTGCTCTTTTTCCCCGTAGGCCTGTCGTTTTTTTTCCCTTCAAGTTTATGGCACAGAAGGCTGCCCGATCGGAAGACATAATAAGAGCCCCTGGGGGAAAAATTTGGTTGCTTTGCGCCTCCCTTTAGCGCCCTAAGACATCATCGCCGCGCGCGGCGCCCCGCTCGCGCTCCGGCCGCGATCTTCGGGAGCGCCCCCTGACTTACCACCGGACGCTATCTCCGACTGGGTCAGGGGGGCCTACCTGCGGCCAGGGAGATGCTATATAAAGGCGAGGTGCAGGGCGGCCATGCCAGCACCTGCCTCTGCTCCCGTCCCTGGCCTCCTTACCCGCGCCCCAGTAGAGTGCCGGCTGCGCTCCAAGAGCCCGGCACTTTCCTTGAGTGCCGGACTCTTTTGCCGGCACTCCCGATCCCTGGGGGCCCAGCTGGGCCCCGGGTCGCGCTGCGCAAGGCCCCTCCCCTTTAAGAAGGGGAGGAATACCTGCAATACCGCGGCGCGACGTACATGCGCTGCAGCACGTAGCACCGCGATATTCCCTTGAAGCAGGGCGCTTCCAGTTGCGCCCCGCTTCCCTCTTGGGGCGCTACCATTCAATTTCTGTCACGGGGGCTCAATTTTTTGCCCACTGTGCTTTAAAAGTAATTCATTGTATGAAGTGCTCTGATGTGTTTTGGCCAGATGAGGTGCTGTGTAAGTGCCATTATTGGCAGTTGTATCTGTCACAGTGCCAGCGTTAGAGAGCCAGTCAGACGAGTGCCCTAAATGCATTCTGATCAGCTGGTTGTCAGCCACAGATGACCCATTCACTTAATTGAGGAGGTAATAAAACCTTCTCCTTGTCATTGCTGCAAATAATGGACATTTGAAAAGACGATTAAGATCTGGCTGCTGCCTCCAGAGTGCAATTTATAAGGTAGATAATAAATCTGCCAATTCATCATTTCCTGCCGCCAAGCTCAGTGCCCAGACTCTCTGCCAGCCTTTGCTCATTGGGTCAAATGTCCTCAGATTGAGACTGTCCAGGCAGATCGAGATCACAGCCAAACGCACTCTGTTTCTGCATGACTGGTCTTTGTGGACCTGCGAGGACCAGCGTGTATTGCAGAGTCAAGGGAAACCCCGCCCTCCCAGGGTCATAGCAACCCCCTCCCCGGGTCATGACCCCCCTCCCTGGGTCATGATCCCCTCCCCAAGTCATGGCCCCCCTCCCAGCGTCATGGCCGCCCCTCCCCGGGTCATGATCCCCTCCCTGGGTCATGAATCCCTCCCCGAGTTACTGCCCCCTCCCCCGAGTCACTGCCCCCTCCCCGAGTCACTGCCCCCATCCCCGAGTCACTGCCCCCCCTCCCCGAGTCACTGACCCCCACTCCCCGAGTCACTGCCCCCTCCCGAGTCACTGCCCCACTCCCCGAGTCACTGCCCCCTCCCCGAGTCAAACCCCCTCCCCGAGTCACTGCCCCCCTCCCCGAGTCACTGCCCCCCTCCCTGCGTCACTGCCCCCCTCCCCGAGTCACTGCCCCCTCCCCGAGTCACTGCCCCCTCCCCGAGTCACTGCACCCTCCCCGAGTCACTGCCCCCCCACCCCGAGTCACTGCCCCCCTCCCCGAGTCACTAGCCCCCCTCCCCGAGTCACTGCCCCCCTCCCCGTGTCACTGTCCCTCCCCGAGTCAAACCCCCCTCCCCGAATCACCGACCCCCTCCCTGAGTCCCTGCCCCCCCTCCCCGAGTCCCTGCCCCCCCTCCCCGAGTCCCTGCCCCCCCTCCCCGAGTCCCTGCCCCCCTCCCCGAGTCCCTGCCCCCCCTCCCGAGTCCCTGCCCCCCCTCCCCGACCTCACTGCCCCCTCCCCGAGTCACTGCCCCCTCCCCGAGTCACTGCCCCCCTCCCCGAGTCACTGCCCCCCTCCCCGAGTCACTAGCCCCCCTCCCGAGTCACTGCCCCCCCTCCCCGAGTCACTGCCCCCCTCCCCGAGTCACTAGCCTCCCTCCCCGAGTCACTGCCCCCCTCCCCGAGTCCCTGCCCCCACCTCCCCGAGTCCTGCCCCCCCTCCCCGAGTCCCTGCCCCCCTCCCCGACTCACTGCCCCCTCCCCGAGTCACTGCCCCCCCTCCCTGAGTCCTGCCCCCCCTCCCCGAGTCCCTGCCACCCCTCCCTGAGTCCCTGCCCCCTCCCCGAGTCCCTGCCCCCCCTCCCCGAGTCCCTGCCCCCCTCCCCGAGTCCCTGCCCGCCTCCCCGACTCACTGCCCCCTCCCCGAGTTCCTGCCCCCCCTCCCCGAGTCCCTGCCCCCCCCTCCCCGAGTCCCTGCCCCCCCTCCCCGACTCACTGCCCCCCTCCCCGAGTCACTGCCCCCCCTCCCCGAGTCCCTGCCCCCCTCCCCGACTCACTGCCCCCTCCCCGAGTCACTGCCCCCTCCCCGAGTCACTGCCCCTCCCCGAGTCACTGCCCCCTCCCCGAGTCACTGCCCTCCTCCCCGAGTCTCTGCCCCCCTCCCCGAGTCACTGCCCCCCTCCCCGAGTCACTGCCCCCTCCCCGAGTCACTGCCCCCCTCCCCGAGTCACTGCCCCCCCTCCCCGAGTCACTGCCCCCCTCCCCGAGTCACTGCCTCCTCCCCGAGTCACTGCCCCGCCTCCCCGAGTCACTGCCCCCCCTCCCCGAGTCACTGCCCCCTCCCCGAATCACTGCCCCCTCCCCGAGTCAAACCCCCCCTCCCCGGAGTCAAACCCCCCTCCCCGAATCACCGACCCCCCTCCCTGAGTCCCTGCCCCCCCTCCCCGAGTCCCTGCCCCCCTCCCCGAGTCCCTGCCCCCCCTCCCCGAGTCCCTGCCCCCCTCCCCGAGTCCTGCCCCCCTCCCCGACTCACTGCCCCCTCCCCGAGTCACTGCCCCCCCCCGAGTCCCTGCCCCCCCTCCCCGAGTCCCTGCCCCCCTCCCCGACTCACTGCCCCCTCCCCGAGTCACTGCCCCACTCCCCGAGTCACTGCCCCCCTCCCACGAGTCACTGCCCCCTCCCCGAGTCACTGCCCTCCTCCCCGAGTCTCTGCCCCCCTCCCCGAGTCACTGCCCCCCTCCCCGAGTCACTGCCCCCTCCCCGAGTCACTGCCCCCTCCCCGAGTCACTGCCTCCCCTCCCCGAGTCACTGCCCCCCTCCCCGAGTCACTGCCTCCTCCCCGAGTCACTGCCCCCCCTCCCCGAGTCACTGCCCCCCTCCCCGAGTCACTGCCCCCTCCCCGAGTCACTGCCCCCTCCCCGAGTCAAACCCCCCCTCCCCGAGTCAAACCCCCCCTCCCCGAATCACCGACCCCCTCCCTGAGTCCCTGCCCCCCCTCCCCGAGTCCCTGCCCCCCTCCCCGAGTCCCTGCCCCCCCTCCCCGAGTCCCTGCCCCCCTCCCCGAGTCCCTGCCCCCCTCCCCGACTCACTGCCCCCTCCCCGAGTCACTGCCCCCCCTCCCCGAGTCCCTGCCCCCCCTCCCCGAGTCCCTGCCCCCCCTCCCCGAGTCCCTGCCCCCCCTCCCCGACTCACTGCCCCCTCCCCGAGTCACTGCCCCCTCCCCGAGTCACTGCCCCCTCCCCGAGTCACTGCCCCCTCCCCGAGTCACTGCCCCCTCCCCGAGTCACTGCCCTCCTCCCCGAGTCTCTGCCCCCCCTCCCCGAGTCACTGCCCCCTCCCCGAGTCACTGCCCCCCCTCCCCGAGTCACTGCCCCCCTCCCCGAGTCACTGCCCCCTCCCCGAGTCACTGCCCTCCTCCCCGAGTCACTGCCCCCCTCCCCGAGTCACTGCCCCCTCCCCGAGTCACTGCCCCCGCCCCGAGTCACTGCCCCCCTCCCCGAGTCACTGCCCCCTCCCCGAGTCACTGCCCTCCTCCCCGAGTCTCTGCCCCCCTCCCCGAGTCCCTGCCCCCCCTCCCCGATTCACTGCCCCCCCTCCCCGAGTCACTGCCCCCCCTCCCCGAGTCTCTGCCCCCCTCCCCGAGTCCCTGCCCCCTCCCCGATTCACTGCCCCCCCTCCCCGAGTCACTGCCCCCTCCCCGAGTCACTGCCCCCTCCCCGAGTCACTGCCCCCTCCCCGAGTCACTGCCCCCTCCCCGAGTCACTGCCCCCTCCACGAGTCACTGCCCCCTCCCCGAGTCACTGCCCCCTCCCCGAGTCACTGCCCCCTCCCCGAGTCACTGCCCCCTCCCCGAGTCACTGCCCTCCTCCCCGAGTCACTGCCCCCCCTCCCCGAGTCACTGCCGCCTCCCCGAGTCACTGCCCCCCCTCCCCAAGTCACTGCCCCCCTCCCCGAGTTACTGCCCCCTCCCCGAGTCACTGCCCCCCCTCCCCAAGTCACTGCCCCCCTCCCTGAGTCACTGCCCCCCTCCCCGAGTCACTGCCCCCCCTCCCCGAGTCATGGTCTGCCAGGAATGAATCCAGTTCCCAAAGCCTTGCTGTGGGGACCCCCTGCAAGACCAATGCCCGCCCTGGGAGGGAGTCGTGTGTAAAGTGTAGATAGTCGGACCACCCCTTCAGCACGTGTCGCTGAGACACAAGCACCGGAGGCTGTGCAGAGAAGAGCCACCAGGCTGATCCCCACTATCAGGACTCGGGTATGAGGATGTACCCGAGCAACCTGGGCTCTTCAACCTGGAAAGGATGCATCTGAGACGCAATTTCATAAAAGTTAGTGAAGGATATAGAATAGGTCAATCTGAAGCACTGCTTCAAGAGACTAATGTGGGGCTGGTTTCAACAAGTTTGCACAGCATCAATTTCTGAGTAGGACAGTGCGGCGAAAATTCCTGGAATGAATTAAGAAGCGGTTGGATACTGTGACTGGGGGGAGGGCAATGAAGGTTCTTTGTGAATGGATGAGCCAGGCTTTCCTGTCTAGCTTGTCATCGTCTTGTCGTTAGACTGTGCGAGCTTGCTGGGCGTGTCTGGTAGCCGACTCGGTCTGGCTCAGTGAGTACGTGCGCCGGGCAGTGTAACATTGGGTACCACAGAACAGGAAAGTCCAAGATTCAATCCCTTCTCCCATTTCACTGTTCTCGGCCTCCACAATTGGCTCAGCATCGCTGGGTTAGAAAAGAGGATAAATCGGCCAGGGTTCCTGCTCAGGATTGCGATCCAGTGACTCCCTCTGGAAAGCGCAGGGATGTACGAGTTAATGCGAAGACAGGACCCAGTTTTGCTGTGATGGCGCTCCCCACTATCAAACAGCCTGCACTCACTGCTTGCGTTTGAAGAATGGCCACAGATACAAGGTACCACAGGGCTGTTGGAACCCCAGTATAAACCAGAACCTTCAGCCTGGAGGATGGGGGAGAAACCAGCTGTTGGGACAGTCAAAATGAATGAATGTTGAAGCTTAGAGACGGGCGTGCAATGACTGCAGTGTGCTATCTCAGCATGAGGTGTCTGCCCTCTCAGGTGGGCGTAAAAGATCCCACGAACTAGTCGAAGAAGAGCAGGGGATTCCTGGCCAAAGTTCCCTGTAATTTCTTTTGGGCCGCACGGCCCCTTTAACGGGCTCATGGCCCATTCAAAATTCCGCGCACGCACGCTTTTTTCCAATTTAAAAGCAGGCTCACCGGCTGCGCAGAACCCCTGGAGCACTACGCAGCTTAAAGGGAACATTGTTCCTGGCCAATATCTGTCCCTCAACCAACACAACAAAAAAAACCAAGGTCATCTGGTCATTACGGCAATGCTGTTTGTGGGAGCTTGCTGTGCGCAAATTGGCAGCGCAAGCTCCTACATTACAACAGTGACTACACTTCAAACAAACTTCATTGGATGTGAAGTGCCTTGGGACATCCTGAAGTCGTGAAAGGTGCTATATAAAGGCAAGCCTTTCTTTGTATCAATGGACAGCATGTGTTAAACAGCGGTGACTGGCTGCAATGTTGCACGCACCTCTCCCTGTCCTGGACAGCTGCCACTCGCAGCTCTGCAGCCGGATTTCCACAACCCTTTGAGTGAAAAAGGGCTTCCTGATTTCACTCCTCAGTCGCCTGGCTCTACTTTTCTGGCTTTTCCCCGGCAGAGGAAGTAGTTTCTCTGTATCTAACCTATCGAATCTCTGCATCATTTTAAACACCTCCATTAGATCACTGCTCAACCATCGAAACTCAAGGGAATACAAACCAAGTCTTTGCAACCTGTCCTCCCACGATAACTCTTCTGGTGAATCTGCACTGCACCCCTTCGAAGGCCAGTGTATCTTTCCTGAGGTGCGGTGCCCCAAACTGAATGCAGTACTTCAGATGGAGTCTGACCAAGGCTCCGTAGAACTGAAGCACCATTTCCTCAGGGGTCAGGTACCTGTGTGGCTTTGCCATGCAGTGAATGAGCTGCCTTGGCCAGAGTCAGTGATGAGTGTTTGATTAAAACACTGAAAGGTATTTTACAACTGCTGGGGTGGGATGGATATATTTTTGTAATTCATTCGTGGGCTGTGGGCATCGCTGGCAAGGTCAGCATTTATTGCCCATCCCTAATTGCCCTCGAGAAGGTGGTGGTGAGCCGCCTTCTTGAACCGCTGCAGTCCGTGTGGTGAATGGACTCCCACAGTGCTGTTAGGGAGGGAGTTCCAGGATTTTGACCCAGCGGCGATGAAGGAACGGCGATATATTTCCAAGTCAGAATGATATGTGACATGGAGGGGAACTTGGAGGTGGTGGTGTTCCCATGCGCCTGCTGCCCTTGTCCTTCTAGGTAGAGGTCGCGGGTTTGGGAGGTGCTGCCGAAGAACCCTTGGCGAGTTGCTGCAGTGCATCTTGTAGATGGTACACACTGCAGCCACGGTACGCCGGTGGTGGAGGGAGTGAATGTTTTAAGGTGGTGGATGGGGTGCCAATCAAGCGGGCTGCTTTGTCCTGGATGGTGTCGAGCTTCTTGAGTGTTTGAGCTGCACTCATCCAGGCAAGTGGAGAGTATTCCATCACACTCCTGGCTTGTGCCTCGTAGATGGTGGAAAGGTTTTGGGGAGTCAGGAGGTGAGACACTCGCCACTGTATTCCACTGTATCGCTCTGTTTCCGTGTTATGTAGCTTGAGAAAGAGAACGTGGCAGTCAGGCTTACGTGTATGACTATGGAGGTGGTCAGGAGACCGTGCGCGCTCGTATTCTCTGCCAGTTAATTTACCATCTCCTGTTAGAAGGATCTCCTGTAAAAGTGGGAGCCGGGGAGAGATCAGTAACAGCTTATTGAACGCTGAAATTCCCCAAAGAAGTAATCAGCATGGGTAATTCATTTGTAACTGAACATTTTTTAAATTCATTCTCAAGATGTTTATTGCCCATCCTTATTTTCCACAGCCAGGGATGGGCAATAAACGTCAGCTTTGCCAGCGGGTGCCCACATCCCCAGAATGAATTTATAATTGTAGTGGTTGCGTTCCTGGACTAATAATCCAGAGAATTAGTTCAATTCCCACTGTGGCAGTTTGTGAATTTGAATTCAGTTAAACATAAATCTGTAAATAAACAGCTGGTATCAGGAAAAGTGACAACGAAGCTGACAGACTGTCGTTAAAAAAAACCCAACTGCTTCCCTCGTGTCCTTTAGGGAACGAAACCTGCCGTCCTTACCTGGTCTGGACCAATGTTCCCTCTTATTATTTTTTGGGTGCCTGGTCCCTCTAAGTGGCTGCGCGGCCCATTCAAATCTTCGCGCACCCGCGGTTTCTCCCGCGGAAAAGCCGGTGAGCGGCCTGCACGGGATAAGAACATAAGAACATAAGAAATAGGAGCAGGAGTAGGCCATATGGCCCCTCGGGCCTGCTCCGCCATTCAATAGGATCATGGCTGATCTGAATCTAGACCCACGTCCACTTCCCTGCCCTCTCCCCGTAACCCTTAATTCCCTTATCTGCTAGGAAAATGTCTATCTCCATTTTAAATTTATTTAATGTTGCAGCTTCCACAGCTCTCTGGGGTAGCAAATTCCATAGATTTACTACCCTCTGAGTGAAGAAGTTTCTCCTCATCTCAGTTTTGAAACGGCAGCCCCTTATTCTAAGATTATGCCCCCTAGTTCTAGTCTCACCCATCAGTGGAAACATCCTCCCCGCATCCACCCGATCAATCCCCCTCACAATCTTATATGTTTCGATAAGATCGCCTCTCCTTCTTCTGAACTCCAATGAGTAGAGTCCCAACCTACTCAACCTTTCCTCATACGTCAACCCCCTCATCTCTGGAATCAACCGAGTGAACCTTCTCTGAACCGCCTCGAGAGCAAGTATATCTTTTCTTAAATATGGAAACCAAAACTGCACGCAGTATTCCAGGCGTGGACTCACCAATACCCTGTATAACTGCAGCAAGACTTCCCTGTTTTTATACTCCATCCCCCTTGCAATAAAAGCCAAGATTCCATTGGCCTTCCTGATCACCTGCTGTACCTGCACACTAACTTTTTGTGTTTCATGCACCAGGACCCCCAGATCCCTTTGTACTGTAGCACCGAGCCGCGCGGTCGAGAGCGTGGGGGGGGGGCGGGGGGAGCGTTGGTTTGGACTATATGTGACACCAGTCCCACACCAACGTGGTTGACTCTGAGAGCCCCACAGTTGTATCACCACCTTCTCGAGGGCTAATAGGGATTGTCAATCAATGCCAGCCTTGCCAACGGTGCCCACATCCTGAGAATAATGATAAGATTCATTCAGGGGACCCGAGGTGAACCCTTCAAGTAAGACGGGCGAGATAATCCGCTATCTTCCGTCACTGCTTGACTTGTGCAGCAGGAGAGGAATCACCATTAAACAGCAGATTCCCTACAATGAAAGATAAGCTGAAAATCATTCCTCAATCACATTAAAAGGCTCCTCGGCACAGGATTACCGTCTTGCCTGCTCCTGCGTAATAAAATGTTATTGTTTTCACTCTGATTCTGTCGGCTATCACTCTGGCGGCTCTGCGATGTAATAAGGGCGACTGTTTTGAGGTGAATTCAGGCCCCGAGCGCGAGGAGCTGTGAATTGACTGACTCTGATTAAAATTTCACTCAGCATCACAGTTGTAGCGGCTGAGAGTTTCATTCAGTTTTATTCAGGGTGGTTATGAGCCTCTGCTGCTGCCGATAGTTAATAAAATATTCATCGTGTCGGCGTGCACTGATCGGGAGCTGGCCACGGGCAGAGAGTTGCAAATCGCAGGGACGGCTGGTGTTTACGAGATTGCTAAAATATAATTTCGTAGTTTTTGTCGCACCCGGATGGATTCACTCCCTCGCACATTCTCTGCATACTGACTAGTACGGGCATCGAGGGATATGGCGATAGGGCCGGTGAATGGAGTTGAGGCAGAAGATCAGCCATGATCTCATTGAATGGCGGAGCAGGCTCGAAGGGCCGAATGGCCGACTCCTGCTCCTATTTCTTATGTTCTTATGGTGGAATTTCCTAGGAGTTAGGCCCCAACTGGAGTATTGCGTCCAGTTCTGGTCACCACACTTTAGGAAGGATGTGAAGGCCCTTGAGAGGGTGCGGAGGAGAGTTACCAGAATGGTTCCGGGGATGGGGGATCTTAGCTACAAGGACAGGTTGGAGAAGCTGGATTTGTTTTCATTAGAGCAAAGGAGGTTGAGGGGTGATTTGATGGAGGTGTACAAGATTATGACGGGTTTGGATAGGCTAGACGGGGAAAGGCTGTTCCAACTAGTTGATGGTACAAGGACTGGGGGACACAGATTTAAGGTTTTGGGCAAGAGATACAGGGCGGACGTGAGGGAAAACTTTTTTACGCAGCGAGTGGTGAGGACCTGGAACTCGCTGCCGATGGAAGTGGTGGAAGCGGAGACACTCAGGCCTAGAAATTCAGTATAGCCACGTTTGGGGCGCTACAGCCGGGCGGCCGCTAAAGTTTGCGCCCGGCGCAACTTAGCGCCACCTTCACCGATATTCAGTGGCATCGCCCCAAGAGGTTGCTGCTGCGCTAAAACAGGCGATGCACGACTATCATTAGGCGCTAAACCGGCGGCCCGGGGCGATACCCCCGAGGGCGGGCGCAGCGCAGGTGCGGCGAGTTGCTGATTGAAGGCAGACACTCTGGCGCCGGTGAGCTCTTAAAGGGGGAGGGTGGATTTGTTTGGCTGCCACGCCCTGCACACTGCAGCCCTGAAGCAAGGCCTGCCCGCTGCTGCTTGATCTGTGCAACGCCCAGGACTATGGAGAAGGCCAGGGAGAGAGCACAGCGCTTCAGCGACGGTGACCTGAGGGTGCTGGTTGGCGCAGTGGAGCGCAGGCGCCATGTTCTGTTCCCTGAAGGTGGCCGGAGGCCGCTGCCCAGCGCCTATCGGAAAGCCTGGAGGGAGGTGTCAAACAGGGTGACCTCCAACAGCGTGGTTGCCAGGACTCCTGTACAATGCCGAAAAAAGTTCAACGACCTCACTCGGGTTGTCAGGGTGAGTACCCTTTCCAGTGTCCTCCTCATCCCTGCATGTGCACCTCAGTTTATGGGCAAAGGGACCTGAAAGCCCTAATGCCCAGCCCTCATCCAGCAGCATGAAAATCACTTGCATATTCAGGACTTTACACACTGTCAGGGCTATTCCACCATGGGAGGCAGTGCAGACAAGATCAGGGCTTCACACTGTCAGGGCTAGTCCACCATGGGAGGCAGTGCAGACAAGATCAGGGCTTCACACTGTACTTAGAGGCCGTCCTTTCTCTTGCAGGGCAAGGTGGCGCACAACCGAAGGCAGCAGCGTGAGACCGGGGGAGGCCATCCTGACCTCAAACAGCTCTCCGACCTGGAGCAGCGTGTGGAGCGCATTATGTCAGGCTGGCTGATTGGCCCCGTCGCCAGTGGAGATGCCGACCCTGTTGTGGGCCCCAATGGTAAGGGCATCACCTTTTTGACCTCTCTCTTTCCACTTGCGCCTCAGAACAGCATCATTTGCCACTGTCGGACCAATGCAGTGCATAGCAGCACTCATGCCTCCCTTGCTGCCGCCCTGTCCTCACTCTAAAGCAACTCTTGTGCCTCCCTGCTTTCAGATGCTGAATCACCAGGTGAGGAGGCGGGCCCTCAAGCTGGCACTGTGAGTGAATCGGAGGGCGAGGAGGAGGAAGAGGAAGCCGGACCATCAGTGCCACCCTCAGCCGAGGCAGCCCATGGCGATGATGGGGACACGTCTTCCCTGGAGGGGAGCAGGGGGGAAGGGTCGGAGGAGAGTGAAGCTCCGGGGCCCAGCGGCCTGCAGCAACGCGGGAGGGGTGGGGAAGCTCGGCGGCCTTCTCCCCGGAGGGTGAGTGCGGCCTCCAGTCCTGCTACGGCGAGCGCAGAGGAGATGTGGCTCCTAGCGGAAATGGCCGCCCAGGCTGAGCGCAGGCACACTGAGCTCATGGCTGCAGTGGCAAGGATGCCTGACTCCATAGAGTGTCTGTCAAGGAGTGTGCAGGAATTCGGGGCAGCACAGGCCAGGAGTCTGCAACAATTCAGTGCAGCACAGGCCAGGAGTCTGCAACAATTCAGTGCGGCACAGGCCAGGAGTCTGCAGGACTTCGCGGCAGCACAGGCGGCTTCTAGCCAAGTGCTCAGTCGTGCCGTGCATTCACTGGCTGGTGTCATGCGGACACAGACCAGGGCCACACGGGCACTAACTGCTGCCACCCTCGCTGGATCGGCCAGGCATCGCCAGGGCACTCGCCGCGCCGCAGCAGCCCAGCAGTCTGTGCTTCAGCAGATTGCTGCGCATGCTGCAGTGCTGGCCCGTGCGAGTGCCAATGTATCAGGCGACCAGGGAGTACCTGTGATCTGTCAGGTTGGCAGCATTCCTGCAGCCGAAACTGTCACTCCTCCATTGCAGCTGCCACCAGCCGCTGGACAGACTGCTGCCGCCCAAGCAGAGTTGGAGCAGTCAGCAGCCGGCCCCTCCAGGCCCAGAGCTGGTCCAGGCTGACCCCCAAGGGCATCTGCCGTCTCGCCATCTGACCCTCAGCAGCCTTCCCCCAGCCTTGCTGCAGCCACTGGGGTCCCATTGAGGAGGACCTGCAGGGCGGGCAGGGGCCAGTCACGGATGCAAAACGCATCACCCTCGCAGGGGAAAAAGTAGAAGGTGTGGCCAAATGTTTTGTTTCACTTGTAAAGGCCGATACTGGTGTCTTTGTTTTACTTGTAAAGGCCGAGACTGGTCTATTTGTTTTTTTGGAAAGGCCGAGACTGGTCTATTTGTTTTTTTGGAAAGGCCGAGACTGGTCTATTTGTGTTTCTGTAAAAGCCGAGACTGGTCTATTTGTGTTTTTGGGGGGGGCTTCTCTCCATTAGTTTGTTATGTGGGAAGGGCACAGAGGTATCAAAGTAATACATTTTCTGAAATCGCTCTGTCCATGCTTTCTTTTGGAAGTCCTGGTTGCCCTGCTCGGCTGAGGGCTTGTGGAGCAGCGACATTCATCTTGTGCCATTGGCACAAGCCATTCCCTGAGAGGGGGCCTAGAACCGACGTGCAATAAGCCGCCGACGGGCGGCCCTTGCACTTTCTGCCTCCCTCCTGTGCTGGTCCTCCTCCTCCTCCTCTGGTGGTCCTCCAATGTCTGGTGGCAGTGGCTGAGTTCTGCGGATAGCCAGGTTGTGCAGCATGCAGCACACGACAACGAAATGGGAGACTCGCTCAGGCGAGTACTGTAGGGCTCCTCCGGAACGATCCAGACAGCGGAACCATTGCTTCAGGACGCCGATTGTTTGCTCAGTGATGTTCCTGGTTGCTTGATGGCTGTCATTGTATCCTTCTTCAGCAGGGGTGCGGGGCGCACGGAGCGGGGTCATCAGCCAGGTGCACAAAGGATAGCCTTTGTCCCCGAGAAGCCATCCTCGTGGGTGAGGCTGGGCCTGGAACATGTCTGCCACAGAAGTCTGGCGCAGGATGAAGGCATCGTGGCTGCTGCCTGGAAAGCGGGCATTGACAGCTAGGATGAGCTGCCTGTGGTCACACACCAACTGCACGTTGAGCGAATGGTAGCCCTTCCGGTTGCGGTAATCCTCGGCATTCTCTAGAGGTGCCCGCAAAGCCACATGCGTGCAGTCAATGGCGCCCTGCACCATGGGGAAGCCCGCTAATGCTGCAAAGCCCATTGCACGCTGTTGCTGCTTGTCAAAGGTCATGGAGAAGGAGATGAACTGACGTCTCCTTCTGAAAAGGGCATTGGTCACCTGGCGGATGCAGCAATGTACCGCAAACTGGGAGATGTTGGAAATGTCCCCAGTAGCGGATTGGAAGGAGCCGGTGGCATAGAAGTTGAGAGACACCGTCACCTTCACTGCCACCGACAGAGACATCCTGCTCCTCAGCTGTGGCTGCAGATCTCCGCGAAGCAGGTGGCAGATCTCAGTGACCACCGCCCTTCTGAATCGCAGCCTCCGAACACACTGCTCGTCAGACATGTTCAGATATGAGAACTGCTGGCAGTATACCCTGGGTGGGTAAGGCCTCCTTTGCCGACGCCTGTTGCGACCAAATATCGCGATCGGGGCGCGAATGGGGCGCTGCTCACACCGATTACGTCATTGGTGGCGGCGCAGCGCAAAAGGCTAATACCACCATTAGCGCCCCTGCTGAATATCGCGGGAGGCGCAGCCAGTGGCGCTACAGCCACTGACTGCCTCTTTAGGTGCTAACAGGTGGCGCTACTCACCCAATTTTTCCCCCTATGAGTGTCGTCTGAACCAAGCTGGGTTTGTGGTTCTTCAGTCTTCCATTCCCAGGCCGTTGGCGTCGCTGGCAAGGCCGGCATTTATCGCCCATCCCTAACTACCCCGAGAAGTGGGGATAGAACTTGCTGGGCCACCTCAGAGGGAGGTTAAGAGTTAGTGTGGGACTGGAGTCACAGTGCAGCCAGACTGGGTAAGGATGGCAGGTTTCCTTCCCGAAAGGGACTTTAGTTCCTACACTACAACACTTCAAAAGTACTTTATTGACTGTAAAGCGCTTTCTTAGTGAACCAGTGCATTTCCATGACATCCCGACAGCTTCATGGTCACTTTTACTGGTTACCAGTTTTTTATTCCCTGATTTTGTAAATTGAATTCAAATTCTCAAATGGCTATAGTGGGATTTGAGCTCATGTTCTACTGGATTACTAGCCCGGAGTGACATAACCACTAGCGTGCCTGTGTCATCCACAGGCGCTCCCCGTGAGACCTGCCCACAGTGTGGAGCTGGCAGTCATTGCCTGTGCAACAGACGGCTGTGAGCTTCGGTGCCCGGATTGCCTTCGATTTGAACCCGAGCCAGCTGCGTCTGAGATGATGGGGATTGCGCCAGGCCGCTGGCAGGGTTGGCCGGGGGGGTCCGTGCGCGAGTGACACCAATGACGTTTTCCTTTTCCCCCACAAAGCAGACTGAAAATACCGACGGCCTCTCCCCCCGCCCTCGCAGAGGCTGCTCGCTCCCCTCCCCCCTCCACCCACCCACCCCCCCCCACACATCCCGCCAGCCAGCAAGAGCAGTCAAGTGGCATTCGCCACAGCTTGGAAACTGTGACAGCAGCCAAGTGGTGCCACCTCTCCTGTGTGAACGGTGCCAGCCATATGCCTGTTTGTCTGCTGCACCTGATGCCAGTTTGAACAGGGAGATGGCACCTTCAGTGACCTACATAAAAAAATCTCTGCATATGCTGGTTATCGTTGGCCGTGTAATATTTTGAGGCTTACTCTTGAAACCGTAGGAGCACCAGGTAGAATAACCATAGTAAGGTTTTAAAATAGATATCCTGATATTAATACTCATTCTGCAATGGCTACACAGGGTCAGGCCCTGGGGCAGTGGAGACATTGCCTCATTAACCATCCATGATGAGAGAATGAGAAATATAATAGGTATATAGTAAATCAGTCAAAGCGACTGTAGGGAGCCCCGTTCACCCAGCACCCCTGGGCTCCCTGCCTTACATTGGCTCCCAGTCCAGTAACGCCTCGAATTTAAAATTCTCATTATAACAGTTGTAACAGTTACGACATTCGGGCTGTTTTTCCTGCCTGGTCTCCTTCCCGATGCCTGGGCCTAGTCAGGACGACTGAAGGGGGACTCGGCCTGGCCTGGCCTGAGCTGAACCCGCCTGCGCTTGTGGGTTCAGGTCATTGACCTCAGTCCAAACCCCCTCAGCACAGCCAGGCAGTCTGTAGTACTGAGCCCCATCCTGAAGCAAGTGGTCCTCTGGTCTTTTCTTCCTGTCCTGTCTTGGGAGAGGGCTGGACACAAGGCCTGAGGCCTACTCGTGCTGGGCAGCCCTCAAAATCTATTCCCTGCCAGTGTTTGGCGAATAAAATGAGGTGAAAGGTGCACTTACACCCCCCTCCTGCCTCATTAACATACCTGGCCTTTCCTTACGCAGGCGCTCGCATTCCTGTTCCTTCCTCCCCCCACCCCAGGGGAATCTCCGTCCAGCGTAATGTGGGCAGAGACCCAGACTCAGGAGTGACCACCCCGCTTTTTTCCTCTCCTTTGTGTCTGGGGAAATGAGCATTCCCTGAGGAACATCGGCTCTTTGACCCCCCTCAGCATGCACGATGGGAAGAGGCCCTGACTGCAATCCTGGCCGCAGCTGTTGGCGGCGGAGGTCAGAGTTGATGTGAGAAGCGAAGCAGGCGGGGATGAAGCTGGTGCTCGGGGAGGATCCTTGTTCAGATTTGTGGCACCACGATTGAAGCGTCTAATCCTGAAAAGTCCCAGTGTGCGAAATGGGAGGGACTGGCAGCAAAGAACTGAACAACGTCACAAAGGGCAAGAATGGACCATCTGACCTTCAGCGACCTTATACACAGAGACAGAGGACCCCACGTTCCATGTAGTAAAGGGGAAACCTTCCAAACATTGGACGCCCTCCTGTTGTGCAGCTCACTGAGAATGGGAGACAACTCTAGTTCTGGTAAGTTAGACATGATTTTTTTTGTATTAAATTGGTGTTATAGGCACCTTCAGTCCTGGGGCCTGAGTACAAAGCCAGTTCAGACTCATCGAATCATAGAAATTTATGGCACAGAGCATCGTGTCTGTGCCGGATGAAAAAGAATGGGATGCAAGTCTCCCCTGTCTATTGGCTGTAATGTGAAATTAGTTTGGTCTCTATCCAGTTCCTTGTGAGCACGGACCCGCGACACCCCCTAACTGGCACCGACCATTGGCGACCTACGGCTTACGGGAAGTGGCGCACTGCTGTAGTGGGAGGTCGGGACTGATGTGCATCGTGGGAGGAGCGCAGGGAAAGCTTTACACTGCGCCTAACCTGACCTGGATGTGCTCGATGGCTGACACCACAGCCTGGGGTGTAAACCCAACCCACCAGGCGGGGACAGGGACGGGGGGCGGGCTGGGGTCGCCGGGCAGGTTGGGTTTAAATCGGGGCCCGATTTGGAAGATGTTCCATTTCCCAGGACTAACATCCGTCACCATGAGAAGAATAAGAATCAGACAATAAAACATGTCATTAAAAATGAATGAAACTATAGAACATAAGCTGTTATTTCTCCAAATACAATGAATACAGTAAAGGATCTTCTGTTAGTCTGAACTCCCACTTACAGTTGAACAGTGTGCAATTCTGTTTATTGCTGTGCATGTGAAGATTTATTACTTCATTATTTTCTTGCCTTCACAGATTCCCTGGAACCTTCTGTCAAAAATCATCACCAACTCCAACAACTGAAGCGCCTGCTTTATATTCAGCAAACACTTGTTAGAGCTCCAGCACATATACGTGGAACTGGGGGAAGAACATAGAACATAATAAGAACCTAAGAACATAAGAAATAGGAGCAGGAGTAGGCCATACGGTCCCTCGGGCCTGCTCCGCCATTCAATAGGATCATGGTTGATCTGAATCTAGACTCACGTCCACTTCCCTGCCCTCTCCCCGTAACCCCTAATTCCCTTATCAGCTAGGAAACTGTCTATCTCCATTTTAAATTTATTTAATGTTGCAGCTTCCACAGCTCTCTGAGGTAACAAATTCCATAGATTTACTACCCTCTGAGTGAAGAAGTTTCTCCTCATCTCAGTTTTGAAACGGCAGCCCCTTATTCTTAGATTATGCCCCCTAGTTCTAGTCTCACCCATCAGTGGAAACATCCTCCCCGCATCCACCTGATCAAGCCCCCTCACAATCTTATATGTTTCGATAAGATCGCCTCTCCTTCTTCTGAACTCCAATGAGTAGAGTCCCAACCTACTCAACCTTTCCTCATACGTCAACTCCCTCATCTCCGGAATCAACCGAGTGAACCTTCTCTGAACCGCCTCAAGAGCAAGTATATCTTTTCTTAAATATGGAAACCAAAACTGCACGCAGTATTCCAGGTGTGGCCTCACCAATACCCTGTATAACTGCAGCAAGACTTCCCTGTTTTTATACTCCATCCCCCTTGCAATAAAAGCCAAGGTTCCATTGGCCTTCCTGATCACCTGCTGCACCTGCATACTAACTTTTTGTGTTTCATGCACCAGGACCCCCAGATCCCTTTGTACTGTAGCACTTTGCAGTTTCTCTCCATTTAGATAATAACTTGCTCTTTGATTTTTTCTGCCAAAGTGCATAACCTCACACTTTCCAACATTATATTGCATCTGCCAAATCTCTGCCCACTCACTTAGCCTGTCTATGCCCTTCGAGTCTGTTCCGCCATTCAGTTAGATCCTGGCTCCTTCTACCCGCCTTGGTTCCACAACCCTTAATCCCCTTACCCAACAAAAAGTCTATCATTCTCAGTTTTGAAATTTTCAATTGACCCCCCAGTCTCAACAGCTTTTTGGGGGAGAGAGTTGCAGATTTCCACCACACTTTGTGTGAAGAAGTGCTTCCTGACATCACCCCTGAACGGCCTGGCTCTAATTTTAAGGTTACGCCCCCATTTTCTGGACTCCCCCCTCACCAGAGGGAATAGTTCCTCTCCATCAATGCAGTGCCTGAAAGGGTGGTGGAGGCCGACTCAATCACAGCTTTCAAAAGGGAGTTGGATAAGTACCTGAAGGAAAAAAATGTGCAGGGCTACAGGGAAAGGGCGGGGGAGTGGGAATAGCTGGAGTGCTCGTGCAGAGAGCCGGCACGGGCTCGATGGGCCGAATGGCCTTCTTCCGTGCTGTAACCATTCTATGATTCTATACCCTATCAATTCCTTTAATAATTTTAAGCAATTCAATTAGATCACTCCTTAATCTTCTATACACAAGGGAATACAAGCCTAGTCTGAACCTGCCCTCATTATTTAACCCTTTGAGCCCCGGTATCATTCCGGTGAATCTGTCCTGCTCCCCCTCCGAGGTCAATCTGTCCTTCCTGAGGTCCGGTGCCCAGAACTGAACCCAGCGCTCCCGATGGGGTCTAACCAGAGCTTTCTATAACTGTAACATAACTTCCTCCTCTTTGTATTCCAGCCGCCTTGAGATAAAGTGAGGAGAGTGAGCACCAGCGGTTGAGGCTGTTGAATTGGCCTCATCAACATGAGGTCTAGTGAAGGCCAAATGAGTGACGGCAAAATGGCTGACACCTGAGCAGACAGTGGGCTTGGAGCTGTTGGGTGAGGAAGTTGCTGAGGCAAGAATACCTTAGCAGCTCACTTCTACAAGGCCGAGAATCAAGGGTTAGAGAACACCGGGGCTCAGTGACTCGCCTCTGAGTCAGAGGGTTCTGGGTTCAAGACACACTCCAGAGACTTGAGCACAAAAATCCATGGCTGACACGTCAAAGCAGAACTGAGGGAGTGCTGCACTGTTGGAGGTGCCGTCTTTCGGATGAGACGCTAAACCGAGGCCCCGTCTGCCCTCTCAGGTGGACGTAAAAGATCCCATGGCACTATTTCGAAGAAGAGCAGGGGCGATCTCCCTGGTGTCCTGGCCAATGTTTACCAACATCACCAAAACCAGATTATCTGGTAATTGTCTCATTGCTGTTTGTGGGAGCTTGCTGTGCGCATTGGGTGCCGCATTTCCCGACATTACAACAGTGACTACAAGTCAAAAGTACTTCATTGGCTGCGAAAGTGTTACATCAGCGGTAGCTGTTGATCAATCGCCCTCGCACAGTTCTGGAATTAATTATTGCTGGAAGGAATTGGTTTAGCCTGTCGGAAAGCTCTCGGTGCTGCCGTACAATTCTCCAAGTCTCTGTGAACCGCTGTCCACCACTGGGGTCAAACGCATGACCGCCTCCTGGGGTCTCTGGCTGAGCCCTTGACACAGTATAAAAAAATCTCTGGATAACTGCAAACTTCAAGCTTCTCTGTACTGCAGGTGGACCCTTGCTCTTCGTGAAACACTCCCATCACATCTGAAGGACAAGGCCAGCTACCCAAAGCAAAACGGTGCGTTCAGTACAGAGGGTATTTTAATTAATATACAGCGCCATAAATGGAACATAGGAACAGGAGGAGGCCATTCAGCTCCTCGAGCCTGTTCCGTCATTCAATGAGGTCATAGCTGATCTGTATCAAAAAATCATAGACATTTACGGCACAGAGGGAGGCCATTCGGCCCATCGTGTCTGTGCTGGCTGAAAAAGAGCTCTCCAGCCTAATCCCACTTTCCAGCTATTGGTCCGTAGCCCTGTAGGTTACGGCACTTCAAGTACTTTTTAAATGTGATGAGGGTTTCTGCCTCGACCACCCTTTCAGGCAGTGAGTTCCAGACCCCCACCACCCTCTGGGTGAAAAACGTTCTCCTCAACTCCCCTCTAATCTTTCTACCAATTACTTTAAATCTCTGCCCCCTGGTTACTGACCTCTCTGCTAAGGGAAATAGGTCCTTCCTATCCACTCTATCCAGGCCCCTCATAATTTTATACACCTCAATTAAATCTCCCCTCAGCCTCCTCTGTTCCAAAGAAAACAACCCAGCCTATCCAATCTTTCCTCATAGCTAAAGATCTCCAGTCCTGGCAACATCTTCGTAAATCTCCTCTGTACCCTCTCCAGTGCGATCATATCTTGTGACCCGAACTCCATTTACCCACCTTTATTCCTTATCCCTTAACACCCTTACCCAACAAAAATCCATCGATCTAGCAAATCAGTAAATTCAGAAAAATTTGGCAAGAAATCTAGATGCCAGAATTCTGGGGACCACTGTCCTGACGTGTGCAGGAATCTGACAGAATAAAAACAGAAAATGCTGGAAATACTCAGCAGGTCAGGCAGCATCTGTGGAGAGAGAAACAGAGTTAACGTTTCAGGCCGATGACCTTTCTTCAGAAATCTGATGGACCTGGGGACCCCGCCAGTTTGGAAACCTTTGCTCTAGTAGACGTACATGTGACCCGCATGTACAGATAATACCTGCAGAATTAATGCTTAGCCGCGATAAACTACAGAGGTGAGTCAGGATTCCGATGCTCCCAGTAAGGGATGCTCTCAGGAACTGGGCGTCACTGGTGAGGCCAGCGGTTATTGCCCATCCCCGGTTGCCATTGGAGAAGGCAGTGGTGGGCCTCCTTCTCGAACCGTTGCCGCGCTTGTGCTGATGATGCTCCCACGCTAGTGAGCGGCGGGGAATTCCAATATATTGATCCTGCAATGATGAAGGAAGGGCGCTGTATCCAAGTCAGAATGGTGTGGGATTTGGAGGGGAACAATGTTCCCTCGAGTTTGTTTTTGGCCCGCTCAGCCCCTTTAACGGGCTGCGCGGGCCATTCAAAATTCAGCGCATGCGCGGTTTCTCGATTTAAAAATACCCTTTCATTTATTAGTTATCGAATTATTGGAGATGGGAAAAGGCCGTTTGACCGGGCGGGGCGGTTGGAGGTGGGAGGCCATGTGATGGAACCTCCAGGAACACGTCCAATGGGAGTTGGCGACACTAGCGGTGATGGTGATACTCCTGCACCTGTCTTGCGATCACCGCTCTGTACGCTTGGAATCATCAGATAGCGGATTGGTTCTTATAGTGCGTATCAATGTAGGATCGCTAGACGAGGTCTAATAAAGCTCATTACGTGCAGAGATACTTGAAATGCATTAGGGAGACGCGCTGTTGTGGCGCTGGAATATTAAAACATGTTTTCCACGGTTCAACGACCTCCCACCCGATGAATGTTGATCAAGAGCTCTCTTCAGAGATGCTGTTGATGCAGCCGGGGGCAGGGGGGGACGTGGAGGACGCACCGTGTGACAGGACAGGGTCATACCGACTGATGAATTCGTGAAATTGAAGCCCTTTCAGCCGCAGACGTTCTCAATAGTTTCAACCTTTGCACTTGTCTCCAGTCATGTGGCACTCGAATATAGAAAGCCCGGCAGAAAATAGAACTGGAGAGGTGCTTCTGTTGGAGAAGGTGGCGATAGGCCCAGGGAAGTGCCGGTAATTGTCACATCCGAATAAACCCTCGAGTTGGTGTGGTAATGTATTGGCTGCTTTTATTTCAGACTTTTGAACCTTCTCCCTGAAGATAAAATAGGAGGAGACCCTGGAGTGTAATGGCCACAATGTGCCTACATCCATCAGGAGGCCCCCCTAGTGCTCAACTAACAACAGCAAGTTCAAAGAGTAAAGGCCTCCACGTACACAGATGGAGGGACCGAGCCTACTTGTGGGCTCCTTATCCTCCCTGCAGGCCCGATAAACTCACCCCCTCAGGCCTCAGTCTCAGCCCTGGCTTAACAGCGAGTTTTCCCTTTCACCTCAGGGCTCTTCTGCCCCTTTAACTCCGCTGCTGCTCGGGTTTTTTGCCCCCCACCCCGCCCCGGCCGTGGCCGCCTCCCTCCATGGCGGGACCTCCACCAGCAGCTTCACAAACGGGCCCTGAGCCAGTAAAATGGGCCAGAGTCGCGGTGCGGTCAAAGGGTCGGGCGGAACTCCTTCCCTCCCCTCCCCTGCCGCTACAAGATGCACGTCTCTGTCTTAGTGGGCTCAGTAAGGCCAGCTGTCAGAAAGAGTCGTTCTTCCCTACAGGTCGGCCTGTCAAAAGGGATCAGGGCCCTCGTCCCTTCAGAAATGTGACCTCCACCGCATATCTCTTTTTATCACTTTGAAGTTTCGACTGAGACGGAGGGATCAAACGGCACTCACACAAAGACCCCCAGCTGGGCAGGCTCAAAGGTCTCCCAGAATCTGTCTCCAGCCAAAGAAGGCGGACCGCTGACACCAGCCGGGTTCAGTAGTCTCAAATAGTTATGCTGAGATGTAGATAGTGTTGAGCTTGTTATTAGGACGTGAGGTGTCAATGCCAACGATTGTGCAATTAACAAATATTAGCAAGTTAAAGGACAGTTTGTTCCCTTGCAGCATTCTGCTGATGTGAATTCTCCCCCAGGCTTAGGGTGTTTTTGAATTCATTCATGGGATGTGGGCAAGGCCGAGCATTTATTGCCCATCCCTAGTTGCCCTTGAGAAGGTGGTGGTGAGCCGCCTTCTTGAACCGCTGCAGTCCGTGTAGTGAAGGTGCTCCCACAGCGCTGTTAGGGAGGGAGTTCCAGGATTCTGACTCAGTGACGATGAAGGAACGGCCGATATATTACCAAGTCAGGATAACTTGGAGGGGAACATGGAGGTGGTGGTGTTCCCATGCGCCTGCTGCCCTTGTCCACCTAGGTGGGTTTCAGAGGTTCTGTCGAAGAAGCCTTGGTGAGTTGCTGCAGTGCATCTTGCAGATGGTGCTCACTGCAACCAGCGGTGGAGGGAGCGAATGTTTAAGGTGGTGGATGGGGTGCCGATCAAGCGGGCTACTTTGTCCTGGATGGTGTCGAGCTTGAGTGTTGTTGGAGCTGCACTCATCCGGGTGAGTGGAGTCCTGACTCACTCCTGACTTGTATGCATCCGTGTCTGTGTGTGTGTCAATACATTTAAAAGAATCCATTTTAGTCCTGGAAATATCATAAAGCAAATAAAGGCCAAAATACTCTATTTTTGTCAGATGGAGAACGCTTGTCGGGGAGTTTGCCTGTGACAGCATTCCCTGTGCATCCCGGGAGCAAATATTGGGAAATAGCGCACCTACAGTCTGTGTTTAACACCCAGTGATCTCTTCGTGACAGGAAATTCACGGGCTCTGGAGGGCCGCTATTTCCTGGTACGCACTCCCAGTGCATTCTGGGGGGGTTCCAAAACGGAAGATGTCGAATCGTAGAATGATACACCACAGAAGGAGGCCATTCGGCCCATCATGCCTGTGCCGGTTCTTTGAAAGTGCTGTCCAATTAGTCCCACTACCCCGCTCTGTCCTCATATCCCTGCAAATTTTTCCTTTTGAATTATATATCCAGCTCCCTTTAGAAAGCTACGATTGAATCTGCTTCCACCGCCCTTTCAGGCAGCGCGTTCCAGATCACAACAACTCGCTGCGTAAAAAAAAAAACAATCTCATCTCCTCCCCTCTGGTTCTTTCGCCAGTTATCTTCAATCTGTGTCCCCTTGCTACCGACCCTCCCGCCAGTTTCTCCCCTCATACCTCACCCACCATGGGCACACATCGGAAACACACCAACGGCTGCGCGATATGCACTTTCAGTCAGTAGTGGGGGGAGGTAGGGGGTCTCGGAAAGTTGCCCCCCTCCGCCACCCCCCTCGCACGGGAGCTGGCGCTGGGTCGCGCACAGGGGCCACGCAGTGACCGCTGCACAGATGTGTGCTGACTCCGGTCTCATTGGTTCCGAGCATAAAGCAGTCAGATATTTCTCAAGAGGGGCAAACAGGCACAGAATTCTATTTAAATGTAAATGAACTGAACGCAGTTGCAACTGCTGTTTGTGTCACTGGCGTGAACAGCTGTCAGTGTGGGTCTCTCCTCCACTCTCCCAGTGTAATATTCTTCACATTGGCTCCGACTGAATTACCTCCAAGGCTCCTCTCTCGAAGTCACACTGGATGTGCCGTAAGATACGGTGTATACATCGCACCTGAATGGAGCTCATTCCTCCTCCCCTGTGGTACAGCTGCTGTTTCGTGACTGGTGGGGGGGGGGCGGTCAGGCGGCGAGGATGGAATGGCTTGCCAGGCCCGTTGCCATGGCTACACACAGAGCAGGGTTCAGTAATGTGATTGGAGAAGTAATGGCACCGTCGTCATCGTCGACTGAGGCCGGGGTTCAAATCCAGCCAATCGGCTGAGATGAGAGTCTCCCCTCTGTGCTGCCTGTTAGGGTTCGAGCAGCCTCGATGCATTTTCTGCTGGAGTTAGCCCTGAGTTTGGTATGGGTTCACTGGCACTTCGATAGGCGAGTTGACTCAGAGAGGCCACGAGGTGGCTGGCTTGGAAAATGGTGAGGGGTCTGAAATCTGTGTATAATGGGGGTCTGATATCTCTAAATTGACTGTGTATACTAGGGATCTGTAAATCATAATAACATAAGGAATAGGAGCAGGAGTCGGCCATTTGGCCCCTCGAGCCTGCTCCGCCATTCAATAAGATCATGGCTGACCTTCGACCTCAACTCCACTTGCCCGTCCGATCCCCATATCCCTCGATTCCCTTAAAGATCAAAAGTCTATCGCTCTCAGTCTTGAATATACCCAATGACTCAGCATCCACAGCCCTCTGGGGCAGAGAACCGGGCCGACCTCTGCTTGCGAGGCGGTAATTCTAGGGGAAGACCGGCTGCGCCCCGCACCGCCATTTCATTGTTCGGGCCGACCTCCAGGCCAGGCCCTCGTGGCGGCCCTTGGCGTGGGCCCGTGACCGCCATCGCGCAGCCCAGCACCCTTTAACGGAGGGCGAGGCGGGTGATGAGACGTGTCAGCGCCATGTGGAGCTTCCGCGCACTGCTCCGGCGCTACCACGCTTTGCGCCCCAGACACCGGCCCGAGTGGAAGTGGAGCGCGCGAGATAGTGCTCCACCTCCTTGCTGGGGCGGTAAGCCCAATTTAGCGGCCGGGGCGGTAATCCCCCGCCGGACGCTAAATGGCTGGCGCTAAATCGGTTACCACCCGCAAACGGGGCATAACCAAATTTCTCCCCCTAAGAGTTTTATATGCTTCATGAGATCCCCTCTTATTCTTCTAAATGCCAGAGAATATGGGCCCATTGTACTCAGTCCTCTGCTGTGACATTAACTTCATCGCCTTTTGTGAAGACAGATGCAAAGTACTCATTTGGATTATCAGTCATGCCCTCTGCCTCCGTAAGAAGATTTTCTTTTTTGTCCCTAATCGACCACACCGTTCCTTTAAATATCCTTCTACTTTTTATATGTTTATTTTTGGGTTCCCTTTTATGTTGCCTGCTAATCTTCTCTCCGTGTCCTTCTTGTTTCCTTTTTCAGTTTCCCCCTACACTCTGTGTTTCCTGCCTGATTTTCTATTGAATTCTGTACCTGATAAGAACATAAGAAATAGGAGCAGGAGTTGGCCAATCGGCCCCTCGAGCCTGCTCCGCCATTCAATAAGATCATGGCTGATCCAATCTTGTCCTCGACACCACTTTCCCGCTCTCTCCCCAGACCCCTTGACTCCCTTGTAGTTCAAATGTCTGTCTATCTCCGCCTTGAATATATTCAATGACTCCGCCTCCACAGCTCTCCGGGGTAGAGAATTCCAAAGATTCACGACCCTCTGAGAGAAGAAATTCCTCCTCATCTCCGTCTTAAATGGGCGTCCCCTTATTCTGAAACTATGCCCCCTTGTTCTAGATACCCCCACTAGGGGAAACATCTTCTCTGCATCCACGCTGTCAACCCCCCTCAGAATCTTATATGTTTCAATAAGCTCACCTCTCATTCTTCTAAACTCCAATGAGTATAGGCCCAACCTGCTCAACCTTTCTTCATACGTCAACCCCTTCATCCCAGGAATCAACCTAGTGAACCTTCTCTGTACTGCCTCCAATGCAAGTATATCCTTCCTTAAATATGGAGACGACCACACTTTTTCTCTTTTATTTTAACCTCTATCTCCTTTGCCATCCAGGGAGCTCGAGCTTTAGATGATCCATCTTTCCTCCTTATGGGACTATGGTTTGTATCCGAACTATCTCACCTTGAGGGCCTGCCAATGCTCATTTACTGTTTCCCTGGCCAATCTGTGTTTCCAGTCCAACTGTGCTGGATGCCTTCTCAAATCACTGAAATTGACTCTCTTCCAGTTGGGTATTTTCACCTTGGATTTTTCTTTGTCCCTTTCCATAACTACTTTCAACCTAATTATATAATGATCACTATTGCCCAGATGTTCTCCCACTGAAACACACTCCACTTGTCCTACTTCATTCCGCAGAACTAGATCCAGCACTGCTTCCTTCCTTGTTGGGCTAGAAACATACTGACTAAGAAAGTTCTCCTGTACACATTTTAGGAATTCTTCACCATCCTTGCCCTTTACACTGTTCCCTGCCCCCCCATCTATAATAGGGTAATTGAAGTCCCTAATATAGTTATGGGATCTGTAAACCCCTCGCGTATACTAGGGATGTGGGATCTGTAAAGTGCTTCTGTATATTAGGGGTATGGGATCAATAACCCGACTGTATATTCCAGGATCCCTAACCCCTGGCATACACAATCGAGTTACTGATCCCACACTGCTGGTAGACACACCATGAAGCTGTGATCAATCGTAAAGCCTTTTTTCACCTTAGTCTGTATTCAGAGTATGTGCCTCTTGTATCTAATGGGGCAGCAGTCAGTGACTCACCATGTCTGTTGGCTCTGATACAAACAGACACTGGAATCCATAACGGGAGAAGTACAGAGCTGCTGTCTATCGGGGAAGTGCTGAAGTATGAATGCTTAAATGTAGTAATGTCTCAGCTGGTTTGGAATCCATATTTTCTGATTGCTATCTGTTCTGTGCATTCCCCATTTCCTTCGCTCCACCATTGGCAGCTGTGCCTTCAGCTTCCGAGGCCATAAACTCTGGAATTCCCTCCCTAAACCTCTCCGCCTCTCCACCTCTCCTCCTTTAAGACTTTCACAGCACCACCAGCTCTCCATTTTTACAACATGCTGCACAGTACTGGAGTACTGTGCACAGTTTTGGTCTCCTTATCTAAGGAAGGCTATACTTGCCTTGGAGGCGGTGCAATGAAGGTTCACTAGATTGATTCCTGGGATGAGAGGGCTGTCCTATGATGAGATGTGTAGAAATGGCCGGTACTCTTTGGAGTTTAGAAGAACGAGAGGTGATCTCATTGAAACATATAAGATTCTGAGGGGGGTGATTGACAGGGTAGATACTGAGAGGTTGTTGCCCCTGGTTTTGGGTTTTAAACTCTGGGGCATAGTCTCAGGATAAGGGGTCGACCATTTAAGACTGAGATGAGGAGGAATTTCTTCACTCAGAGGGTTGTGAATCTTTGGAATTCTCTGCCCCAGAGGGCTGTGGATGCTGAGTCTTTGAGTATATTCAAGGCTGAGATCGATAGATTTTTGGACTCTAGGGGAATCAAGGAATATGGAGATCGGAGGGGGGGGGAAGTGGAGTTGAGATTGATGATCAGCCACGATCTTATTGAATGGCGGAGCAGGCTCGAGGGGCCGTGTGGCGGAGCAGGCTCGAGGGGCCGTATGGCGGAGCAGGCTCGAGGGGCCGTGTGGCGGAGCAGGCTCGAGGGGCCGTGTGGCGGAGCAGGCACGAGGGGCCGTACGGCGGAGCAAGCTCGAGGGGCCGCATGGCCGACTCCTGCTCCTAATTCTTATGTTCTTAAGACTCTCCTTAAAAAACTCTTTCACCAAGCTGCCTTAATGTCTCCTTATGTGGCTCGGTGTCAAATTCTTTGTTAGATTGCGCTCCTGGGAAGTGCCTCGGGTGGTTTTGCTACGTTGAAAGCGCCGTATAAATGCGAGTTGTTGTGAATCTTTTCTGAAAACACTGCTGTGCACTCTTCACTAAATGGGGCCCTGTCAGCAGAGGCGATGCTGAGATGTGATTGATTTAAAAGAGGGAATCCTCAGTTGCAACACAGCCAGGAACAGAGCAGCTGGGGTGACATATAGGCCGGGTTTTACGGTACCTTTAAGCTGTCATTTCTTTCTGTGCAGGCAATTAATAATTTCACAGCACCACCAGTTCTCCGTTGTTACAACATGCTTCATTTTCTGACATAATTTCCCCTGGACACTGTGTGCTAAAGCTTGACTCGTCCACCGCCGATTCTCTGGGAGATTCCCGAGGTCTCACGGAACTCCCCCCGCAACCCGGCAAGATTGAGTTGCTGCCACTGCTAGTGATTCCCGGGATTTTTTTTTTCTTCTTGGTCAGGCTGGCTGATTTAGTGGGAATACCCTGTGCTAATGAAGACTGCAGCATCAGCAATTCCCGATCTGACTGAGTCAGCTGTTTCCGTCAAGCTGAGATTCACTGGCTTCAGCAGTTGGTGCAGCAGGCTTCGAGGCTGAGGCAGCTGAGAAAATCCCGGGGTCTCCCCTTTCGCCAGGAATTCCCAGCGTCGGGAGTTGCCCTCCCCCCACCGACCCCGACCCCGCCGGCGACCTCGAGTCTTCGGAGGCTTGCAAAGTAAGTGGATCCACTGCGCATGGGGAATGAGGAGGCGAGCAGGCAAAAGAAAGGTCTCCGGGCGAAAGAGAGAGTAATAAAAAAAATCCCGAGCTCCGTCTTTCGACAAGAGTGAGCACTCGGAGTACGCGCGAGTTGACTGTTTAAATAGGGAAAGAAAATGATGCAAAGGGTGGGGAAAGTGCAGTCGCAGCAGTTGGTGCGGGGCGCGTTGGGTCAAGGTGGCGGGCATTTCTACGCAGAAGTGTTCCCCCCCACGAACAGAACTGTCCGAGCTAGGGGTCGGATCAGCCTGTTCCCCCCCCCCCTCTCCAACATTCTGTCAGTACTTCCTGACAGAAACAAAATGGTGCGGGGTGGAGAAGATTCGAGATCTACAGCATACCTCGGGGAGGGGGGGGACAAAAGGTGAGCAGTTTGATCGAATCCAGCAGCGCCTGGTGCAGTTGTTGAATATTGATGAGATGTCCTCTTCCGATCGAACCCCATTCCCCTTCGAAGGATCAGCTGACTTTGGATGTCAGTCTTGCACCCAAGTCCTGCTCAACCGGGGAAGTCGGTGTTCCTTCAGGGGAGCTTGTCAGTCCCGTCAACTTCTGCCTGCTTTTGGAAGGTACATGATTTGGTACGTGAGCTGCCTAGAAATGTTTAAATTGCGCACCATCACCCAAGAGTAGCTTTGACGCATTTCAGCTTCATGCGCTGAGGACTGAGGAGGGTTAATTCCAGGGAGCACAGGTTGAATATGCCAGTGCTGGGCTGCGCTCACTTTCAGCTCAGCCCCCTGCTGGGACTGCGGAATTAACCCTATAGGTAGTTCGGGCGAGGAGGTCAGTGTAAGCTGCTGGACTTTGGGGGTGATATTCAGTTTTTGCATGGGTACAAAATAGGGCGACTGATCTGTTACCGCCTGTTGAACCCTCGTTATATCCAAATTATTGGGTGAAAATCCCACAGACCGCGTGGAATCTCCACGTCAGAATTCCTGATATATCTTCCTCACCCCCATTGTTATCCCCACCTCTCCCCCATCCTGACCCCCACCCCATCTTGATTCCCACCCTATCCCAACCCCCACCCCTATCTTGATTCCCACCCTATCCCAACCCCCACCCTTATCTTGACACCATCTCCATCCTGGCCCACAGCCCCATCCTGACTCTCACCCCGTCCTAATCACCCGAACCCCATCTCTATTCAATCCAGAACCCCACCCCATCTCATCCCAATCTTGACCCCCACCGCTATTGTGACCCCCACCTACCCTGAACCCCATGCCCATCCTGATCTCCACCCCACTGCTGTTCTGTCCAGTGATGTACTTTTGAAGTGCAGTGGCCGATATGCTGTTGGAAGGCGCACAGCCAGTTTGCGCATAGCAAGATCCCACAAACAGTTGTGAGATACATTGTTCCAGTGCTTTTAGAAAATGTGTATAGCATTCTTCACTGCCTGGTGGGATATAGGCTCGACCCTGTGATTCCTCCACTGTGCCTGCAAGGGGGGAGTTGTTCAGTGCAAGAGGAGGTGGCACTGCCCTGTGGGCAGAGGGAAAGCGGATGTACGTATGGAGCCTGGGTTGGGCATTGGCTGAGGCCGGGGAGCAGGCTTGTCTCCGACCCGCGTGGTCATGGTGAGGGGAATGGCTCGGGAGCTGAAGAGCTGAAACACCCTCCCATTGGGTGTGGGCGGTCCAGATGTTGACAGAGGTTGCAGCTTGGGGTCAAGGCTGAGCTGTGGATCAGGCAGGGCTAGGCACACGGTGGAGGCGAGTTGTGGAGGTGAGGCTCTGAGTGGGATTGCGATGTGGGTTGAGGTTTAGGGCATTGGGATGATGGATTTGGGGCTGGCGTGGGGTTGCGAGTGGGCTTTAAATGTACGGTGGAGATGGGTGGCGAGGAGAGTGCGAGAATTTGCCTGACTGGACTGGGGACTTCTGGGAAGCATATAGCCATCAACAACAACAACAACTTGCATTTATATAGCGCCTTTAACATTGTAAAATGTCCCAAGGTGCTTCACAGGAGCGATACCAGACAAAAATTGACACCGAGCCACATAAGGAGATATTAGGACAGGTGACCAAAGGCTTGGTCAAAGACCTAGGGCTACTTTTAGCACCCCAGAAAAATTAGCGCCCCCGCGCTGGAACTTGAGTGGTTGCACCCCAAGGGGGAAGCGGGGCGCTACTGGAAGCACCCTGCATCCCTCTTGGGGCGTTGTGAGTCAATATTGTGGCGTTATGTGCCGCAGCGCCACACGCTTCGGTACGTCGCGCCGCGGTATTGCAGGCCTTCCTCCCCTTCTTAAAGGGGAGGGGCCTTGTGCAGCGCGACCTGGGGCCCAGCTAGGCCTCCGGGGATCGGGAGTGCAGGCAAAAGAGCCCGGCACTCAAGAGAAGTGCCGGGCTCTTGGTGCGCAGCCGGCACTCCGCGGGGGGGGGGGTTCAGGAGGCCAGGGACGGGAGCGCAGGCAGGTGCTGGCAGGCGGCCAGCAACAAAAATGGCCGCCCCACACCTCGCCTTTAAATTGCGCCTCCCCGGCCGCAGGTACGCCCCCCTGACCCCCATCGGACATAGCGTCCGGCGGTAAGTCGGGGGTGCTCCCGAAGATCGTGAGCGGGGCGCTGCGCACGCCAATGACGTCATCGCCAGTGGCGCGGCGCCGCAGGGCGCTACCGGTTAGCGCCACCACTAACCTCCTGCTGAATTTTGCAGGAGGCGTGGGCAGTGCCACGCCCGGGCGCTAGTTGGTTTGCGTCCCGTTAGCGCTAACGGGAGGCGCAACCAACTGAATTTTTCCCCCATAGATTTTAATGAGCTTCGTGATGGATGAGAAAAAGGCGGAGAGGCGGAGAGGTTTGGGGAGGGAATTCCAGAGCTTAGGGCCCAGGCATTTGAAGGCACGGCCGCCAATGGTGGAGCGATGGAAATCGGGGATGCTCAAGAGGCCGGAATTGGAGGAGCGCAGAGATCTCGGAAGGGGTTGTAGAGGTTGGGAACAGCTTATGATTGATGAACCTGCTGACACTCACAGGCAGCAGCCATTTTGTGTGGTGCAGTGAAGAGCGCAGCCTGCAGCGGCCCATCGTAAGACGGTGAGGAAATTCTACTCAAAATCCTGTTCCTTGCATTGCCTCTGGCCAACATTAGAACCAATATTAGTTTGCAGCAGTAATAGTTCTTGAGATACAGGAAGATTGTGCAAGTATTCGGATGAACACATCTGACCTTTAGTAAACATTTCACACAGCGAGAAAGGCAACTGTGTTTTACAGGCTGCTGAGAATATTTAAAGCAGATTCCTGTTTTTTTTTTTAACCATGTGTGGGCATGATATCTGCATCCTGCCAAAGAAATGAACGTATCCTCATTTAAGAGTGGTAGCAGGGAGAAAATGGCCACCCACTACGCAACATATAGAAAGACTTGCATTTCTATAGCGCCTTGCACGACCTCAGGATGTCCCAAAGCGCTTTACAGCCAATGAAGTACTTTTTCAAGTGTAGTCACTGTGGTAATGTAGGAAACACGGCAGCCAATTTGCGCACAGCAAGATCCCACAAACAGCAATGAGATAATGACCAGATGATCTGTTTTTTTGTGGTGTTGGTTGAGGTATAAATATTGGCCCAGGACACCTGGGGGGTGGGGGTGCGGGGGGAGGGGATGTGTGGTAGGTCGGGGGAGGGAACTCCTCTGCTCTTCTTCAAAATAGCGCCGTGGGATCTTTTCCGTCCACCGTGAAAGAGCAGACGGGGCCTCGGTTTAACGTCTCATCTGAAAGACGGTGCCTCCGACAGTGCAGCAGTGGTTAGCACTCTCTCGCCTCTGAGTCAGGAGATTGTGTGCTCAAGTCCCGCCCCAGAGACTTGAGCGCATAATCTAGGCTGACACGCCCAGTGCAGTACTGAGGGGAAATAGAAACATAGAACAATAGGAGCAGGAGTAGGCCATTCCGCCCTTCGAGTCTGCTCCGCCATTCAATATGATCATGGCTGATCCTCTATCTCAATACCATATTCCCGCTCTCTCCCCATACCCCTCGATGCCTTTTGTGTCTAGAAATCCATCTATCTCCTTCTTAAATATATTCAGTGACTTGGCCTCCACAGCCTTCTGTGGTAGAGAATTCCACAGGTTCACCACCCTCTGAGTGAAGAAATTTCCCCTCATCTCAGTCCTAAATGTCCTAGCCCGTATCCTGAGACTGTGACCCCTCGTTCTAGACCCCCCCCCAGCCAAGGGAAACATCCCCCCTGCATCCAGTCTGTCTAGCCCTGTCAGAATTGTATACGTTTCAATGAAAGCTGGCTATCCAGGTCCACCATCATGTGCCTCCTCGGAAATCAGGGAAGCAACAAAGAGAAAGAACGTTCTAGTATTTTCCATGATATATCTGTCATGTGCTGGTTGTATATTGTAACTTTGCCAATTCTGCAAATCACGACTGACACCTTCCAGTAAGGAGGACACAGACCCTGTCAAAGGTCTGACCAATTCAGTGAAAGTCCTCTTTGAAAACATCAGAAGCGCAGGTTCTGCTGTCCATTGGTCACCAGGTCCTGTCACACGTCTCTGTCATGGATTGGCCTTTTTAAAAATTCATTCACGGGATGAGGGCGTCGCTGGCATGGTCGGCATTTCTTGCCCATCCCTAATTGCCCTCGAGAAGATGGTGGTGAGCCGCCTTCTTGGATACAACTGAGTGTCTCGCTGGGCCATTTCAGAGGGCAGTTAAGAGTCAACCACATTGCTGTGGGTCTGGAGTCACATAAAGGCCAGACCGGGTAAGGACGGTAGATTTCCTTCCCTAAAGGACATTAGTGAACCAGGTTGGGTTTTACGACAATCCGGCCTGTGCCACGGGTGTCTGCGCTGGCTCGCTGGTGACAGTCGCCCCATTACGCAGTCTACTCACCTGCTCCTTACGGAAGTTGACTCCCACTGCCCTGTGTCTACTAGGGCGGGAGTGGGGCCCGGCAGTGCAATGGTGAAACTCCCTCCTGATCCAGATCTCCAGATGTCCGTGTCTCAACCCCACGTGCTCTGTTAATCTCTCCAAAGGCACCACTAAATGAGACGCTGCTCGCTTTGATTCGAAAGCTGCTTTATTCCATTATCGGCAAAACATACAGAACAATGCGTAGGATGAGGGGCACTTATTGCGCTCAGTATAACTTCTGTTTGTGACTGTTACAAAATCAAACAACGTGCGGGCATTGCCCCACATCAGTGGGTCGTCTAAATAAACTTAACAGCACAATCTCTCTGTATCCTGCCCTACCCAGGACAGTGCTTCACTCACTTTGCAGTCTTCTGCTGCTCAACGCCCCCGTGTCCTGAATCTTTAGAAGCTGCTCCTCCACAGCGTTCAAGACATTTCCAACTCCTCCACACATAGGGGCCTAGAAATTCAGTAGCGCCCCGTTTGGGGTGCCAGCCTCGCCAGGGCACTAAAAGTAGCGCCCCGGAAGTAGTCGCGGCCGCCCACCGGAAATTCACTTTGCGCGCCCCAGAGGAAAGCGCAGCGCTACTCGAGGCGCCCCGCATCCCTCTTGGGGCGCTGCAGCTGAAGATGGCTGCGCAACGTGCTGCAGCGCCACACGCTGCGGCACGGCGCGCTGTGGTACTGCAGGCCTTCCTCCCCTTCTTAAAGGGGAGGGGCCTTGTGCAGCGCGATCAAGGAACGCGAGTGCCGGCAAAAGAGCCCGGCACCGAGGAGAAGTGCCGGGCTTTTGGAACGCAGTCGGCGCTGCGCAGCGGGGGGCTCAGGAGGCCGGGGACGGCAGCGCGGAGAGGTGCTGGCAGGCAGCCAGCAATAAGAAATGGCCGCCCCACACCTCTCCTTTAATTAGCGCCTCTACCGCCGCAGGTAGGCCCCCCTGAACCGGTCGCAAATAGCGTCCGGCGTTAAAGCAGGGAGCGCAACTAAATATCGCGAGCGGGGTGGTAGCAGGGTGCTGCGCACACCGATGATGTCATTGGTAGTGGCGCAGCGCTAATGGCTAGCGCCGCCAATAGCGTCCCGCTGAATTTAGCGGGAGGCGTGGCCAGTGGCTTCCGACCCACTTGGCGCCCTCTTAAGGCACTAACGGGTGGCGCAGCCCACTGAATTTCTAGGCCAGGGTCTCCATGAATAACCAGGCATGGCTAGCGGATTGCATGGGGCTCGGAGAGAACTTCCCATTCCATCTTGCAATTGCCATTGGCTTGGCTACCCATCTAAAGGAGCTACATAAATGCAAGTTGATTTTGCTAATCCTTTGAAGCACGCTCGTGCTATAATCTTAACAGGACTCACGCCAAGACTTTCCCAGGATAAAGTGGCCAAAATATCCTGAAATGTGACAGTCACACTCGACAAAATGCAACCAACCCTGGACAGAGGTGAGTGAGCTGGCAGGACTGTATAAACCCCCTGTTCCCAAGTCAGTGCAGACACTCCTAGGGGAGTACAGACACTCCCAGGGCAGCGCAGACATTCCCAGGGCAGCGCAAACACTCCCAGGGCAGCGCAGACATTCCCAGGGCAGCGCAAACACTCCCAGGGCAGCGCAAACACTCCCAGGGCAGCACAGACACTCCCAGGGCAGCGCAGACATTCCCAGGGCAGCACAGACACTCCCAGGCCAGCGCAAACACTCCCAGGGCAGTACAGACACTCCCAGGGCAACGCAGACACACCCAGGGCAGTGCAAACACTCCCAGTGCAGCACAGACACTCACAAGGCAGCACAGACATTCCCAGGGCAGCGCAGACACTCGCAGGGCAGCGCAAACACTCCCAGGGCAGTGCAAACACTCCCAGGGCAGCACAGACACTCCCAGGGCTGCGCAGACATTCCCAGGGCAGCGCAGACATTCCCAGGGCAGCGCAGACACTCGCAGGGCAGTGCAGACACTCCCAGGGCTGCGCAGACGCTCCGAGGATAGCACAGACACTCCCAGGGCCGCACAGACACTCTCTGGGCAGTGCAAACACTCCCAGGGCAGCGCAGACACTCCCAGGGCAGTGCAAACACTCCCAGGGTAGCACAGACACTCCCAGGGCAGCACAGACACTCCTAGGGCAGCACAGACACTCCCAGGGCAGTGCAGACACTCCCTGGGCAGCGCTGACACTCCCTGGGCAGCGCAGACACTCCCTGGGCAGTGCAAACACTCCCAGGGCAGCACAGACACTCCCTGGGCAGCACTGACACTCCCTGGGCAGTGCAGATACTCCCTGGGCAGCGCTGACATTCCCAGGACAGTGCAGACACTCCCAGGGCAGCGCAGACATTCCCAGGGCAGCGCAAACACTCCCAGGGCAACGCAGACATTCCCAGGGCAGCACAGACACTCCCTGGGCAGCGCTGACACTCCCTGGGCAGCGCTGACACACCCTGGGCAGCGCAGACACTCCCTGGGCAGTGCTGACACTCCCAGGGCAGCGCTGACACTCCCTGGGCAGCGCTGGCACTCCCAGGGCAGTACCTTTCATACCTGAAAGATCTCTGGTGTATGTTTGCCCGCCTCCCTGTACCGCTTGATTTAATTTGCAGATTGAAATATGAATGCAGAGCCCCGGGCAATTTGATCAGAGTGGAGCGACTGCAGTTGGGCTATGTGCCATTGAGCACTGTATAATGCAATGCTTGTGTATTCAAAGGGAATCCCAGAGGCCGTGTGGGTGTGATTCAATAAAAGTATTCCATATTAGCGTCGAGGAAGGAGCCAGGAAGATTGATTCAGGGGAAGAATTACAGCTTTTAAACCTTGTGTGGTTGGCCTTTGTTCTTCAGCTGCGGCTCTGTGGGTAGCACACTTGCCTCTGAGTTAAAAGGTTGTGGGTTCAAGTCCCCACTCCAGGGACCTGAGCACAAAAATCTAGGCTGACAACCCAGTACAGTACTGAGGGAGTGCTGCACTGTCAGAGGTGCCGTGTTTCAGATGAGACATTAAACCAAGGCCCCGTCTGCCCTCTCAGGTGGGTGTAAAAGATCCCACGGCACTATTTCGAAGAAGAGCAGGGGAGCCCTCCCCAGTGTCCTGGCCAATATTTATCCCTCAATTAAAATCACTAAAAACAGGCAGATTATCTGCTCATTACCATATTGCTGTTTGTGGGATCTTGCAGTGTGAAAATTGGCTGCTGCGTTTCCAACATTACAACAGTGACTACACTTCAAAAGTACTTCATTGGCTGTACAGCTCTTGGGAAGTCCGGAGGTTGTGAAAAATGCTATAGGAATGCAAGTCTTTCGTCGGAACATAAAGGAAGGAGGTGTTAGGATTATTATTTTTCTAAACCTTGAAAGTTTTCTTCTCTTCTGGTTGACCAATGGCAGCACTAGACTCTCCCAAGGCAGTAAAGACACTCTCAGGGCAGTACAGATATTCCCAGTGCAGTACAGATATTCCCAGGGCAGGACAGATATTCCAGGGCAGTACAGATATTCCCAGGGCAGGACAGATATTCCAGGGCAGTACTGATATTCCCAATGCAGTACAGATATTCCCAGGGCAGGACAGATATTCCAGGGCAGTACAGATATTTCCAGGGCAGTACAGATATTCCCAGGGCAGTACAGATATTCCCAGGGCAGGACAGATATTCCAGGACAGTACAGATATTCCCAGGGCAGTACAGATATTCCCAGGGCACGACAGATATTCCAGGGCAGTACTGATATTCCCAGGGCAGTACTGATATCCCCAGGGCAGCACAGATATTCCCAGGACAGGACAGATATTCCCAGGGCAGTACAGATATTCCCACTGCAGCACAGATATTCCAGGGCAGTACAGATATTCCCAGGGCAGTACAGATGTTCCCAAGGGAGGACAGTTATTCCAGGGCAGTACAGGTATTCCAGGGCAGGACAGATATTCCCAGGGCAGGACAGATATTCCCAGGGCAGTACAGATATTCCCAGGGCAGTACAGATATTCCCAGAGCAGTACAGATATTCCCAGGGCAGTAAAGATATTCCCAAGGCAGGACAGATATTCCAGGGCAGAGCAGATATTCCCAGGGCAGGACAGATATTCCAGGGCAGTACAGATATTCCCAGGGCAGTACAGATATTCCATGGCAGTATAGATATTCCCAGGGAAGTACAGATATTCCTAATGCAGGACAGATATTCCAGGGCAGTACAGATATTCCCAGGGCAGTACAGATATTCCCAGGGCAGTACAGATATTCTCAATTCTGTACAGATATTCCCAGGACTGTACAGATATTCCCAGGGCAGTACTGATATTCCTAGGACAGTACAGTAATTCCCAGGGCAGTGCACATATTCCCAGGGCAGTACAGATATTCCTAGGGCAGTACAGATTTTCCCAGGGCAGTACAGATATTCCAGGGTAGCACAGATATTCCCAGGGCAGTACGGATATTCCAGGGCGGTACAGATATTCCCGGGCAGTACAGATATTCCCAGTGCAGTACAGATATTCCCAGGGCAGTACAGAAATTCCTAGTGCAGTACTTATATTCCCAGGGCAGTACTTATATTCCCAGGGCAATACAGATATTCCCAGCACAGTACTTATTTTTTCAGGGCAGTACTTATATTCCTAGGGCAGTACTTATATTCGCAGGTCAGTGCAGATATTCCCGGGGCAGTACTTATATTCGCAGGGCAGTACAGACATTCCCAGGGCAGTAAAGATATTCCCAGGGCAGTACAGATATTTCCAGTGCAGGAGAGATATTCCCAGAGCAGTACAGGTATTCCCAGTGCAGGACAGATATTCCCAGGGCAGTACAGATATTCCCACTGCAGGACAGATATTCCAGGGCAGTACAGATATTCCCAGTGCAGTACAGATATTTCCAGGGCAGTGAAGATATTCCACAGCAGTAGAGATATTCACAAGGCAGTGCAGATATTCCCAGGGAAGTACTGATATTCCTGGGCAGTACATATATTCCCAGGACTGTACAGATATTCCCAGGACAGTACAGTAATTCCCAGGGCAGTACAGATATTCCAGGGGAGTAGAGATATTCCCAGGGCAGTGCAGATATTCCAGGGCAGTACAGATATTCCCAGTGCAGTACAGATATTCCAGGGCAGTACAGATATTCCCAGGGCAGTACAGATATTCCCAGGGCAGAACTTATATTCCCAGGGCAGTATTATATTCCCAGGGCAGTACAGATATTCCCAGGGCAGTGCTTATATTCCCAGGTCAGTACAGATATTCCCAGGGCAGTATTATATTCCCAGGGCAGTACAGATATTCCCAGGGCAGAACTTATATTCCCAGGGCAGTATTATATTCCCAGGGCTGTACAGATATTCCAGAGCAGTACAGATAATCCCAGGGCAGTACTTATATTCCCAGGGCGGTACTGATATTCCCAGGGCAGTACAGATATTCCCAGGGCAGTACTTATATTCCCAGGGCAGTACTTATATTCCCAGGGCAGTGCAGGTATTCCCAGGGCAGTACATATATTGCCAGGGCAGTACTTATATTCCCAGTGCAGGACAGATATTCCAGGGCAGTACAGATATTCCCAGGGCAGTACAGATATTCCCAGTACAGTCCAGATATTCCCAGTGCAGTACAGATATTCCAGGGCAGTAAAGATATTCCCAGGGCAGTAAAGATATTCCCAGGGCAGTACAGATATTCCCAGGGCAGCAAAGATATTCCCAGTGCAGGAGAGATATTCCCAGAGCAGTACAGATATTCCCAGTGCAGGAAAGATATTCCCAGAGCAGTACAGATGTTCCCAGTGCAGGACAGATATTCCAAGGGCAGTACAGATATTCCCACTGCAGGACAGATATTCCCAGGGCAGTACAGTAATTCCCAGGGCAGTACAGATATTCCAGGGCAGGACTTATATTCCCAGGGCTGTACAGATATACCAGGGCAGTAATTATATTTGCAGGGCAATACAGATATTCCCAGCACAGTACTTATATTCCCAGGGCAGTACTTATATTCCCAGGGCAATACAGATGTTCCCAGCGCAGTACCTATATTGCCAGGGCAGTACTTATATTCCCAGGGCAGTACTTATATTCGCAGGTCAGTGCAGATATTCCCAGGGCAGTACTTATATTCCCAGGGCAGTACCGATATTCCCAGGGCAGTACTTATATTCGCAGGACAGTACAGAAATTCCAGGGCAGTACAGGTATTCCAAGTGCAGGAGAGATATTCCCAGAGCAGTACAGATAATCCCAGGGCAGGACAGATATTTCCAGTGCAGTACAGATATTCCAAGTGCATCAGAGATATTCCCAGAGCAGTACAGATAATCCCAGTGCAGGACAGATATTCCCAGGGCAGTACAGATATTCCCACTGCAGGACAGATATTCCAGGGCAGTACAGATATTCCCAGTGCAGTACAGATATTTCCAGGGCAGTGAAGATATTCTACGGCAGTAGAGATATTCCCAGGGCAGTGCAGATATTCCCAGGGCAGTACAGATATTCCCAGTGCTGTACAGATATTCCCAGGGAAGTACTGATATTCCTGGGCAGTACAGATATTCCCAGGACTGTACAGATATTCCCAGGAAAGTACAGTAATTCCCAGGGCAGTACAGATATTCCAGGGTAGTAGACATATTCCCAGGGCAGTGCAGATATTCCAGGGCAGTACAGATATTCCAGGGCAGTACAGATATTCCCAGGGCAGTAAAGATATTCCCAGTGCAGTACAGATATTCCAGGGCAGTAAAGATATTCCCAGGGCAGTAAAGATATTCCCAGGGCAGTACAGATATTCCCAGGGCAGTAATTATATTCTGGGGCACTACAGATATTCCCAGTGCAGTACTTATATTCCCAGTGCAGGACAGATATTCCAGGGCAGTTCAGATATTCCCAGGGCAGTACAGATATTCCCATTGCAGTACAGATATTCCCAGGGCAGTAATTATATTCTGGGGCACGACAGATGTTCCCAGCGCAGTCCAGATATTTCAGGGCAGTACAGATATTCAAGGGCAGTAGAGATATTCCCAGGGCAGTAAAGATATTCTGGGGCACTACAGGGACTCCCAGGCAGTACAGATATTCCCAGGGCAGTACTGATATTCCTGGGCAATACATATATTGGCAGCACAGTGCAGATATTCCCAGGGCAGTACAGATATTCCCAGGGCAGTGCAGATATTCCTTGGGCAGTACAGATATTCCCAGGGCAGTACAGATATTCCCAGGGCAGTACAGATATTCCAGGGCAGTAGAGATATTCCCAGGTCAGTACAGATATTCCAGGGCAGTACCGATATTCCCAGGTCAGTACAGATATATCCAGGGCAGTTCAGATATTCCCAGGGCAGTAAAGATATTCCCAGGGCAGTACAGTTACTTCCAGTGCAGTACAGGTATTCCCAGTGTAGGACAGATCTTTCCAGAGCAGTGCAGATATTCCCAGTGCAGGACAGATATTCCCAGGGCAGTACAGATATTCCAAGTGCAGTAGAGCTATTTCAGGACAGTAGAGATATTCCCAGTGCAGGACAGATATTCCAGGGCATTACTTATATTCCCAGTGCAGGACGGATATTCCCAGGGCAGTACAGATATTCCCAGGGCAGTACAGATATTCCAAGTGCAGTACAGCTATTTCAGGACAGTAGAGATATTCCCGGGCAGTACAAATTTTGCAGGGCTGTACAGATATTAAAATGCAGCACAGATATTCCCAGGGCAGCGCAGATATTGCAGGACAGTACAGATATTCCCAGGGCAGTAAAGATATTCCAGGACAGTGCAGATATTCCAGGTCAGTACAGAAATTCCCAGGACATTGCAGATATTCCCAGGGCAGTACAGATATTCCCAGGGCAGTAAAGATGTTCCCAGGGCAGTACAGATATTCCCAGTGCAGTACAGATATTCCCAGTGCAGTGAAGATATTCCACGGCAGTAGAGATATTCCCAGGGCAGTGCAGAAATTCCCAGCGCAGTATAGATATTCCCAGTGCTGTACAGATATTCCCAGGGAAGTACTGATATTCCTGGGCAGTACAGATATTCCCAGGACAGCACAGATATTCCCAGGAGAGTACAGATATTCCCAGGGCAGTACAGATATTCCAGGGTAGTAGAGATATTCCCAGGGCAGTGCAGATATTCCAGGGAAGTACAGATATTCCAGGGCAGTACAGATATTCCAGGGCAGTACAGATGTTGCCAAAGCAGTACCTATATTCCCAGGGCAGTACAGATATTCCCAGGGCAGTACTTATATTCCCAGGGCGGTACTGATATTCCCAGGGCAGTACAGGTATTCCCAGGGCAGTACTTATATTCCCAGGGCGGTACTGATATTCCCAGGGCAGTGCAGGTATTCCCAGGGCAGTACATACATTGCCAGGGCAGTACTTATATTCCCAGTGCAGAACAGATATTCCAGGGCAGTACAGATATTCCCAGGGCAGTACAGATATTCCCAGTGCAGGACAGATATTCCCAGGGCAGTACAGATATTCCCAGGGCACTACAGACATTCCCAGTGCAGTACTTATATTCCCAGGGCAGTACAGATATTCCCAGTGCAGTAAAGATATTCCCAGGGCAGTAAAGATATTCCCAGGGCAGTAAAGATATTCCCAGGGCAGTACAGGTATTCCAGGGCAGTAAAGATATTCCCAGGGCAGTAAAGATATTCCCAGGGCAGTAAAGATATTCCCAGGGCAGTACAGGTATTCCCAGGGCAGTAATTATATTCCAGGGCACTACAGATATTCCCAGGGCAGTCCAGATATTTCAGGGCAGTACAGATATTCAAGGGCAGTAGAGATATTCTGGGGCACTACAGATACTCCCAGGCAGTACAGATATTCCCAGGGCAGTACTGATATTCCTGGGCAGTACATATATTGGCAGCACAGTGCAGATATTCCCAGGGCAGTACAGATATTCCCAGTGCAGTGCAGATGTTCCCAGGACAGGACAGATATTCCCAGGGCAGTGCAGATATTCCTTGGGCAGTACAGATATTCCCAGGGCAGTACAGATATTCCCAGGGCAGTACAGATATTCCCAGGGCAGTGCAGATATTCCTTGGGCAGTACAGATATTCCCAGGGCAGTACAGATATTCCCAGGGCAGTACAGATATTCCAGGGCAGTACAGATATTCCCAGGGCAGTACAGATATTCCCAGTGCAGTTCAGATATTTCAGGGCAGTACAGATATTCAAGGGCAGTAGAGATATTCCCAGGGCAGTAAAGATATTCTGGGGCACTACAGATACTCCCAGGCAGTACAGATATTCCCAGGGCAGTACTGATATTCCTGGGCAGTACATATATTGGCAGCACAGTGCAGATATTCCCAGGGCAGTACAGATATTCCCAGTGCAGTGCAGATGTTCCCAGGACAGAACAGATATTCTGAGGGCGGTGCAGATATTCCTTGGGCAGTACAGATATTCCCAGGGCAGTACAGATATTCCCAGGGCAGTACAGATATTCCCAGGGCAGTGCAGATATTCCTTGGGCAGTACAGATATTCCCAGGGCAGTACAGATATTCCCAGGGCAGTACAGATATTCCAGGGCAGTACAGATATTCCCAGGGCAGTAAAAATATTCCCAGGGCAGTACAGATATTTCCAGTGCAGTACAGATATTCCCAGTGCAGGACAGATATCCCCAGGCAGTACAGATATTCCCAGGGCAGTACAGATATTCCAAGTGCAGTACAGCTATTTCAGGACAGTAGAGATATTCCCAGGCAGTACAAATTTTGCAGGGCTGTACAGATATTAAAATGCAGTACAGATATTCCCAGGGCAGCGCAGATATTGCAGGACAGTACAGATATTCCCAGGGCAGTAAAGATATTCCAGGAAAGTGCAGATATTCCAGGTCAGTACAGAAATTCCCAGGACATTGCAGATATTCCCAGGGCAGTACAAATGTTCCAAAGAGTACAGATATACCCAGGGCAGTACAGATATTCCCAGGTCAGAGCAGATATTCCCAGGGCAGTACTTATGTTCGCAGGGCAGTACAGACATTCCCAGGGCAGTAAAGATATTCCCAGGGCAGTAACAATATTCCCAGGGCAGTGCAGATATTCCCAGGGCAATACGGATATTCCCAGTGCTGTACAGATATTCCCAGGGAAGTACTGATATTCCTGGGCAGTACAGATATTCCCAGGACTGTACAGATATTCCCAGGACTGTACAGATATTCCCAGGACAGTACATATATTCCCAGGGCAGTACAGATATTCCTGGGGCAGTACAGTTAATCCCAGCACAGTGCAGATATTCCCAGGGCAGTACAGATATTCCTAGGGCAGTACAGTAATTCCCAGGGCAGTACAGATATTCCAGGGTAGTAGAGATATTCCCAGGGCAGTGCAGATATTCCAGGGCAGTACAGATATTCACAGGGCAGTACTTATATTCCCAGGTCAGTACAGATATTCCCAGAGCAGTACCTCTATTCCCAGGGTAATACAAATATTCCCAGCGCAGTACTTATATTCCCAGGGCAGTACAGATATTCCAGGGCAGTATTTATATTCCCAGGGCAGTACTTATATTCTCAGGGCTGTACAGATAATCCCAGGGCAGTACTTATATTCCCAGGGCGGTACTTATATTCCCAGGGCTGTACAGATATTCCAGAGCAGTACAGATATTCCCAGGGCAGTACTTATATTCCCAGGGCGGTACTGATTTTCCCAGGGCAGTGCAGGTGTTCCCAGGGCTGTACTTATATTCCCAGGGCAGTACTTATATTCGCAGGGCAGTACTTATATTCCCAGGGCAGTGCAGGAATTCCCAGGGCAGCACAGATATTCCCAGGGCAGTAGTTATATTCCAAGTGCAGGACAGATATTCCAGGGGAATACTGATATTCCCAGGGCAGTACAGATATTCCCAGTGCAGTACAGATATTCCCAGTGCAGTACACATATTCCAGGGCAGTACAGATATTCCCAGGGCAGTAATTATATTCCGGGCACTACAGATATTCCGAGGGCAGTGCAGATATTTCAGGGCAATACAGATATTCAAGGGCAGTAGAGATATTCCCAGGGCAGTACTTATATTCCAGGGCAGTGCAGGTATTCCCAGGGCAGTACATATATTGCCAGGGCAGTACAGATATTCCCAGGGCAGTACAGATATTCCAGGGCAGTACAGATATTCCCAGTGCAGTACAGATATTCCCAGTGCAGTACAGATATTCCAGGGCAGTAAAGATATTCCCAGGGCAGTAAAGATATTCCCAGGGCAGTACAGATATTCCCAGGGCAGTAATTATATTCTGGGCACTACAGATATTCCCAGGGCAGTGCAGATATTTCAGGGCAATACAGATATTCAAGGGCAGTAGAGATATTCCCAGGGCAGTAAAGATATTCTGGGGCACGACAAACACTCCCAGGCAGTACAGATATTCCCAGGGCAGTACTGATATTCCTGGGCAGTACATATATTGGCAGCACAGTGCAGATATTCCCATGGCAGTACAGATATTCCCAGTGCAGTGCAGATCTTCCCAGGACAAAACAGATATTCCCAGGGCAGTGCAGCTATTCCCAGGGCAGTACAGATATTCCCAGTGCTGTACAGATATTCCCAGGGAAGTACTGATATTCCTGGGCAGTACAGATATTCCCAGGACAGCACAGATAATCCCAGGACAGTACAGATATTCCCAGGGCAGTACAGATATTCCTGGGGCAGTACAGTAATTCCCAGCGCAGTGCAGATATTCCCAGGGCAGTACAGATATTCCGGGGTAGTAGAGATATTCCCAGGGCAGTGCAGATATTCCAAGGCAGTACAGATATTCCAGGGCAGTACAGATATTCCCAGGGCAGTACAGATATTCCCAGGGCAATACAGATATTCCAGGGCAATACTTATATTCCCAGAGCAGTACAGATATTCCATGGACTGTACAGATATTCCAGGGCAGTACAGATATTCCCAGGGCACTACAGATATTCCGAGGGCAGTGCAGATATTTCAGGGCAATACAGATATTCAAGGGCAGTAGAGATATTCCCAGCGCAGTACTTATATTCCCAGGGCAGTACAGATATTCCCAGGGCAGAACTTATATTCCCAGGGCAGTATTATATTCCCAGGGCAGTACAGGTATTCACAGGGCAGTACTTATATTCCCAGGTCAGTACAGATATTCCCAGAGCAGTACCTATATTCCCAGGGCAGTACAGATATTCCCAGAGCAGTACCTATATTCCCAGGGCAGTACAGATATTCCAGGGCAGTACTTATATTCCCAAGGCTGTACAGATATTCCAGAGCAGTACAGATATTCCTGGGCAGTACTTATATTCCCAGTGCAGTACAGGTACTCCCAAGGCAGTACTTATATTCCCAGGGCAGTACAGATATTCCCAGTGCAGTTCAGATATTTCAGGGCAGTACAGATATTCCCAGGGCAGTACAGATATTCCCAGTGCAGTTCAGATATTTCAGGGCAGTACAGATATTCAAGGGCAGTAGAGATATTCCCAGGGCAGTAAAGATATTCTGGGGCACTACAGATGCTCCCAGGCAGTACAGATATTCCCAGGGCAGTACTGATATTCCTGGGCAGTACATATATTGGCAGCACAGTGCAGATAATCCCAGGGCAGTACAGATATTCCCAGTGCAGTGCAGATGTTCCCAGGACAGGTCAGATATTCCCAGGGCAGTGCAGATATTCCTTGGTCAGTACAGCTATTCCCAGGGCAGTACAGATATTCCCAGGGCAGCACAGACATTCCAGGGCAGTACAGATATTCCCAGGTCAGTACAGATATTCCCAGGGCAGTTCAGATATTCCCAGGGCAGTAAAGATATTCCCAGGGCAGTACAGATATTTCCAGTGCAGTACAGATATTCCCAGTGTAGGACAGATATTTCCAGAGCAGTCCAGATATTCCCAGTGCAGGACAGATATTCCAGGGCAGTACTTATATTCCCAGTGCAGGACAGATATTCCCAGGGCAGTACAGATATTCCCAGGGCACTACAGATATTCCAAGTGCAGTACAGCTATTTCAGGACAGTAGAGATATTCCCAGGCAGTACAAATTTTGCAGGGCTGTACAGATATTAAAATGCAGTACAGATATTCCCAGGGCAGTAAAGATATTCCAGGACAGTGCAGATATTCCAGGTCAGTACAGAAATTCCCAGGACATGGCAGATATTCCCAGGGCAGTACAAATGTTCCAGACAGTACAGATATTCCCAGGGCAGTACAGATATTCCCAGGGCAGTATAGATATTCCCAGGTCAGTGCAGATATTCCCAGGGCAGTACTTATATTCCCAGGGCAGTACAGATATTCCCAGGGCAGTACCTATGTTCGCAGGGCAGTACAGACATTCCCAGGGCAGTAAAGATATTCCCAGGGCAGTAACGAAATTCCCAGGGCAGTACAGATATTCCCAGGGCAGTACAGATATTCCCAGGGCAGTGCAGATATTCCCAGGGCAATACAGATATTCCCAGTGCTGTACAGATATTCCCAGGGAAGTACTGATATTCCTGGGCAGTACAGATATTCCCAGGACAGTACAGATATTCCCAGGGCTGTACAGATATTCCTGGGGCAGTACAGTTAATCCCAGCGCAGTGCAGACATTCCCACGGCAGTACAGATATTCCTAGGGCAGTACAGTAATTCCCAGGGCAGTACAGATATTCCAGGGTAGTAGAGATATTCCCAGGGCAGTGCAGATATTCCAGGGCAGTACCTATATTCCCAGGGCAATACAGATAATCCCAGCGCAGTACTTATATTCCCAGGGCAGTACAGATATTGCAGGGCAGTACTTATATTCCCAGGGCTGTACAGATAATCCCAGGGCAGTACTTATATTCCCAGGGCTGTACAGATAATCCCAGGGCAGTACTTATATTCCCAGGGCTGTACAGATATTCCACAGCAGTACTTATATTCCCAGGGCAGTACTTATATTCCCAGGGCTGTACAGATAATCCCAGGGCAGTACTTATATTCCCAGGTCAGTACAGATATTCCCAGAGCAGTACCTATATTCCCAGGGCAATACAGATAATCCCAGTGCAGTACTTATATTCCCAGGTCAGTACAGATATTCCAGGGCAGTACTTATATTCCCAGGGCAGTACTTATATTCCCAGGGCTGTACAGATAATCCCAGGGCAGTACTTATATTCCCAGGGCTGTACAGATATTCCACAGCAGTACAGATATTCCCCGGGCAGTACTTATATTCCCAGGGTGGTACTGATTTTCCCAGGGCAGTGCAGATATTCCCAGGGCAGTGCTTATATTCCCAGGGCAGTACTTATATTCCCAGGGCAGTGCAGGTATTCCCAGGGCAGTATATATATTGGCAGGGCAGTACAGATATTCCCAGGGCAGTACTTATATTCCCAGTGCAGGACAGATATTCCAAGGCAGTACAGATATTCCCAGGGCAGTATAGATATTCCCAGTGCCGTACATATATTCCCAGTGCAGTATACATATTCCAGGGCAGTAAAGATATTCCCAGGGCAGTAAAGATATTCCCAGGGGAGTACAGATATTCCCAGGGCAGTAATTATATTCCGGGGCACTACAGATATTCCCAGGGCATTGCAGACATTTCAGGGCAATACAGATATTCAAGGGCAGTAGAGATACTCCCAGGGCAGTACTTATATTCCCAGGGCAGTACTTATATTCCCAGGGCAGTGCAGGTATTCCCAGGGCAGTACATATATTGCCAGGGCAGTATAGATATTCCCAGGACAGTACTTAAATTCCCAGTGCAGGACAGATATTCCAGGGCAGTACAGATATTCCCAGGGCAGTACAGATATTCCCAGTGCAGTACAGATATTCCCAGGGCAGTAAAGATATTCCCAGGGCAGTACAGATATTCCCAGGGCAGTAATTATATTCCGGGACACTACAGATATTCCCAGGGCAGTGCAGATGTTTCAGGGCAATACAGATATTCAAGGGCAGTAGAGATATTCCCAGGGCAGTAAAGATATTCTGGGGCACTACAAACACTCCCAGGCAGTACAGATATTCCCAGGGCAGTACTGATATTCCTGGGCAGTACATATATTGGCAGCACAGTGCAGATATTCCCATGGCAGTACAGATATTCCCAGTGCAGTGCAGATGTTCCCAGGACAAAACAGATATTCCCAGGGCAGTGCAGCTATTCCTTGGGCAGTACAGATATTCCCAGGGCCGCACAGATATTCCCAGGGCAGTACAGATATTCCAGGGCAGTAAAGATATTCCCAGGGCAGTAAAGATATTCCCAGGGCAGTTCAGATATTCCCAGGGCAGTAATTATATTCCAGGGCACTACAGATATTCCCAGTGCAGTACTTATAATGCCAGTGCAGGACAGATATTCCAGGGCAGTAAAGATATTCCCAGGGCAGTAAATATATTCCCAGGGCAGTACAGATGTTCCCAGGGCAGTAATTATATTCCGGGGCACTACAGATATTCCCAGGGCAGTCCAGATATTTCAGGGCAGTACAGATATTCAAGGGCAGTAGAGATATTCCCAGGGCAGTAAAGATATTCTGGGGCACTGCAGATACTCCCAGGCAGTACAGATATTCCCAGGGCAGTACTGATATTCCTGGGCGGTACATATATTGGCAGCACAGTGCAGATATTCCCAGGGCAGTACAGATATTCCCAGTGCAGTGCAGATGTTCCCAGGACAGGACAGATATTCCCAGGGCAGTGCAGATATTCCTTGGGCAGTACAGATATTCCCAGGGTAGTACAGATATTCCCAGGGCAGTGCAGATATTCCTTGGGCAGTACAGATACTCCCAGGGCAGTACAGATATTCCCAGGGCAGTACAGATATTCCCAGGTCAGTACAGATATTCCAGGGCAGTACACATATTCCCAGGTCAGTACAGATATTCCAGGGCAGTACAGATATTCCCAGGTCAGTGCAGATATTCCCAGGGCAGTTCAGATATTCCCAGGGCAGTAAAGATATTCCCAGTGTAGTACAGATATTCCCAGGGCAGTTCAGATATTTCCAGAGCAGTACAGATATTCCCAGTGCAGGACAGATATTCCAGGGCAGTACTTATATTCCCAGTGCAGGACGGATATTCCCAGGGCAGTACAGATATTCCAGGGCAGTACAGATATTCCCAGGCAGTACAGATATTCCCAGGGCAGTACAGATATTCCAAGTGCAGTACAGCTATTTCAGGACAGTAGAGATATTCCCGGGCAGTACAAATTTTGCAGGGCTGTACAGATATTAAAATGCAGTACAGATATTCCCAGGGCAGCGCAGATATTGCAGGACAGTACAGATATTCCCAGGGCAGTAAAGATATTCCAGTACAGTGCAGATATTCCAGGTCAGTACAGAAATTCCCAGGACATTGCAGATATTCCCAGGGCAGTACAAATGTTCCAGACAGTACAGATATTCCAAGGGCAGTACAGATATTCCCAGGGCAGTACAGATATTCCCAGGTCAGTGCAGATATTCCCAGGGCAGTACTTATATTCCCAGGGCAGTACATATATTGCCAGGGCAGTATAGATATTCCCAGGACAGTACTTATATTCCCAGTGCAGGACAGATATTCCAGGGCAGTACAGATATTCCCAGGGCAGTACAGATATTCCCAGTGCAGTACAGATATTCCCAGGGCAGTAAAGATATTCCCAGGGCAGTAAAGATATTCCCAGGGCAGTACAGATATTCCCAGGGCAGTAATTATATTCCGGGACACTACAGATATTCCCAGGGCAGTGCAGATGTTTCAGGGCAATACAGATATTCAAGGGCAGTAGAGATATTCCCAGGGCAGTAAAGATATTCTGGGGCACTACAAACACTCCCAGGCAGTACAGATATTCCCAGGGCAGTACTGATATTCCTGGGCAGTACATATATTGGCAGCACAGTGCAGATATTCCCATGGCAGTACAGATATTCCCAGTGCAGTGCAGATGTTCCCAGGACAAAACAGATATTCCCAGGGCAGTGCAGCTATTCCTTGGGCAGTACAGATATTCCCAGGGCCGCACAGATATTCCCAGGGCAGTACAGATATTCCAGGGCAGTAAAGATATTCCCAGGGCAGTAAAGATATTCCCAGGGCAGTACAGATATTCCCAGGGCAGTAATTATATTCCAGGGCACTACAGATATTCCCAGTGCAGTACTTATAATGCCAGTGCAGGACAGATATTCCAGGGCAGTAAAGATATTCCCAGGGCAGTAAATATATTCCCAGGGCAGTACAGATATTCCCAGGGCAGTAATTATATTCCGGGGCACTACAGATATTCCCAGGGCAGTCCAGATATTTCAGGGCAGTACAGATATTCAAGGGCAGTAGAGATATTCCCAGGGCAGTAAAGATATTCTGGGGCACTACAGATACTCCCAGGCAGTACAGATATTCCCAGGGCAGTACTGATATTCCTGGGCGGTACATATATTGGCAGCACAGTGCAGATATTCCCAGTGCAGTACAGATATTCCCAGTGCAGTGCAGATGTTCCCAGGACAGGACAGATATTCCCAGGGCAGTGCAGATATTCCTTGGGCAGTACAGATATTCCCAGGGTAGTACAGATATTCCCAGGGCAGTGCAGATATTCCTTGGGCAGTACAGATATTCCCAGGGCAGTACAGATATTCCCAGGGCAGTACAGATATTCCCAGGTCAGTACAGATATTCCAGGGCAGTACACATATTCCCAGGTCAGTACAGATATTCCAGGGCAGTACAGATATTCCCAGGTCAGTACAGATATTCCCAGGGCAGTTCAGATATTCCCAGGGCAGTAAAGATATTCCCAGTGTAGTACAGATATTCCCAGGGCAGTTCAGATATTTCCAGAGCAGTACAGATATTCCCAGTGCAGGACAGATATTCCAGGGCAGTACTTATATTCCCAGTGCAGGACGGATATTCCCAGGGCAGTACAGATATTCCAGGGCAGTACAGATATTCCCAGGCAGTACAGATATTCCCAGGGCAGTACAGATATTCCAAGTGCAGTACAGCTATTTCAGGACAGTAGAGATATTCCCGGGCAGTACAAATTTTGCAGGGCTGTACAGATATTAAAATGCAGTACAGATATTCCCAGGGCAGCGCAGATATTGCAGGACAGTGCAGATATTCCCAGGGCAGTAAAGATATTCCAGTACAGTGCAGATATTCCAGGTCAGTACAGAAATTCCCAGGACATTGCAGATATTCCCAGAGCAGTACAAATGTTCCAGACAGTACAGATATTCCAAGGGCAGTACAGATATTCCCAGGGCAGTACAGATATTCCCAGGTCAGTGCAGATATTCCCAGGGCAGTACTTATATTCCCAGGGCAGTACAGATATTACCAGGGCAGTACTTATGTTCGCAGGGCAGTACAGACATTCCCAGGGCAGTAAGGATATTCCCAGGGCAGTAAAGATATTCTGAGGGCAGTAATTATATTCCGGGGCACTACAGATATTCCCAGGGCAGTGCAGATATTTCAGGGCAATACAGATATTCAAGGGGAGTAGAGATATTCCCAGGGCACTACTTATATTCCCACGGCAGTACTTATATTCCCAGGGCAGTGCAGGTATTCCCAGGGCAGTACAGATTATCCCAGGGCAGTACAGATATTCCCAGGGCAGCACTTATATTCCCAGTGCAGGACAGATATTCCAGGGCAGTACAGTTATTCCCAGGGCAGTACATATATTCCCAGTGCAGTACAGATATTCCCAGTGCAGTACAGATATTCCAGGGCAGTAAAGATATTCCCAGGGCAGTAAAGATATTTGCAGGGCAGTACAGATATTCCCAGGGAAGTAATTATATTCCGGGGCACTACAGATATTCCCAGGGCAGTGCAGATATTTCAGGGCAATACAGATATTCAAGGGCAGGAGAGATATTCCCAGTGCAGTAAAGATGTTCTGGGGCACTACAAACACTCCCAGGCAGTACAGATATTCCCAGGGCAGTACTGATATTCCTGGGCAGTACATATATTGGCAGCACAGTGCAGATATTCCCATGGCATTACAGATATTCCCAGTGCAGTGCAGATGTTCCCAGGACAAAACAGATATTCCCAGGGCAGTGCAGCTATTCCTTGGGCACTACAGATATTCCCAGTGCAGTACTTATATTCCCAGTGCAGTACAGATATTCCCAGGGCAGTAATTATATTCCGGGACACTACAGATATTCCCAGGGCAGTCCAGATATTTCAGGGCAGTACAGATATTCAAGGGCAGTAGAGATATTCCCAGGGCAGTAAAGATATTCTGGGGCACTACAGATACTCCCAGGCAGTACAGATATTCCCAGGGCAGTACTGATATTCCTGGGCAGTACATATATTGGCAGCACAGTGCAGATATTCCCAGGGCAGTACAGATATTCCCAGTGCAGTGCAGATGTTCCCAGGACAGGACAGATATTCCCAGGGCAGTGCAGATATTCCTTGGGCAGTACAGATATTCCCAGGGTAGTACAGATATTCCCAGGGCAGTGCAGATATTCCTTGGGCAGTACAGATACTCCCAGGGCAGTACAGATATTCCCAGGGCAGTACAGATATTCCCAGGGCAGTGCAGATATTCCAGGGCAGTACAGATATTCCCAGGTCAGTACAGATATTCCAGGGCAGTACAGATATTCCCAGGTCAGTACAGATATTCCCAGGTCAGTACAGATATTCCCAAGGCAGTAAAGATATTCCCAGGGTAGTACAGATATTTCCAGTGCAGTACAGATATTCCCAGTGTAGGACAGATATTCCCAGTGCAGGACAGATATTCCAGGGCAGTACTTATATTCCCAGTGCAGGACACATATTCCCAGGGCAGTACAGATATTCCCAGGGCAGTACAGATATTCCAAGTGCAGTACAGTTATTTCAGGACAGTAGAGATATTCCCGGGCAGTACAAATTTTGCAGGGCTGTACAGATATTAAAATGCAGTACAGATATTCCCAGGGCAGCGCAGATATTGCAGGACAGTACAGATATTCCCAGGGCAGTAAAGATATTCCAGGACAGTGCAGATATTCCAGGTCAGTACAGAAATTCCCAGGATATTGCAGATATTCCCAGGGCAGTACTTATGTTCGCAGGGCAGTACAGACATTCCCAGGGCAGTAAAGATATTCCCAAGGCAGTAACGATATTCCCAGGGCAGTACAGATATTCCCAGGGCAGTACAGATATTCCCAGGGCAGTGCAGATATTCCCAGGGTAATACGGATATTCCCAGTGCTGTACAGATATTCCCAGGGAAGTACTGATATTCCTGGGCAGTACAGATATTCCCAGGACTGTACAGATATTCCCAGGACAGTACAGATATTCCCAGGGCAGTACAGATATTCCTGGGGCAGTACAGTAATTCCCAGTGCAGTGCAGATATTCCCAGGGCAGTACAGATATTCCTAGGGCAGTACAGTAATTCCCAGGGCAGTACAGATATTCCAGGGTAGTAGAGATATTCACAGGGCAGTGCAGATATTCCAGGGCAGTACAGGTATTCACAGGGCAGTACCTATATTCCCAGGGCAATACAGATATTCCCAGCGCAGTACTTATATTCCCAGGGCAGTACAGATATTCCAGGGCAGTACTTATATTCCCACGGCAGTACTTATATTCCCAGGGCTGTACAGATAATCCCAGGCCAGTACTTATATTCCCAGGGCTGTACAGATATTCCAGAACAGTACAGATATTCCCAGGGCAGTACTTATATTCCCGGGGCGGTACTGATTTTCCCAGGTCAGTACAGATATTCCAGGGCAGTACACATATTCCCAGGTCAGTACAGATATTCCAGGGCAGTACAGATATTCCCAGGTCAGTACAGATATTCCCAGGGCAGTTCAGATATTCCCAGGGCAGTAAAGATATTCCCAGTGTAGTACAGATATTCCCAGGGCAGTTCAGATATTTCCAGAGCAGTACAGATATTCCCAGTGCAGGACAGATATTCCAGGGCAGTACTTATATTCCCAGTGCAGGACGGATATTCCCAGGGCAGTACAGATATTCCAGGGCAGTACAGATATTCCCAGGCAGTACAGATATTCCCAGGGCAGTACAGATATTCCAAGTGCAGTACAGCTATTTCAGGACAGTAGAGATATTCCCGGGCAGTACAAATTTTGCAGGGCTGTACAGATATTAAAATGCAGTACAGATATTCCCAGGGCAGCGCAGATATTGCAGGACAGTACAGATATTCCCAGGGCAGTAAAGATATTCCAGTACAGTGCAGATATTCCAGGTCAGTACAGAAATTCCCAGGACATTGCAGATATTCCCAGGGCAGTACAAATGTTCCAGACAGTACAGATATTCCAAGGGCAGTACAGATATTCCCAGGGCAGTACAGATATTCCCAGGTCAGTGCAGATATTCCCAGGGCAGTACTTATATTCCCAGGGCAGTACATATATTGCCAGGGCAGTATAGATATTCCCAGGACAGTACTTATATTCCCAGTGCAGGACAGATATTCCAGGGCAGTACAGATATTCCCAGGGCAGTACAGATATTCCCAGTGCAGTACAGATATTCCCAGGGCAGTAAAGATATTCCCAGGGCAGTAAAGATATTCCCAGGGCAGTACAGATATTCCCAGGGCAGTAATTATATTCCGGGACACTACAGATATTCCCAGGGCAGTGCAGATGTTTCAGGGCAATACAGATATTCAAGGGCAGTAGAGATATTCCCAGGGCAGTAAAGATATTCTGGGGCACTACAAACACTCCCAGGCAGTACAGATATTCCCAGGGCAGTACTGATATTCCTGGGCAGTACATATATTGGCAGCACAGTGCAGATATTCCCATGGCAGTACAGATATTCCAGTACAGTGCAGATATTCCAGGTCAGTACAGAAATTCCCAGGACATTGCAGATATTCCCAGGGCAGTACAAATGTTCCAGACAGTACAGATATTCCAAGGGCAGTACAGATATTCCCAGGGCAGTACAGATATTCCCAGGTCAGTGCAGATATTCCCAGGGCAGTACTTATATTCCCAGGGCAGTACAGATATTCCCAGGGCAGTAATTATATTCCGGGACACTACAGATATTCCCAGGGCAGTGCAGATGTTTCAGGGCAATACAGATATTCAAGGGCAGTAGAGATATTCCCAGGGCAGTAAAGATATTCTGGGGCACTACAAACACTCCCAGGCAGTACAGATATTCCCAGGGCAGTACTGATATTCCTGGGCAGTACATATATTGGCAGCACAGTGCAGATATTCCCATGGCAGTACAGATATTCCCAGTGCAGTGCAGATGTTCCCAGGACAAAACAGATATTCCCAGGGCAGTGCAGCTATTCCTTGGGCAGTACAGATATTCCCAGGGCCGCACAGATATTCCCAGGGCAGTACAGATATTCCAGGGCAGTAAAGATATTCCCAGGGCAGTAAAGATATTCCCAGGGCAGTACAGATATTCCCAGGGCAGTAATTATATTCCAGGGCACTACAGATATTCCCAGTGCAGTACTTATAATGCCAGTGCAGGACAGATATTCCAGGGCAGTAAAGATATTCCCAGGGCAGTAAATATATTCCCAGGGCAGTACAGATATTCCCAGGGCAGTAATTATATTCCGGGGCACTACAGATATTCCCAGGGCAGTCCAGATATTTCAGGGCAGTACAGATATTCAAGGGCAGTAGAGATATTCCCAGGGCAGTAAAGATATTCTGGGGCACTACAGATACTCCCAGGCAGTACAGATATTCCCAGGGCAGTACTGATATTCCTGGGCGGTACATATATTGGCAGCACAGTGCAGATATTCCCAGTGCAGTACAGATATTCCCAGTGCAGTGCAGATGTTCCCAGGACAGGACAGATATTCCCAGGGCAGTGCAGATATTCCTTGGGCAGTACAGATATTCCCAGGGTAGTACAGATATTCCCAGGGCAGTGCAGATATTCCTTGGGCAGTACAGATATTCCCAGGGCAGTACAGATATTCCCAGGGCAGTACAGATATTCCCAGGTCAGTACAGATATTCCAGGGCAGTACACATATTCCCAGGTCAGTACAGATATTCCAGGGCAGTACAGATATTCCCAGGTCAGTACAGATATTCCCAGGGCAGTTCAGATATTCCCAGGGCAGTAAAGATATTCCCAGTGTAGTACAGATATTCCCAGGGCAGTTCAGATATTTCCAGAGCAGTACAGATATTCCCAGTGCAGGACAGATATTCCAGGGCAGTACTTATATTCCCAGTGCAGGACGGATATTCCCAGGGCAGTACAGATATTCCAGGGCAGTACAGATATTCCCAGGCAGTACAGATATTCCCAGGGCAGTACAGATATTCCAAGTGCAGTACAGCTATTTCAGGACAGTAGAGATATTCCCGGGCAGTACAAATTTTGCAGGGCTGTACAGATATTAAAATGCAGTACAGATATTCCCAGGGCAGCGCAGATATTGCAGGACAGTGCAGATATTCCCAGGGCAGTAAAGATATTCCAGTACAGTGCAGATATTCCAGGTCAGTACAGAAATTCCCAGGACATTGCAGATATTCCCAGAGCAGTACAAATGTTCCAGACAGTACAGATATTCCAAGGGCAGTACAGATATTCCCAGGGCAGTACAGATATTCCCAGGTCAGTGCAGATATTCCCAGGGCAGTACTTATATTCCCAGGGCAGTACAGATATTACCAGGGCAGTACTTATGTTCGCAGGGCAGTACAGACATTCCCAGGGCAGTAAGGATATTCCCAGGGCAGTAAAGATATTCTGAGGGCAGTAATTATATTCCGGGGCACTACAGATATTCCCAGGGCAGTGCAGATATTTCAGGGCAATACAGATATTCAAGGGGAGTAGAGATATTCCCAGGGCACTACTTATATTCCCACGGCAGTACTTATATTCCCAGGGCAGTGCAGGTATTCCCAGGGCAGTACAGATTATCCCAGGGCAGTACAGATATTCCCAGGGCAGCACTTATATTCCCAGTGCAGGACAGATATTCCAGGGCAGTACAGTTATTCCCAGGGCAGTACATATATTCCCAGTGCAGTACAGATATTCCCAGTGCAGTACAGATATTCCAGGGCAGTAAAGATATTCCCAGGGCAGTAAAGATATTTGCAGGGCAGTACAGATATTCCCAGGGAAGTAATTATATTCCGGGGCACTACAGATATTCCCAGGGCAGTGCAGATATTTCAGGGCAATACAGATATTCAAGGGCAGGAGAGATATTCCCAGTGCAGTAAAGATGTTCTGGGGCACTACAAACACTCCCAGGCAGTACAGATATTCCCAGGGCAGTACTGATATTCCTGGGCAGTACATATATTGGCAGCACAGTGCAGATATTCCCATGGCATTACAGATATTCCCAGTGCAGTGCAGATGTTCCCAGGACAAAACAGATATTCCCAGGGCAGTGCAGCTATTCCTTGGGCACTACAGATATTCCCAGTGCAGTACTTATATTCCCAGTGCAGTACAGATATTCCCAGGGCAGTAATTATATTCCGGGGCACTACAGATATTCCCAGGGCAGTCCAGATATTTCAGGGCAGTACAGATATTCAAGGGCAGTAGAGATATTCCCAGGGCAGTAAAGATATTCTGGGGCACTACAGATACTCCCAGGCAGTACAGATATTCCCAGGGCAGTACTGATATTCCTGGGCAGTACATATATTGGCAGCACAGTGCAGATATTCCCAGGGCAGTACAGATATTCCCAGTGCAGTGCAGATGTTCCCAGGACAGGACAGATATTCCCAGGGCAGTGCAGATATTCCTTGGGCATTACAGATATTCCCAGGGTAGTACAGATATTCCCAGGGCAGTGCAGATATTCCTTGGGCAGTACAGATACTCCCAGGGCAGTACAGATATTCCCAGGGCAGTACAGATATTCCCAGGGCAGTGCAGATATTCCAGGGCAGTACAGATATTCCCAGGTCAGTACAGATATTCCAGGGCAGTACAGATATTCCCAGGTCAGTACAGATATTCCCAGGTCAGTACAGATATTCCCAAGGCAGTAAAGATATTCCCAGGGTAGTACAGATATTTCCAGTGCAGTACAGATATTCCCAGTGTAGGACAGATATTCCCAGTGCAGGACAGATATTCCAGGGCAGTACTTATATTCCCAGTGCAGGACACATATTCCCAGGGCAGTACAGATATTCCCAGGGCAGTACAGATATTCCAAGTGCAGTACAGTTATTTCAGGACAGTAGAGATATTCCCGGGCAGTACAAATTTTGCAGGGCTGTACAGATATTAAAATGCAGTACAGATATTCCCAGGGCAGCGCAGATATTGCAGGACAGTACAGATATTCCCAGGGCAGTAAAGATATTCCAGGACAGTGCAGATATTCCAGGTCAGTACAGAAATTCCCAGGATATTGCAGATATTCCCAGGGCAGTACTTATGTTCGCAGGGCAGTACAGACATTCCCAGGGCAGTAAAGATATTCCCAAGGCAGTAACGATATTCCCAGGGCAGTACAGATATTCCCAGGGCAGTACAGATATTCCCAGGGCAGTGCAGATATTCCCAGGGTAATACGGATATTCCCAGTGCTGTACAGATATTCCCAGGGAAGTACTGATATTCCTGGGCAGTACAGATATTCCCAGGACTGTACAGATATTCCCAGGACAGTACAGATATTCCCAGGGCAGTACAGATATTCCTGGGGCAGTACAGTAATTCCCAGTGCAGTGCAGATATTCCCAGGGCAGTACAGATATTCCTAGGGCAGTACAGTAATTCCCAGGGCAGTACAGATATTCCAGGGTAGTAGAGATATTCACAGGGCAGTGCAGATATTCCAGGGCAGTACAGGTATTCACAGGGCAGTACCTATATTCCCAGGGCAATACAGATATTCCCAGCGCAGTACTTATATTCCCAGGGCAGTACAGATATTCCAGGGCAGTACTTATATTCCCACGGCAGTACTTATATTCCCAGGGCTGTACAGATAATCCCAGGCCAGTACTTATATTCCCAGGGCTGTACAGATATTCCAGAACAGTACAGATATTCCCAGGGCAGTACTTATATTCCCGGGGCGGTACTGATTTTCCCAGGGCAGTACAGATATTCCCAGGGCAGTACTTATATTCCCAGGGCAGTGCAGGTATTCCCAGGGCAGTACATATATTGCCAGGGCAGTACAGATATTCCCAGGGCAGTACAGATATTCCTAGGGCTGTACTTATATTCCCAGTGCAGGACAGATATTGCAGGGCTGTACAGATATTCCCAGGGCAGTACAGATATTCCCAGTGCAGTACAGATATTCCAGGGCAGTAAAGATATTCCCAGGGCAGTAAAGATATTCCCAGGGCAGTACAGATATTCCCAGGGCAGTAATTATATTCTGGGGCACTACAGATATTCCCAGGGCAGTCCAGATATTTCAGGGCAGTACAGATATTCAAGGGCAGTAGAGATATTCCCAGGGCAGTAAAGATATTCTGGGGCACTACAGATACTCCCAGGCAGTACAGATATTCCCAGGGCAGTACTGATATTCCTGGGCAGTACATATATTGGCAGCACAGTGCAGATATTCCCAGGGCAGTACAGATATTCCCAGTGCAGTGCAGATGTTCCCAGGACAGGTCAGATATTCCCAGGGCAGTGCAGATATTCCTTGGTCAGTACAGCTATTCCCAGGGCAGTACAGATATTCCCAGGGCAGCACAGACATTCCAGGGCAGTACAGATATTCCCAGGTCAGTACAGATATTCCCAGGGCAGTTCAGATATTCCCAGGGCAGTAAAGATATTCCCAGGGCAGTACAGATATTTCCAGTGCAGTACAGATATTCCCAGTGTAGGACAGATATTTCCAGAGCAGTCCAGATATTCCCAGTGCAGGACAGATATTCCAGGGCAGTACTTATATTCCCAGTGCAGGACAGATATTCCCAGGGCAGTACAGATATTCCCAGGGCACTACAGATATTCCAAGTGCAGTACAGCTATTTCAGGACAGTAGAGATATTCCCAGGCAGTACAAATTTTGCAGGGCTGTACAGATATTAAAATGCAGTACAGATATTCCCAGGGCAGCACAGATATTGCAGGACAGTACAGATATTCCCAGGGCAGTAAAGATATTCCAGGACAGTGCAGATATTCCAGGTCAGTACAGAAATTCCCAGGACATGGCAGATATTCCCAGGGCAGTACAAATGTTCCAGACAGTACAGATATTCCCAGGGCAGTACAGATATTCCCAGGGCAGTATAGATATTCCCAGGTCAGTGCAGATATTCCCAGGGCAGTAATTATATTCCCAGGGCAGTACAGATATTCCCAGGGCAGTACCTATGTTCGCAGGGCAGTACAGACATTCCCAGGGCAGTAAAGATATTCCCAGGGCAGTAACGAAATTCCCAGGGCAGTACAGATATTCCCAGGGCAGTACAGATATTCCCAGGGCAGTGCAGATATTCCCAGGGCAATACGGATATTCCCAGTGCTGTACAGATATTCCCAGGGAAGTACTGATATTCCTGGGCAGTACAGATATTCCCAGGACAGTACAGATATTCCCAGGGCTGTACAGATATTCCTGGGGCAGTACAGTTAATCCCAGCGCAGTGCAGACATTCCCAGGGCAGTACAGATATTCCTAGGGCAGTACAGTAATTCCCAGGGCAGTACAGATATTCCAGGGTAGTAGAGATATTCCCAGGGCAGTGCAGATATTCCAGGGCAGTACCTATATTCCCAGGGCAATACAGATAATCCCAGCGCAGTACTTATATTCCCAGGGCAGTACAGATATTGCAGGGCAGTACTTATATTCCCAGGGCAGTACTTATATTCCCAGGGCTGTACAGATAATCCCAGGGCAGTACTTATATTCCCAGGGCTGTACAGATAATCCCAGGGCAGTACTTATATTCCCAGGGCTGTACAGATATTCCACAGCAGTACTTATATTCCCAGGGCAGTACTTATATTCCCAGGGCTGTACAGATAATCCCAGGGCAGTACTTATATTCCCAGGTCAGTACAGATATTCCCAGAGCAGTACCTATATTCCCAGGGCAATACAGATAATCCCAGTGCAGTACTTATATTCCCAGGTCAGTACAGATATTCCAGGGCAGTACTTATATTCCCAGGGCAGTACTTATATTCCCAGGGCTGTACAGATAATCCCAGGGCAGTACTTATATTCCCAGGGCTGTACAGATATTCCACAGCAGTACAGATATTCCCCGGGCAGTACTTATATTCCCAGGCCGGTACTGATTTTCCCAGGGCAGTGCAGATATTCCCAGGGCAGTGCTTATATTCCCAGGGCAGTACTTATATTCCCAGGGCAGTGCAGGTATTCCCAGGGCAGTATATATATTGGCAGGGCAGTACAGATATTCCCAGGGCAGTACTTATATTCCCAGTGCAGGACAGATATTCCAAGGCAGTACAGATATTCCCAGGGCAGTATAGATATTCCCAGTGCCGTACAGATATTCCCAGTGCAGTATACATATTCCAGGGCAGTAAAGATATTCCCAGGGCAGTAAAGATATTCCCAGGGGAGTACAGATATTCCCAGGGCAGTAATTATATTCCGGGGCACTACAGATATTCCCAGGGCATTGCAGACATTTCAGGGCAATACAGATATTCAAGGGCAGTAGAGATACTCCCAGGGCAGTACTTATATTCCCAGGGCAGTACTTATATTCCCAGGGCAGTGCAGGTATTCCCAGGGCAGTACATATATTGCCAGGGCAGTATAGATATTCCCAGGACAGTACTTATATTCCCAGTGCAGGACAGATATTCCAGGGCAGTACAGATATTCCCAGGGCAGTACAGATATTCCCAGTGCAGTACAGATATTCCCAGGGCAGTAAAGATATTCCCAGGGCAGTAAAGATATTCCCAGGGCAGTACAGATATTCCCAGGGCAGTAATTATATTCCGGGACACTACAGATATTCCCAGGGCAGTGCAGATCTTTCAGGGCAATACAGATATTCAAGGGCAGTAGAGATATTCCCAGGGCAGTAAAGATATTCTGGGGCACTACAAACACTCCCAGGCAGTACAGATATTCCCAGGGCAGTACTGATATTCCTGGGCAGTACATATATTGGCAGCACAGTGCAGATATTCCCATGGCAGTACAGATATTCCCAGTGCAGTGCAGATGTTCCCAGGACAAAACAGATATTCCCAGGGCAGTGCAGCTATTCCTTGGGCAGTACAGATATTCCCAGGGCCGCACAGATATTCCCAGGGCAGTACAGATATTCCAGGGCAGTAAAGATATTCCCAGGGCAGTAAAGATATTCCCAGGGCAGTACAGATATTCCCAGGGCAGTAATTATATTCCAGGGCACTACAGATATTCCCAGTGCAGTACTTATAATGCCAGTGCAGGACAGATATTCCAGGGCAGTAAAGATATTCCCAGGGCAGTAAATATATTCCCAGGGCAGTACAGATATTCCCAGGGCAGTAATTATATTCCGGGGCACTACAGATATTCCCAGGGCAGTCCAGATATTTCAGGGCAGTACAGATATTCAAGGGCAGTAGAGATATTCCCAGGGCAGTAAAGATATTCTGGGGCACTACAGATACTCCCAGGCAGTACAGATATTCCCAGGGCAGTACTGATATTCCTGGGCGGTACATATATTGGCAGCACAGTGCAGATATTCCCAGGGCAGTACAGATATTCCCAGTGCAGTGCAGATGTTCCCAGGACAGGACAGATATTCCCAGGGCAGTGCAGATATTCCTTGGGCAGTACAGATATTCCCAGGGTAGTACAGATATTCCCAGGGCAGTGCAGATATTCCTTGGGCAGTACAGATATTCCCAGGGCAGTACAGATATTCCCAGGGCAGTACAGATATTCCCAGGTCAGTACAGATATTCCAGGGCAGTACACATATTCCCAGGTCAGTACAGATATTCCAGGGCAGTACAGATATTCCCAGGTCAGTACAGATATTCCCAGGGCAGTTCAGATATTCCCAGGGCAGTAAAGATATTCCCAGTGTAGTACAGATATTCCCAGGGCAGTTCAGATATTTCCAGAGCAGTACAGATATTCCCAGTGCAGGACAGATATTCCAGGGCAGTACTTATATTCCCAGTGCAGGACGGATATTCCCAGGGCAGTACAGATATTCCAGGGCAGTACAGATATTCCCAGGCAGTACAGATATTCCCAGGGCAGTACAGATATTCCAAGTGCAGTACAGCTATTTCAGGACAGTAGAGATATTCCCGGGCAGTACAAATTTTGCAGGGCTGTACAGATATTAAAATGCAGTACAGATATTCCCAGGGCAGCGCAGATATTGCAGGACAGTACAGATATTCCCAGGGCAGTAAAGATATTCCAGTACAGTGCAGATATTCCAGGTCAGTACAGAAATTCCCAGGACATTGCAGATATTCCCAGAGCAGTACAAATGTTCCAGACAGTACAGATATTCCAAGGGCAGTACAGATATTCCCAGGGCAGTACAGATATTCCCAGGTCAGTGCAGATATTCCCAGGGCAGTACTTATATTCCCAGGGCAGTACAGATATTACCAGGGCAGTACTTATGTTCGCAGGGCAGTACAGACATTCCCAGGGCAGTAAGGATATTCCCAGGGCAGTAAAGATATTCTGAGGGCAGTAATTATATTCCGGGGCACTACAGATATTCCCAGGGCAGTGCAGATATTTCAGGGCAATACAGATATTCAAGGGGAGTAGAGATATTCCCAGGGCACTACTTATATTCCCACGGCAGTACTTATATTCCCAGGGCAGTGCAGGTATTCCCAGGGCAGTACAGATTATCCCAGGGCAGTACAGAAATTCCCAGGGCAGCACTTATATTCCCAGTGCAGGACAGATATTCCAGGGCAGTACAGTTATTCCCAGGGCAGTACATATATTCCCAGTGCAGTACAGATATTCCCAGTGCAGTACAGATATTCCAGGGCAGTAAAGATATTCCCAGGGCAGTAAAGATATTTGCAGGGCAGTACAGATATTCCCAGGGAAGTAATTATATTCCGGGGCACTACAGATATTCCCAGGGCAGTGCAGATATTTCAGGGCAATACAGATATTCAAGGGCAGGAGAGATATTCCCAGTGCAGTAAAGATGTTCTGGGGCACTACAAACACTCCCAGGCAGTACAGATATTCCCAGGGCAGTACTGATATTCCTGGGCAGTACATATATTGGCAGCACAGTGCAGATATTCCCATGGCATTACAGATATTCCCAGTGCAGTGCAGATGTTCCCAGGACAAAACAGATATTCCCAGGGCAGTGCAGCTATTCCTTGGGCACTACAGATATTCCCAGTGCAGTACTTATATTCCCAGTGCAGTACAGATATTCCCAGGGCAGTAATTATATTCCGGGGCACTACAGATATTCCCAGGGCAGTCCAGATATTTCAGGGCAGTACAGATATTCAAGGGCAGTAGAGATATTCCCAGGGCAGTAAAGATATTCTGGGGCACTACAGATACTCCCAGGCAGTACAGATATTCCCAGGGCAGTACTGATATTCCTGGGCAGTACATATATTGGCAGCACAGTGCAGATATTCCCAGGGCAGTACAGATATTCCCAGTGCAGTGCAGATGTTCCCAGGACAGGACAGATATTCCCAGGGCAGTGCAGATACTCCTTGGGCAGTACAGCTATTCCCAGGGCAGTACAGATATTCCCAGGGCAGTGCAGATATTCCAGGGCAGTACAGATATTCCCAGGTCAGTACAGATATTCCAGGGCAGTACAGATATTCCCAGGTCAGTACAGATATTCCCAGGTCAGTACAGATATTCCCAAGGCAGTAAAGATATTCCCAGGGTAGTACAGATATTTCCAGTGCAGTACAGATATTCCCAGTGTAGGACAGATATTCCCAGTGCAGGACAGATATTCCAGGGCAGTACTTATATTCCCAGTGCAGGACACATATTCCCAGGGCAGTACAGATATTCCCAGGGCAGTACAGATATTCCAAGTGCAGTACAGTTATTTCAGGACAGTAGAGATATTCCCGGGCAGTACAAATTTTGCAGGGCTGTACAGATATTAAAATGCAGTACAGATATTCCCAGGGCAGCGCAGATATTGCAGGACAGTACAGATATTCCCAGGGCAGTAAAGATATTCCAGGACAGTGCAGATATTCCAGGTCAGTACAGAAATTCCCAGGACATTGCAGATATTCCCAGGGCAGTACTTATGTTCGCAGGGCAGTGCAGACATTCCCAGGGCAGTAAAGATATTCCCAAGGCAGTAACGATATTCCCAGGGCAGTACAGATATTCCCAGGGCAGTACAGATATTCCCAGGGCAGTGCAGATATTCCCAGGGCAGTGCAGATATTCCCAGGGTAATACGGATATTCCCAGTGCTGTACAGATATTCCCAGGGAAGTACTGATATTCCTGGGCAGTAGAGATATTCCCAGGACTGTACAGATATTCCCAGGACAGTACAGATATTCCCAGGGCAGTACAGATATTCCTGGGGCAGTACAGTAATTCCCAGTGCAGTGCAGATATTCCCAGGGCAGTAGAGATATTCCTAGGGCAGTACAGTAATTCCCAGGGCAGTACAGATATTCCAGGATAGTAGAGATATTCACAGGGCAGTGCAGATATTCCAGGGCAGTACAGGTATTCACAGGGCAGTACCTATATTCCCAGGGCAATACAGATATTCCCAGTGCAGTACTTATATTCCCAGGGCAGTACAGATATTCCAGGGCAGTACTTATATTCCCAGGGCAGTACTTATATTCCCAGGGCTGTACAGATAATCCCAGGCCAGTACTTATATTCCCAGGGCTGTACAGATATTCCAGAACAGTACAGATATTCCCAGGGCAGTACTTATATTCCCGGGGCGGTACTGATTTTCCCAGGGCAGTACAGATATTCCCAGGGCAGTACTTATATTCCCAGGGCAGTGCAGGTATTCCCAGGGCAGTACATATATTGCCAGGGCAGTACAGATATTCCCAGGGCAGTACAGATATTCCTAGGGCTGTACTTATATTCCCAGTGCAGGACAGATATTCCAGGGCAGTACAGATATTCCCAGGGCAGTACAGATATTCCCAGTGCAGTACAGATATTCCCAGTGCAGTACAGATATTCCCAGGGCAATACTTATATTCCCAGGGCAGTGCAGGTATTCCCAGGGCAGCACATATATTGCCAGGGCAGTACAGATATTCCCAGGGCAGTACAGATATTCCTAGGGCTGTACTTATATTCCCAGTGCAGGACAGATATTCCAGGGCAGTACAGATATTCCCAGGGCAGTAAAGATATTCCCAGGGCAGTAAAGATATTCGCAGGGCAGTACAGATATTCCCAGGGCAGTAATTATATTCCGGGGCACTACAGATATTCCCAGGGCAGTGCAGATATTTCAGGGCAATACAGATATTCAAGGGCAGTAGAGATATTCCCAGGGCAGTAAAGATATTCTGGGGCACTACAAACACTCCCAGGCAGTACAGATATTCCCAGGGCAGTACTGATATTCCTGGGCAGTACATATATTGGCAGCACAGTGCAGATATTCCCATGGCAGTACAGATATTCCCAGGGCAGTGCAGATATTCCTTGGGCAGTACAGATATTCCCAGGCCAGTGCAGATATTCCCAGGGCAGTACAGATATTCCAGGGCAGTACAGATATTCCCAGGTCAGTACAGATTTTCCAGGGCAGTACAGATATTCCCAGGTCAGTACAGATATTCCCAGGGCAGTTCAGATATTCCCAGGGGAGTAAAGATATTCCCAGGGCAGTACCGATATTCCCAGTGCAGGACAGATATTCCAGGGCAGTACTTATATTCCCAGTGCAGGACAGATATTCCCAGGGCAGTACAGATATTCCCAGGGCAGTACAGATATTCCAAGTGCAGTACAGATATTTCAGGACAGTGGAGATATTCCCAGGCAGTACAAATTTTGCAGGGCTGTACAGATATTAAAATGCAGCACAGATATTCCCAGGGCAGTACAGATATTCCCAGGGCAGTGCAGATATTCCTTGGGCAGTACAGATATTCCCAGGCCAGTGCAGATATTCCCAGGGCAGTACAGATATTCCAGGGCAGTACAGATATTCCCAGGTCAGTACAGATTTTCCAGGGCAGTACAGATATTCCCAGGTCAGTACAGATATTCCCAGGGCAGTTCAGATATTCCCAGGGGAGTAAAGATATTCCCAGGGCAGTACCGATATTCCCAGTGCAGGACAGATATTCCAGGGCAGTACTTATATTCCCAGTGCAGGACAGATATTCCCAGGGCAGTACAGATATTCCCAGGGCAGTACAGATATTCCAAGTGCAGTACAGATATTTCAGGACAGTGGAGATATTCCCAGGCAGTACAAATTTTGCAGGGCTGTACAGATATTAAAATGCAGCACAGATGTTCCCAGGGCAGCGCAGATATTCCAGGACAGTACAGGTATTCCCAGGACATTGCAGATATTCCCAGGGCAGTACAAATGTTCCAGACAGTGCAGATATTCCCAGGGCAGTACAGATATTCCCAGGGCAGTACAGATATTCCCAGGTTAGTGCAGATATTCCCAGGGCAGTACTTATATTCCCAGTGCAGTACTTATATTCCCCGGGCTGTATAGATATTCCCAGTGCAGGACAGATATTCCCAGTGCAGTACAGATAATCCCAGTGCAGTACAGATATTCCCAGTGCAGTACAGATATTACAGAGCAGTACAGATATTCCCAGTGCAGTACAGATATTCCAGGGCAGTAGAGATATTCCCAGGGTAGTGAAGATATTCCCAGGGCAGTACAGATATTCGTAGGGCAGTGGAGATATTCCCAGGGTAGTAAAGATAGTCACAGGGCAGTACAGATATTTGCAGGGCAGTGAAGATATTCCAGGTCAGTACTTATATTCCCAGGGCAGTACTTATATTCCCAGGGCAATGCAGATATTCCCAGGTGATGCGCTATCAATTACTCAAAAGACTGAGGTTAAGCGAGTAACTAACAGGCTTTTATTAACAAGAGAATGAAGGTGTGCCTCGAGTGGTCGACCAGTCCAGAATATAGACGGTCTGTGGAGCAGTCACCTTTATACCTGGACTCGTGGGAGGAGTCAGCCGAGGCATGTACAGACATGTACACAGTGGAATACAAACAGTGGTTTACCACATTCACCTCTTGTTTAAAAATGAGTCCGGCGGGGTGAAGTGTATTAAAAGTTTGTGTATTGGAGTCTCTCCGGAGGTCTTGTATGCCGCTGTGATCGACGTGGCGACGGCAGGGGTAGTGAAGCTTCCGGCATCGAGTCCCGCGTAGGCTGGGGCACTGGTGTGTAGTCCTCGTGGGTGTCGAGCGGGTCGCGGGGCCCAGGCGTGCCGTCTGCTGGGGTTGGATATTGGATCGTGGGGGGTGGTGGTAGTGGGTAGTGGGTTACTGGGGCCCCCGAGGGTGCGAGGTCTCGTATGGAGACTGTGTCCTCCCGCCCGTCCGGGTACGCAATGTAAGCGTACTGGGGGTTGGCATGGAGGAGGTCGACCCTCTCGACCAGGGGGTCCATTTTATGGGTCCTCACGTGTCTTCTCAGTAGGACCGGCCCTGGGGACGTCAGCCATGGCGGTAGCGATGTCCCCGATGTGGACTACCTTGGGAAGACAAACATTTTCTCATGAGAGGTGGCGTTAGTGGCAGTGCAGAGCAGTGACCGAATAGAGTGGAGCGCATCGGGGAGCACATCCTGCCAGCGGGAGGTCGGAAGGCCCCTAGACTTTAAGGCTAGCAGGGCGGCCTTCCAAACTGTCGCATTCTCTCTTTCCACCTGCCCGTTCCCCCGGGGGGTGTAACTGGTGGTCCTGCTTGTGGCAATACCCCTAGCGAGCAGGTACTGGCGGAGTTCGTCGCTCATAAACGATGAGCCCCAGTCGCTATGGATATAGCTGGGGAAACCGAACAGGGTGAAGAGGTCGTTTAGACATTTAATGACCGTGGCACTGGTCATGTCCGGGCAGGGGATGGCGAACGGGAAACAAGAGTACCCATCAATAATGTTGAGGAAGTACACATTACGGTCGGAGGAGGGGAGAGGCCCTTTAAAATCAACGCTCAGGCGCTCGAAGGGGCGAGTGGCTTTTATCAGGTGAGCCCTGTCTGGTCTATAAAAGTGCGGTTTGCACTCAGCGCAGACTTGGCAGTTCCTGGTCATGGTCCTGACCTCCTCAATGGAGTAAGGCAGGTTGCGGGCCTTGATGAAGTGGAAGAACCTGGTGACCCCCGGGTGGCAGAGGTCATTGTGGAGGGCCCGCAGTCTATCGATCTGCGCGCTGGCGCAGGTGCCACGCGATAGAGCATCCGGGGGTTCATTGAGCTTCCCGGGCCGGTACAAGATCTCGTAATTGCAGGTGGAAAGTTCGATTCTCCACCTCAAGATCTTGTCGTTTTTGATTTTGCCCCTCTGCTTGTTGTTAAACATAAAAGCAACTGAACGCTGGTCAGTGAGCAGGGTAAATCGTTTTCCGGCCAGGAAGTGCCTCCAATGACGCACAGCCTCCACAATAGCCTGGGCCTCCTTCTCAACAGTAGAGTGTCTGGTCTCCGGGCCCTGGAGGGTTCGTGAAAAGAAGGCCACGGGTCTCCCCGCCTGATTAAGGGTAGCGACCAGGGCAAAGTCGGACGCGTCGCTTTCCACCTGGAAGGGGATGGATTCATCCACTGCGTGCATGCTGGCTTTGGCAATGTCTTCCTTGATACGGTGGAAGGCTAAGCGGGCCTCTGCCGTCAAGGGAAAAGAGGTGGACTTGATCAGCGGACGGGCCTTGTCCGCATCAAATCAAATCAAATCAAATCAACTTTTATTGTCATTGTTAGTGCACAAGTGCAGTACAACGAAATGTAGGCTTGCGGCTCCCGAGAGTGTACAATTTGGATTAGGACACTTAAACATTCAACATACATTTATACATTTGGCTTGCAGTATATTAGCATAAATATGACCATAATAAAGTGCATTGGCAGATGTGCAGGCTTTAGTGTTTATTTGTGGAGTTCAGTAGGATGACAGCCCTGGGAAAGAAGCTGTTCCTAAATCTGGTCGTACGGGTGCGAATGCATCTGTAGCGTTTTCCAGATGGTAGGAGGGCGAACAGACTGTGGCTGGGGTGGGTAGGGTCTTTGATGATGGACCGTGCCCTCCGTAGGCAGCGTTTCTGATATATATGCTCAATGGTCGGTAGCCGGGTGCCGGTAATGCGTTGGGCAGTTTTGACTACCCGCTGCAGGGCTTTCCGGTCATGGGAGCTACAGCTGCCATACCATACCGTGATACAGCTTGTCAGGATGCTCTCTATAGTGCAGCGGTAGAAGTTAGAGAGGATCAGGGGTGACAGATTACATCCCTTCAGCCTCCTCAAGAAATATAGGCGCTGCTGGGCCTTCTTCACCAGAGAGGAGGTGTTGAGGGACCAGGAGAGGTCTTCCGTGATGTGGACTCCGAGGAACTTAAAGCTGGCCACCCTTTCCACCTCCGCCCCATTGATGTGGATGGGGGTGTGACTTCCGCCTTTGGACTTCCTGAAGTCCACGATTATTTCCTTTGTTTTCTTGGTGTTAAGGGCCAGGTTGTTGTCGGCGCACCACTTCACGAGATGCTGGACCTCCTCCCTGTAGGCTGACTCATCGTTGTTGGTGATCTGGCCTACTACCGTGGTGACATCTGCAAACTTGATGATGGTGTTGGAACCATTAACAGCCACACAGTCGTGGGTGAAGAGGGAGTAGAGGAGGGGGCTCAGCACACATCCTTGTGGGGCCCCCGTGTTCAGGGTCAGCGGGGGGGAGGTGTGGTTACCTAATTTGACAGACTGGGGTCTGTTTGTTCGGAAGTCCAGGGTCCAGTTGCAGAGGGAAGTGTTCAGGCCAAGAGTTTGGAGTTTGGTGGCCAGCTTGTTGGGGATGATAGTGTTGAATGCTGAGCTGTAGTCTATAAACAACATTCTGATGTAGGTCTCCTTACCATCTAGGTGATTCAGTGCCGAGTGTAGAGCAGTTGTGATTGCATCCTCCATTGATCTGTTTGCACGATAGGCAAACTGGTGTTGGTCAAGGGAGGCAGGAACACTGGCTTTGATGTGGGCTAAGACCAGTCTCTCGAAACACTTCATTATGATGGGTGTGAGTGCGACAGGTCGATAGTCGTTCAGACACATCACAGCCGCTTGTTTAGGCACAGGAATGATGGTGGCGGTCTTGAAGCATGTAGGGACTACTGCCTGGGCCAATGACAGATTGAAGATGGCGGTGAAGACATCAGCCAGCTGATCAGCACATTCCTTGAGTACCCGTCCAGGGATGCTATCCGGTCCAGCAGCCTTTCGTGTGTTCACTCTGCGTAGAGCGCCCCTTATGTCGGAGGTCGACAGAGTGAGCACCTGGTCTTCCGGGGGTGGCAAGGCTTTGGTAGCCGGCTCCTTGTTGTCCCTGTCGAAGCGAGCGTAGAAGTTGTTAAGCTCCTCCGGAAGGGAGGCGTCGCTGACCGGGGGACTGGTGTTTTTGCCCTTGTAGTCAGTGATGGACTGGATGCCTTGCCACATGCGCCGGGGGTCCGAGTTGTTGTGGAAGTGATCCTCTATCCGCAGTGTCTGTTTCCTTTTGGCAGTCCTGATACCCTTTTTTAGGTTGGTCCTAGCTGCACTGTAAGCCGCCGCGTCACCAGATTTAAATGCTGCGTCGCGTGCTTTCAACAGTGAGCGGACCTCTCCGTTCATCCAGGGTTTCTGGTTGGGGTATGACCTGATATTTTTGTGGGTCGTGATGACCTCGACGCAGCTGTTGATGTAGAATAGCACTGTGGATGCGTATTCCTCGATGTCATTATGGGCAAACATGCCCCAATCAGTGCGTTCGAAGCAATCCTGAAGCTCCGATACTGCCCCCTCTGGCCATACTTTCACTGCTCTCATAGTAGGGGACCCACTGGGTATAATAGGAGAAAAACCCTAGGCACCTCTTCAGGGCCTTGAGGCAGTGGGGCAGTGGGAGTTCCATAAGGGGACGCGTCCGGTCGGGGTCGGGACCGATGACTCCGTGTTCCACAACACAGCCAAGGATGGTGAGGCGGGTTGTGCGGAATATGCACTTCTCCTTGTTATACGTCAGGTTGAGGAGTTGGGCGGTGCAGAGGAATTTTTCGAGGTTTGCGTCATGGTCCTGCAAGTCATGGCCGCAGATGGTCACATTGTCCAGATATGGGAAAGTGGCCTGCAACGCATTTTGATCGACCATCCGGTCCATCTCCCTTTGGAAGGCAGAGACCCCGTTGGTGACGCCAAAGGGAACCCTAAGGAAGTGATAGAGGCGGCCGTTTGCCTCAAAGGCAGTATACTGGCAGTCCTCAGGGCGGATAAGGAGCTGGTGGTACGCTGATTTCAGGTCAATGGTCGAGAAGACGCGGTACTGCGCGATCTGGTTGACCATATCCGCTATGCGGGGGAGTGGGTAAGCGTCCAGCAGGGTGTAGCGATTTATTGTCTGGCTGAAGTCGATGACCAGGCGCTGCTTCTCGCCGGTCTTAACGACCACAACCTGGGCTCGCCAGGGGCTGGTGCTGCCCTCAATAATCCCCTCCTTCAGGAGCCGCTCCACTTCGGTTTTAATGAAAACCCTGTCCCCGGCACTGTATCGCCTGCTCTTTGTGGCGATGGGCTTACAGTCGGGGGTGAGGTTAGCAAACAGTGGGGGGGGGTGATTCTGAGTGTGGAGAGGTTGCACCTGGTGCGCGGCGGGCAATTTGGAAGCTGCTGGCTGCGGACTGTGAGTGGGGGGAGGGGTCCACCGTACGCCATCGTAACACTTTTAAGGTGGCACTGGAAATCTAACCCCAGTAGGACGGCAGCGCAGAGGTGGGGCAGGACCAGAAGTTTAAAATTATCGTACACAGTCCCGTCTACTAAGAGTGTCACCACGCAGTAGCCGCCAATATCCGCCGACTGGGACTCGGAGGCCATAGAAATCCGCTGGCGCGCAGGCAGGACTGGGAGAGAGCAATTCCGCACCATGTCGGGGTGGATGAAGCTCTCCGTGCTCCCAGAGTCAAAAAGGCAGATTGTTTCGTGACCATTTACCTTAATGTCCATTGTGGACCGGGCCAGTTGGTGCAGTCTCGCTTGGTCCAGCGTAACGGAGGCCAGCGTAGAGGTCGGTGTGTCGTTGCGGGTATCAGATGAGGTGGTGTTGGGGGCCAAGATGGCGGCTGGCGTCCAAGATGGTGGCGTCCATGATCCCCATGTGGCTGGAGGCGTCCAAAATGGCTGCTGTTCCAGTGGTTCGCACATGGCTGGGGAGGCCCAAGATGGCGGCCCGCACGGCCCACACACGGCGCTGCTGGGGTTCGGGGTGGCTTTGGCCCTGCAGACGCTGGCGTAGTGTCCCTTCTTCCCGCAGCCCGAGCAGATCGCATTTTTCGCCGGGCAGCGTGCTCTGGGGTGTTTGGCCTGGCCACAGAAGTAGCATTTCTGGCCTTGGGACACTGCTGCGGTAGTTGGGCCGTTGCTGGGATGTGGCTGGGGTGGCATGGCGCTATGAGACGGTCCTACCGTGTCCCAGGCTGTCGTTCCCCGCGGCATCCACGGTGCAGAGGAGTAGGCACCCATGCCCCGGTAGGCTGCGTCCAATGATAGTGCGAGTTCAGAGGCCTTGTTGAGGTCGAGGTCACTCTGCTCCAACAGTCGCTGTCGGGTGTAATTGGACCTGTGGCCCGCCACAAAAGCGTCCCGGATAAGTTCCTCTGTGTACACGGCGGCCTTTACATCCTTACAACCAAAGGCCCGGCCAAGCACAGACAGTGCCTGAAGGTATTCCTCGGTCGATTCCCCAGGTTGTTGTTTCCGACTCCCCAGGAGGTGCCTGGCTTACACCTCGTTCACTGGGCGCGTGTACTGGTCCTTGAGGAGCTTGAGAGCAGCCGTGTACGAGGTCGCGTCCTGGATGACCGAGTACGCTCAGTGGTTCACTTTGGAGATCAGGACATCCAGTTTGTCCTCATCCGATTTGACCGTTGCAGCGGAGGCGATCAGGAATTTTTCAAAGCACTTAAGCCAGTGAGCAAACTTGGTGGATGCGTCCGCCTCCTGATGGTCTAAGTCCAGGCATGCTGGAGTGAGGATCTTCTCCATTATAAAAAACCTTGTTAATAAAAGTGATGCGCTATCAATTACTCAAAAGACTGAGGTTAAGCGAGTAACTAACAGGCTTTTATTAACAAGCGAATGAAGGTGTGCCTCGAGTGGTCGACCAGTCCAGAATACAGAGGGACTGTGGAGCAGTCACCTTTATACCTGGACTCGTGCGAGGAGTCAGCCGAGGCATGTACAGACATGTACACAGTGGAATACAAACAGTGGTTTACCACACCAGGGCAGTACTTATATTCCCAGGGCAGTACACATATTCCCAGGTCATTACAGATATACCCAGGGCTGTACAGATATTCCCAGGTCAGTACAGATATTCCCAGAGCAGTACAGATATTCCCAATGCAGTACAGATATTCCAAGGGCAGTACAGATATTCCCAGGGCAGTACAGATATTCCAGGGCAGTGCAGATATTCCCAAATCAGTACAGATATTCCCAGGGCAGTACAGATATTCCAGGACAGTACAGATATTCCCAGGGCAGTACAGATATTCCAGGGCAGTACAAATATTCCAGTGCAGTACAGATATTCCCAGGGCAGTACAGATATTCCCAGTGCAGTACAGATATTCCAGGGCAGTACAGATATTCCAGGGCAGTACAGATATTCCCAGGGCAGTACAGATATTCCCAGGGCAGTACAGATATTCGTAGGGCAGTAGAGATATTCGTAGGGCAGTAGAGATATTCCCAGGGTAGTAAAGATAGTCACAGGGCAGTACAGATATTTGCAGGGCAGTGAAGATATTCCAGGTCAGTACTTATATTCCCAGGGCAATACAGATATTCCCAGGGCAGTACAAATATTCCAGGGCAGTACAGATATTCCAGGGCAGAACAGATATTCCAGGGCAGTACAGATATTCCAGGGCAGTACAGATATTCCCAGGGCAGTACAGATATTCCAGGGCAGAACAGATATTCCCGATGACAGTACAGATATTCCCGATGACAGTACAGATATTCCCAGGGCAGTACAGATATCCCAGGGCAGAACAGATATTCCCGATGACAGTACAGATATTCCCGATGACAGTACAGATATTCCCAGGGCAGTACAGATATCCCAGGGCAGTACAGATATTCCCAGGCAGTACAGATATTCCCAGGCAGTACAGATATTCCAGGACAGTACAGATATTCCAAGGTCAGTACAGATATTACAACGCAGTACAGATATTCCCAGGGCAGTGCAGATATCCCAGGACAGTGCAGATATTCCAGGTCAGTACAGGTATTCCCAGGGCAGTACAGATATTCCAGGGCTGTACCGATAGTCCCAGGGCAGTACAGATATTCCAGTGCAGTACAGGTATTCTGATGGCAGTACAGACATTCCCAGGGCAGCACAGATATTCCAGGACAGTACCAAAATTCCCAGGGCTGTACAAATATTCCCAGGGCAGTACAGATATTCCCAGGGCAGTACAGATATTCCCAGTGTAATACAGATATTCCCAGGGCAGTACAGATATTCCCAGGGCAGTACAGATATTCCCAGGGCAGTACAGATATTCCCAGGGCAGTACAGATATTCCAGGGCAGAACAGATATTCCCAATGACAGTACAGATATTCCAGGGCATTGCAGATATTCCCAAGGCAGTTCAGACACTCCCATTGCGGTACAGATATTTCAGTGCAGTACCGGTATTCCCAGGGCAGTACAGATATTCCCAGGGCAGACCAGATATCCCAGGGCAGTACAGATATTTCCAATGCTGTAGATATTCCCAGGGCCATACAGATATTCCCAGCGCAGTACAGATATTCCCAGGACAGTACAGATATTCCAGGACAGTACATAGAAACATAGAAACATAGAAGATAGGAGCAGGAGTAGGCCATTCGGCCCCTCGCGCCTGCTCCGCCATTCAGTGAGATCATGGCTGATCATCCAAATTCAGTACCCTGTCCCTGCTTTCTCTCCATATCCCTTGATCCCTTTAGCCTTAAGAAATATATCCAACTCCTTCTTGAATATATTTAATGAATTGGCCTCTACTGCCTTCTTTGGCAGCGAATTCCACAGGTTCACCACTCTCTGGGTGAAGAAATTCCTCCTCATCTCTGTACTAAATGGCTTACCCCTTATCCTTCTGCTGTGACCCCTGGTTCTGGACTCCCCGACCATCGGGAACATCCTTCCAGCATCTAGTCTGTCTAGTCCTGTTAGAATTTTATAGGTTTCGATGAGATCCCCTCTCATTCTGCTAAACTCCAGCGAGTACAAGCCCAATCGACCCAATCTCTCCTCATACGTCATTCCTGCCATCCCAGGTATCAGCCTGGTGAATCTTCGCTGCACTCCTTCCATGGCAAGAACATCCTTCCTCAGATAAGACGACCAAAACTGCCCACAATACTCAAGATGTGGCCTCACCAAGGCCCTGTACAACTGCAGCAAGACATCCTTGTTCCTGTACTCAAACCCTCTCGCTACGAAGGCCAACATACCATTTGCCTTCTTAACCGCCTGCTGCACCTGCATGCTTACTTTCAGCGACTGGTGCACAAGGACACCCAGGTCTCGTTGCACTTCCCCTTCTCCCAATCTATTGCCATTTAGATAATAATCTGCCTTCCTGTTTTTGACACCAAAGTGGATAACCTCGCATTCATCCACGTTATATTGCATCTGCCATTCTTCTGTCCAATCGCCCAAACTATCTAAATCATACTGGAGTTTCTCGGCATCCTCCTCACAGCACACACGCCCACCCAGCTTTGTGTCATCTGCAAACTTGGAGATATTACATCTAGTTCCGTCGTCCAGATCATTAATATATATTGTGAATAGCTGGGGTCCAAGGACCGATCTCTGTGGTACCCCACTAGTCACTGCCTGCCACTCGGAAAAAGAGCCGTTTATTCCAACTCTTTGCTTTCTGTCTGCCAACCAGTTCTCTATCCAAGTCAATACCTTGTCCCCAATCCCATGTGCCTTAATTTTACACGCTAATCTCTTATGCGGGACCTTATTGAAAGCCTTTTGAAAATCCAAATACACCACATCCACTGGTTCTCCCTTATCTATTTTACCAGTTACATCCTCAAAAAATTCCAGTAGATTAGTCAAGCACGATTTACCTTTTGTAAATCCATGTTGACTTTGTCCGATCCGGTCACTTTTTTCCAAGTGCTCTGTTATTACATCCTTTATAATGGACTCTTGCATTTTCCCCACTACCGATGTCAGGCTTACTGGTTTGTAATTCCCCGTTTTCTCTCTACCACCCTTTTTGAATAGTGGGGTAACATTAGCTACCCGCCAATCCATGGGTATTGTTCCAGAGTCTATTGAATTTTGGAAGATGACCAGCAATGCATCTACTATTTCTAGGGCCACTTCCTTAAGTGCCCTAGGATGTAGATTATCAGGCCCTGGGGATTTATCGGGCCTCAATCCCATCAATTTCCCTAACACCATTTCCCTACAAATACTGATTTCTATCAGTTCCTCCCTTTCATTAGACCCTATGTTCCCCGACATCTTTGGGAGGTTATTTGTGTCCTCCTTTGTGAAGACAGAACCAAAGTATGTATTTAATTGGTCAGCCATTTCTTTGTTCCCCATTATAAATTCCCCTGATTCTGACTGCAAGGGACCTACGCTTGACTTCACCAATCTTTTTCTCTTCACATATCTATAAAAGCTTTTACAGTCAGTTTTTATGTTCCCTGCAAGCTTACTCTCATATTCTATATTCCCCCTCTTAATTAAACCCTTTGTCCTCCTTTGTTGGATCCTAAACTGCTCCCAATCCTCAGGTTTACTGCTTTTTCTGGCCAATTTATATGTCCTCTCCTTGGATCTTATGCTATCCCCAATTTCCCTTGTTAGCCACAGTTGAGCGACCTTTTTTGTTTTATTTTTATGCCAAACTGGGATGAACAAATTCTGTAGCTCATCCATGTGATCTTTGAATGTTTGCCATTGCCCATCCACCGTCAACCCTTTGAGTGACATTCCCCAATCAATCCTACCCAACTCGCACCTCATACCATCGTAGTCTCCTTTATTTAAATTCAGGACCCTAGTCTCTGAGTCAACTATTTCACTCTCCATCTTAATGAAGAATTCTGTCATATTATGATCGCTCCAACCCAAGGGGCCTCGCACAATAGGATTGCTAATTAATCCTTTCTCATTACATAATACCCAGTCTAAGATGGCCTGATCTCTAGTTGGTTCCTCGACATATTGGTCCAGGAAACCATCCTGTATACACTCCAGGAATTCCTCCTCCACAGTATTGTTACTAATTTGGTTGGCCCAATCTATATGTAGATTAAAGTCACCCATGATAACTGCTGTGCCCTTATTGCACGCTTCTCTAATTTCCCGTTTAATGCTATCTCCGACCTCCGCATTACTGTTTGGAGGTCTATATACCACTCCCACTAATGTTTTCTGCCCCTTAGTATTTCTCAGTTCTACCCATACAGATTCCACATCATCAGAGCTAATATCCTTTCTTTCAATTGTGTTAATCCGCTCTTTAACCAGCAATGCTACCCCACCTCCTTTTCCTTTCTGCCTATCTTTCCTGAATATTGAATACCCCTGGATGTTGAGTTCCCAGCCTTGGCCACCCTGGTGCCATGTTTCCGTAATCCCAATCATATCATATTCGTTTACCTCTATTTGCGCAGCTAATTCATCCACCTTATTACGAATGCTCCTCGCATTAAGACACAAAGGGGGAGAAATTCAGTTGGTTGCGCCACCCGTTAGCACCTTAAGAGGGCGATAAGTGGGGCACGAGCCAGCTAGCGCCCGGGCGCGGCAAGACCTGCGCCTCTCGCGAAATTGAGCAGACATTTAGAGGCGGCGCTAAACCGCAACGCCCGCTCAGCTGCGCACGCAGATCCTAATGTCATTTCACAGTGCAACGCCCTTGGGGCGCCCCAGACCAGAAATTCAGTGGCGCCCCCCTCCTTTCCACCTGTCGCTCCCAACGACTGGTTAACTGGAACGGTTCCCAGTCTCTGTGGGGCTGGGGGGGCGCTATTTAAAGGGGGCTCTTCCTGGCTTCTTTGTGGTAGCCATTTTTGGACCACTCCTTCTGTGAGAGAGAGAGAGATTTGCAGAGAGACAAAGGGAGAGAGCTTTCTGCATTGAGTCAGCGCTCGCACAGGTACTTCTGGCTTCAGCCCAGAACTTTGTAGTTGGTTTGCTTTTTCACCGGCATAACCTTGAGTGGCCACATACTATGGGGGCTGCAATGGGTGGGAACGTTGGGCTTCTCCATTACATTGAGAGGGCTCAGAGACACCGAGAGAGAGTGCCAATCATGGCCAGACGAAGGAGGGCCAACAGGCGTCGGCACAGGAGACCTTACCCTCCCAGGGTTTTCCGCCAACAGTTCTCATACCTCAATATGTCTGAGGAGCAGTGTTTTCGGAGGCTACGATTCAGCAAGGAGGTGGTCACTGAGCTCTGCCACCTGCTTCAGCCAGATCTGCAGCCTCAACTGAGGAGCAGGATGTCTCTATCAGTGGCAGTGAAGGTAACAGTGGCTCTCAACTTCTATGCCACCGGCTCCTTTCAATCCACTACTGGGGACATTGCCAATATTTCCCAGTTCGCGGTGCATTGCTACATCTGTCAAGTCACGAATGCCCTCTTTAAAAGGAGACTTCAGTACATCTCCTTCACCATGACCCCGGACAAGCAGCAAGAGCGCGCAATGGGCTTTGCAAGAATAGCGGGCTTCCCCATGGTCCAGGGCGCCATTGACTGCATGCATGTAGCTTTGCGGGCGCCGCAAGAGAATGCCGAGGATTACTGCAACCGGAAGGGGTTCCATTCGTTGAACGTGCAGTTGGTCTGTGACCACAGACAGCTGATAGTCGCTGTCAATACCCGCTTTCCAGGCAGCAGCCACGATGCCTTCATCCTGCGCCAGACTTCTGTGGCAGACGTTTTCGAGGCCCCGGCTCACCCAGGAGGCTGGCTTCTCGGGGACAAGGGCTATCCTTTGTGCACCTGACTGATGACCCCACTCCGTGCGCCCACCTCCCCTGCTGAAGAATGATACAATGAGAGCCATCAAGCGACCAGGAACATCGTTGAGCACACAATCGGCATGCTCAAGCAATGGTTCCACTCTCTGGACCATTCCGGAGGTGCCCTTCAGTACTCACCTGAGCGAGTCTCCCATTTTGTTGTAGTGTGCTGCATGCTGCATAACCTGGCAATCCTCAGGACTCAGCCACTGCCACCAGACATTGGAGCACCAGCAGAGGAGGAGGAGGAGCAGCAGCACCAAGACGGGAGGGAGGCACAAAGTGCAAGGGCCGTCCGTCAGCGGCTTATAGCAAATCGCTTCTAGGCCCCCTCTGAGGGAATGGCTTGTGCCATTCAAAGAACATGAATGGAACCGTGCCGCAACCCCTAAGCCGGTCAAGGCAACAAATAGTTCAAAGAGCAAACATGCACATTCTGAATAAAGACACTTCTTTATTTAACAAACTATGTGCCCTTCCCGCATGACAAAGTAACAGAGAGAAACCCCCAAAAAAACAGTCAGTCACATAACTGGCTCTCACAACCTGGAGACAATGACCAAAACAGTAACAAAATATGACCACGATCCTCGGCCTTCAATTAAACAATTAACAACATTTTGCCACACCTCCTACTTTTTGCCCTTCGAGGGTGATCTGCTTTGCTTGCGAGATTGGCCCCTTCCCACCCTGCAGCTCCTCCGCAATGGGACCCAAGTGGCTGCAGCAAGGCTGGGGGAAGGCTGCTGAGTGTCAGAAACTGAGACTGCAGATGCCCTTGAGGGACGGCCTGGACCAGCTCTGGGCCTGGAGGGCCCGGCTGCTGACTGCTCCAACTCTGCATGGGCGGCACTAGTCTGTCCTACAGGTGGTGGCAGCTGCAGTGGAGAAGTGACAGTGCTGGCAGCAGGAATGCTGTCATTGTGAGAGAGGACAGCAACTCCCTGTTCGGCCGACACACTGGCACTCCCACGGGGCAGCACTGCAGCATGCGGAGCAATCTGCTGAAGCACAGATTGCTGGCCTGCTGCGGCGTGGTGAGGGCCCCGGCGAATCCTGCCCGATCCAGCGAGGGTGGCAGCAGTCAGTGCTTGTGTGGCCTTAATCTGCATCTGCATGAGACCAGCCACTGACTACATTGCAGCACTAAGTAATTGCGTGGCAGTCATCCGTGCTGCGCCGAAGTCCTGGAGACTCCTTGCCTGTGCTGCGCCGAAGTCCTGGACACTCCTTGCCAGTGACTCAATGGATTCAGACATCCTTGCCACTGCAGCCATGAGCTCAGTGTGCCTGTGCTCCACCTGGGCGCTCATTTCAGCGAGGAGCTGCACCTCTTCTGCGCTCACTGTAGCAGGACTCGAGGCAAGACTCTCCCTCCGGGGAGAAGGCCGCCGAGCTTCCCTACCCCCCTCACGTTGCTGCAGCCCGCTGGGCCCCGGAGCTTCACCCTCCTCAGACCATTCCCCCCTGCTCCCCTCCAGGGAAGACGAGTCCCCATTATGGCCATGGGCTGCCTCGGCCGAGGGTGGCACTGATGGTTTGGCTTCCTCCACGTCATCGCCTTCAGAATCACTCACCGTGGCAGCTTGAGGGCCCGCCTCCTCACCTGGCGAATCAGCATCTCAAAGCAGGGAGGTACAAGAGTGGCTTTAGCGTAAGGACAGGGTGGCAGCAAGGGAGGCATGAGTGCTGCAATGTACTGATTTGGCTCAAAGGTGGCAAAGGATGCTGGTGTGAGGAACAAGTGGAAGGAGAGAGGTCAAAAAGGTGATGACCTTACCATTGCTGTCCATAACGGGGCCGGCATCTCCAGTGGCAACGGGGCCAATCATCCGGCCTGCCATAATCCGCTGGACTCGCTGCTCCAGATCGGTCAGGGCTTGAAGGTGAGGCCGGCCTCCCCCGGTCCGTTGCTGTTGCCTCCTGTTATGGGCCAGCTTGCCCTGCAAGAGAAAGGACGGACTCTGAGTACAGTGTGCAGACCTGATCTTGGCTATAATGCCTCCCTTGGTGGAATAGCCCTTACAGTGTGTAGCCTTGATCTTGGCTGCAATGCCTCCCATGGGCGAAGAGCCCTTACATTGTGTAAAGTGCTGAATGTGCGTGTGAGTTTCCTGAAAGGGCCATAGGTGTTGGATGAGGGCTGGGCATTGGGGCTTTCAGACCCTTTGGCCATAAAGTGAGGTGGACATGCAGGGATGAAGAGGATTCTGAAAAGGGCACTCACCCTGACGACCCGAGTGAGGTCGTTGAACTTCTTCCTGCATTGCACAGGGGTCCCAGGCACCATGCTGCTGGAGGTCACTCTGTGAGCCACCTGCCTCCAAGCTTTTCGATATTCACTGGGCAGCGGCCTCCTGCCACTGTCCGGGTACAGGAGAGATCGCCTGCGCTCCACCGCGCCAACCAGAACTTCCAAGGCCCCCTCGCTGAACCGCTGCGCTCGCTCCCTGGCCCTCTCCATGGTCCTAGGCATAAGAATGTGGCAATAGGTCTGCCCAGGCCGAGATTCAGGGCTCCGAAGCGCAGGGTGTGGCTGCAAGTCCAGATCGACCCTCCCCTTTAAGAGCTGACCGGCGCCAGCGTGTCTGTGTCCAATCGCTAACTGGCCGCACCTGCGCTGCGCCCGCCCTCGGAGGTAGCGCCTCACTCATCCGGCTTAGCACCTTAAGACAGTCGTGCAGCGCCTGATTTAGCACTCCAAGCACCTCCTGGGGCGAAGCAGGCCAATTTACCAGTAGTTGACGATAATTTGTGCCCGGCGCTAAATTTCGTGCCCGCCCGATACTTACACCCCAGACGGGGCGATACTGAATTTCTCCCCCAAAGCCTTCAGGCTTGTTTTTTTAACGCTCTTAGATCTTTTAGAATTATTATTTACTGTGGCCATGTTTGATTCAAATCCTTGGGCCTAGAAATTCAGTGGGCTGCGCCACCCGTTAGCGCCTTAAGAGGGCGCTAAGTGGGTCGGGAGCCACTGGCCACGCCTCCCGCTAAATTCAGCGGGGCGCTAATGGCGACACTAGCCATTAGCGCTCCGCCGCCACCGATGATGTCATCGGTGTGTGCAGCGCCACGCTAACGCCCCGATCGCGATATTTCGATACACCCCCTGCTTTAACGCTGGGCGCTATTTGCGACTGGTTCAGGGGTGCCTACCTGCAGCGTTAGAGGTGCTAATTAAAGGAAAGGTGCGGGCGGCCATTTTTGTTGCTGGCCACCTGCCAGCACCTCTCCGCGCTGCTGTCCCCGGCCTCCTGAGCCCCCCCCCCCCACGCGGAGTGCCGGCAGTGTTCCAAGAGCCCGGCACTTCTCCTCGGTGCCGGGCTCTTTTGCCGGCACTCGCGATCCTCGATCGCGCTGCACAAGGCCCCTCCCCTTTAAGAAGGGGAGGAAGGCCTGCAGTACCGCAGCGCACCATGCCGCAGCGTGTGGTGCTGCGGCACGTTGTGCTGCGATATTGAGTTGCAGCGCCCCAACAGGGATGCGGGGCACCTCCAGTAGCGCCGCGCTTCCCTCTGGGGCACGCAAACTGAATTTCCGGCGGGCGGTCGCGACTGCTTCCAGGGCGCTACTTTTAGCGCCCTGGCGAGGCCGGCGCTCCAAACGGGGCAATAGTGAATTTCTAGGCCTTGATTTCTCTGCCTGTCACTTTTGTTTTTCTCCTTCCTGTCTTTTGCTTTTATCCTTGTTTCCCTTTCCTCTGTCTCCCCGCTCAGGTTCCCAACCCCCTGCCATTTTAATTTAAACCCTCCCCCACAGCACTAGCAAACACTCCCCCTAGGACATCGGTCCCGGTCCTGCCCAGGTGCAAACCGTCCGGTTTGTACTGGTCCCACCTCTCCCAGAACCGCTTCCAATGTCCCAGGAATTTGAATCCCTCCCCCTGGCACCATTCCTCTAGCCACGTATTCATCTGAAATATCCTTCTATTTCTACTCTGACTAGCACGTGGCACTGGTAGCAATCCTGAGATTACTACCTTTGAGGTCCTGTTTTTTAATTTATTTCCTAACTCCCTATATTCAGCTTTTAGGACCTCATCCTGGTTTTTCCCTATATCGTTGGTACCTATATGCACCACGACAACTGGCTGTTCACCCTCCCCCTCCAGAATGCCCTGCAGCCGCTCCGAGACATCCTTGACCCTTGCACCAGGGAGGCAACACACCATCCTGGAGTCTCGTTTGCAGCCGCAGAAACGCCTATCTATTCCCCTTACAATAGAATCCCCTATTACTATAGGTCTCCCGCTCTTTTTCCTCCCATCCTGTGCAGCAGAGCCACCCCTGGTGCCAGAAAGTTGGCTGCTGTTGCCTTCCCCTGGTAAGCCATCCGCCACATCAGTATCCAAAGCGGTATATCTGGTTGAGAGGGGGATGGCCACAGGGGACCCCTGCACTACCTGCCTGTGCCTAGTACTCTGCCTGTGCCACCTATATCTGCGGTGTGACCAACTGATTAAACGTGCTATTCACGACGTCCTCAGCATCGCAAATGGTCCAGTATGTATCCAATCGCTGCTCCAGCACCGCAATGCAGTCTGCCAGTAGCTGCAGCTGGACACACTTCCTGCACAGGGCAGTACAGATATTCCAGGGCAGTGCAGATATTCCCAGGGCAGTAGCGATATTCCCAGGGCAGTACAGATATTCCCAGGGCAGTGCAGATATTCCAGGGCAGTGCAGATATTGCAGGCAGAACAGATATTCCAGTGCAGTACAGATATTCCCAGGGCAGTAGAGATATTCCCAGGACAGTGCAGATATTCCCAGGGCAGTGCAGATATTCCAGGGCAGTGCAGATATTGCAGGCAGAACAGATATTCCAGTGTAGTACAGAAATTCCCTGGGCAGTACAGATATTCCCAGGGCCGTACAGATATTCCAGGGCATAACAGATATTCCTGATGACAGTACAGATATTCCCAGTGCAGGACAGATATTCCCAGGGCAGGACAGATATTCCCAGGGCAGGACAGATATTCCAGGGCAGTGCAGATATTGCAGGCAGAACAGATATTCCAGTGTAGTACAGATATTCCCAGGGCAGTACAGATATTCCCGATGACAGTACAGATATTCCCAGGGCAGGACAGATATTCCCAGGGTCGTACAGATATTCCAGGGCAGTACAGATATTCCCGATGACAGTACAGATATTCCAGGGCATTACAGATATCCCCAGGGCTGCACAGGCAATCCCAGAGCAGTACAGATATTCCCAGGGCAGTACAGATATTCCCAGGACAGTACAGATATTCCCAGGGCAGTACAGATATTCCAGGGCAGTGCAGATATTGCAGGCAGAACAGATATTCCAGTGTAGTACAGATATTCCCAGGGCAGGACAGATATTCCCAGGGTCGTACAGATATTCCAAGGCAGAACAGATATTCCCGATGAGAGTACAGATATTCCAGGGCAGTACAGATATTCCCAGAGCAGTACAGATATTCCCAGGGCAGTACAGATATTCCCAGGGCAGTACAGATATTCCCAGGGCAGTACAGATATTTCAGGACAGTACAGGTATTCCCAGGGCATTACAGATATCCCCAAGGCTGCACAGGCAATCCCAGGGCAGTACAGATATTGCAGGGCAGAACAGATATTCCAGGGTGGTGCAGATATTCCCAGGGCAGTTCAGACACTCCCAGGGCAGTACAGATATTCCCAAGGCAGTAAACATATTCCAGGGCAGTACCGATATTCCCAGGGCATTGCAGATATTCCAGGGCAGTACAGATATTCCAGGGCAGCACAGCTATTCCAAGGGCATTACAGATATTCCCAGTGCATTACAGAAATTCCCAGGGCTGTACATGCATTCCCACAGCAGTACAGATATTCTCAGGGCAGTACAGATATTCCAAGGCATTGCAGATATTCCCAGGGCAGTACAGACATTCCAGGACAGTGCAGATATTCCCAGGGCAGTACAGATATTCCCAGGTCAGGACAGATATTCCCAGGCAGTACAGATATTCCCAGGGCAGTACAGATATTCCCAGGCACTACAGATATTTCAGGACAGTGTAGGAATGTTTAGTTCCTATCAAAAGACTGAGGTCCACTCAGGCGATCAAATAAACGAGGTTTAATGAAAACTAACAGAGTTTAACGGATAATTACAGGAGAACATCGAATATAGGTCTAGTCAGTTCAGAGGCTCCACGAGGACTGCTTGGGCGGTCCCATGGCTGACGTCATGACGTCATCACGTTTTTCCCGCCGGTGGGGGATCACGTGATGAACGGCGTGACGTCATCGCGTTTACCCGCTCTATTAAAGTGATCGCGCTCTGTACATGTAAACAGTGAAAACAAAGATACAGACTCAGGCTGTAGCTAACATATTATTAAAGGGAATTATATACAATTGATCGGAGTCCCTTAGTGGCTCCGCCACATGCGCCCCCCCAGAATTGTCTTTAACAGCAAAAGTAAAACGCCGAGGAGGCCTGACAAGCCTGTCAGAGCGACTTCTATAGCCTTGAAGTGGAAGCTAATGGATGGTGGGCGAGCTGGCGGGCGGTTGTGTTTGATCTGGCACGGTGACTGTGGGTGGTCGGCCACGTTTCGGCGGTTGTGCGATCTCGACTGGGCGGTCAAGGTCCAAGTGTGCCGGCTTCAACAGGTCAACCGAAATGTGGTCCGGTTTACCACCGATAGCGACCGAAAAAGATTTGTCTCCCGGCTCTAGCACACAGAAAGGACCAGTGTAAGGGGGTTTGAGCGGATCCTGATGAGCGCCGTAGCGGATAAACACATAGTCGGTGTTCTTTAGCTCAGCTGGGACGTGGGTGCTCTGCAAGCCGTGATGCGACGTAGGCACTGGAGCATAACTTCTGGCTGCCTCCTGGTGGCTGATGAGCTGCTGGGATGCGGACCATGGCTCTGTTGGAGCCGGAAGGAAATTGTTACATTGTTATAGTATCACATCGTTAAATGGAACTACTTTGGTATGGAACTACTTTGGTATGGTGTAGTTATATTGCTATGTGGCACACTGTGCACGGGCAGTGCACAGTGCAGCGTCGGACATCTTGTATCACTCCGCACCATGCGGCCAGACAGAAACAAAGCAGAAATACAGCTAGTAAAAGCAGTAACTAAAATGAGCTAAAAGTGTCGATTATTTATAGTAAAAGAACACAAGGAGACACAACATGGTGGCAGCGGTATAAGTGAGTAAAAAATTGTGCTATACGAACTACGAATAAGACGAAAAGTGATTTTATGAGCTGATTGTGAGTGCCGATGTGTGCGGTGATCTGAGAGTGAATCATACGGGAAACTAAAATGATGGCTGCCGCTGCACTGACTGTGCAAATGCAACCCCTCATGAACTGGGAAGCCGACAATATAGCAGAAGCATTCCGCAAGTTCAAACAGAAATGTGAGCTTACATTCAAAAGCTTCCTGAAGGGCGCTACCAACGAGGAAAAGGTTAGTTACATTCTGTTGTGGACAGGAGAAAAAGGTCTAGATTTGTATAATAGCTGGAGTTTGACTGAAGACGAAAAGGAAAACCCTGCGACAATTTTTGATAAATTCAGCAACCATCGTGGCCTAGAAATTCAGTTGGGCGCGCCAGCCGTTAGCGCCTTAGGAGGAGTAGATCTCGAGCGCTAGGCGCTTATCGCCCGGGCGCAGCGCGATCTGCGCCTCTCCCCAACTTCAGGACACATTTAGCGCCAGTGCAAAGTCTTAGCGCGCGCCCTGCTGCGCGCGCAGATCATGACGTCATTTAATAGTGCAACGCCCTTTGTGCGCCCCAAACCGGAACTTCACTCACGCCGGCCCATTGTGCGCCGGGCGGCCCGAGCGACTGTGAAGTGGAACGGTACACAGCCCAGCCGGGCGGCGGGGAGCGCAAATTAAAGGGCACCTACCCAGCAGTATAAAGGCCAGCCATTTTGCAGCATTCACTCTTGTGCAACGGTTTTTTGGACACAGACCAAGGAGGAGAGTTTACTGGTTTGGACCAACACTTGGACAGGTATTTTTGGCTCAGGCCAGAGCTTACCAATTATCTTTGCCTTCATTCAGAGCTCAGTGTTTGCCAGCATATAATGGGGGCTGCATTGGGTGGCAACACTGAATTTCAGCCTTATGCCAGAAGGGCTTACAGACGCCATGAGAGAGTGGCAGCCCTGGCTAGACGCAGAGGGGGCAACAGGCGTCGCCAACTGAGGCCTTACCCACGCAGGGTATACTGCCAGCAGACCTCCTATCTGACCATGTCTGCCGCGATGTGTGTTAGGAGGCTGCGATTCCGAAGGGAGGTGGTTGCAGACATCTGCCGGCTGCTTCAGAGAGATCTGCAGCCACAGCTGATGCGCAGGACGTCTCTGTCGGTGGCAGTGAAGGTGACGGTGGCTCTCAACTTCTATGCCTCCGGCTCCTTCCAATCCGCTACTGGGGACATCACTAACATCTCCCAGTTCGCCGTGCATTGCTGCATCCACCAGGTGACCGAAGCCCTTTTCAGAAGGAGACATCAATTCATCTCCTTCCCCATGACCCTGGACAAGCAGCAGCAGCGTGCAGTGGGGTTTGCAAGGATAGCGGGCTTCCCCATGGTGCAGGGCGCCATTGACTGCACGCATGTGGCTTTGCGGGTGTAGTGTATGTACCCGTCTACCTTTAAGAGAACTATTGTATGTAACCGTCCACCTTTAAGAGAACTACTTTAGGTGTTGCACTACTTTGTTGGCTTCTGTATACTGTAATACCGACAGTGACCACACCGGTATATAAGTGCTGTGTCAGGATTTATTGGGCAGATTCGCCCTGACCTTCGAATAGTAAAGTCCTGTTTTAAGTTACTCTGGTAGTCTGTGTATTAATTAACTAAACAACCCACAGACTTTACAGTGGCGACGAGTCCGATCGTACCCTGCGGCAACAATACTTCCGAAGCAGTTAACGAGCGTCGAGAAGAGGCAACCGCCCTCGTCATTCTGCTGGGAGAAAACTAGAGGCTGCAGAACTAGAAAGGAGGAAGAAGTTAGAGACAAAGACTTCCATCAGCAACAGGCACTGACTGTCCCTTCTGCCACGGTGAGGAGTGAGCCGATCAACATGAGAAGCAAGGCGGCCACGGTGACTGTGAGTAAGGGAAAGTAAAAAGAATAACCGGAAGATAAGGGCGGTGCACTCGACCACGGTCGAGGGGGAAAGGAACCAGACAGAAGTCGGGTCCAGAGGCGCTGAGACTGGGGCAGCGTGGAGCAAGGAAGCCGCGGTACAGACAGGCTGGGGGACGCAACGGCGTCGTGAGACAGCTAGACCGCGACCGGCAAAAAAGGCCGGGCAGCGACCGAAGCCACGAAGCGCTGCGACCGGGAGCGTAGGCGCGGGAAGAGATAAACTCAGCCGCAGCCGGGGAGGGAAGCACCGGACTGCGAGAGGGCTGGGAGGCGCGATTGGGAGCCGAGTGAGCGGGAGAGGCAGAGCCGACCAAAGGGGAACTGAGCGAGAGCCAGTCCAGCGGCTGAAACTGTTCTCCGTCAACGAGGTGTACCCAGCGCCGGTAGAGCCGAGCGAGCGGGAGAGAGACAGAGCCCGAGCAAGGGGAACCGAGCGAGAGCCAGCCCAGCGGCTGAAACTGTTCGCCGTCAACGGGGTGTACCCAGCGCCGGTTGCCCTGCCGAGAAAAGGGAAAACCCTGAAGCCGACGCGCAGGCTGTGAACCTGAAAGCCAGCGGCCGTCGCCCGTGGGGAAAGTGTACCCCTCCCGCTAGGGAAGAAACGCGGAAAGCCGCCATTAGGCGGGGAAGAAGACAGAAGCGGGAAACCGCCATTGAAGTGGGCGGGGAGAGAAGATAAGCGCGGGAAACCGCCATTTTCGCGGGAACCGCCATCTTGGAAAAAATAAAAAATAAAAGAAAATTTAAAGAAATAATTCGTGGTGTTATCAGGAAGAGAGGAAGATGCCTAAGCGTGGTAACATCAACGATTTTAATTCCGAGGTAGAAGACTGGGCCACGTATGTGGAACGCATTGAGATCTATTGTGAGGCCAATAAAATAGAAGAAGATGACAAAACTATAACCTTGCTAAACTCGATGGGCGCGAAGACATACGGGCTCTTGAAGCATCTACTAGCACCAGCTAAACCGGCGGATCAGACTTTCGATGATATTGTGACTGTTCTGAAGGATCACTTGAACCCCACACCGTTGATGTTGGCGGAACGATTCAAATTCTATGCGAGAACGCAAAGGAAAGACGAAAGCAACGCAGAATACTTGGTCGAACTGCGTAGACTAGCGAAACACTGCCAGTTTGGAGGGAATCTGACAGAGGCATTGCGAGACAAGTTCGTGTGCGGGTTGTCAAAAGAAGAAACACAAAAACGACTGCTCGAAGAGAACGATCTTACACTTGATAAGGCTGTCCTTATTGCTGCATCGAACAAAGCCGCAGCGAAAGGAACGGCGGAAATGCAGCTAAAGGCAGCGGCACTCAGTGTGCAGCAAATTACTTCGAGTACAACGAAATGCTATCGTGGGAAGACAACACACGACCAGAACCAATGCTGGTTTAAAAACCAGGAATGTAGGAAATGTGGCAAGCTCGGTCACATAGCTAAGGTATGCCGGTCAGGAAAGAAGACCAACAATAATGAGTCACCACAAAAGAGGTACAGAAAGGTACATGAGGTGACTAGGAAGAGTCCGGAAGAACAGAATTCGGACTCACAGTCCAACTGCAAGGAACTGGATAGTCTGAGAATTCACAATGTGAGTAATGAAGCTGACCGACAAGCTATCTGGATCACACTACAGATTGCAAAAGTCCAAGTGAAAATGGAAGTGGACACCGGATCGGCGTTGACGGTCATGAATAAGCATGATTATAAAAAGTTATTCAAGCATATTCCCCTACGGGATACGGAACTAGTATTGCAGACATACACGGGGCACAAAGTATACCCCATCGGAAAGATAGAAGTCAAGGTGAGATACAAGGACAAAGATCACCAAAGGATGGACCTGTATGTGTTGCCTGAGGGAGGTCCACCACTTCTGGGACGGGAGTGGATCAGGAAGATAAAGATAGACTGGCATTCACTAAACACCATGACGGTAGATTCCGGAAAGGAAGATGTCAAACCTGAACGGTTGTCCAGAATATTGGACGAAGCTAAAGAGGCATTCCAGCAAGGACTGGGAACACTGCGAGGAATTAAAGCAAAGGTTAAGATTGCAGAACATGCAAGCCCAAAATTTTTCAAAGCCAGATCGGTACCTTACGCGATACGACCTGCTGTGGAGGCAGAACTGGAAGAACTTGAACGATCAGGGGTACTGTCAAAAGTGGACTGGAGTGAGTGGGCCACGCCCATTGTTCCCGTCATGAAGTCTTCACCATGTAACAAGCCAGGGGGACCGGGGAAGGTCCGCATCTGCGGAGACTTCAAGATCACAGTGAATCCGGTGCTTCACACGGTACAATACCCGCTTCCGCGGATTGAAGATATCTTTACTTCGTTGGCTGGAGGGAAACACTTCACCAAGATAGACCTGGCACAGGCATACTTACAAATGGAAGTCGAGGAAGAGTCGCGTCAGTACCTCACCATCAACACACACAGAGGCTTGTATCGTTATAATAGACTGGTTTTTGGGGTAGCTTCGGCTCCAGCAATTTGGCAGAGGGCCATGGAGCAGGTATTACAAGGAATTCCAAGCACGCAGTGTTACTTAGACGATATCCTGATTACGGGAGAAGACGAGGAAGAACACCTCACAAATTTGAAACTGGTGCTCACTAGGTTGAAGGAATATGGCCTTCGAGTTAATCGCAAGAAATGTGAGTTCTTCCAAAAACGGATCTCGTACTGCGGTCATGTCATTGACCGAGAGGGGCTGCACAAGTCACCTGACAAGATAGAAGCTGTCGTGAAGGCCCCCGCTCCGGAAAATGTATCACAGTTAAGATCATTCTTGGGGTTGATTAATTATTATCACAAGTTTCTGCCGAATCTATCCACGGTGCTGCATCCGCTGAATGCTCTGTTGCGGAAAGAAGTACCATGGAAGTGGAGTGAGGAATGTAAAAAGGCCTTTCGCAGAAGCAAGGCGTTGATTACCTCTGAAGAAGTGTTGGCTCATTTCAACCCAACGTTACCTCTTCGTCTAGCTTGTGATGCTTCCCCCTATGGAATTGGAGCAGTACTTTCACACAAGTTACCAAATGGCTCAGAAAGGCCAGTGGCATTCGTGTCCCGATCATTGACCTCCGCGGAGCGAAATTATGCTCAAATAGATAGGGAGGCCCTCAGCCTTGTGTGGGCCGTAAAGAAATTCAATCATTACCTGCAGGGCAAGAAGTTCACATTACTGACAGACCATCAGCCGTTGGTGTCCATATTCAACCCTAACAAGGCCGTTTCCACCATGACAGCGCAAAGGTTACAGAGGTGGTCCATGTTACTTGGGGCACACCAATATGACATCGAATACAAAAGGTCCAAACAGCATGGAAATGCTGATGGGTTATCGCACTTGCCATTGCCGATAGTAGAAGAAGCGACTACAGTGGACCCGGTAGAGATGTTCCACTCATCCATAGTGGAATGTCTACCAGTAACAAATTCGATGATCGAAAACGAAACAAGAAATGACCCGACTCTCTCACGAGTCTATGATTTAATGGTGGAGGGATGGCCAGCACAGGACGAATCAACGCTACCAGCATTTTCGCAGAGAAAAGAACAGCTGTCAGTGTGTCGAGGAACCCTGATGTGTGGATCTAGAGTGGTGATTCCACCCAAACTTCAACAGAAGGTGTTAAAGGAGCTGCACGAGGGACATCTGGGTGGAATGAAAATGAAGAACCTAGCAAGAGCGTTTGTGTGGTGGCCAGGCATTGATGGGGACATCGAAGAAATCACTAAGAGCTGTCTAGGATGCCAGAAGGTCCAAAACGCGCCACCACAGGCTCCTCTGCATCCATGGGAGTGGCCCTCATCTCCTTGGCAAAGGGTACACATCGACTTTGCTGGTCCATTTATGGACTCAATGTTTCTAATAGCGGTGGATGCACACTCCAAGTGGCCGGAGGTAATAAAGATGTCCACCACCACCACGGAAAAAACCATCACAGTGTTAAGGACCATGTTTGCTAGGAATGGGCTGCTGGAACAGATCTGTTCTGATAATGGACCGCAATTTGTGTCCGAAGAATTCAAGAAATCCTTAAAGAGCAATGGGGTTACGCACTACACGTCAGCCCCATACCATCCCGCCTCCAATGGATTGGCTGAAAGGTTTGTCCAGACCTTCAAGAAGGCCATAAAGGCCATGGGTAATGAAGCCATTAACTTACAACATAAGGTGGATAGCTTCTTGTTGGCGTACAGGAATGCAACACATGCGATCACAAATCAAACTCCCGCCATGATGTTTTTTAATAGACGACTAAGATGCCGGCTGGATTTGCTTAAGCCAAACGTCAGAAGGGACGTAGAGAACCGACAATTCCAGGGCATGAATGAAAGGCCAACTAGATCTTTTCAGATAGGTCAACAAGTTTTGGCCCGGGACTACCGTACCGAGAAATGGCAGCCTGGAACTATTGGAAAAAGGCTAGGGCTGTTGATGTATACGGTGGACATTGAGGACAGTATAATAAGGCACCATGTTGACCAGATCATAGGGTCAGCCACAAATGGCCAACCTACTCCACCACCTTACACGGTTAATGTTGAGACAGAGATACCCAGAACACCTACCTCCGATCTGGTAATACTGGAATCAGATGAACCTGACACTGTCCTTCAAGCCGAATTGACCTTGCCAGAAGCACCTACTACCCCGCCGGGAGTTACGACACCACCGAGGCGTTATCCGGACAGAGTCCGGAAACCTCCAGAGAGACTGAATCTGTGAACTGTCTTGCATAAAGTTGTATATATGTTATAATGTATGTTTAAGGGGGAATCAGTATGTTGTAAGCTAAAAAGGGAGGATTGTAGTGTATGTACCCGTCTACCTTTAAGAGAACTATTGTATGTAACCGTCCACCTTTAAGAGAACTACTTTAGGTGTTGCACTACTTTGTTGGCTTCTGTATACTGTAATACCGACGGTGACCACACCAGTATATAAGTGCTGTGTCAGGATTTATTGGGCAGATTCGCCCTGACCTTCGAATAGTAAAGTCCTGTTTTAAGTTACTCTGGTAGTCTGTGTATTAATTAACTAAACAACCCACAGACTTTACAGCGGGCACCTCTTGAGCATGCCAAGGATTACCGCAACCGGAAGGGCTACCATTCCCTCAATGTACAACTGGTGTGTGACCACAGGCAGCGCATCCTAGCTGTCAATGCCCGCTTTCCAGGCAGCAGCCACGATGCCTTTATCCTGCGACAGACAACTGTGGCTGACATGTTCCAGGCACAGCCTCCCCCAAGAGGATGGCTTATCGGGGACAAAGGCTATCCTTTGTGTACCTGGCTCATGACCCCGCTCCGCGCGCCCATGACCCCTGCTGAAGAGGCATACAACGAGAGCCATCAAGCGACGAGGAACCTCATAGAACAAACAATCGGCGTGCTCAAGCAATGGTTCCGCTGTCTCGATCGCTCCGGGGGAGCCCTCCAGTATTCGAAGGATTGAGTCTCCCAATTCGTCTTCGTTTGCTGCATGCTGCACAACCTGGCTATCCGCAGGACTCAGGCACTGCCACCTCATGTTGGACCACCACCTCAGGAGGAGGAGCATGAGGAGCATGAGGACGATGAGGACGAGGAGTACCAGCCCAGGAGGGACGCACAAGGTCCAAGGGCCACCCGTCGGCGGCTTATTGAACGTCACTTCTAGGCCCCCTGCCAGGGAATGGCTTGTGCCAATGATAGAACATGATTGCAGTCGCTCCGCAAGCCCTCAGCCGGTTAAGGCAACAAACACTTCAAAGATCAAACATGGACAATGTGTACAAATAAAATGCTTTATTGTACAAACTCTGGGCCCTTCCCACATGAAAACCAAAAACAGACGAAACCCCCAAAAAACACTCAAACACATTACTCGCTCCCACAACCTGGAGAGGATTAACAAAATAGAGCAACTAAAATGGCCGTCATTCTCGGCCTTCGTCCAAAACAAACATCACATCATCGGCCTTCAAAAAACAAACATCCAATTCTCGGCCTCAAGAAACAAACACAAATGGCCACACATTCGACTATTTGGCCCGCTAGGGCGATGCCTTGGCCATCTTTGGGTGGCCCCTGCCCGCCCTGCTGCTCCGCCTCAAAGTAAGGCCATTGGCTGCTGCAAGGCTGGGGGCAGGCTCCTGAGGGGCACATGTCGTGACGGCAGATGCCCTTGGGGGTCGGCCTAGTCGAGGTCTGGCCGTCGAGCGGGCGGCTGTTGATTGCTGCAGCTGTGGCTGGCCAGCATCAGTCGCTGCAGCAGCTCCTGGCAGCTCCACTGGGGGACTGGCAGTGGCGGCTGGAGGAATGGCGGCAAGCTGGCGGATGGCAGGCGCTCGCTGGTCGCCTGAGACACTGGCACTTGCCCGGGCCAGCACTGCAGCATGCGCACCAATCTGCCGAGGGACAGACCGCTGTGCTGCTGCAGCGCGCCGGGTGCCCTGGCGATGCCTGGCTGACACAGCGAGTGTGGCAGCAGTGAGTGCCTGTGTTGACCTGTTCACTGACCGCATCAGAGCAGCCAGTGACTGGACGGCACCACTGATCACCTGGCCAGTCGCTGACAGAGCTGCCCCGAATTCCGCCCAACTCGCTGCTTGATCTGCCCGGTATTCCGCCCGACTGGTGGCCTCTGAGGGCCCGAACTCGGCCACACTCCGAGAGAGGGAATCGATGGACTCAGGCAACCGTGCCACTGCCGCCATGAGCTCCGTGTGCCGGCGCGCCGAGTCCGCGGACAAGTCTTCGAGGCGTTCCATCTCCTCGGCGAAGAGCATCTCCTGACTGGAGGCCGGACTCTCCCTCTGGGGAGAAGGCCGCCGAGCTGGCCGACCCTTCCTGCGTTGCTGGAGGCCGCTGGGCCCAGCAATTGGACTCCCCTCCGACGCATCCCCCCTCTGGGGAGAAGGCCGCCGAGCTTCCACCCCCCTCCCGCCTTTCTGCAGCCCGCAGGTCCCAGGAGCTCCCCTCCCCTTCGACACTTCCGCCACGCTGCCCTCCTTGGAAGACGTGTCCCCTACATTGGCCTGGGTGGCCGCGGCTGAGGGTTCCCCTGATGGGCCGCCTTCCTCTTGCTCCTCCTCCTGCTCCTCTTTGGAGGGTCTGTCACTGGCAAGTTGAGGGACCTCCTCTTGACCATCTGAAAGCAGGAAGGCACAAGAGTAGCTTTAGAGTGAGGAGAGGGCGTCAGTGCGGGATGCATGAGTGGTGGCATTCAGCGCATTGGTCGGACAGTGGCAAAGGATGTAGATCTGATGCGCAAGTGGGACGAGAGAGGTGCAAAAGGTGATGTCCTTACCATTGCTGCCCAGAACAGGGTCGGCATCTCCACATGCAACGGGCCCAATCACCCGGCCACCCATGAGGCGCTCCACGCGATGTTGCAGGTCGGTGAGTGGCTGGATATGGGGTCGGCCTCCCCCGGTCGCAGTCCGGCTCTTGCAATTATTCGCCAGCTTGGCCTGCAAGAGAAAGGACGGCCTCTAAGTACAGTGTGTCACCGTGATCTTGTGTGCACTGCCTCCCATGGTGGAATAGCCTGGCCAGTGTGTCGCCATGATCTGGTGTGCACTGCCTCCCATGGTGGAATAGCCTGGCCAGTGTGTCGCCATGATCTGGTGTGCACTGCCTCCCATGGTGGAATAGCCTGGCCAGTGTGTTAAGTGCAGAATGTGCAATTGATGCTCATGCCTGTCCCATAGCTGCTGGATGAAGGCTGGCCATTAGAGCTTTCAGGTCCCTTTGCCCATAATGTGAGGTGCACATGCAAGGATGAGGAGGTCACTGGAAAGGGTACTCACCCTGACAATGCGTGTGAGGTCATTTAACTTTTTGCGGCATTGGGCACCGGTCCTGGGGACATCGCTGTTGGCTGACAGCTTGCTGGCGACATGCCTCCAGGCTCTCCTGTAGACGCGGACCGTCGCCTTCTTGCCATTGTCCGGGTACAAAACATGGCGCCTCTGCTCCACAGCAGCAAGCAGCACACTCAGATCACGCTCTGAGAAGTGCTGCGCACGTTCACGGGCCTTCTCCATGTCTTCAGGCGCTATTTGGGTCCAGCAGCAGTGTTCAGGCCTAGCTGGAGGGCTCCACTATCCAGGGCGTGGCAGCAGACACAGTCGACCCTTCCCCCTTAAGAGCTGGCCGGCGCCAGGGTGTCTGCTGTCAATCACGAGATGGCCGCACCTGCGCTGCGCCCGGCCTCGGCGCTATCGATCACCACCTCCGGCTTAGCGCCCAAAGAGAGGCGTCCAACAGCAGTTTTAGCGCTCGCCCGAACTCCTAGGGCGAAGCTAATGAATATCGGAGAAGTGGCATCGATTTGGCGGCGGCCGCAAACTTTAGCGGACGCCCCACTTTAGCGCCCCAAAAGTGGCGTCAATGAATTTCTAGGCCCTAGAGCCTAAATCCAATCACCGTATACACAGATACAAATTCCAGAGTCTAAGACAGGAACCCGGTGAAACAGCTGACAATTTCCTAACAAGGCTGAGAAATGAAGCCAGCAAGTGTAAATTTAAGGAAATGGAAGAAAGGCTTGTGGACCAGCTAATATGGGGGTCAGCGCATGTAGAGGTACAAAAAGCCCTGATAGGAAAAGAAAAGCTCGGAATAACAGAGGATGTAGATACTGCGAGAGCTCATGAAGCCATGAAGCAGCAAATGAAAACGCTGATTTCTCAAACGGCTGACATGCGGACGGCTTCTGAGACGGACAACAGAGTGGATGCAGTGAGAGAAAAGTACAACACACAAAGACATGCACATGACAACGGGAGAAACATGTGCAGAAATTGTGGAAGACTGCACGATTACACAGACAAGAAGAAATGTCCAGCATATGGAACAAGCTGCAATGCATGTGGCAAACTAAACCACTGGGAAAAGAGGTGTAGAACGAAGAAAGAAGGAACATACATCAAAAACAAAGGCGGACAGCAGAACCAGAGAAAGAAACACAATATCCATGCCATGGATGAGCAGGATGATGATGATGATCACGACAATGCACGAAACATCGAAACCATAAAGATACAGCTTCACGAGATGTCCAGAGCGGAAAATACTCCGAGGATAGAATTGCACACCATCATCCAAATCAAAAAAAAATCAAAGGTCGGCCCAAAACCATCAACTTAAAAGTTGAAGCTGGACACAGGGGCTCAGAGCAACATTCTCCCATTGAGACTGTACCAGCAGATCTTTCCTGAAAACCTGAGAGAAGATTGCTACCTGAAAAATGGTTGTTTAAAGGCAAGTAATGTCACGCTGACAGCATACGGAGGGAGTGAGATTAAACAACTCGGAATAACCTTTATCAAAGGGACACATAAAAGAAAGAACATCAACTGCATGTTCTATGTCACCGACACTGAGGGGCCAGCGTTCCTGGGATTAAACAGCTGCGAGAAGTTGAGATTGATCTCAGTGCATCACGAGCTGACGGAAACGCCACTGAAGATAGACAGCAACACCCCACTGGAGAACCGCCCACAAATCAAGAGTAAAAAAGATTTGATAGACATGTATCCGGAATGTTTCGATGATACAGTGGGATGTTTCGGAGATTTCCAATACCACATCACCATCGATCCAGAGGTAAAGCCCGTTATCCATGCTCCACGAAAAGTATCCATCGAGCTGAAGGCGAAGCTTGAAAGAGAGCTAAAGGAGATGGAAGAAAAGGGAGTGATCGTAAAGGTCACTGAACCCACAGACTGGGTAAACTCAATTGTGGTACGAGAAAAGCCAAACGGGCATCTCAGAATATGTTTGGACCCCAAAGATCTAAACCAGGCGATAAAGAGGGACCACTATCCCACCCCAACGCTAGAGGAGATTATGCCATCACTGGCAGGAGCCAAGGTTTTCTCAAAACTAGATGCCAGAAATGGATATTGGAACGTGAAGTTGGATGAGGAATCACCAACACTGACAACATTCAACACACCATTTGGGTGTTACAAATTCCTGCGGCTACCATTCGGGCTAAAGGTCAGTCAAGATATCTTTCAACAGAAAATAGACGAGACATACAGAGGCTGTGAAGGAGCTATAGGAATAGCTGATGATATTCAGATCTATGGAGCAGATGAAAGAGACCATGACATGCACCTACATGAGGCCATGGAGAGTACCGGGAAGGCTGGCATCAAGTTAAATGCAGATAAGTGCATAGTTAAAGTCAAGGAATGCCAATTCTTCGGTATGATTTATACACCAGAGGGATTCAAGCCAAGTCCAGAGAAGATTGCAGCGATTGCTGAAATGAAACCACCCAAAGACAAGAAAGAGCTGAGGAGTTACCTTGGCTTGGTCCAATACATGAGTTCTTTCATCCCACACATGTCGGAACATACAACAAATCTCAGAGAGCTATTGAAAGAAGATGCCGAATACCAGTGGTCTGAATCACACGAAAGGAATTTCAAACAATTTAAAGAACTGTTGTGCAAAGAAACAAGTCTGTCATATTATGACAGACGAAAACCAGTCACTCTGCAAGTAGACGCTTCTACCAGAGGACTAGGGGCAGCTCTGGTGCAGGAAGGAAAGCCGATAGCTTTCGCATCAAAGGCCTTGACGCCAGCCGAGACGAGATACGCCAACATAGAAAGAGAACTATTAGCAGTAGTGTACAGATGCAAGAAATTCCATACATACCTATATGGCAGGCGATTTACAATAGAGAGTGACTATCGTCCACTAGAACAGATCTATAAGAAGAATCTGTGCAAAGCGCCTGCAAGACGCAAAGACTACTTCTAAAGATCCAAAGCTATGACTTCACGCTTAAATATAAGCCAGGAAAGGAAATGGTGCTAGCAGATGCGTTGTCTCGATTGTCACCATATGAGAAACACGAGGTGGAGGGCCTAACAGTAAAAATCCACCACCTAGTGAATGTTACCCCTACAAAGCTCAGTCAAATCAGAGATGAGACTAGCAAAGATGAGGAGTTGCAACTACTCACACAACAAGTAATACAGGGGTGGCCGGAGAGAATCCAGCAGGTACAGGCGACAATTCGTCAATACTGGACGATTAAAGATGATATTGCAGTAGAAGACGGTATTCTCCTTGCTGGATCGAGGATCATCGTGTCAAAGACGATGCAGACAGAACTTCTCCATCTCATACATGAAGGCCACATGGGAATGGAGAAATGCAAGCTGAGAGCCAGATCAGCTGTATACTGGATAGGCATGTACAAAAATATCAAACAGATGGTCTCTGCATGTGGTATATGCCAGAAATACAGAAATGCACAACAGAAAGAGGAGATGATACCTAGTGAAATACCGTCAAGACCATGGCACACTGTTGGGGCAGATCTCTTCATGTGCAATCAAGAATGGTATCTCATAGTGGCAGATTACTATTCCAAGTTTCCTTTTGTGAGAAGGATGAAAGACTTGAGAGCCACAACTACCACCAGGATTGCAAAGAACTTGTTTGCTGAACAAGGAATCCCGGAAAAGGTAATCTGTGACAATGGAACCCAGTTCACATCGAGTGAATTCAGAGCTCTGGCAGAAAAGTATGGGTTCAAAATAGTAACCTCATCCCCACATTTCCCAAGGGGACACGGGTTCATCGAAAGACAGATCCAGACTGTCAAGAGAACTCTCATCAAAAGTAGTGAGATGGGGGAAGACCAAGACCTTGCCCTCCTATCACTCAGATCAACACCACTGAAAGCAGACATGAAATCACCTGCGGAATTGCTGAATGGGAGGAAGTTTAAGACTACACTACCAGCAAAAATACACCCTCCCCAGGACCAGGAGGACTTCAGACAGAAGTTGGCAGAAGCACAAATCGTAGGAAGCAAACATTACGATAAACATGCAAAGACGCTACCAGAATTGCTGAATGGACAATCAGTGCATGTGCAAGACCCGGTGTTGAAAACCTGGAATCCAGCCAAGGTCATTGGAAAAGCTGATACTCCAAGATCCTACTTCGTAGAGACTGAACCTGGTAACCAATACAGACGGAACAGACTCCACATCAGACCTTCACCTGAACTGGATAAGCAGCAGACAACATCAGCAACATTGACAACACCAGCTACTTACTACAAGCAGTACAACACCAGAAACAAGCGCTACAAATCAAACAACCACGAGCATGCACACTCCAACTCCAAAGGCGACAGCAACAACAACAACGAGAGCGGAACACACCAAAACACCGCAGAGAGGAATGGTCACCACCAAATCCACAAGATGGAGGGACAACATCCAACCACCTGAGCAATATCGCGAACAAAAAAAAACTCACGATTCTTTGTAGTTGATAATAGTTTAGATATAATATTTGTTAATTTAAATTGTTAAATTTCATGTTTTAGTTTTTTAAGAAAGAGGGATGTTACATTGTTATAGTATCACATTGTTAAATGGAACTACTTTGGTATGGAACTACTTTGGTATGGTGTAGTTATATTGCTATGTGGCACACTGTGCACGGGCAGTGCACAGTGCAGCGTCGAACATCTTGTATCACTCTGCACCATGCGGCAGGACAGAAACAAAGCAGAAATACAGCTAGTAAAAGCAGTAACTAAAAGTGTCTATTATTTATAGTAAAAGAACACAAGGAGACACAACAGAAATCCCCTGGTATGCATAGCGGCTGGCCATATATGAGCTCCGCCGAGGACGATTGAAGATCTTCTTTAGGTGCCGTACGAAGACCCAAAAGGACCCATGGAAGCCTGTCCACCCAGCCCGCGCCTTGAAGGCTGGCTCGCAGTGCGGCTTTGAGCGACCTGTGGAATCGTTCACACAGGCTGTTCGCCTGTGGATGGTAGGCAGTGGTGCGATGTAGCTTGACGCTGAGCCCCTGAACCACAGCGTTCCAGAGCTCAGAAGAAAACTGCAGCCCACGATCAGACGAGATGTCCGCCGGTACCCCGAAACGGGCGACCCAAGAGGAGATGAATGCCCTGGCGACGTCTGTGGAAGTGGTGGATGACAAAGGAACCGCCTCAGGCCATCGAGTGGTGCGGTTGTAAGAAGATGAGTAAACCCGTGCGAAGGCGGAAGTGACCCCACCAGGTCCACATGCACATGATCAAACCTACATTCCGGAACAGCGAAAGTGGCCAATGGAGCCTTGACATGATGCTGCACCTTGGCCTTTTGGCAGACCACGCAGGTGTTGGCCCAGTCGCGGACATCTATGTGCATGCCCCGCCACACGAATTTGGACACATCAGCCGTTGCGAGGCCTTCATGCCAGGGTGCGACAACCCGTGTATGGCGTCAAAAACTTTTCGGCGCCAGGCAACCGGCACGATAGGGCGAGGATCTCCTACGGAGACGTCGCAGAGTAGCGTAGTGCCCGCGCCATGGAATTTGACGTCGGCCGCTTGGAGGTTAGAGGGGTTGGTTCTGTAAGATTGGACTTCCGGATCCGAGGCTTGATCCACAGCCATGAGGGCATAGTCGATGCCGAGCTGGACTGCATGAACGGTCGCGCGGGAGAGGCAATCCGCCACCAGGTTGTCTTTACCGCACATATGCTGAATATCAGTGGTGAATTCGGAGATAAATGTCAACTGACGTTGTTGTTGAGCTGACCACGGTTTGGCGGTCTTGGCCATAGCGAACGTTAGTGGCTTATGGTCCACAAAAGCCGTGAACGGACGTCCCTCTAGCAAGAACCGGAAATGGCGGATGGCCAGGAAAAGGGCCAGCAACTCCCGGTCGAACGTGCTGTACTTCCGTTCGTTTCGCCGTAGTTGACGGCTGAAAAACGCCAGCGGTTGCCACGTCCCATGCACCCACTGTTCCTGCACTGCGCCGATGGCATAGTCTGACGCGTCGGTGGTAAGGGCGATGGTGGCACCTGGCAGCGGGTGCGCCAGCATGGTTGCGTTGGCTAAGGCGCCTTTTGTGTCGACGAACGCCCGCTCCATGTCGACTGTCCAGCTAATCGGATCCTTGCCGGACTTGCCCTTGAGGGCCTCGTACAGGGGCTGCATGAGCAGAGCTGCATTAGGGACGAACCGGTGATAAAAATTTACCATCCTGAGGAACTCCTGCAGGGCCTTGACAGTTTGCGGGCACAGGAAAGAAGTAACTGCCTCCACCTTCGTTTGCAGGGGAATTGCGCCGTCTGATGTGATGCGATGGCCTAAGAAATCAATCTGCTGCAGGCTGAACTGGCACTTGGCCGGGTTGATGATCAAGCCGTGTTGACTGGGGCATCTATAGAGGGTGCGTAAATGGCAGATGTGCTCCTCTTTATTAGGGCTGGCGATGAGGATGTCATCAAGGTAGACGAATAGAAACTTGAGGTCCCGAAGCACGGAGTCCATCAAGCGCTGGAAAGCTTGTGCAGCGTTCTTCAATCCAAATGGCATCTGCAGAAATTCAAACAGGCCGAATGGGGTGATGACTGCAGTTTTCGGGACGTCTTGTGGTTGCACGGGGACCTGGTGGTAGCCACGGATAAGGTCGACTTTTGAAAAAATGGTATTTCCCGCCAAATGTGCAGAGAAATCCTGAATATGAGGGATCGGGTACCGATCAGGAGTAGTGGCGTTGTTCAGGCGTCGGTAGTCGCCGCAAGGCCGCCATCCGCCACCAGGTTTCGGAACAATGTGGAGAGGCGAAGACCAGGGACTATTTGACCGGCGAATAATCCCTAGCCGCTCCATCGTGTCGGACTCCGCTTTCGCAGCCGCGAGCTTGCCAGGTTCGAGGCGCCGGGCCCGTGCGTAGACCGGGTAGCCAGTAGTGGTGATGTGATGTTCGACACCATGTTTCGTGGCCGTGGAAGAGAAAGTGGGTCTGGTCAGGTCCGGAAAATCTCCGAGGAGGTGAGTGAAGTCATCCGGAGGTGGGAACGCACAGGAGACAGAGCGCGACACGGCGTTACCGCGGTGGCACAGGATGGAGTGAAAAGTGGCCACATTGGTCAACCGGCGGTGCCTTACATCCACCAGGAGGCCGTTGGCGCACAAAAATCTGCCCCGAGGATGGCTTGAGAGACTTTGGCCGTGATGAAATCCCAGTAAAACCGCTGGCCGCCGTAGCACACCTGGACCCGCCGTCTTCCGAAGGTCTGAATGGCCCCGCCATTAGCTGCCTCGAGGGAGAGGCCGTGCCCCCCAGCTTGTATATCAAGATTTGACACGGGTAAGATGCTACACTGCGCCCCAGTGTCGCAGAGGAAACGTCGACCAGATAGGGAGTCGGTGATGAAGAGGAGTTTTCCTGAATTACCGAGCCATCACAGCCGCGGAGCACTCGTTATAACCGGTCCTCTTTCGACAGGGTTGCTGCTGGGTTTTTTTGAGCGAAAAGCTGCAGGGAGGGCGGCAGCATCTTGCTTTCGCGCCAAAACGGGCGTGGTAGGAGCACAACCCTGCAGGTTGAGGGGCTGGAGCAGCGTCTGTGGGGGATGGGCGCCTCGTGGCAGCGCAGTACTGCTGTGTCACCGCAAAAATCTTGTCCGCCTCGGCAGCCAGCTCTGCGCAGTCTGTGACTTCCGACCTGGCTAGGGCATCCTGTACTTGCTCCGGTAGCTGGCTGAGGAATAGCTCCCTGAAGAGAAAGCATTCTGGTTCGGAGCCCAGGAGCATGAGCATTTGGCTCATGAGCTCGGACGACTTGGAGTCCCCGAGGCCGGGCATAGCGAGCAGCCGGCGGGCGCGCTCCGACTTCGTGAGCCCGAAGACCTGTAACAATCGCGCCTTTATCGTTTCATGCTTGCAATCTTCTGGTGGATTACCAAGCAGGCTGACGATCCACGAGGCTGTGACGTTATCGAGGGCGGAGACCATGTAATAGTAACGGGTCCGATCCGCAACTATGTTCCTGATTGTGAACTGGGCTTCAGCCTGGATGAACCACGCGGCTGGCTGTTGCTCCCAGAACTGTGGTAGCTTCAAAGCAATGGCGTTCGTTTCCATGTTCAGTAACTTCTGCGAAAACCGTTCGCAAAAGTCGGGGTCACCAATGTAGGAATGTCTAGTTCCTATCAAAAGACTGAGGTCCACTCAGGCGATCAAATAAACGAGGTTTAATGAAAACTAACAGAGTTTAACGGATAATTACAGGAGAACATCGAATATAGGTCTAGTCAGTGCGGAGGCTCCACGAGGACTGCTTGGGTGGTCCCGTGGCTGACGTCATGACATCATCACGTTTTTCCCGCCAGTGGGGTATCACGTGATGAACGGCGTGACGTCATCGCGTTTACCCGCGCTATTAAAGTGATCGCGCTCTGTACATGTAAACAGTGAAAACAAAGATACAGACTCAGGCTAAAGCTAACATATTATTAAAGGGAATTATATACAATTGATCGGAGTCCCTTAGTGGCTCCGCCACAACAGTACAGATATTCCCAGGGCAGTACAGATATTCCCAGGGCAGTACAGATATTCCCAGGGCAGTACATATATTCCCAGGGCAGTACAGATATTCCCAGGGCAGTACAGATATTCCCAGGGCAGTACAGATATTCCCAGGGCAGTACAGATATTCCCAGGGCAGTACAGATATTCCCAGGGCAGTACAGATATTCCCAGGGCAGTACATATATTCCCAGGGCAGTACAGATATTCCCAGGGCAGTACAGATATTCCCAGGGCAGTACATATATTCCCAGGGCAGTACAGATATTCCCAGAGCAGTACAGATATTCCCAGGTCAGTACAGATATTCCCGGGCAGTACAGATATTTCAGGACAGTACAGATATTCTGAGGGTGGTACAGATATTCCCAGGGCAGTACAGATATTCCCAGGGCAGTACAGATATTCCCAGGTCAGTACAGATATTCCCAGGTCAGTACAGATATTCCCAGGGCAGTACAGATATTCCCAGGGCTATACAGGCCATCTCAGAGCAGTACAGATATTCCCAGGGCAGTACAGATATTTCAGGACAGTACAGATATTCCCAGGGCAGTACAGATATTCCCAGTGCATTACAGAAATTCCCATGGCTGTGCAGGCAACCCCAGAGCAGTACAGATATTTCCAGGGCAGTACAGATATTCCCAGGGCAGTACAGATATTCCAGGGCATTGCAGATATTCCCATGACAGTACAGATATTCCTAGGTCAGTACAGATATTCCCAGGGCAGTACAGATATTCCCAGGGCAGTACAGATATTCCTAGGTCAGTACAGATATTCCCAGGGCAGTACAGATATTCCCAGGGCAGTACAGATATTCCCAGGGCAGTACAGATATTCCTAGGTCAGTACAGATATTCCCAGGGCAGTACAGATATTCCCAGGGCAGTACATATATTCCCAGGGCAGTACAGATATTCCCAGAGCTGTACAGGCAATCCCAGAGCAGTACAGATATTCCCAGGACAGTACAGATATTCCCAGGGCAGTACAGATATTCCGAGGGTGGTACAGATATTCCCAGGGCAGTACAGATATTTTCAGGGCAGTTTTGATATTCCAGGTCATTGCAGATATTCCAGGCCAGTACAGATATTCCCAGAGCCGTACAGATATTCCAGGGCAGAACAGATATTCCCGATGACAGTACAGATATTCCAGGGCAGTGCAGATATTCCCAGGGCAGTGCAGATATTCCCAGGGCAGTACAGATATTCCAGAGTAGTACAGATATTCCAGGGCAGTAAAGATCTTCTGGGGCAGTGCAGATATTCCCAGTGCATTACAGATATTCGCAGGGCAGTACAGATATTCCCAGTGCATTACAGATATTCCCAGGGCCGTACAGATATTCCCAGTGCATTACAGCTATTCCCAGGGCTATGCAAGCTATCCCAGTGCAGTACAGATATTACATTTATACAGCGCCTTTAATGTAGTAAAATGTCCCAAGGCGCTTCACAGGAAAATTAATCGACAAAATTTGACACTGAGCCACATAAAATAGTATCAAAACCAGCGAGGGACCATCCCCTCCCAGCAAGCTACTGTCCAATAACACTTCTGAGCTGTGTGTACACACTTCTGGGGTAACTAATTTGCAAAGAGTGAGACCCACAGTAGACGCAGCTCTGAAGAGTGACCAGCCCGATTTCTGGAGGCAGGGCGGGACTTACAGCGGGACTCACATCAGACAGTCTATTTTATAGCAAACAATGTCTGTTCACTTAGCAAACAGTGTCTACTTAAACAAAGTCTCTACAACTAGAGCAAACAGGACTCATGACCGAAACTACAGCACAGTCTCCCGATAAAAGCAGGATTATTTCACCAGCAAAATACAGTGAGTGGAGGGTGGTTACACAATTATGTGCATAAAACCAATCCCAGTCACTTACAGCATGCAGGATTGATGGGGGGGAATTACCCAATCATATTCATTCTGGCCGAGATTTGTGTTTTTTAAATTCCTTTATGGGATGTGGGCGCCGCTGGCAAAGCCAGCACTTATTGCCCATCCCTCATTGTCCTTGAGAAGGTGGTGGTGAGCTGCCTTCTTGAACCGCTGCAGTCCATATGGTGAAGGTACTCCCACAGTGCTGTTAGGGAGGGAGTTCCAGGATTTTGACCCAGCGACAATGAAGGATCGGCGATATACTTCTAAGTCAGGATGGTGTGTGACTTGGAGGGTAACTTGGAGGTGGTGCTGTTCCTGTGCGCCTACTGCCCTTGTCCTTCTAGGTGGAAGAGGTCGTGGGTTTGGGAGGTGCTGCCGAAGAAACCTTGTTGAGTTGCTGCAGTGCATCTTGTAGATGGTACACACTGCAGCCACGGTGTGCCGGTGGTGGAGGGAGTGAATGTTTAATGTGGTGGATGGGTTGCCAATCAAACGGGCTGCTTTGTCCTGGATGGTGTCGAGCTTCTTGAGTGTTGTTGGAGCTCCACTCATCCAGGCAAGTGGAGAGTATTCCATCACACTCCTTACTTGTGCCTTGTAGATGGCTTTGGGGAATCAGGAGGTGCAACACTCGCCGCACAATACCCAGCCTCTGACCCGCTCTTGTTGCCACAGTATTTATGTGGCTGGTCCAGTTAAGTTTCTGGTCAATGGTGACCCCCAGGATGTTAGTGTTGGGGGATTCGGTGATGGTAATGCCGTTGAATGTCAAGGGGAGGTGGTTAGACTCTCACTTGTTGGAGATAGTCATTGCCTGGCACTCCTGTGGCACGAATGTTACCTGCCACTTGTCAGCCCAAGCCTGAACATTATCCAGGTCTTATTGCATGCGGGCATGGACTGCTTCATTTTCTGAGGAGTTGTGAATGGCGCTGAACACTGTGCAGTCATCAGTTAACATCGCCATTTCTGACCTTATGTTGGAGGGAAGGTCATTGATGAAGCAGCTGAAGATGGTTGGGCCTAGGATACTGCCCTGAGGAACTCCTGCAGCGATGTCCTGGGGCTGTGATGATTGACTTTCAACCACCACAACCATCTTCCTTTGTGCTAGGTATGACTCCAGCAAGTGAAGCATTTTCCCCCTGATTCCCATTGACTTCAGTTTTACTAGGGCTCCTTGATGCCAGACTCGATCAAATGCTGCCTTGATGTCAAGGGCAGTCATTGGATTTGTCCTGCTTTTTGTGGACAGGACATACCTGGGCAGTTTTCCACATTGTCGGGTAGATGCCAGTGTTGTAACTATACTGGAACAGCTTGGCTAGAAGCGCGGCTAGTTCTGGAGCACAAATCTTCAGCACGATAGCCGGGATATTGTTGGGGCCCATAGCCTTTGCTGTATCCAGTGCGCTCAGCCATTTCTTGATATCACGTGGAGTGAATCGAATTGGCTGAAGACTAGCTTCTATGATGGTGAGGACCTCAGGAGGAGGCCGATATGGATCATCCACTCGGCACTTCTGGCTGAAGATGGTTGCAAACGCTTCAGCCTTGTCTTTTGCACTCACGTGCTGGGCTCCACCATCATTGAGGATGGGGATATTCATGGAGCCTCCTCCTCCTGTTAGTTGTTTAATGGTGCACCACCATTCACGACTGGATGTGGCTGGACTGCAGAGCTTTGATCTGATCCATTGATTGTGGGATCACTTACCCCTGTCTAAAGCATGCTGCTTCCACTTTTTAGCATGCATGTAGTCCTGTGTTGCAGCTTCCCCAGGTTGGCACCTCATTTTAAGGTACACCTGGTGCTGCTCCTGGCATGCTCTTCTACACTCCTTACTGAACCAGGGTTGGTCCCCTGGCTTGGTGGTAATGGTAGAGTGAGGGATATGCCGGGCCATGAAGTTACAGATTGTGGTGGAATACAATTCTGCTGCTGCTGATGGCCCACAGTGCCTCATGGATGCTCAGTTTTGAGCTGCTAGATCTGTTCTGAATCTCTCCCATTTAGCATGATGGTAGTGCCACACAACACGATGGAGGGTGTCCTCAGTGTGAACACGGGACTTCGTCTCCACAATGACTGTGCGGTGGTCACTGTTACCAATGCTGTCATGGACAGATGCATCTGTCCATGACAGCATTGGTGTCTCTACATGCAGCCTACGGAAATGGTTTACAGCAGAAGATGACAGGGTCTGTGTTTCTTGACTTGACAGCAGTATGATATCCACTGGCAGTCTGGCCTGCTGCTCAAGATATCGAAGGGTTGTTATGACTATGGACGTGACTTTTCCGAGGCAGACAATTCCAGGTGAGGCCAGGAGATACGCTGAGCACCTGAAGGATGCAGAAGAACGGATCCCCTCAGGAATCTTCTTGCTCCAACTCTTTTTAGCATATTTACAAATGACCTGCTGCCAGCAATCTCTGGGCCATTCAAGTATGCAGATGACACCTGCCTGGTTTCAAGAGAGAGAGAGAGAGAGAGACTTTAAAAAGATTGATGACAATTTGAACTGAGGCATGGCAGCCATCTGTGATTATTTGTGAGCATGGAGACTTAGACCAGTGACTCGCTGGCACATGACCCAAAGCCTGTAGCTCTGGGACTAACTCTAGATCGCACACTTACCTCCAAGGACCACCTCACCAATGTAGTTCAGAAGACCATGATCAGAAATGGGTGTCAGCCCTGGGTCAGTGGTTAGCTCTCTGACCTCCAGAGTCAAAAGGCTGTGAGCTCAAATCCCAGTTGAGCGCACGTAATCTAGGCTGACACAGCAATGCAGTCCTGAGGGAGTGCTACTGTCGGAGGTGCTGTCGTTTGGATGCGATATTAAACCCAGGCCCTGTCTACCCTCGGGTGGATGTAACAGATCCCCTGGCACTATTTCGCAAAAGAGCTGGGGAGTTAGACCCCCGTGTCCTGGGGCCAATATTTATCCCTCAACCAACATCACTAAAAAAAACAGATTTTCTGGTCATTTAATTCATTGCTGATTGTGGAACCTTGCTGTGCACAAATTGGCTGCCACATTTCCTACATTACTGCACTTCAAAAGTACTTCATTGGCTGTCAAGCACTTTGGGATGTTCTGAGGTCGTGAAAGGTGCTATATAAATGCAAGTCTTTCCTAAATAAGCTTGCAGTTCAATTATGCTGCTGTAACAGTTCTGAAGCCTGCATGAGTTCTTACCTGAATTGCACTCACTAAGACAGCATGGCCTCCTTTAAATATACCCAGAATTAAAGGGGTTTTATGTTATTACAGTTGATTTTTCTAAGATAGTAATCCAGGTGTAAATATGCTGCCAATTCCGGGGCATGGAACAATTCAGCTGCGCATTGTCAATTTTGAAATAAGGATCTGGATTCTCGCTTTGAAACTGTTCAAACACATTATTATTGCACGAGTCGTGTGACTGTGACTTGGATCGACATCAATCAATCCCATGTTTAAACATAGGAATTAACGTCTTGTAAGAGACTTCATTGCAAAATGACAGATCCTTCAAATTATTTTCTGTAGTGATTACAGTTGAACCAAATATTTGTCTGATTTAATTGAGTAAAATCTTCATGTCCCAGCTGCCATGCCTTGAAGTGTAACAATATTAACAGTTTCCTTTTATCTCTTTTTACAGGCAACTGAAGGTTGGGAGATCCTGAAATCAAGGTTATTCGCTCCGCCCAATCCACGCCAATGGCCAAGTTACAGTGGAGAACCTTCCTGTCCCCTCTCCTGGGGTCTGGGCTCATGGTCACCATATTCATGATGACCATTTGGGAGGCAGAAGGGACTGACACAGAAGACCCTGTTGACCTGCCCAATTCGTCATGTTTTGGGTCTTTCCAATGTAACCTCGGGATCATACTCCCAATATGGTACCCACAAAACCCATCCTTTGGAGACAAAGTTGCCAGGGCGATTGTCTACTTTGTTGCCATGATGTACATGTTCCTTGGTGTCTCCATCATAGCTGATCGCTTCATGGCGTCAATTGAAGTCATCACTTCGCAGGAGAAAGAGATCACCATCACTAAACCCAACGGGGAGACCAGCATAGCCACCGTTCGCATCTGGAACGAGACTGTGTCCAACTTGACCCTAATGGCTCTAGGCTCCTCCGCGCCGGAAATTCTCTTGTCGCTCATCGAGGTGTGTGGCCACGGCTTCCACGCCGGAGAACTGGGACCTGGCACGATTGTCGGCAGCGCAGCCTTCAACATGTTTGTCATCATCGCCGTGTGCGTCAATTGCATCCCTGAGGGTGAAGTTCGGAGAGTCAAGCACTTGCGTGTGTTTTTCGTCACTGCCTCGTGGAGCATTTTCGCCTATATCTGGATGTACCTGATCCTGGCCGTTTTCTCCCCCGGTGTCGTCCAAGTTTGGGAAGGGTTGTTGACTCTCATGTTCTTCCCAGTTTGTGTAGTCTTCGCTTGGATCGCTGATAAGAGGCTACTCTTCTACAAGTATGTCTACAAAAGATACCGTGCCGACAAGCGTACAGGCATCATCATAGAGACTGAGGGAGAGCTCCCCAAGGGGATCGAGATGGATGGGAAAATGATGCTGGAGCATGGAGACAGTGTCCTTCCTGATGGAACCGTGATCACTCTGGAAGCCAAAGACTTAGACGAGAGTCGCAAGGAAGCCATCCGAATCCTTAAAGACCTCAAGCAAAAGTATCCGGATCGAGAGCTGGAACATCTGGTCGAGATGGCCAACTACTATGCCCTGCTCCATCAACAAAAGAGCAGGGCCTTCTACCGCATTCAGGCTACCAGGATGATGACCGGCGCAGGCAACATCTTGAAGAAGCACGCTGCTGATCATGCAAAGAGGACAACAAACCTTCAGGAGTCGAAGCCTGACCCAGCGGAAGAGATGTGCAGCAACATCTGCTTTGAGCCTGCCAATTACCAGTGCCTCGAGAACTGTGGGCTTGTCACTCTGACCGTGGTGTGCAAAGGCGGGGAGCAGAACAGCACCTTTTACGTAGACTATCGAACAGAAGACGGCTCAGCCAACGCAGGCTCGGACTATGAATACAGCGAAGGCACCCTGATCTTCAAACCATGTGAAACAGCAAAAGAGATCACCGTGGGCATAATTGACGATGATATATTTGAGGAAGATGAACACTTCTTTGTTCGTCTTGGGAACCTCCGAAGTGGAGATGCCGAAGGCATGTTTGACTCAGATCCAATAGAGTATCCCAAAGGGCGTCTTGTTGCCCCTTTGGTTGCTATGGTGACAATCCTGGACGATGACCATGCTGGCATCTTCACATTTGAAGACAAGGTTTACCACGTGAGCGAGAGCGTTGGCGTGATGGAACTGAAGGTGCTGAGGACCTCTGGAGCTCGTGGGACTGTAATCATACCCTACAGGACTGTGGAAGGCACGGCCAGGGGAGGTGGAGTGGACTATGAGGACGCCTACGGGGAGCTGGAGTTTCTGAATGACGAGACTGTGTAAGTACACAATGCCTAATTGTCACTGCTTTATACAGCAACACAAAAAAAGAGGTTAGCAACTAGTTAACACAAAGTTCCAGCACTAATTGAGTGCCGACTCAGCCTAGTGTGAGTAATCGGAAAGGTCATTTACCATTATAGTGGGCTAGTGTTAAAAGAAATGACAGGTAAGTCATCTGTGCTTACGCTCAAGCCTCGTATATCTCTGTTCTTCAGAATTTTGTATAGCAAGCTTTTTATCTTCACATCCTCTTCAAAAACAAACAGTATGTTGAATATGTGTTTGAATTTTTTTCTGATTTTTAAAATATATTGGAATACAATTGCCATCCCTGCCCCTTTCACTTCTTGTGACAATGGGGGCAATTTTAACCGAACCGCTCGTCGGGACGCTGACGGGATTGGGTCCAATGCTGGTTTTGTTCCCCACCCAGTTTTGCTCCCTACCGAAGGTGTAATCTTTCAATTTGGGTACGTAAACAAATTATCTGTAAATTAACAAAAACTTCAAATGAAACTTAAACAAATCAAATTAAAATTTGGTTGTCCGAATTTATTATGCACTCCAGTCCCCGCGGCGCCCACCGGTCGCAGAAATACTCAAGCGTGCCGGCGGACACCGCGTGCTCCATCTCCAGGGCCACCCGGGCGCGAACATGGCTGCGGAAGAGAGGCAGGCAATCTGGCTGAACGACCCCCTCGACCGCCCGCTGCCTGGACCAATTGATGGCTTTTTTAGCCAGGCCGAGGAGCAGGCCCACGAGGAGGTCCTCCAACCTGCCCGCTCCTCTCCGTAGACCGTAGATCAAGAGCATGGGACTGAAGTGCAACCAAAAATCGAGGAGCAGCCCCTTCAGGTAATGAAAGAGGGGCTGCAACCTCTCACATTCCACGTAGACATGAAACACGGACTCCTCCAGGCCGCAGAAAATGCAGGCGGCCTGGGAGTCCGTGAACCTATTTAAAACCATATTGCACGGGACTGCTCCGTGCAACTCCTCCAGGCCAAGTCCCCGATAGAACAAGGGAGGACTCCCGTGTAGAGAGCCTACCAAAGGTGTAAAACTGGCCTTCAACCCGATCCCATGGGTTTCCTCCCTCGAGTCAGGTTAAAGTGACCCCACCCCCGCACCACTGCTTGCCATTGACTCCAGGAGGATGAGGCTGTACAGGTCACATCCCCGCATCTTCCGCCAATTCCAGCCGAGGCAGGTTGCCTCTGGCGAGGTGTTTATCGCTGCACGCAGATTGGAATAGATGGCCGCAGAACATTCGGGTGACTCGCAGGGAGTGAGGCAACAGAGCTTTACTGTTGTAAAGAATGGGTCCAATTAGAAGGAGGGGGGAGGGGAAATAAATGAACAACAAATCGGGCTTGTTGTACGGAAAAAAAAATTAAAGTGGCAGGTGACCTTTCACATCATCGGAAGTAAAAGTCGGATGGAGTTGACCGGTAATCAAAGGTTTGGCCGCAACTCAGATTGTAACTCTGTGTGGTGACCCTGAAGAGACTTTTGTGCATTGTTGGAATGGGGGAGGGGCGGGGGAAGTAAGCTTGTCAATTTCCCAGCATGCTTAGTGTTGATAATGGCTGCCTGATGCGTTTTGCGGGAGGGGCGGTTACAAGGTACAACGCAAGGGTTTTGTGAAACAGTTTGATGCAAGAGGAGTTTGATTTTGGCGAAGCAATGTCATCACTAATCAATTTGCGCCGTGACAATTCTCAAAATGGCCCCTTCCGTCGTGGCGTGGGGGATGGGAAACGGCCATTTTCTTTTGTCAGTGCGTACCCAGGATGGCAGAAGATTTTAGGTAAGGCCTAATGCTGAATTATTTTCTGAAACCGCTCCTTAAATGTTACAGAATTTTGAGGATTAGCTGTGAATAATTGTTGACGCTGGTATGTGATGATGTAAGCGCGTGGAAATAAACGCGCTCAAGGTGGATGACGAGCTGTTGTTAGTGTGGTGCAAAGACTGAGACGCCGTGGCTCAAGGTTCCCAATTCGTGATGAGGTTGTTGGAAGGATGAATCCTTGCACCAAACCCAGCTCTTGTCCTTCCCGTGTTGATGTCCAGAGCGTCTACCTGGGTTTTGTGTAAGGACGCAGGTCCCTCTGCATCTGCTTGTGGTGGAGACTGAGTTGGGAACATAAGAACATAAGAAATAGGAGCAGGAATAGGCCACTTGGCCCCTCGAGCCTGCTCCGCCATTCAATAAGATCATGGCTGATCTTGGGCTCAAAGCCACTGGTGTACTGTGCAATGCTGTATTACAATGTACATACTTCACCTTCCAAGAAAAGGAGCGTTAATGCGGCCAGAAATCCTTCCACCACTTCATACAGTTCCCCAAAGGGAACAGTGTGAGGACACGTACGACGACGACCTTCCAAGATGGCACTGTACTGGTCTGTACTATCAAAGCACACGTAACACCACACTGTCTGCCAGAACAATAAAGGGGAACTCAGCCAAAATCCTCTGTCAGTAAAGTTGGTCCTTTGCCATCATCTGTGTCTAATATTGTGTTTATACCCTGGACGATGGAACCTACATTTATATAGCGCCTTTCAGAAAGCAAGTGGTTCTGGTAAACCCCCCGCCAGCTTCCTTATCAATTCAGTCTAAAATGTTGCTCATATCCAGAATGGTGAATGGGTTGTTTGTTTCATAGCATGAGATTTTGGATTGCAAGCAAGGCATTCCTGCCAATGACCCTTTGCCCTAAGTGGAAATAAAGCTTCCATTGAAACTCATTGTTTTCCATTGTGAGAGAAAGTGTCATGACTTTTCTTTTGTTATATTTGGTGAATGACTCCATGTTTTGGGGCTTCAGAAGCTTCTTCCGACCTGGTTTCCTGCTCCTTAGGGGCCCCGACAGCTGCATTTCTTGGCCTTTGCTGCAGAACGAGGGGAGGGAAAAGAGGGCTCGCGCCCCACACCCGGCAAAGTCAAGAGGAGCCGTGTTCACCGTGTCTATCAATCAGCGCTTCAGCATCCAGTACAAACGCTGGAGTGCGGCGAAATGCCAACATTACAGCATAGATCGTTGGACATAATCAAGGTGCCTTCATATCAAAAGTTAGAAGGACTTTGGAGGGTCATAGTTGTCTGGTACAGAATGGAATCCCTGACGTTATGGTGCTTGAAGGCTTCCATTACTTTCCAGCGTCACAGCTCAGTCTCGCTACAAAACGTTTATGCCTCCCGACAGTAACTGAACAGGTTGATTTCAGTTCTTGCAGGTGGCTGTAGAAAAACAGAGGTCAGGTGTGAGAGGGAAGACCTGATTGAAGGAGGAGTGAGATGTGTAGGCCACTTACAGATGTGGGACTCGGCCACATCCAGCTGTTTACCAGCGCGTACTTCATCAGTCAGTAGATTTCCTGAATAAATGGGGGTTGTGTGACTCATTCTACTTGAATATAAGTGTCCTTGACTTCTGCTGCTGCCCTGTTGAAGGATCGCAACTGCAGTTATAAAGGTTTGTTGCTGGAGGCAGAAATTCTGTTTTATTTGTCACTCTGGGGCTGTCCCTTTTGCCGGAAGGCTGAGCGGCTCATGGTGATGTTGGTGCGTGCGGTAGACTGAGTCTCGCAACTACCTGAGAGGGTATTTGAGGCCTCGGTTCAACATCTCATCTGGAAGACAGCACCTCTGACAGTGCAGCTCTCCCTCAGCACTGCACTGGAATATCAGCCTAGATTTTCTGCGCAAGCCTCTGGAGTGGGTCTTGAACCCATGATCTTCTGGCTCAGAGGTGAAGGTGCTACCCACTGAGCCACAGCTGACACACGTGAGGTGACTCTTATCTCAGGGCAGCTGGTTCCTGGCAGGAAGACACTGCTGGCATCTCTGGAGCTCATTCCTCAGCAGCCTTGGTGTCACCTCCTACATTCTACTGGCACAGTGCTCGGAGGGGAACGATCGGAGGCCTGGAATGTGCTGCTGTCCTGAGAGTTAGTTGTGCAAGTCTTCCTTTTAGAGCACGAGGAGTCTTTTGAAGCCCAGAGTGACTTAGCAAGAAAAGGGAGAATGGCTGGTGCGTTACCTTGCCTGTCCTGGTGAGCTCATTGAACTTCTTGAGGCACTGGTCCTGGGGGTGAGAGAGCTGGCACTCAGTGCCAGTGCCACCACTCTAGGTGGCACAAGTGATATACCTGGTAGGCTTGCTGGTAAGAGCACCCAGGGAGTCCAGCTTACTTGAAGGTCTAAGTCAAAGAGTTTTGTGCGCCTGGGTGTCATGCCAGAGGCTCCTACTTCAGACGTTCTTGAAAAATATGAAGAGAAAGATTGATGAGACATGCGGTGAAGTTATCTGAGAGTCCAGTAAGTGAGCCCAGCACTGCACCTTCCTTCTCTGGGTGCCACACAGTGTCCTGCTGAATGGTAAGGGGTGTCCTGTCTTTCCAAAGGCTGCACCCTAGGTGCTCTCAGGGGTGGAGGGGGCCCTGTTGTGTTGCTATTGGCTTGAGGACCTATCTCCTTCTGGTAATGACCCCAACCCCCAGGATTAGATATGGGGTCATGATGGGGCTAAAGCGGGGGCAGAATTTCCACCCTCTGATCTGGTGATGCCAAGGATGAATCATCGGTTTTAGTGCTGCTGGTTGAGGGATGAATATTGGCCAGGACTCGGAGTGGAAGTGACGGTTAACACAAGAACATAAGAAATAGGAGTGGGCCATACGGCCCCTCGAGCCTGCTCCGCAATTCAATAAGATCATGGCTGATCATCGACCTCAACTCCACTTTCCTGCCCGATCTTCATATCCCTTGATTCCCCTAGAGTCCAAATATCTATCTATCTCAGCCTTGAAAATACTCAAAGACTCAGCATCCACAGCCCTCTGGGGCAGAGAATTCCAAAGATTCACAACCCTCTAAGTGAAGAAATTCCTCCTCATCTCAGTCTTAAATGGCCGACCCCTTATCCTGAGAATCTGACCCCTGGTTCTAGAAACTCCAGCCAGGGGAAATATAGAAACATAGACATAGAAACATAGAAGATAGGAGCAGGAGTAGGCCATTCGGCCCCTCGAGCCTGCTCCGCCATTCAATGAGATCATGGCTGATCATCCAAATTCAGTACCCTGTCCCTGCCTTTTCCCCATATCCCTTGATCCCTTTAGCCTCAAGAAATATATCCAACTCTTTCTTGAATATATTTAATGAACTGGCCTCCACCGCCCTCTGTGGCAGAGAATTCCACAGGTTCACCACTCTCTGGGTGAAGAAATTCCTCCTCATTTCAGTCCTAAATGGCTTACCCCTTATCCTTAGACTATGACCCCTGGTTCTGGACTCCCTGGCCATCCGAAACATCCTTCCTGCATCTAGTCTGTCCAGACCTGTCAGAATTTTATAGGTTTCGATGAGATCCCCTCTCAATCTTCTAAACTCCAGTGAGTATAAGCCCAATCGACACAATCTCTCCTCATACGTCATTCCTGCCATCCCAGGTATCAGCCTGGTGAATCTTCGCTGCACCCCCTCCATGGCAAGAATGTCCTTCCTCAGGTAAGGTGACCAAAACTGCACACAATACTCAAGGTGCGGTCTCACCAAGGCCCTGTACAACTGTAGCAAGACATCCTTGTTCCTGTACTCAAACCCTCTTGCTACGAAGGCCAACATACCATTTGCCTTCTTAACCGTCTGCTGCACCTGCATGCTTACCTTCAGCAACTGGTGCACAAGGACACCCAGGTCTCTTTGCACTTCCCCTTCTCCCAATCTATTGCCGTTCAAATAATAATCTGCCTTCCTGTTTTTGCCACCAAAGTGGATAACCTCACATTTATCCACATTATAGTGCATTTGCCATGTTTCTGCCCAATCACCCAACCTGTCCAAATCGTACTGGAGTTTCCCGACATCCTCCTCGCAGCTTACCCTCCCACCCAGCTTTGTGTCGTCTGCAAATTTGGAGATATTACATCCAATTCCCTCGTCCAGATCATTAATATATATTGTGAACAGCTGGGGTCCTAGGACCGATCCTTGCGGTACCCCACTAGTCACTGCCTGCCACTCGGAAAACAACCCGTTTATTCCAACTCTTTGCTTTCTGTCCGCCAACCAGTTCTCTATCCAAGTCAATACCTTGCCCCCAATCCCATGTGCCTTAATTTTGCACGCTAATCTCTTGTGCGGGACCTTATCGAAAGCTTTCTGAAAGTCCAAATACACCACATCCACTGGTTCTCCCTTATCTATTTTACCAGTTACATCCTCAAAAAATTCCAGTAGATTAGTCAAGCATGATTTACCTTTTGTAAATCCATGTTGACTTTGTCCGATCCTGTCACTGCTTTCCAAGTGCTCTGCTATTACATCTTTTATAATAGACTCTAGCATTTACCCCACTACCGATGTCAGGCTTACCGGTCTATAATTCCCCGCTTTTTCTCTACCACCTTTTTTGAATAGTGGGGTAACATTAGCTACCCTCCAATCCATGGGTACCGTTCCAGAGTCTATCGAGTTCTGGAAGATGACCAGTAATGCATCTACTATCTCTAGGACCACTTCCTTAAGTACCCTGGGATGTAGACCATCAGGCCCTGGGGATTTATCGGCCTTCAGTCCCATCAATTTTCCTAACACCATTTTCCTACAAATACTGATTTCTTTCAGTTCCTCTCTTTCATCAGACCCTATGTTCCCTGGCATCACTGGGAGGTTATTTGTGTCCTCCTTTGTGAAGACAGAACCAAAGTATGTATTTAGTTGGTCTGCCATTTCCTTGTTTCCCATTATAAATTCCCCTGATTCTGACTGTAAGGGACCTACGCTTGACTTCACTAATCTTTTTCTCTTCACATATCTATAAAAGCTTTTACAGTCAGTTTTTATGTTCCCTGATAGCTTACTCTCATATTCTATTTTCCCTTTCTTAATTAATCCCTTTGTCCTCCTTTGTTGACTCCGAAACTGCTCCCAATCCTCAGGATTATTACTTTTTCTAGCCAATTTATATGTCCTCTCCTCTCACCATCTACCCTGTCAATCCCCTTCATATGGAGGGAGTGATGTGGGAGCCTTGGTGTAGCCATGCACCTTTGTGCAGTGATTGTCAGTGTTTGCAGCATCTCAATGCTGTAGAACACTGACCGAACAACTGTCAAACTCAGTGTGGCCGTGGTCCCTTTAAGGAAACCGGCTGATGACGCGTCATCAAATGACATCATCAGACCCGCTTCCTGTTAAATGGCCGGCAAACACGCAGGGCAGGCTTAACAAGCCCAATCATCGGAAAATCCTTTTCACAGAGTGGCTGGAGCCAGGAGCGGGACCAGGACCTGCAAACGACCTCTCCCTCCATGATCCCGCCTTCGATGGTGAAATCGCGGCCTTTGTGTTCTCCTCACAGCTTACTGTCCCACCTAGCTTTGTATCATCAGCAAACTTGGATACATTACACTCGGTCCCTTCATCTATTTAATTAATATAGATTGTAAATAGCTGAGGCCCCAGCACTGATCCTTCCAGCACCCCACTAGTTACAGCCTGCCAACCTGAAAAAGACACGTTTATCCCTACTCTCTGTTTTCTGTCCGTTAACCAATCCTCTATCCATGCTAGTATATTACCCCCAACCCCATGAGCCTTTATCTTGCGTAATAATCTTTTATGCGGCACCTTATCGAATGCCTTTTGGAAATCCAAATATACTACATCCACTGGTTCCCCTTTATCTACCCTGCTAGTTACATCCTCAAAAAACTCAAATAAATGTGTCAAACACGATTTCCCTTTCCTAAAACCATGTTGACTCTGCCTAATCATTTTATGATTTTCTAAGTGCCCTGATACCACTGCTTGGTTCTTGGCGGGCAGGGCGTGGGTTGATTTCAGTCCTTCAGTCCTGACTGAACCACCAGTGTTTTGATGTAGCGACCTTTGATTGTTGGGGCCGGTCTCTCTCTCCTAGCTGTGCAGCTTTTCTTTTGCTGAAACGGACTCGATTTTCATTAAAGCTTTTCAAATCCTTCCATCAGAGAGTCCCCTTCATTCAAAGAAATGTCAGAGAACTTTGAAGTTCCAGGCTTCAAGATACAGCAGCACTTGGCAATGCCAGAAGGAGGGACACATTAGGGGACCTTCAAGTTTCATGACCGTTATTTGGCGAGAGATTTTTTATCTTGTCAGTTTCCTGCCAGGAACGTCTAACTAATGTGACAGCACAGAGTCAGGATGTATTTGTATATGTTATAAAATTATGAGGGGCCGAGATAAAGTGGATAGAAAGGACCCATTTCCCTTAGCGGAGGGGTCAAAAACCAGGGGGCACTGATTTAAAGTAATTGGTGGAAGGTTTAGAGGGGATTTGAGGGGAAATTTCTTCACCAAGAGGGTTGTGGGGGTCTGGCAATCACTGCCTGAAAGGGTGGCAGAGGCAGGAACTCTAACCGCATTAAAAAAAGTACTTGGATGTGCACTTGGGATGCTGTAACCTGCAGGGCTACGGACCTAGAGCTGGGAAGTGGGATTAGGCTGGATAGTTCTTTATTGACCGGCGCGGACACGCTGGGCTGAAATGGCCTCCTTCCATGCTGTAACTTTCTATGATTCTATGTTGCATTGAGATGTATCCAGACTCGCTGAGCTCGTTTGCGCTGAAGGACTGCCAGAGTTAACTCGGTCGAACTTCCTTGCTGTAACCACACCGGCTGCCAGACGGGATTGGCCGGAGTTAAGCCTAAAACGCCTGATGTTCTTTTAGTGGGATGTTGGCGGGGGGTGGTGACTCGAGAAGGAACGTGGCTTGTGGTGGAGAGACAATGTAGATCAGCGTGGGCCTATCCAGAGCCCCGCGTCTGTGCGTTACAGAAAGAACGTGCACCGTTTTTTTTGACATCAGGTCGTCCCAAAGCACTTCACAGCCAATTAGATACTTTTGAAGTGTTGTAATGTAGGCAGCCAGTGGGCGCACAGCAGGATCCCACAGTGAGACACATGACCGGATAATTCGTTTTTAGTGATGTCGGTTGAGGGATACATATTGGCCAGGACACCAGGGATAATGTTAAGTCTGTGTGTTCCAGTTGTATTAAGATTAATTACTGACACAGACTACAAGAACAAAGTTCAACAGGTCTTTACTAGTTGGAGGTCAGGACTATACTAAAATACAATATCACTACACAGTACTTATATACCGGTGGTCACCACCGGTATTACGTATACAGCAGCCAGAGAAAGTCGTACATCTCTTAAGGTGGAACAGGCTTAAGTTCTCTTAAGGTGGAACAGGTTACATACACCACAATCCTCCCTTTTTAGCTTAACAGTCATATCCCCATTTAACATAACATCATAACATATATACATATATAACTTCAGGTATAAACAGTTCAAAGGTTCAGTCTCTCAGGAGGCCTTCTGATTCGGTTTGGATAACGCCTTTCAGTGGTCTCTGATTCTTGTTGCTGAGGTGACTCTTCTTGTTGGTTTCCTATGTATTGGACGTCATCATCAGGTACAGTCCCTGCCGAGGTAGATGCTTCAGGTTCATTAACGTCTTCCACAGTTGTCTCTGTCACAACCATGGGTTCGACCCTTGCTCTTGATTCTACCAGTTGATCTGCATGACGCCTTATCACATTGTTACCAATATCTACTGTGTACATCAGAGGTCCTTGTCTGGCCCGAATTGTTCCGGACTGCCATTTTTCGTTTCCATAGCCCCTTGCCAACGCTGGTTGTCCTACGTCGAAACTTCGAGTGGACTTGTTATTAATATGCCGGAACTGTTTGTTTTCCACTTCCCTCCGCACATTTGGTTTTAACAAGTCCAACCTGGACCACAACCTCCTGTTATAAAACATCACGGCAGGACTTTGGTTAGTCACTGCATGAGCGGCGTTTCGATATGCCATTAGGAAATTGTCCACCTTGTGTTGTAACGGAATCTGATCATCGTTCATGGCCTTTATTGCCTTTTTGAATGTTTGGACAAATCTCTCGGCCAACCCGTTTGTCGCCGGATGATATGGGGCAGAGGTATAATGTTTCACCCCATTCTTCTTTAAGAATTTTTGGAATTCTTCCGACACGAACTGTGGTCCGTTGTCCGAACATATCTGTTCTGGCAATCCGTTCCTTGCGAATATTGTTCTTAACACCGCAATTGTCTTTTCTGAAGTAGTGGTATTCATCTTGATCACTTCTGGCCATTTGGAATGTGCGTCCACCGCAATTAGGAACATGGAGTCCATGAATGGACCAGCAAAGTCAATATGTACGCGTTGCCATGGGGCTGAAGGCCATTCCCATGGGTGTAGCGGTGCGATCGGAGGTGCATTTTGCACGTTTTGGCACCCAGCGCAGCTTTTTGTCAACTCCTCTATCTGTTGGTCAATGCCCGGCCACCATACATAAGCCCTAGCAAGACTTTTCATCTTAACTCCCCCCAGATGACCTTCATGCAGTTCCTTTAGAACTCTTTCCCGTAACTTGGGAGGAATAATCACTCTTGTCCCGTACATCAAAGTACCATGGCAGACGGACAGCTGGTCTCGCCTTGCCGAGAATGCCGGTAACAGAGGATCACCATGTGTTGGCCATCCCTTCACTGTCACCTCGTAAACTCGGGACAGTGTCGGGTCGTTCCTGGTTTCTCTTTCAATACTTGCATTGGTGACTGGTAAACACTCGATGATGGTCGAATGAAATAGCTCAACAGGGTCAACTTTCGTCGTCTCTTCTGCTTCAGGTAGTGGCAGGCGCGACAGCCCATCAGCATTGCCATGCTGCTTTATACCTTTGAATTCTATTTGATATTGATGTGCCCCTAGGAAAAGGGACCATCTCTGGAGTCGCTGTGCTGTCATCACCGAAACACCCTTCTTAGGGTTAAAAATGGATACCAACGGCTGATGGTCTGTCAGAAGTGTGAATTTTTGGCCCTGCAGGTAATGATTAAACTTCTTCACTCCCCATACAAGGCTGAGAGCCTCCCTATCGATCTGCGCAAAGTTGCGCTTAGCGGAGGTCAATGATCTGGATGCAAACGCGACTGGCCTTTCCATGCCATTTGGCAACTTGTGTGAGAGTACTGCCTCAATACCATATGGAGAAGCATCACAAGCTAACCGAATAGGCAGTGTCGGGTTGAAGTGAGCCAACACTTCCTCTGAGGTGATCAATTCTTTGCTTTTGCAAAATGCCTTCTTACAGTTTTCGCTCCATTCCCATGGTACCCCCTTCTGTAAAAGAGCATTCAGCGGGTGCAGTACCGTGGATAGATTTGGGAGAAACTTATGGTAATAGTTAATCAATCCCAGAAACGACCTCAACTGAGAGACATTATCCGGAGCGGGAGCCTTTACAACTGCCTCTATCTTGTCAGGAGACTTATGAAGCCCCTCCCGGTCAATGACATGACCACAGTACGAGATCCGCTTCTGAAAGAACTCACATTTCTGCCGATTAACTCTAAGTCCATACTCTTTCAGTCTGTTGAGCACCAGTTCCAAGTTTGCGAGGTGTTCTTCATCACCATCACCTGTAATCAGAATATCGTCCAGGTAACATTGTGTGCCTGGAATTCCCTGTAATACCTGCTCCATGGCCCTCTGCCAAATTGCCGGAGCCGATGCCACTCCAAAAACCAGCCTATTATACCGGTACAAACCTCTATGCGTGTTGATCGTGAGGTACTGGCGTGACTCTTCTTCAACCTCCATCTGCAAGTACGCCTGCGCCAGGTCTATCTTGGTGAAGTGTTTCCCGCCAGACAACGAAGCATAAATATCCTCAATCCGCGGAAGCGGATACTGCACCGTGTGAAGCACCGGATTAACGGTGATCTTGAAATCTCCACAGATGCAAACCTTCCCTGGTTCTCCTGGCTTGTTGCTCGAAGGACGTTTCATAACGGGAACAATGGGCGTAGCCCACTCACTCCAATCTACCTTAGACAGTACACCTGAACGTTCTAGCGCTTCCAGTTCCGCTTCTATAGTAGGTCGTATTGCATAGGGTACCGGTCTGGCTTTGAAAAATTTTGGTTGTGCATGTTCATCAATCTTGATGTTTGCCGTAATTCCTTTCAGTGTTCCCAATCCTTGCTGGAACACCTCTTTAGCATCATCCAATATTTTGGACAATCGTTTAGGTTTGACATCTGTTTCCCCGGAATCTACCGTTAGTGCTTTCAAGGAGTGCCAGTCCATATTCATTTTCCTAATCCACTCCCATCCTAGTAGTGGTGGACCTCCTTCAGGTAGCACATATAAGTCCATTACTTGGCTTCCTTCGCCCTTGTGGAGCACTTCTACCTCTATTTTTCCGATGGGGTACACTCTTTGCCCCGTGTACGTTTTCAATATAATCTCCGTATCCTGTAAGGGAATATGTTGGAATAACCTTCTGTAATCTTTCTTATTCATGACCGTCAATGCCGATCCAGTGTCCAATTCCATTTTTACTTGGACTCCTGCTATCTTAAGAGTGACCCAAATTGTCTGGAGGTCTGTATCCTTACCAACGTTGTGTATTCTTAAGCTATCCAGTTCATTACTGCTAGCGTCTGAATCTGACATCTGTTCAGTCAAACTGTTCTTTGTCACCTTGTGTACCTTTGCATATTTTCCTTGCGGTGACTTTTTATTGCTGGTCTTCTTTCCTGACTGGCATACTTTAGCTATGTGGCCAAACCTGCCACACGTTCTGCATTCTTGGTTTTTAAACCAACACTGGTTCTGATCGTGCGTTGTCTTTCCACAACGATAACATTTGACAGAACTCAAACCCAATTTGTTTGTACCGAGTTCCGGTGGCCGTAGCTGCATTACTGCCGTGCCTCTCACTGTGGCCTCGTGTGCTGCTGCCATAGTGACCGCCTTCTTGAGAGACAGCTCATTCTCCTCGAGCAGTCGCCTTTGTGTATCCTGTTTAAATAAACCACACACAAATCTATCTCGAAGTGCCTCTGTCAGTCCCGTTCCAAACTGACAATATTTTGCTAGCTTACGTAATTCCATCAAATATTCAGCATTGCTTTCATTTTGCCGCTGTCTTCTATCGTAAAATTTAAATCGTTCCGCTAGCATCAGCGGCGTGGGGCTAAGATGATTTTTTAGGACAGTAACAATCTGTTCGAACGTCTTATCCGCCGGTTCATCTGGTGATAACAGGTGTTTCAATTGCCCGTATGTCTTCGCACCCATTAAGTTTAGTAATGTTAGTACTTTATCTGTCTCAGGAATTTTATTTGCCTTACAATAGTTTTGTATGCGTTCTACATACATAGCCCAGTCTTCTATATCACTGTCGAAGGCATTAATGTTCCCATGTTTAGGCATCGTAGCAATTTATCGTATTTTTAATGTTATCTAAGATGGCGGCTTCCCGCTCTTGCCGTCGTCCTCCGCCCACAAAATGGCGGTTTTCCCGCGCTTGGCGGTCTTCACCCATCCCCCGACGCTGTCTCCGCTTCACCGCGGCTCTCGCGCCTTCAGTTTCCCCAGACGCTGCGCCTTTAGCCCGAATGCGGCCCTTATCTCCGGTCGCGATCGATGGCCCGCGCTGCGCCTCTCGCTCGAAAGCGGCCCGGCCCTTATCTCTGGTCGCGATCGACCTCACCGCCCTTATTCCTCCGTCTTCCCAGCCCCGTCTGTACAGCCAACGCGGTTGACTTTCTGTCGCGTCGCTGCCCGGCTTACCCACCACGAGGTAGTAGAAGCTGACAGTCGCTGATGGAGGCTTCGAGGTCAGGATGTCTTCTGCACTCCGGTTGCTCGATGCCTGCCGCTCGACGTGTCTTCCCGTAGGTGATGAGGGTGGAAACCTCTCTTCGACGTCCTGTCTGTGGACGAAGTCGCCGTGGAAATTACTGCAGCAGGGTAAGAATCGGACTCGTCGCCACTGTTAAGTCTGTGTGTTATAGTGAGAATTACTACGCAGACCACAAGAGTAAATTCAACAGGTCTTTACTGGTTGGAGGTCGGACTATACTGAATACAATATTATTACACTGTGCTTATATACCGGTGTGGTCACCACCGGTATTACGTATACAGCAGCCAAAGAAAGTAGTACCTTTCTTAAGGTGGACCAGGCTTAAGTTCTCTTAAGGTGGAACAGGTTACATACACCACACCCTGGTCCTCCCCATTCTATTAAACTGGAATAATCTTATCAATAGGCATGCTGTCCAGCCCTTCTATCAGGTCGCCTCTAAGTCTAAGCTGCTTTAAAGAGATGCCTGAAGACCCAGGTGAAGACACATGCTTGTTATCCGCAAAGTTCTCATTGAGGAGCCCCTCTGACTCCGTCCTCGACCCACTGCATGAGCAGTCCTCTCCACATCTTCCCCATGCCCTTAACAAACCTGCAGCAAGTTTACTTCCTACTCAGCGACCAGGTATCCCATCCCTGTCACCTATTGATGCAGCATGGTAAAGCACCGTCACAAAACTTGGGACGTACTCAGATTGGCGGGACGTGGCTCCAGGGATCTGCACTGTGGGACCTCTTTTGTACTGAGGGACGTGGGCACAAGAGGAATGAGGCTGGAGAGTAAGTCAATACCTGACGCTTCGCGTAACTGCTAACAACAGAGTGAGTGGCATAGATAGGCAAATGGTATGTTGGCTTTCATAGCGAGAGGGCTCGAGTACAGGAACAAGGATGTCTTGCTGCAGTTGTACAGGGCCTTGGTGAGACCACACCTTGAGTATTGTGTGCAGTTTTGGTCGCCTTATCTGAGGAAGGACGTTCTTGCCATGGAGGGAGTGCAGCGAAGATTCACCAGGCTGATACCTGGGATGGCAGGAATGACGTATGAGGAGAGATTGGGTCGATTGGGCTTGTACTCGTTGGAGTTTAGAAGAATGAGAGGGGATCTCATTGAAACTTATAAAATTCTAACAGGACTAGACAGACTAAATGCAGGAAGGATATTCCCGATGGCCGGGGAGTCCAGAACCAGGGGTCACAGTCTAAGGATAAGGGGTAAGCCATTTAGGACAGAGATGAGGAGGAATTTCTTCACCCAGAGAGTGGTGATTCTGTGGAATTCTCTACCACAGAAGGCAGTTGAGGCAAATTCATTAAATATATTCAAGAAGGAGTTAGATATATTTCTTAAGGCTAAAGGGATCAAGGGATATGGGGAGAAGGCAGGGACAGGGTACTGAATTTGGATGATCAGCCATGATCTCATTGGATGGCGGAGCAGGCTTGAGGGGCCGAATGGCCTACTCCTATCTTCTATGTTTCTATGATGGAACCTGGCAACGGACCTCTGACCCAGCCAAATGTTTGGGCAGTGCTGTGCAACACCGGGAGGTCTGCAAATTAAGGATAAGATGTGTGTTAAAGGACAAGAACACAGTGTAGGAAATGGAGATCTTGGTTGGTTAATGACTAGTGGTGACTCTTATACACTTGATGCGCAGATGAACCATTTATGATTCATGAAACCATTTAGGATATCTAGGTCCTGCTGTTCTGAGAGAATCCAAAGCAAGCTCTTTAATTTGCTTGTAGTTCAAGACATCCTCATTTACATGGAGGCAAGCTTATTTTCAAATCCTTTCGGGTTTAAGCACCTTCTGCTCTTTTGAAGGTGATTAACAGAGTCTAGCTCTTGGCTCATGCTGAGTGTTTGACACAGTCAGGATAATATTTTAATGAAAGCCAAATTGGCTCTAATTCAGTAAGGCTGATTGGTTATGAAGAATCTTCTAGCTCTTATCCTGCATGAGGTACTTCATTCTCTCAGATCCCTGCAGCTTTGCAAACATAACAGAATTTGAAAGGCTTTTCCCTCTCACTAACCTTCTCTCAAGATGACTGCCAGACCACCATTCTGGCCCAAGACCTCCGCTGGGGATGAGGCAGGGGGTGGGGTCAGTGGAGCAGGGATGAGGGCTGGAGTACTGAGATTTACTTTGCTGCTGCCCGTATCCTAAGTCCTGGTTACCTGTCACTCCTGTGCTCACTGACCGACATTGGCTCCCAGTCCGGCAACACCTCCATTTTAAAATTCTCATCCTTGTTTTCAAATCCCTCCATAGCTATGCCCCCCACTCCCTATCTCTGCAACCTCTTCCAGCACTACAACCCTCCAAGATCTTTGCATTCCTCCAATTCTGGCCTATTGCGCATCCCTGATTTCCCGTGCCTTCAGCTGCCAAGGCCCGAAGCTCTGGAGATCCCTCCCTAAACCTCTCCGCCTCGCTATCCTTCTTTTAGACGCTCCTTAAAACCTACCTCTTTGACCAAGCTTTTGGTCACCTGTCCTAATATCTGCTTATGTGGCTCGGTGTGAAGTGCCTTGGGACGTTTTAGGTGTGTAGGAATTAGCACGCACTCTAGCGGGGTTGGGGTTATTGTCTCTGGCCAGCCAGAAGCCTCTGAGCTGCTCCAGGGACCCCCGTGTGGTTTCGAAGCGCTCCCCTATTCCTGGTTCTGACCGCCAGACTTTTTCGGTAGCGATGTGGACAGAAAAACATGACTCGTGGTTTGGGTGCAAAACAGATCATAATAATAATAATAATAATCAACTTTATTGTCATTGTTCGTGCACAAGTGCAGTACAACGAAATGTAGGCTTGCGGCTCCCGAGAGTGTACATTTAGATTAAGACATTTAAACATTCAACATACATTTGGCTTGTAATACATTAACATAAACATAACCATAATAAAGTGCATTGGCAGATGTGCAGGCTTTAGAGTTTATTTGTGGAGTTCAGTAGGATGACAGCCCTGGGAAAGAAGCTGTTCCTAAATCTGGTCGTTCGGGTGCGAATGCATCTGTAGCATCTCCCAGATGGCAGGAGGGCAAACAGACTGTGGCTGGGGTGGGTAGGGTCTTTGATGATGGTCCGTGACCTCCGTAAACATCGTTTCTGGTATATGTGCTCTATGGTCGGTAGCCGGGTGCCGGTAATGCGTTGGGCAGTTTTGACTACCCACTGCAGGGCTTTCCGGTCATAGTAGCTACAGCTGCCATACCATACTGTGATACAGTTCATCAGGATGCTCTCTATTGTGCAGCGGTAAAAGTTAGAGAGGACCAGGGGTGACAGGTTACATCCCTTCAGCCTCCTTAGGAAATATAGGCGCTGCTGGGCCTTCTTCACCAGAGAGGAGGTATTGAGGGACCAGGAGAGGTCTTCTGTGATGTGGACTCCGAGGAACTTAAAGCTGTCCACCCTTTCCACCACAGCCCCATGGATGTGGATGGGGGTGTGACTTCCGCCTTTAGACTTCCTGAAGTCCACAATGATTTCTTTGGTTTTCTTGATGTTAAGGGCCAGATTGTTATCAGCGCACCACTTCATGGGATGCTGGACCTCCTCCCTGTAGGCTAACTCATTGTTGTTGGTGATCTGGCCTACTACCATGGTATCACCCGCAAACTTGATGATGGTGTTGGAACCATGAACAGCCACACAGTCGTGGGTGAAGAGGGAGTATTTATTGAAACAAAAGAAAGAAACAACTTAAAATTAATCGATACAGCACTTATGCCTGGTACAGCACTTTTGCTTAACGCAGTACACTCAGTGTCAACTAGAGCGCTCCTTGCTCAGTGCAACACTCCTTTAAATACAGCACTTTAAAAACAGCTACACAGCGTTCACCACAGCACTTCTCTGCTTGGTGCAACACCCCTTTTAATAGCACTTTTAATATAGAAACACCTTGCTCACTACAGCACCTTTGCTTAGTGGCTTTTACTTAAAAAAAGCAGCACTTTAATACAGCTACTCTCAGTGATCACTACAGTCTTATCTGCGAGTGCAACACTGTCTTACTTAAATAGGGGAGGAGAGAACGGACACAACAAGGGAAAAACGACTCAAATCACAGTTCTAACAAAATTCCCACTTAATTCCCACCCCTATACCTATTCTAAGTTGCCTTGTAAAGGGCCAGAAAAATATATGCTCACTAATGAAAATGCCTGCTCCGTGCCCTGCGATCTTTGATCTTCACTGCCCTGAAGTAAAACACCCCAGTATTTTAAAAGTAAACTGCTGGTGTTCCACTTCTTTAGGCAGGCTCCCACGTTGTAGAGGCATGGAGACAAGGCCACAGAGAGAGAGAGAGAGAGAGATGGCTTATGAGAAGCTATCTTTTATACCCCATTTGGGGCCCGCCCAAATCCGGATGTATCTGGGCTACACAAAAAGGATCCAAACTGTCCTCATTGTCTGGAATGGGTTTGGATGAATTATCCATTCGTTTAAACTGGTTTTCTTTTCAGTTTAAATGTGTCCTCATTGTCTGTGATGGGCTATCGAATAAAGCTGCAGTGGTTTGAAATGTGTCCTCATTGTCTGTGATGGGCTATCGAATAAAGCTGCAGTGGTTTGAAATGTGTCCATTTCCTTGATTGCTTGAGTAACTAGCCTTGAAGGTACTGTAAACAGAAAGTCATTGTCCTGTGGTCAACTGAAACCGCAGTCAAGTGGTTAATCCTTTGTGTACACAAAGTAGCAGTTTCTGTAAACACATCGATTGCTGCAGGGAGGGGAACTCCCCTTTGATTGGCAGGTTGACTGCCCCATTGAACCTTTTCACAGACACATCCAAGCTGCCTTTTCAAGTCCTTTATCTTCTGCCATGCGGTCTGATGGCCATTTTGGTCCCTGGATTTTTAAAGGTATATCACCCAGGTATTCTTTAATCAAAATTAATCTTTGGAACTGTAGGAAATTTCAAAATTATTGCGAACTCCCTACAGGTGCTATATAAATGCAAGGTGCTGTTGCTGAAAACTAGTCACAAACCTTTATGAACCTCAGTAACTAACACCTCCATGTTGTGAGACATAGAAACAAATCCAAAAAATGGCTTTTATTTAAGACTGCTGATGGTAGATTTTTCAATCGATAATGCCTGGTTTTTGGGCATTCAGAGGGCATTGTTAATCGGAAACCGTTATGCTGGACGTCCACTGCTTTATCATCCCACTCGGTAGTTCTGGTTAATCTAGGCCCAGGGAGCACTAAAACAGGGCTTTATATGGAAATAAGCCTTTAAAAGAATATATTGGCCTTGGAAGGAGTGCAGCGCAGATTCACCAGAACGTTACCAGGGCTGCAAGGGTTAGATCATGAGGAGAGATTACAGAAACTAGGCTTGTATTCGCTGGAATATAGAAGGGTAAGGGATGATTTGATTGAGATTTTTAGGATTTTGAAAGGAATTGACAGGGTAGATAGAGAGAAACTTTTTCCGCTGGTGGGGGCGAGTCTAGGACAAGGGGACATCACCTTAAAATCTGAGCCAGGCCGTTCGGGAGAGAAGTTGGGAAACATTGCTTCACGCAAAGGGTGGTAGAAGTGTGGACCCCTCTCCCACAAAAAGCAGTAGACGCCAGCTCAATTAATAATTTTAAATCTGAGATTGGTAGATTTTTGCTAGACAAGGGTATTAAGGGATACGGAGCCAAGGCAGGTGGTTGGAGTTAGGCTACAGATCAGCCATGAACTCATTGAATGGCGGAACAGGCTCGAGGGGCTGAATGGCCGCCTCCTGTTCCTCTGCTCCGAGAGGGCCCAGTCAGGAGATTCCCAAATTGTCTGCTCATACCATAATCTTTTCTCCCGCCTTTGTTTTGTTTTGTTTTCCGTGTTGTCACTCAGAGTTACAGCCACTGTTGTGACAGTTGTTGTTTTTGCTGCCTTTTCTGTCAATAGTGCACGTAAGCCACAATGGGCTTCCCCCATGGGAATTCACCCACCTCTGAACGTTTTCGGAGGAGGATCACTAGAGGGGTGCCGGGAAGGTTGGGCTGCACCTGAGGCACTTTGCACCACCCCATCCCTCCAGCCACCTCACACCAAAAACCTATGAACAGAGGAGCAGGTAACTTCATTTCTCAGAGAGTAGTGCCTCCAGAGATTGAGAGTTACAAAGGATGTCTTATCAAATGCTTCAACTTGATCTGAAGCCAAACTCCTAGTACAGCACTGCTGGTGACTGTGAAGGTCACAATTACTTTTGTAACATTTCAGTCTCCCATTGGGAACAGAAGCAATATAAGCCAATAAAGTATACAAGGATATGTGGAGCCAAGTGACGAATGCCTTATTACGCTTGAGCAAGCAGTTCCATCTTCCACATGGACAAGCGGCAGCAGCATGAGAGTACGGTGCAGTTTTATAAAATGGCACGGTTCCAGGTGATCTAGGAGTTATACATTGTACCCATGTGTCGCTAGGTGTCAGCCGTGGATCAGTGGGTAGCACTCTCGCCTCTGAGCTCACTGAAGGTTCTGGGTTCAAGTTTCCACTCCAGAGACTTGAGCACAAAATTTAGGCTGAGGGAGCGCTGCACTGTCGGAGGTGCCGTCTTTCGGATGAGACGTTAAACCGAGGCCCCGTCTGCTCTCTCAAGTGGACGTAAAAGATCCCATGGCACTATTTCGAGAAAGAGCAGGGGAGTTCTCCCCAGTTTTCTGGCCAATAATTATCCCCCAATCAACACCTAAAAAAACTCAGAATATATATAGGGCCCTTTCACTAGCTCAGGATGTCCCAAAGCGCTTTACAGCCAATGAAGTACTTTTGAAGTGTGGTCACTGTTGTAACCTAGGAAACGCAGCAGCCAAATTGTGCATAGCAAGATTCCACAAACAGCAATGTGATAATGACCAGGGGGGAGAAATTCGGTATCGCCTCGTTTGGGGCACAATTATCGGCCGGGCGCAAATTATCACTCCGACTGCAAACTTGGCTTCTATCGCCCCTGGAGGTGATTGGAGCGCTAAATCAGGCACTACACACTTGTCTTAAGGTGCTAACGCCGAGGAGCGAGGCGCTACCTCAGAGCGCTGGCGAAGCTCATGTGATGTCAGTTAGCAATGGAACACAGACACACTGGCGCCGGCCAGTTAGAACATAAGAACATAAGAACATAAGAAATAGGAGCAGGAGTAGGCCAATCGGCCCCTCGAGCCTGCTCCGCCATTCAATAAGATCATGGCTGATCTGATCCTAACCGCCAATCCACTATCACAGAACCATCTCCTGAATCTAACAGAATTAGACACACGAAATAGGAGCAGGATCAGGCTACACGGCCCCTGGGCCCGCTCCGCTACCCACAGGGCCATGACCGATCCGAACCTAGACTCATGTCCAAATTCCTGCCCGCTTCCCGTAACCCTTAATTCCCTTTACTTCTAGGAAACTGTCTATTTCTGTTTTAAATTTATGTAATGATGTCGCTTCTACAGCTTTTTGGGGCAGCATATTCCATGGACCTACCACCCTCTGAGTGAAGTAGTTCCTCCTCATCTCAGTTTTGAAAGAGCTGCCCCTTATTCTAAGAATATGCCCCCTAGTTCTAGTTTCACCCATCATCGGGAACATCTTCCCCGCATCCACCCGATCCAACCCCTTCACAATCTTATATGTTTCAATAAGATCGCCTCTCATTCTTCTGAACTCCAATGAGTAGAGTCCCAATCTACTCAACCTCTCCTCATATGTCCATCCCCTCATCCCCGGGATTAACCGAGTGAACCTTCTTTGTACTGACTCGAGAGCAAGTATGTCCTTTCTTAAGTATGGACACCAAAACTGTACGCAGTATTCCAGGTGCGGCCTCACCAATACCTTGTACAACTGAAGCAATACCTCCCTATTTTTATATTCTATCCCCCTAGCAATGAAAGCCAACATTCCATTGGCCTCCTTAATCACTTGCTGCACCTGCATACTAACCTTTTGAGTTTCGTGCACCAGGACCCCCAGATCCCTTTGTACTTCAGTACTTTCCAGTTTCTTGCCATTAAGATAATAACTTGCCCTACGATTCTTCCTGCCAAAGTGCATAACCTCACACTTTCCAGTATTGTATTCCATCTGCCAAATCTCTGCCCACTTACTTAGCCTGTCGATGTCCCCTTGCAGGTTTTTTATGTCCTCCTCACTCACTACTTTCCCTCCCATCTTAGTATCATCTGCAAACTTTGATATGTTACACTCGGTCCCCTCCTCCAAATCGTTAATATAGATTGTAAAGAGTTGGGGACCCAGCACTGACCCCTGCGGAACACCACTAGTTACTGATTGCCAGTCTGAGAATGAACCATTTATCCCAACTCTCTGCCTTCTGTTAGATAGCCAATCCTCTATCCATGCCAGAATATTACCCCCAATCCCATGATTTTTTATCTTAAGCAATAACCTTTTGTGTGGCACCTTGTCAAATGCCTTTTGGAAGTCTAAATACACTACGTCCACTGGTTCACCTTTATCCACCCTATACGTTACTTCCTCAAAGAACTCCAGCAAATTTGTCAAACATGACTTCCCCTTCATAAAACCATGCTGACTTTGTCCTATTAAATTATGATTATCCAAATGTCCTGTTACTGTCTCCTTAATAATGGACTCCAAAATTTTACCTACCACAGATGTTAGGCTAACCGGTCTATAGTTTCCAGCCTTCTGTCTACTGCCCTTTTTAAATAAGGGTGTTGCATTAGCAGTTTTCCAGTCTGCCGGGACCTTTGCCGAGTCCAGGGAGTTTTGGAAAATTATTACCAATGCATCCACAATCCCTACCGCCACTTCCCTCAAGACCCTAGGATGTAAGCCATCAGGTCCAGGTGATTTATCCGCCTTGAGTCCCATTATTTTACCGAGTACGACTTCCTTAGTGATTTTGATCGTGTTTAGCTCCTCTCCCCCTTTAGCCCCCTGTTTGTCCAGTGTTGGGATATTCTTAGTGTCTTCTACTGTAAAGACTGATGTAAAATATTCATTCAGTGTTTTTGCCATCTCCATATTTCCCACCATTGATTTCCCGGTCTCATCCTCTAAGGGACCAACATTTACTTTAGCCACCCTTTTTCTTTTTATATAACTATAAAAACTCTTACTATCTGTTTTTATATTTTTTGCTAATTTACTTTCATAATCTATCTTCCCTTTCTTAATCAATCTTTTTGTTATTTTTTGCTGTCTTTTGAAGTTTTCCCAATCCTCTATCCTCCCACTAGATTTGGCTACCTTATATGCCCTTGTTTTTAGTCGAATACTATCCTTAATTTCTTTACTTAGCCACGGATGGCTGTATTTTCTTTTACACCCTTTTCTTCTCAGTGGAATATATATTTTTTGGAAGTTGTAAAATAACTCCTTGAATGTACACCACTGATCATGTATCGTCTTACCCTTTAATCTATTTTCCCAATCCACTTTGCTCAATTCCGCTCTCATACCTTCATAGTCTCCTTTATTCAAGCTTAGCACGCTTGTTTGAGATCCAACCTTCTCACCCTCTAATTGAATATGGAATTCAACCATGTTATGGTCACTCATTCCAAGGGGATCCTTTACTAGGACATTTTTAATTAATCCCATCTCGTTACACAGGACCAGATCTAAGGTTGCTTGCCCCCTGGTCGGTTCAGTTACATACTGCTCAAGAAACCCATCCCTAATACACTCAATGAACTCATCCTCAAGGCTGCTCTGCCCAATTTGATTTGTCCAATTAATATGATAGTTGAAATCCCCCATAATTATAGATGTTCCCTTATTACAAGCTTCAACTATTTCCTGATTGATACTCCGTCCAACAGAGTTGCCACTGTTCGGAGGCCTATAGACTACGCCCACTAGTGCTTTTTTCCCCTTATTATTCCTTACCTCCACCCAAACTGTTTCATTATCCTGATCTTTTGACCCAATATCATTTCTCTGTATTACAGTGATTCCTTCCTTTATTAACATAGCCACCCCACCTCCCCTTCCTTCCTGCCTGTCCTTCCTGATCGTTAAATAACCTGGTATGTTTAATTCCCAGGCATTGTCACCCTGCAGCCATGTTTCTGTAATGGCCACAAGATCATACCCATATGTAGTTATTTGTGCCATTAACTCATCTATTTTGTTACGAATGCTACGTGCATTCAGATAGAGAACTTTCAAAGATGTTTTGTGACACTTAGTTCCTGCTTTTGCCCTTTTTATTACTTTACCTTTTACTCCATACCTTCTGCCCCTTCCCAACACGCTCTGGTTTTTAATTTCCCCACTGCCACCTTAGTCTATTACCTTCTCTGTTGTCATTTTTATTATTTGCTCTCTAGGAACCTCCCCCCCACTAGTTAGTTTAAAGCCCTCTCTACAGCCCTAGTTATATGATCCGCCAGGACTCTAGTCCCAGCACTGGCCAAGTGAAGCCCATCCCAACGGAACAGCTCCCTCCTGCCCCAGTACTGGTGCCAGTGTCCCAGGAAGCAAAACCCATTTCTCCCACACCAGTCTTTGAGCCACGCATTTAACTCTCTAATTTTATTTGCCCTAGCCAAATTCGCTCGTGGCTCAGGTAATAATCCAGAGATTATTACCCTTGTGGTTCTGCTTTTTAATTTGGCCCCTAGCTGCTCAAACTCCCTCAGCAGAAATTCCTTCCTTGTCCTATCTATGTCGTTGGTACCAACATGGACCACGACAACTGGATCCTCCCCCTCCCACTCCAAGTTTCTCTCCAGTCCAGAGGAGATGTCCTTAACCCTGGCACCGGGCAGGCAACACAGCCTTCGGGACTCTCGCTCTCGGCTGCAAAGAACTCTATCTATCCCCCTAACGATACTATCCCCTACCACTACAACATTTCTTTTAACTCCCCCCACTTGAATGGCCCCCTGCTCCACGGTGCTGTGGCCAGGTTGCTCATCCTCCCTGCAGTCCCTGCTCCTGTCCCCACAGGGAGTAAGAGCCTCGAACCTGTTGGACAAGTGCAAGGGCTGCGGCTCCTCCAACACTACCTCCTGGATCCCCGTACCTGCCTCACTTCTAGTCACACCATCCTGACCCTGGCCACGGACTACATCTGAATTAATTAATCTAATTGGTGTGACTACCTCATGATACACAGAGTCCAGGTAACTCTCCCCCTCCCTGATGTGTCTCAGTGTTTGAAGCTCGGTCTCCAGCTCTTCAACACGGAGCCGGAGTTCCTCGAGCAGCCAACACTTACTGCAAATGTGATCACCGTGAGCATCAATGGTGTTCACCAGCCCCCACATATTGCAGCAGCAACACATCGCCTGATCTCCCATTTTATGTAATTAATTAAATTTATTAATATTATTCTTAAATATCCTCTGCCCCGATTCTAGATGGTATATATCACACCTTAGAAACTATAAACCAAAGCGATTTAAGCTTAAAAGGGAGAAATACTCACCAACCAATCACTTACCCACTTTCTGGTGATGTCACACTTGGATTACTTCTTAAAGGGGAGGGTTGATCTTGCTCTCCATCCACACCCTGCTCATTGCAGCCTTGAATCTCGGCCTGGAGAGACCTGTATATTAATTCTGCTGGAAAGAACAATGGAGAGGCCCAGGGAAAGAGCTCAGAGTGCAGCTCCCGTAGTCTCTTCTAAATCGATGCAAGGAAGGTCAAATCAAAATGAACCTGCAAAGTGCTGCTCAGAACCCAAAACTCCTTCACACAGCGTTGAATCTCTCCAGAAGTCTCTCTCTCTCTCTCAGAATGCGTGGTGCAAAAATGTCGCCAACAAAAAAAGGTAGGAAGCGGACGCCTTTAAATAGCGCTCCCCCAGTCCCTTCCCGACTGCAAAAATGCTCCCCTCAACCTGTCGCTGCTAGCGGCAGGCGGAAAGGCAGGTGGCGCCACTCAATATCCGGTCCAGGGCGCTACCGAGGCGTTGCACCCTTGACTGGTGTCATAATCTGCGGACGCAGGAGACCGTGGCGGTAGTGTTTAGCGCTGCCGCAAAATGTCTGGTCAATTTTGCGAGTGGCGCAAACATCGCCGCGCCCAAACGCTAGTTGCTTTGTGCCCCATTAGCACCCTCTTAGGTGATGTCCATTTTGGGGCACTAACTTCTGCGCCCAGCGACCGTGAAATTCAGTTTTAGCACCCCAAGAGGGAGGTGGAGCACGAATTCAAGCGCTAACCCCGAATATCGGGGTGGTGCGTTCTGCTGCGCTACGCACTGGGCCACGTAGCGCTGCCGCATGGAAGGACTCTTCCCCTCAATAAAGGGGAGGGCCCATGCCCACAACTCTGCGGGGCCCTACCTGGACCACCGGGGAGTGGGGTGCCGTGCCAGCAGCCCGGCGCACAAGCCCGCACGGACCCCGCGTTCAAATACAGAACAGGCCGCGACAACTAAGTCGGACGATTTTTTTTCCCCCGCCCGCCGCCTCCCCTTTTGTTAGCGCCCTGCGAGCCTTCTGCCGCTCTGTTCCCGCCCCCTGAATCAGTCGCTGTCATCGCCTGACGCACGGGCCAATTTTGCAGGCGGGGCGAAAACGGGGTGCTGCGCACAGTTGCCATCATCACCTGTTCAGCGGGGCGCGACCGGTTACCACTGTCGCTAAACTCCCGCTGAATCTAACGGGAGTTGTTAGCGGCGCTGCGCCCAGGCGAAAAGTCGTTTGCGCCCCATTAGCGCCCCCCAGAGGCGCTAACAGGAGGCGCTAAGGTAACCAATTTCTCACCCTTCTTTCTTAGAACTGGTGTAAGAGGTGTATAAAATGGACTCTGGGGCATCTAACTCAGTACCACCCCATGTCTGAATCCACGTCCACATCTTATCCTTGATCTCCATTGGTTTTAGTTTGTAAAGGAGGCTCTTACAGAGTATTAAATATATACTGTGGCATTGGCTTGCCCCTGTCAATTGGAATGTCACATACTCGAAGAAGCCTACAATATTGGTCAAGCAAGGTCAGGCACGCAGGCTGCCATTTGTTATTAATGGAGAGAATCCAAGAAAAGATTGCACTGTAGTTATTAAAATGCTATTTCTACTTTCCATAAGACTGAAATGATAGTGAATAAGTCATTTGTAAGAGGCTGTAAGTCAATATGTCAACGTAATCAGGACTGGATGGAAATAATTCATTAAACCCAAGCTGGTTGGCTTGGATATTGAAAGAAATTTATCAAATACAGGCCGAGAACTTAATGATTCATCTTAAATTATAAAAGTAAAATTTTTGCATTTGCGTCAAGAGTTGCAGTGACTAATCTGAACCAGACCCTGACAGGGAGAGTTGATGCGCAAATGCATGGGCTGTGCTCCATTGTTGGGAATAGTCACACGGCTATATTTATCTACGCACAAAGCTGATCTATTTTTGTGTCTCGTTCAGATGAATAATGACTGTATTTCAGGAAGGATGTTTCAAGACTTGGGACGTGCTGACGCATCAGAAAGTCGCAAGCAGCTGTGACGCGCAATGTCCTCGCGCTGTCCCGACAGCGCGGTTCAGTGCCCGCTGCCCTCTACTACCACTGCAAGACACGCCACTTAGCATTGCCTCCTACACATTGAAATGTATAAAATTCTATGGGGGATTGACAGGGTAGATGCTGAGAGGCTGGTCCCCCGTCTGGAGAGTCTAGAATTAGGGGTCGTAGTCTCAGGATAAGGGGTCAGCCATTTTGAATCATAGAATGGTTACAGAACAGAAGGAGGCCAGTCGGCCCATCGAGCCCGTGCCAGCTCTCTGCAAGAGCACTTCAGCAAGTCCCACTCGCCCACCCTTTCCCTGTAGCCCTGCAAATTTTTTTCCTTCAGGTACTTATCCAATTCCCTTTTGAAAGCCACGATTGAGTCTGCCTCCACCACCCTTTCAGGCCGTGCATTTCAGATCCTAACCACTCGCTGCGTAAAAAGTTTCCCCTCATGTCGCCTTTGGTTCTTTTGCCAATCACCTTAAATCTGTGTCCTCTGGTTCTCGACCCTTCCGCCAATCACAGAAATCACAGAAACCCCACAGTGCAGATAGAGGCCATTTCGGCCCATCGAGCCTGCACCGACACATATCCCACCCGATCCCCGTAACCGCTGCACCAACATATATCCCACCCTATCCCCGTAACCCCACGTATATAATCCCCCTAACACTAAGGGTCAATTTATCATAGCCAATCAACCTAACCCGCACATCTTTGGACAGTGGGAGGAAACCGGAGCACCCGGAGGAAACCCAGGCAAACACGGGGAGAATGTACAAACTCCACACAGCCAATGGGAACAGTTTCTCTCTATCTACTCTGTCTAGACCCCTCATGAATTTGAACACCTCCATCAAATCTCCTCTCAACCTTCTCTGCTCTAAGGAGAACAACCCCAGCTTCTCCAGTCTGTCCACATAACTGAAGTCCCTCATCCCCTGGAACCATTCTCATAAATCTTTTGTGCACCCTCTCTAAGGCCTTCACATTCTTCCTAAATTGCGGTGCCCAGAATTGGACACAATACTCCAGTTGAGGCTGAACCAGTGTTTTATAAAGGTTCACCATAACCTCCTTGCTTTTGTACTCTATGCCTCTATTTATGAAGCCCAGGGTCCTGTATGCTTTTTTAACTGCTTTCTCAACCTGCCCTGCCACCTTCAATGATTTGTGCACACATACCCCCAGGTCTCTCTGTTCATGCACCCCCTTTAGGATTGTACCCTTTAGTTTATATTGCCTCTCCTCGTTCTTCCTACCAAAATGTATCACTTCGCACTTTTCTGCGTTAAATTTCATCTGCCACGTGAAATTTAACGCAGAAACGTGTCTGCCCATTTCACCAGCCTGTCTGTCTTCTTGAAGTCTATCACTATCCTCCTCACTGTTCGCTATATTTCCAAGTTTTGTGTCATCTGCAAATTTTGAAATTGTGCCCTGTACTCCCAAGTCCAAATCATTAATATATATCAAGGAAAGCAGTGGTCCTAGTACCGACCCCTGGGGAACACCACTGTATACCTTCCTCCAGTCTGAAAAACAACCATTCACCACTACTCTCTGTTTCCTGTCACTTAGCCAATTCCGTATCCATGCTGCCACTGTCCCTTTTATTCCATGGGCTTCAACTTTGCTGGCAAGCCTATTATGCGGCACTTTATCAAACGCCTTTTGGAAATCCATATACACCACATCAACCGCATTACCCTCATCAACCCTCTCTGTTACCTCATCAAAAAACTCGAGCAAGTTAGTTAAACATGATTTGCCTTTAACAGATCCGTGCTGGCTTTCCTTAATTAATCCACACTTGTCCAAGTGACTGTTAATTTTGTCCCGGATTATTGTTTCTAAAAGCTTCCCCACTACCGAGGTTAAACTGCCTGGCCTGTAGTTGCTGGGTTTATCCTTACACCCTTTTTTGAACAATGGTGTAACATTTGCAATTTTCTAGTCCTCTGGCACCACCCCGCCCCCCCCCCCCCGTATCTAAGTAGCATTGGAAGATTACAGCCAGTACCTCCGCAATTTCCTCTTTAATCTCCCTCAACATCCTAGGATGCATCCCATCCAGTCCTGGTGACTTATCAACTTTAAGTACAGACAGCCTTTCTGGTACCTGACCTTTATCAGTTTTCATCTCATCCAGTATCTCCACTACCTCCTCTTTCACTATGACTTTGGCAGCATCTTCTTCCTTGGTGAAGACAGATGCAAAGTACTCATTCAGCACCTCAGCCATGCCCTCTGCCTCCATGCGTAGGTCTCCTTTTTGGTCCCCAATCAGCCCCACCCCTCCCCTTACTACCTGTTTATTATTTATATGCCCTCTGAATTTTCTATATTCAGCCTGGTCCTAACTTGTATTCTCAACCTGACATCTGTCATACACGCTCTTTTTCTGCTTCATCTTACTCTCTATCTCTTTCGGCATCCAGGGAGCTCTGGCTTTTGTTGCCCTACCTTTCCTCCTCATGGGAATGTATCTGGACTGTACCCAAACCATCTCCTCTTTAAAGGTTCGATTACAGTTTTGTCTACCAATATTTGATTCCAATTTACCCAGGCCAGGTCTGTTCTCGCCAACTGAAATTTGTCTTCCACCAATTAATTATTTTTACTCTAGATTGCTCCCTGTCCTTTTCCATAGCTAACCTAAACCTTATTATACTATGATCACTGTTCCCTAAATGTTCCCCTACTGACACTTGCTCTACTTGACCCCCCTCATTCCCCAGAACCAGATCCAGCAATGCCTCCTTCCTCGTTGGGCCGGAAACATACTGGTCAAGAAAGTTCTCCTGAACACACTTCAGAAGTTCTTACCCCTCTGCCCTTTACACTATCACTATCCCAGTCTATATTAGGATAATTGAAGTCCCCCATTATTACTGCTCTATAGTTCTTGCACCTCTCTGTAATTTCCCTGCAAATTCCCTGCTCCTCTATATCTTTCCCACTCGTTGGTGGCCGATAGAATACACCTAGTAGTGTAATGGCACCTTTATTATTTCCTCACTCCAACCAAATAGATTCTGTCCTTGACCCCTCCAGGACATCCTCTCTCTCCAGCACTGTAACATTCTCCTTAGCCAATACTGCCACCCCACCTCCTTTCTTTCCTTCCCTATCTTTCCTGAACACCTTGGGGGAGAAATTCAGTATAGCCCCGTTTGGGATGCTAACTTCGCCGGGGCGCTAAAAGTAGCGCACCGGAAAAATTAGCGCCCCTGCGCCGGAAATTGGTTGGTTGCGCCCCAAAGGGAAGCGGGGCGCTACTGGAGGCGCCCCGCCTCCCTCTTGGGGCGCTGCGAGTGAAGCTGGGCCTCCGGGGATCGGGAGTGCTGGCAAAAGAGCCCGGCACCCAAGAGAAGTGCCGGGCTCTTGGAGCGCAGCCGGCACTCCGCGGGGTGGGGGGGGGTTCAGGAGGCCGGGGACGGGAGCGCAGGCAGGTGCTGGCAGGCGGCCAACAACAAAAATGGCCACCCCGCACCTCGCCTTTAAATTGCGCCTCCCCGGCCGCTGGTACGCCACCCTGACCCCGTCGGACATAGCGTCCGGCGGTAAATCAGGGGGCGCTCCCGAAGATCGCGGCCGGGGCGTGAGCGGGGCACTGCGCACACCGATGATGTCATCGCCAGCGCCGCAGGGCGCTAACAATTAGCACCACCACTAACCTCCCGCTGAATTTGGCGGGAGGCGTGGGCAGTGCTGCGCCCGGGCGCTAGTTGGCTTGCGTCCCGTTAACGCCCTCTTAAGGCGCTAACAGGTGGCGCAACCAACTGAATTTTTCCCCCCTTACATCCAGGAATGTTTAAAATCCTGCCCTTCTTTGAGCCAGGGCTCCGTTATCACCAAGACATCATGTTCCCATGTGGCTATTTGCACCTGCAGCTCACCAATCTTATTAGGACTGAGATGAGGAGAAATTTCTTCGCTCAGAGGGTTGTAAATCTTTGGAATTCTCTACCCCAGAGGGCTGTGGACACTCAGTCTTTGAGTATATTCAAGGCTGAGATAGATTTTTGGACTCTAGGGGGATCGAGTAATATGGGGATCGGGCAGGAAAGTGGTGTCGAGGTCAAAGATCAGCCATGATCTTATTGAATGGCGGAGCAGGCTCGAGGGGCCGTATGGCCGACTCCTGCTCCTAATTCTTATGTTCTTGCACCTGCTCACCAGCAAGTACCTCAGGGGTTCTCAGGATTGATCGCATTAACCTTGGTAGAAGATTAGCGGAACTCGGTTTATCTGGGACTTCGGCCTATCGCCCGCTGAAGTTATGGTAGCTGATCAGGAGAACACCCAAGGGAATTTTCCAGTGTCCATTTTCTCTGATACTTCTGTCACAAAAGCTGACAGAGTCTGGGAAAGCAGCAACACTTCGTTTGTTAGGGATTAAACATCTAACTAACACCCCCCAAAACACAAGGGATTGGGCACATCCCCCCCTAAACCACCAGAATTTGGCACACTCCCCCCAAACCACCAGGGATTGGGAATACACCCTCAAAATCACCAGTGTTTGGACACACGCCCCCCCCCAAACCACCTGAGATGGAGGGCGTACCCCAAAAGACCAGGGATGTGAGCCCAGCCTCGCCCCAGCACTGACAGCCCCAACCCCACGGCAGCGACGTGAAAATCCGTATCGGAAACACGAGTCTGTATGTGTGAGCGCACACTGGGCACCATATTGCGGACGGTGCGGCCGTGGTTTCTCGATATGCCCTACGAAGGGCGCGGCTCCCCGCCCCTAGCACCCGCTCCATCAACCGATCCTCCGAGTCCTCCTGATCTTAGGGCACAAGACTGAAGTTCGCGTGCCACTGTTGTCAGGTTTTAAATTGTCAGCTTGTTCAAAATGTCAGTTCTTGCTCCAAGATCTGTTGCAAAGTGCCAGGAATAGCTCCCAAAGGCAGCCAAATTATGTGCAGATCAGAGCAGGGACGAGAAGCCAAACCAGTTTGCATGTTTCTGATGCAAAAATTATTCTGTTTTGTCACGTAGTATTTTCCAGTGTTCCCTTGCATCTTACACTGTGGAAATGTATTGAGATTGACACCAATCCTCAGAGCTGCATGAACACAAAGCTGGAACAATCTTTTTACGATTAAACAGGAGCGTTGAAAGGGTGAGATGTTCTTGCCTCGCAGGAGCATGTGTTCAGACAACGTCCCACTCTGCAATCCAACCAAGAGGGGGGGATCCCTACACTTCAGCCCTGGCTCAGCTGCTGCACTCTCTCACCTCTGAGTCAGAATGTTCAAACCCCACTCCAGGGACCTGAGCACATAATCTAGGCTGACACCCCAGTTAAACCGAGGCCCCGTCTGCCCCCTCTCAGGTGGACATAAAAGATCCCGTGCCGCTATTTCGAAGAAGAGCTGGGGAGTTCTCCCCGTTGTCCTGACCAACATTTATCTCAGAACCAACATCGCTAAAATATCTGATCATTATCACATTGCTGTTTGTGGGAGCTTGCTGTGCGCAAATTGGCTGCTGTGTTTCCTACATTACAACACTTCAAAAGTACTTCATTGGCTGTAAAGCGCTTTGGGACATGGAGGTCGTGAAAGGCGCTATAGAAATGTAAGTCTTTCTTACAAAGATCCCAGAATGCCCTGTTCTGAGACATGTTTCCACGGCGAAAGTTTTGACCGGATGGAGATTCCGATCTAGGCTTTCCACCTCAAGTTTTTTTTGGGGGCACATCTGGAGCAAGCAGGAGCGGAAAGATGCGACCCTGTCTTATTGTCCAGTGTCAGTTCTGTCGGGGCAGATTATGCCCGTCCACTTGTGGGCGAGCTCATGGCCATAGAATGCGAGTGAGGCAAACGAGGCCACTGCTGGCCACAAGGGCTGTCTGTTTGAGACAGGCACCCGGATGTTTAAAGGTAGGTGGAAGGGTGGCCAGAATTCTTTGAAGCGCCCAAGGCAATGGCCGTCTTGCAAGCAGGATAGAGGCTGCCCCAAGACCTGCCAGGGAGAGACCCTGCCCTTCTCTCTCTGGGACCACCAGGAGGAGAGTGGAGAGGCTGCCTCCAATTGATAATTATCCCGCGGCTAGGTATTTTCACAGCGTTCGCTCCATCGCATCCCCCTCCAGAGGCGCATCTCTATCAAGGGAGAGGGCAGATAGCCGAGGCTCCGATGCTGACAATCTTTCCGCAATTCAGCTCTCTCGCCTGCCCCTTCAACCCTGTTGGGTTAACATACTGACCTTCCTTTGAATGACATCAAGATTTGGATGGGCCAAATGTTCTTGCATCAAAGGATGAAGTGAGCGGGGCAGGTGACCCAAAGCTCATGAGTCATTGGCCAGATATTCGAGTAGGGGGGAGAGAGAATGAGACAGTGGGATGAGTTTGGATTGGTCGAACAAAGTGCCGGCTGATGTGATGGGCTGAATGGCCTCCTTCTGTGCTTTTATTGGTAAGAAAGTTGCACAAATGAAAAGTGACAGGAAAAAAAGGAATGCTTATAATTGTCTGAGAAACCACTAGTAAATTCTTTCCAACCTGCCTAGATCTTTCAAAGCTTATAGAATGTAGTATGCAAATGGCCTCTAGTATTGAACATGACGCTGAACTGCCTGACAGCATCCGATCTTTAAACTGAAATACAAGCACGAATCTTACAGAGCAGAGCTCCGCACTGTCTGGTGTCTATCAGAAAGACAGACGTCTGCTTTTACAGATTTGCCGCCCAACAGTTCCCTGACCTGAGGGCCGTTGAGTTGAGATGCCCTTCAGTTCAAAGGTCACTCTCTATGTACAACGTGCTGCTGCGCGAGAACCATCACTCAGTCATAAAGGGAAACAAGTCGTTCTAATCCCTGTCTCACGTTACGATAACTTACAAACATACGAACGAACAATGACGGACAGGTAAAGACCCTCTGGTCCATCGAGCTTGTCCCACACAATTGCGATAACTTGTCTATCACAATATATACACTCTCTACCCAACCCAAAACCATGATCTCCTGGGGGGGGGGGGGCGAAAAATCAGATAAAAAATCTCAGGCCAATTTGGGGGGGGGAAAAAATCTGGGAAATTCCTCTCTGACCCATCTGGACGATCGAAACTAGTCCAGGAGATCACACTGGCGCTGAATTCCCTACAGTACCCACCTTCTGTAAGAGGTGATCTCCGCCCCAGCCAGAAACAGGTCCAGCTCTCGCTGTCTCACTTTACTAAAGCCCATCTCACATTAGTATATTGTCTGCCTTACATTCCTAGAAATCTCCTGTCTTACAGTGCTATAACCCTTCTGTGTCACATAGGAACAGCAGCAGGCCATTCAGCCCCTCGAGCCTGTTCCACCATTCAATAAATCGGAGCTGATCTGTACTTTTTTTATTTGTTCCTGGGATGTGGGTGTCGCTGGCAAGGCCAGCATTTATTGCCCATCCCTAACAGCCCTTGAGAAGGTGGTGGTGAGCCGCCTTCTTGAGCCGCTGCAGTCCCGTGTGGTGAAGGTACTCCCACAGTGCTGTTAGGGAGGGAGTTCCAGGATTTTGACCCAGCGATGATGAAGGATCGGCAATATACTTCTGAGTCAGGATGGTGTGTGACTTGGAGGGGAACTTAAGAGGTGGTGGTGTTCCCATGTGTCTGCTGCCCTTGTCCTTCTAGGTGGTAGAGGTCGCGAGTTTGGGAAGTGCTGCCGAAGAAGCCTTGGCGAGTTGCTGCAGTGCAGCTTGTAGATGGTGCACACTGCAGCCACGGTACGCCGGTGGTGGAGTGAATGTTTAAGGTGGTGGATGGGGTGCTAATCAAACGGGCTGCTTTGTCCTGGATGGTGTCGAGCTTCTTGAGTGTTGTTGGAGCTGTACTCATCCAGGCAAGTGGAGAGTATTCCATCTCACTCCTGACTTGTGCCTTGTAGATGGTGGAAGGGCTTTGGGGAGTCAGGAGGTGAGACATTCGCCACAGAATACCCAGCCTCTGACCTGCTCTTGTTGCCACAGTATTTATGTGGCTGGTCCAGTTAAGTTTCTTGTCAATGGTGACCCCCAGGATATTGATGGTGGGGGATTCAGCGATGGTAATGCCGTTGAATGTCAAGGGTCGGTGATTAGACGCTCGCATTTTGGAGATAGTTATTGCCTGGCACTTGTGTGGCGCGAATGTTACCTGCCACTTACCAGCCCAAGCCTGAATGTCATCCAGGTCTTGCTGCATGTGGGCATGGACTGCTTCAATATCTGAGGAGTTGCGAATAGCACTGAACACTGTGCAGTCAACAGCGAACATCCCCGCTTCTGACCTTATGATGGAGGAAAGGTCATTGATGAAGCAGCTGAAGATGGTTGGGCATAGGACACTGCCCTGAGGAACTCCTGCAGCGATGTCCTGGGGCTGTGATGATTGACCTCCAACCACCACATCCATCTTCCTTTGTGCTAGGTATGACTCCAGCCAATGGAGAGTTTTCCCCCCGATTCCCATTGACTTTAGTTTTACTAGGGCTCCTTGATGCCACACTCGGTCAAATGCTGCCTTGATGTCAAGGGCAGTCACTCTCACCTCATCTCTGAAATTCAGCTCTTTTGTCCATGTTTGGACCAAGGCTGTAGTGAGGTCTGGAGCCGAGTGGTTCTGGTGGAACCCAAACTGGGCATCAGTGAGCAGGTTATTGGTGAGTAAGTGCAGCTTAACAGCACTGTCGATGACACCTTCCATCACTTTGCTGATGATTGAGAGTAGACTGATGGGGCAGTAATTGGCCAGATTGGATTTGTCCTGCTTTATGTGGATAGGACACACCTAGGCAGTTTTCCACATTGTCGGATAGATGCTAATGTTATAGCTGTAGCGGAATAGCTTGGCTAGCAGCGCGGCTACTTCTGGAGCACAAGTCTTCAACACGAGAGCCAGGATGTTATCAGGGCCCATAGCCTTTACTGTATCCAGTGCGCTCAGCCATTTATTTATAACACGTGGAGTGAATCGAATTGGCTGAAGACTGGCTTCTGTGATGGTGGGGACCTCAGGAGGAGGCCGAGATGGATCATCCACTCGGTACTTCTGGCTGAAGATGGTTGCAAACATTTCAGCCTTGTCTTTTGCACTCACGTGCTGGGCTCCACCATCATTGAGGATGGATATATTCATGGAGCCTCCTCCTCCTGTTAGTTGGTTAATGGACCACCACCACTCACAACTGGATGTGGCAGGACTGCAGAGCTTTGATCTGATCCGTTGATTGTGGGATCGCTTAGCTCTGTCTATAGCATGCTGCTTCCACTGTATAGCATGCATGTTGTCCTGTGTTGCAGCTTCCCCAGGTTGGCCCCACAGTTTTAGGTACGCCTGGTGCTGCTCCCGCCATGCTCAACCCCATGCACCTTTGTTCTATATCCCTTGATACCTTTACTTAATAAAAACCTGTCAATCACAGTCTTGAAAATTTCCATTAACCCAGCATCCACAGCCTTTTGAGGGAGCAAGTTCCAGATTTCCACTACCCTCTGTGTGAAAAACTGCTTCTTGATTACACTCTGGTACGGCCTGCCTCTAAGTTTAAGATTGTGTCCCATTGTTCTGGATTCCCCTAGCAGAGTGACGTAATAAAGACTCACTACGCACTTGGTTGCACATAAAGCAAGGCTTTAATCGACTTGTAACAAAACATGGAGGTCTAGTTAGTAGTCACTAGCTTCCTGTTTCCAGACTGTCTCTGGCCAAGCTGGGCCCATGCCCTAGTATTTATACTCCTCGGGTGGCGCCCTCAGCTGGCCATTCAGTAGTACTTCCTGAGTTACTTCTTGTAGAAGTTGCGATTTATGACACAGAGGAAATAGTTTCTCTGTACCTACTCCGTCAAATCCCATTTAACACCTCAATTTACTCATCCCTCAGCCTACGCAACTCAAGGAGGAGAGATGGATGGGCCCACCTGCCTGATTTCGTGGGACTGCCTCTTGGACTGAGTGGCTGCACTCGCCGATTGTGTCCTGCCACCACTCAATCTGAATGCAGAGATCTGACAGGTTTCAATAAGTCTGGGCGGGGGGGACTGCTGCCTCAGTAGGAGAGTGTTGCTTGAACCAGACCCGTGAGAAATTTGGGCCTTTCATATTTCCACGAATATTTTTGATATCTTTTTTACTCTCATTATCTGACACTAAAACTTAATGATCATGCTGGTTTGAGCCAGAGACTCGCTTCCATTATTAGATATGCTCTGTTAACTCGCAAACCCTCTTTCTCTCACAAGCTGAACACAGAAAGTGTGTCAGCACTGGAGCTAATGAGCTCTCAACCTTCGCTGAACTTTGCTGCGGCTTCGAGTTCTACAGGGAAGGTAATAATTGAATGTCCTGCTACTGGAGCCTTGTTGCTAATTGATGGTGACCACAATCAGACTGGTGCTTCCTCACATAGCAGGACGTTGCACCTCAGGCTCAGCCAGGATTGCAATAGAGGGGGGCCGTAGTTCTGTCATATTATCATGGCGAAGCTTTGAGAAAATCTTGGATTAATCGTAATGAAATCGGTGAAAAGTCATAAACAGCTCTAATGCCTTTTATTATTTACAAACTACTTTAATTTTCCTATACTTCCCTCTGCTGGTCCACATCTATCTGTCTCTTCTGATTGTCCTCCTCCACTTTGTCAGTGTATCTTTTTTTTAGTCTTTCATGGGATGTGGGCGTCACTGGCAAGGCCGGCATTTATTGCCCACCCCTAATTGCCCTTGAGAAGGTGGTGGTGAGCCGCCTTCTTGAACCGCTGCTGTCTGTGTGGTGAAGGTGCTCCCACAGTGCTGTTAGGGAGGGAGTTCCAGGATTTTGACCCAGCGACGATGAAGAAACGGCCGATATATTTCCAAGTCAGGATGGTGCGACTCCTCTAATTCCACCTGTCTCCTCCACTTCTCGCCCTCTTGCTCTCTTTCTCCTCTCCATTTCTGCCTCCTCAGCTTCTTTTTCTCTCCACTATTGTCTGTTTGTCTGTCTCCTCCATTTCTACTTACCTTCTCTTCCTGGGGCATAGTCTAAAAATTAGAGCCAGACCTTTCAGGAGTGAAATTAGGAAACACTTCTACACACAAAGGGTGGTAGAAGTTTGGAACTCTCTTCTGCAAACGGCAATTGATGCTAGATCAATTGTTAATTTTAAATCGGAGATTGATAGCTTTTTGTTAACCAAAGGTGTTAAGGGAAATGGGGCAAAGGCGGGTATATGGAGTTAGGTCGCAGATCAGCCATGATCTCATTGAATGGCGGAGCAGGCTCAAGGGGCTCAATGGCCTCCTCCTATTCCTGTCACTTTTTGCACTCTTTGTTATGCAGCTGTGGACAGACAGGGAGCGGCATCAACATCAAGACTCAGCCAGGTGAGGAGGGACTGACATCACATCAAGGTTCAGGTGGGCAGCGTATTGGGACTCATTCTGCTGAAGGGAGAGGCCTGGTGTGTTTGACATGGATTCCATTCAAGGGGAACCAGACTCCCCCTTCATAACATCTTAAGACCTGTGACTCCTAGGCAAAGATGTTGAGATGTATTCAATTCTGAGCATGTTTCACCAAGCCAAGTGTATTGTTGGATCCAACTGATGCAGAATGGGCTACGGTAGTGTAGTGGTTATGTTACTTGACTAGTAATCGGGAGACTTACAGTAATAATCCAGAAATCGTGAGTTTAAATCTTGCCATGGCAATTCAGTTTAAAAAATCTGGAAATAAAAAGTGAATCAGTAAAAGTGACTATGAAGCTGACAGATTGTTGTAAAAACCCAAATGGTCCATTAATGCCCTTTGGAGAATAAAACCTGCTGTCTTCACTCGGCCTGGCCTATATATGACTCCAACAACCACTTGTATTCATGTAGTGCCTTTAACATAGTAAAGCGTCCCAGGTGTTTCAAACAAAATTTGACACCGAGCCACAAAAGGAGATATTAGGGCAGATGACCAAAAGCTTGCAAAGAGGTAGGTCATAATGAACGTCTTAAAGGAGGAAAGAGAGGCGGAGAGGTTTGGGGAGGGAATTCCAGAGCTTAGAGCCTCGGCAGCTGAAGGCACGGCCACCAATGGTGGAGCGATTAAAATCATGATGCTCAAGAGGCCAGATTTAGTGGAGCACAGATATCTTGGAGGGTGATGGGGCTGGAGGAGGTTACAGAGATGGGGAGGGATGAGGCCGTGGAGGGATTTGAAAACAAGGATGAGAATTTTAACTGGGGACCAATGTAGGTCAGCGAGCAGAGGGGTGATGGGTGAACAGGACTTGCTGCGAGTTAGGACATGGGCAGCCGAGTTTTGGATGACCTCAAGTTTACAGAAGGCCGGCCAGGAGTGTGTTGGAATAGTCAAGTCCAGAGATAACAAAGGAAACTGGATGAGGCTTTCAGCAGCGGATGAGCTGAGGCAGTCTGATATTGGTGCGAGCTTCCTTCTGTAGTGGCCCAGCGAGCCACTCCGTCGTATCAAACTGCTGCCAGTGATTTCAAGAAGAAGGCCCACCAGCACCTTCTCAGGGCAGGTGGGGGTGGGCAATAAATGCTGGCCTCGCCAGCGATGCTCGCATCCCGAGAACGAGTACCAGTTAGAGGCCGAGTGGACAGATCAGTATTAAGGTCCCAAAATTGTTCAGCTGCTCCAGCAGAGCGATCACAAGCTCTGTCAGGTCCCGGACTAACGCGGCAGATTTTAGTGGCCTTGTTTGGGGATGGAGCCTAGAAAATAAGAACATAAGAAATAGGAGCAGGAGTAGGCCAATCGGCCCCTCGAGCCTGCTCCGCCATTCAATAAGATCATGGCTGATCTGATCCTAACCGCCAATCTACTATCACAGAACCATCTCCTGAATCTAACAGAATTAGACACACGAAATAGGAGCAGGATCAGGCTACACGGCCCCTGGGCCCGCTCCACTACCCACAGGGCCATGTCCGATCCGAACCTAGACTCATGTCCAAATTCCTGCCCGCTCCCCATAACCCTTAATTCCCTTTACTTCTAGGAAACTGTCTATTTCTGTTTTAAATTTATGTAATGATGTCGCTTCTACAGCTTTTTGGGGCAGCATATTCCACGGACCTACCACCCTCTGAGTGAGGTAGTTCCTCCTCATCTCAGTTTTGGAAGAGCAGCCCCTTATTCTAAGACTATGCCCCCTAGTTCTAGTTTCACCCATCATCGGGAACATCTTCCCCGCATCCACCCGATCCAACCCCTTCACAATCTTATATGTTTCAATAAGATCGCCTCTCATTCTTCTGAACTCCAATGAGTAGAGTCCCAATCTACTCAACCTCTCCTCATATGTCCATCCCCTCAACCCCGGGATTAACCGAGTGAACCTTCTTTGTACTGACTCGAGAGCAAGTATGTCCTTTCTTAAGTATGGACACCAAAACTGTACGCAGTATTCCAGGTGCGATCTCACCAATACCTTGTACAACTGAAGCAATACCTCCCTATTTTTATATTCTATCCCCCTAGCAATGAAAGCCAACATTCCATTGGCCTTCTTAATCACTTGCTGCACCTGCATACTAACCTTTTGAGTTTCGTGCACCAGGACCCCCAGATCCCTTTGTACTTCAGTACTTTCCAGTTTCTTGCCATTAAGATAATAACTTGCTCTACGATTTTTCCTGCCAAAGTGCATAACCTCACACTTTCCAGTATTGTATTCCATCTGCCAAATCTCTGCCCACTTACTTAGCCTGTCGATGTCCCCTTGCAGGTTTTTTATGTCCTCCTCACTCACTACTTTCCCTCCCATCTTAGTATCATCTGCAAACTTTGATATGTTACACTCGGTCCCCTCCTCCAAATCGTTAATATAGATTGTAAAGAGTTGGGGACCCAGCACTGACCCCTGCGGAACACCACTAGTTACTGATTGCCAGTCTGAGAATGAACCATTTATCCCAACTCTCTGCCTTCTGTTAGATAGCCAATCCTCTATCCATGCCAGAATATTACCCCCAATCCTGTGATTTTTTATCTTAAGCAATAATCTTTTGTGTGGCACCTTGTCAAATGCCTTTTGGAAGTCTAAATACACTACGTCCACTGGTTCCCCTTTATCCACCCTATACGTTACTTCCTCAAAGAACTCCAGCAAATTTGTCAAACATGACTTCCCCTTCATAAAACCATGCTGACTTTGTCCTATTAAATTATGATTATCCAAATGTCCTGTTACTGTCTCTTTAATAATGGACTCCAAAATTTTACCTACCACAGATGTTAGGCTAACCGGTCTATAGTTTCCAGCCTTTTGTCTACTGCCCTTTTTAAATAAGGGTGTTACATTAGCAGTTTTCCAGTCTGCCGGGACCTTTGCCGAGTCCAGGGAGTTTTGGAAAATTATTACCAATGCATCCACAATCCCTACCGCCACTTCCCTCAAGACCCTAGGATGTAAGCCATCAGGTCCAGGTGATTTATCCGCCTTGAGTCCCATTATTTTACCGAGTACCACTTCCTTAGTGATTTTGATCGTGTTTAGCTCCTCCCCCCCTTTAGCCCCCTGTTTGTCCAGTGTTGGGATATTCTTAGTGTCTTCTACTGTAAAGACTGATGTAAAATATTCATTCAGTGTTTTTGCCATCTCCATATTTCCCACCATTAATTTCCTGGTCTCATCCTCTAAGGGACCAACATTTACTTTAGCCACCCTTTTTCCTTTTATATAACTATAAAAACTCTTACTATCTGTTTTTATATTTTTTGCTAATTTACTTTCATAATCTATCGTCCCTTTCTTAATCAATCTTTTTGTTATTTTTTGCTGTCTTTTAAAGTTTTCCCAATCCTCTATCCTCCCACTAGATTTGGCTACCTTATATGCCCTTGTTTTTAGTCGAATACTATCCTTAATTTCTTTACTTAGCCACGGATGGCTGTCTTTTCTTTTACACCCTTTTCTTCTCAGTGGAATATATATTTTTTGGAAGTTGTAAAATAACTCCTTAAATGTACACCACTGATCATGTATCGTCTTACCCTTTAATCTATTTTCCCAATCCAGTCTACTCAATTCCGCTCTCATACCTTCATAGTCTCCTTTATTCAAGCTTAGCATGCTTGTTTGAGATCCAACCTCCTCACCCTCTAATTGAATATGGAATTCAACCATGTTATAGTCACTCATTCCAAGGGGATCCTTTACTAGGACATTTTTAATTAATCCTGTCTCGTTACACAGGACCAGATCTAAGGTTGCTTGCCCCCTGGTCGGTTCAGTTACATACTGCTCAAGAAACCCATCCCTAATACACTCTATGAACTGACCCTCAAGGCAGCCCTGCCCAATTTGATTTGTCCAATTAATATGATAGTTAAAATCCCCCATAATTATAGATGTTCCCTGTTGAAGTGTAGTAGGGCCTGCCTTCAGTGTGTAGGCCTCTGTCTTAGAGCTGTGAGTGAACTAGGGATGTGATGCCACAATAACATTGGTTCCATTGAAATGGTTAACCTGTTGCCTGTTTTGTTGATGTAAGCAAAGTAGCACAGGAGCTTTAACTGGAGCAGTGAGATGACATTTATCCTTACTTTTCCCTCAAGGGCTTGTCCCACATTCATGGAACCAACTCTTTTGTAGATCTCCCTCCTTCAGTGATAGATGTTTCTTGGCTCTGTGCTGTGCAACCCTCTCCTGAAACCCCTCCCTGTTCTGCTTGACCTCTCTCTCCCCATCTCCATAAGGCTCTTCAAAGCCATTGACTGCACCTCCATTCAATCTTCTCCTCCTACTGCTTGATGTCTGTTCTCTCTGTCAGATGCCTTTGGGACTTTTCAACGATGCTAAGGTTGCTGCAGCCCACGTTATTGCTGCTGCGTTTGGTCAGGTCCCAGAGGTGAAGGGACCCTGTGCCAACCCATTGCCATCCTCAGTCTCCTATCGAGGAGAGAAGATCCTCGTTTATCCTCTGCCCAGGCTGGATTTGAACACAAGTCCTGAAGGTGAAAGGACATTCCTGTATCTGTCACCAGTGTGGTAGGCCACACTCCCCCTTCACAGTGCCGAGAGGGTTAAGACTATCATGCTATAGTTGTAGATCAGGTGACTCATGCTGTGTTGCACTATCACTGTTCAGCATAAATGTCAAGACTCGGTATGCAAGCTAAAGTTAGAAATGGTTGAAGGCAGAATATAGTGATTGTTAAAAATAGCATAAACGCAGGCTTCAATTTGTAGCTGAGGTCTTCCGCTGTGTGACAGGACTGACTAACATCAGCAAAAACAGAATGAGTTTGTTCAACTGCTGGCGACTGGGCCTTTTGTGTATCAGGGAGCAGGAAGAGGTCTAGGGCCTGGATCTGGGGACTGAGACCTGGGGCCTAGAGCCTGCGGTCTATGGCCTGAGCTGAGAGCCTGGGGCCTGGCGTCTGGAGCCTGAGACCCGGGGCCTGGGGCCTGGAGCCTGAGAGCTGGGGCCTGAGAGCTGGGGCCGAGATCCTTGGGCCTGGGACCTGGGGCCTGGGACTGGGGCCTGGAGCCTGGGGTCTAGATCCTGGGGCCTAGAGCCAGGGGTTCCAAGGTTCGAAGCGCTAGTGACATTTCTAATTAGCAATCTTGCTTTGCATCGACATTTTTGAACTTGTGCCCACTTGTCCACATTTGCAAATCAAAATCAGGGTTACTCCTGGCTCCTCCCCTCACTATCATGCCCGTGTCCTCCTCTCTCCGTCATGCCCGGCTCCTCCATCTTTACCACTCAGGCCTGTTACTTGGTGGTATAATTAAATGGCCACAATGATGATCATTGAACTAATGACCCTCAGGAATGAGAAGGGCAGTGTGACAGGGAAATAGATAGAGAATTTCACAGAAGGAGAGAGATGGTATGGGTAGAGAAAGATAGTGAGAAGGAGACAGAGTGAGAGAGGGAGAGGGAGTGAGAGGTGTTGATAGAGAGGGACGGTGAGCTAGTGAAAAAGAAAACACAGAGAAAGATATAGACAGATGTATTTTATATATATGAGAAACAAATGAAGAGAAACAGAGAAAGGAAAGACAGGACTAACTAACATCAGCAAAAGCAGAATGAGTTTGTTCAACTGCTGGCGACTGGGCCTTTTGTGTGTCAGGGAGCAGGAAGAGGCCTAGGGCCTGGACCTGGGGCCTGGAGCCTGCGGTCTATGGCCTGAGCTGAGAGCCTGGGGCCTGGCGTCTGGGGCCTGAGACCCGGGGCCTGGGGCCTGGAGACTGAGAGCCTGGGGCCTGGTGTCTGGGGCCTGAGACCCGGGGCCTAGAACCGGGGCCTGGGGCCTAGAGCCTGCGGTCTATGGCCTGAGCTGAGAGCCTGGGGCCTGGCGTCTGGGGCCTGAGACCCGGGGCCTGGGGCCTGGAGACTGAGAGCCTGGGGCCTGGCGTCTGGGGCCTGAGACCCGGAGCGGGGCCTGGGGCCTGGAGCCTGCAGTCTATGGCCTGAGCTGAGAGCCTGGGGCCTGGCGTCTGGGGCCTGAGACCCGGGGCCTAGAACCGGGGCCTGGGGCCTGGAGCCTGCGGTCTATGGCCTGAGCTGAGAGCCTGGGGCCTGGCGTCTGGGGCCTGAGACCCGGGACCTAGAACCGGGGCCTGCGGCCTAGAGCCTGCAGTCTGTGGCCTGAGCTGAGAGCCTGGGGCCTGGCGTCTGGGGCCTGAGACCCGGGGCCTGGGGCCTGGGGCCTAGCGCCTGCGGTCTATGGCCTGAGCGGAGAGCCTGGGGCCTGGCGTCTGGGGCCTGAGACCCGGGGCCTAGAACCGGGGCCTGGGGCCTGGAGCCTGGAGCCTGCGGTCTATGGCCTGAGCTGAGAGCCTGGGGCCTGGCGTCTGGAGCCTGAGACCCGGGGCCTAGAACCGGGGCCTGGGGCCTGGAGCCTGAGAGCTGGGGGTTTGTTTGATGGGTGGGGGGATGGGAAACCATTTGCAAAGTGTCATTGGGTGTGGCAACATGAACCCCACAGGTTTGTACTTTCCGTTCTAACTCCGTCTTCCTGCCACGTGGTGCGTGTGACGGCAGTTGGAAGGTGAGGCACAACGTTGAAATGGCAAAGCCCAGGATGAGAACCAGCAGCAAGTACACCCGACAGGACAAATCCCCACAGTCTCCTGCTTTCAAAGTGTGGATAGTGATTGAAAATAGTACAGACCCAATTCCACTCCCACACCCCTTACACTGTCGGCTGGTAGGATGAGGTGTGGCCGAGCGCAGTGAGATCACCGTCAACCCCAGTATACAACAGATATAAACATCCCAACTGCTCCTGAGCTATACATCTGTCTATATCTTTCTCTGTGTTTTCTTTTTCACTAGCTCACCGTCCCTCTCTATCAACACCTCTCACTCCCTCTCCCTCTCTCACTCTGTCTCCTTCTCACTATCTTTCTCTACCCATACCATCTCTCTCCTATGAGATTCTCTGTCTATTTCCCTCTCTTTCTCCCTCTTGCTCATCTGTCACTTTATTTCCCTGACGTTCTTTCATACCCTTTCTCGCTGTCTCTCCCTCTATATCTCCCTCTCTGTCTCTTATGTCCTTCTCACTCTCCCTTTCTATCTCCCTCTTTCGCTTTCTGTGTCTCACTCAATCTTTCTCTCTCATTTACTTTTTTTTCATGTTGTCTCTCCCTCGCTCCCTGTTTTGATTTCTTTTTGGGTTCAATAAAGACTCATTTCTGAAAGAGAATGTTGTTTAATCTAAAGTCTTGTTCAAGACTTTCTACAGCTTTTTACAGAACACACTATGCTGTGATGCATCTAGAATCAAACTGAAAGTAAAACTCCTCTGGACTGCTTGTCTCTCACATGACCTCTGCTGGTCAGGCACAAGTAATCAAAAACACAGACAAATATGCTGTAAGGCATAAGTAATCAAACACAGACAAATATCATCACTATTTGCTGATATCATTACATCTCCCTTTCTTAAAACAAAAGTATTTTACTTTTAACTAACAACATTTAATGAACTTACATTATCATTATCATGATCAAGGTTTTTTACCCTTGCTTTGTGTGTTCACATGAAATATGTCAATACACTAGAACTTGAAGAAAGAATAAGATAACATTACTTCCTTCTTTAACAATAGTCCTTAAATTTGCTCAATGAGTCTCTCAGGAGGCTTCACGTGTCTTGAGGATTTTCTGATTGATTGTCCTTGAATCTGAGTTGTTGCCTCAGATGATTGGTTCTCAGCTGTGTGATCAGGTTGTTCACCAGTATCAGTCTCTTGACCTGCTGTGGCTGGTCCCATGAGAAGATCTCGACGATTTCTTCTCAGAACAGCACCCTCATCTGTCTGAATGGTGTATGATCTTGGTTGAACTTCACTCAGGACAGTTCCCTTCTGAGTCCATGTGTTTGTTTTGTCTTTCAACCTTACTTGGTCACCAGTGTGGAGTTCAGGTAGGTTTTGTGTTTCTCTGTCATAGTAGTACTTTTGCTTTTCTTTCTGTTGCTCTTTGAACTTCCTCACTTTCTCCCCCTCTTTTGTTTTCAGGAGGTTCTCCGGGATGGGTAGGTTTGACCATAGCCAACGTCCCATCAGGAGTTGGGCTGGTGACATACCACACTCGAGCGGCGTTGTGCGGTATACAATCATGCTTTGGTAGAAGTCAGTTCCACTGTCTTTTGCCTTGTACATCAGTCTTTTCACTGTCTGGACCGATTTTTCCACTAATCCATTGGACTGTGGATAGTGAGGACTTGACGTTGTGTGGACAAAGTCCTACTCTTTGGCAAAGTGTCGGAAATTTGCATTGTTAAACTGGGGTCCGTTGTCTGTGAAGACCTCGCTTGCCACGCCATGTCTGGAGAATATGGCTTTCATACTTCTTATCACAGCTTCTGCAGTGGTGATGTACAGTCTACAAACCTCTGGATACAGGGAGTAATAGTCTGTGATGACAAGATAGTCCTTCCCTTGACATACGAATAGGTCAGCGCCTACCTTCTGGTAAGGTCTGTCTGGTGCTGGGTGTGGCTTTAGTGGTTCTACCGGATTGCTTGCTCGATATTTCAGGCATATTGTGCAGTTTGACACCTCATTTGTCACATCTTGGTTGATTCGTGGCCAGTACATCACCTCTCGTACTCTTTTCTTACACTTTTCGATTCCCAGATGTCCTCCATGGATCTTTTTTAGCATCTCTCTTCTCAGACTCTTTGGGATAACTATTTTACTTCCTTTGTAGATGATGTCTTCGACCACTGATAGTTCCTCCCTGCAGTTCCAGTACTCTGCTATATCAGGTGAGCAGTCTTGCTTCATGTTGGGCCATCCATCCAAGATGCTTTTTCTCAGTCGTCTCATTGTTTCATCTTTGTTTGTCTCAGTCTTTATGAGCTCCATTTTTGCATCTGCTATGGGCAGTGCACTTGTGATCATGTCCACGTAGGCGTTCACTTTTTCATCCATTGTGGTGTTTGCGGGCTCACTTGGGTCAACAGCTCTGGATAACGTGTCTGCTGTATACCTCAGCTTACCCGGTGTGTACGCAACATTCAGTTCATCATAGACTGTCTCCTTCGCTTTCCACAACGAGGACTCTCTTTACCAGGTTCAGTCTCTCACAGGCTTTTAACCCTAGTATGGCTTGCACATCCTTTGGCACCACGATTAATGCTAGCGTGTGCTCTCTGTCCTTGTGTGTTACTTTGACAATGCATTTTCCTTTCACTGGTATATCAGTACCTGAGTATCTGGTCACTTTCACTTGTATTCCATGTAACTTTGGTCTGGGTCTAATTCTCTTAAAATCGGTCTCTGATATCACATTAACTTGTGCTCCAGTATCCAATTTAAATGGAATGTGTATGTCATTCACTTTTAGTGTCAACATCCAGTCTCTTTCTTCTCTTTTGTTTTCAGACACAACATCTACATAGAATTCCTCTATCTCGCTTTCATCTACTGTATGGACCTTGCTTTGTTGCGCTTGGTTCTTACAGCAACGGGCATAATGGTTGTTTTTGTTGCATCTATTGCATGTTTTACCATATGCTGGACACTTTCTTGGTGGATGCTGTGTACCGCATCGACTACATGACTTCCGATTGTCTCTTTCATTTTCGTTTGCTGGCCACGTCTCTTTTTTCACATTGGCGCTCTCTTTGTTAAACGGTTTGTATCCGTTCTTTCTCACTGCATCCACGTTGCAGCTACTGTCACTGAACAGCTCCTTTGCCTGCAACTTCACAGTCTCTGTAACCCTACACAGTGCTATGGCTTGTCCCAGGTCTAGATCTTGCTCTCTTAGCAGTCTTTCCCTTAGACCATTATCTGGAATACCACACACCAGTCTGTCTTTTATCAGCGAGTCTGTGAGTCCCCCAAATTCACACGATTTGCTCCGGTTTCTCAGTTCAGTCACATACTGATCAATAGTCTCGCCGATTTTCTGTACACGTGTGAAAAATTTGTGCCTCTCAAAGGTCACGTTGCGTTTAGGTATGCAGTAGGCCTCAAACTGTTCCATTATTTTATCTAGCTTCATTTTGTCTCCATCAACAGCAAATATGAAATTATTATATACCTCCAGCGCTGCATCACCCACGACATGTAAGAACACGGACGATTTTTGTTTATCACTTTTCTCGTCAGCTCTGATTGCCGCGAAATACAACTCTAAACGTTGTTTGAACCTTCTCCAATTTTCAGCCACATTACCTGTTAATTGAAGCGTCGCCGGTGGGTGTAAACCTTCCATTTTTTCACTTCGTTAGCTATTCTCTAATGGTAAGCAACGATGTTCTCTTCTGGCTTGCTAATATGTGGAGAGCTGATTTCGCTTACTTGCCACAACTGCTTTCACTGTCCCATCAAGTTACTAACTTCAGATTTTTTCTCTTTCAGCCACTTCTGACATCATGTTTTGATTTCTTTTTGGGTTCAATAAAGACTCATTTCTGAAAGAGAATGTTGTTTAATCTAAAGTCTTGTTCAAGACTTTCTACAGCTTTTTACAGAACACACTATGCTGTGATGCATCTAGAATCAAACTGAAAGTAAAACTCCTCTGGACTGCTTGTCTCTCACATGACCTCTGCTGGTCAGGCACAAGTAATCAAAAACACAGACAAATATGCTGTAAGGCATAAGTAATCAAACACAGACAAATATCATCACTATTTGCTGATATCATTACACTCCCTGTCTCCTTCTCTGCATCCCTCTGTATCTCCCTCTCTGTCTGATCCTTCTCTCTCTCACTCCCTCTCTCTGTTTCTCTCACCTATTTTTCACAATGTCTCTCCCTCGCACTCTGTCTTCTTCTCTGTCTCACTTTACCTCCCGCGTGCTCTACCTCACAATCTATCTCTCCCTCCCTTGCTTCTTTTTTAGAATCGTAGAATCATGGAATGGTTACAACACAGAAGGAGGCCATTCGGCCCATCGAGCCCGTGCCAGCTCTCTGCTAGAGCACTTCAGCTAGTCCCACTGCCCCCACCCCCCCCCCCGCCGCCCTTTCCCCGTAGCCCTGCAAATTTTTTTCCTTCAGGTACTTATCCAATTTCCTTTTGAAAGCGTGATTGAGTCTGCCGCCACCATCCTCTCAGGCAGTGAATTCCAGATCCTAACCACGCACTGTGTAAAAAAGTTTTTCCTCATGTCACCTTTGGTCCTTTTGCCAATCACCTTAAATCTGTGTCCTCTGGTTCTCGACCCTTCCGCCAATGGGAACAGTTTCTCTCTATCTACTCTGTCCAGACCCCTCATGATTTTGAACACCTCGATCAAATCTCTTCTCAACCTTCTCTGCTCCAAGGAGAACAACCCCAGCTTCTCCAGTCTATCCACATAACTGAAGTCCCTCAGCCCTGGAACCATTCTCGTAAATCTTTTCTGCACCCTCTCTAAGGCCTTCATATCCTTCCTAAAGTGCGGTGCCCAGAATTGGAAACAATACTCCAGTTGAGGCCAAACCATTGTTTTATAAAGGTTCATCATAACTTCCTTGCTTTTGTACTCTGTGGCCTAGAAATTCAGCAGCCTGCGCCACCAGTTTGCGCCCAAAGAGCGCACTCAGTGGCTTTTGCGCCACTGGCCACACCTACCGCGATATTTAGCGGGGCGCTAATGGCTGCGTTAGCCTGTAGCGCTGCGCCGCCACCGATGACGTCATCGGTGTGCGCAGCACCCTGCTCCCGCCCCGATGACCATATTTGGTCGCGCCCGCCTCTTCAGCGCCGGCCGCAAATAGCGACCGGTACACAGGGGCCTACCTGTGGCGGTAGTGGCGCTAGTTAAGGTGGAGGTGCGGCCGGCCGCTTTTTCGGCGGCCGCCTGCCAGCACCTCCGTCCCCGGCCTCCAACACCCCCCCCGTGGCATTGCCGGCTGTTTCCCGAGAGCCCGGCACTTCTCCTTGGTGCCGGGCTCATTTGCCGGCACTCGCGAGCGGGGATCGCGCTGTTGCAGGCACCTCCCCCTTAACAGTGGGAGGAAGGCCTGCAGTACCGCAGCGTGTGGCACTGCGGCCCTTAGCGCGCCGATATTCAGTTTCAGCGTCCCAAGCGGGGCGCGGGAAGCCTCGAGTAGCGGCCCGCTTCCATTTGGGGCGCAGAAACTGAATATCCGGATGGCGCAAGTGGCTCCGCTCGCAGCGGTAATTCCGGCGCTCAGGCGAGCTTGGCGCCCCAAATGGCACCCAACTGAATTTTTAGCTCTATGCCTCTATTTTCAAAAAAAGAAAGACAGACTTGCATTTATATAGCACCTTTCATGACCACAGGATGTTCCAAAGTGTTTCACAGTCACTGTTGTAATGTAGGAAACATGGCAGCCAATTTGCGCACAGCAAACTCCCACTATCAGCAATGAGATAATGATCCGATAATCTTTTTTTTAGTGATGTAGATTGAGGGATAAATGTTGTCCAGGACACCAGGGAGGACTCCCCTGCTCCTCTTCAAGTAGTGCCATGGGATCTTTTGCACCCGCCTGAGAGAGCAGACGGGGCCTCGGTTTAACATCTCATCCAAAAGACGGCATCTCCGACAGTGCAGCACTCCCTCAGCACTGCACTGGAGTGTCAGCCTAGATTTTTGTGTTCAGGTCCCTGGAGTGGGACTTAAACCCACAACCATTCTGGCTCCGAGGCGAGAGTGCTACCCACTGAGCCATGTCTTTCTCAGTATTGCTCTCTCTCTGTCCCTTTGTTGATGCCTCTATTTGCCTCCATCTCTTCCTATGAGTATTCTGCTTCAGCCTGCTCTGCCTTCCTCCCCTGTTATTCTCTTTTGATTCTTTCCCCAACAAAAACAGATTCCCGGCGGCCTCAGAGTGCTGTTGTGACTCTTTAGTCTTCCACAAGCTGCAGCCACCTGTTTCAAATTGGCAGCGAGACACTCCTGCATTCACCAGCCACCTGTCATCTTGATGTTATCCCAGAAGGTGACCATTTTTTTTTATCGAGATCTCAGTGAGTCCAGGAGAGGAGCTGCTGATTGTTTCCGCCGCACACTCAGTGCAGGCATTCTGCTGCTAGCCCTCAATCACCTTGTGCGTGGGTGTAAATTATTCAAGTGTTAATGCTGCTCCGTATCACAGAAAGCAGACCCTCTGTGTTTCAACAGAAACAGCCTCCTTTTATACAAACTAAACAGTGGTGCTGTCAAACCGCATTGTATTAAATAGGAGAGACTGGGAGAGGCAATCCCTCGGCCTGTGATACACGGAATAATCCACAGACATAGACCTGCTTCTCATGTGACAGATATTTATTTCTGTTTGTTTTATTGTTTTCATTTTTTATTAAAGGTGTCTGTAGCAAACCTTGCACATTGTGTCCCACACAGTCCACCGCATAGCTGACAGATATGTCCGTCTGACAGGGGAGTTATTCTGTGAAGGGAACTGAAGTGGAAATTCTAAAACAGTGTTTCCTGTAACCCCCCCTCTCCACCTCCCTCCGCTCCCTCCGCCCCCTCTCCACCTCCCTCCGCCCCCTCTCCACCTCCCTCCGCCCCCTCTCCACCTCCCTCCGCCCCCTCTCCACCTCCCTCCGCCCCCTCTCCATCTCCCTCTACCCACCCTCTCCACCTCCCTCCACCCCCTCTCCAACTCCCTCCGCCCCTCTCCACCTCCCTCCGCCCCCTCTCCAACTCCCTCCGCCCCCTCTCCACCTCCCTCCGCCCCCTCTCCATCCCCCTCCACCCCCTCTCCATCCCCCTCCGCCCCCTCTCCATCTCCCTCCGCCCCCTCTCCATCTCCCTCCGCCCCTCTCCATCCCCCTCCGCCCCCTCTCCATCTCCCTCCGCCCCCTCTCCATCTCCCTCCACCCCCTCTCCATCCCCCTCCACCCCCTCTCCATCCCCCTCCGCCCCCTCTCCATCTCCCTCCGCCCCCTCTCCACCTCCCTCCGCCCCCTCTCCACCTCCCTCCGCCCCCTCTCCATCTCCCTCTACCCACCCTCTCCACCTCCCTCCGCCCCCTCTCCACCTCCCTCCGCCCCCTCTCCACCTCCCTCCACCCCCTCTCCACCTCCCTCCACCCCCTCTCCAACTCCCTCCGCCCCCTCTCCACCTCCCTCCACCCCCCTCTCCACCTCCCTCCGCCCCCTCGCCACCTCCCTCCACCCCCTTTCCACCTCCCTCCGCCCCCTCGCCACCTCCCTCCACCCCCTCTCCACCTCCCTCCGCCCCCTCTCCACCTCCCTCCGCCCCCTCTCCATCTCCCTCCGCCCCCTCTCCACCTCCCTCCACCCCCTCGCCACCTCCCTCCACCCCCTCTCCACCTCCCTCTGCCCCCTCTCCACCTCCCTCCACCCCTCTCCATCTCCCTCCGCCCCCTCTCCACCTCCCTCCGCCCCTCTCCACCTCCCTCCGCCCCCTCTCCACCTCCCTCTCCCTCCACCCCCTCTCCCTCTCCCTCCACCCCCTCTCCATCTCCCTCCGCCCCCTCTCCACCTCCCTCCACCCCCTCTCCCTCTGCCCCCTCTCCACCTCCCTCCACCCCCTCTCCACCTCCCTCCACCCCCTCTCCACCTCCCTCCGCCCCCTCTCCATCTCCCTCCACCCCCTCTCCCTCACCCTCCACCCCTTCTCCATCTCTCTCCGCCCCCTCTCCACCTCTCTCCACTCCCTCTCCACCTCCCTCCGCCCCCTCTCCCTCCACCCCCTCTCCATCACCTTCCGCTCCCTCTCCATCTCCCTCCACCCCCTCTCCATCTCCCTCCACCCCCTCTCCATCTCCCTCCACCCCCTCTCCACCTCCCTCCGCCCCTCTCCATCTCCCTCTGCCCCCTCTCCATCTCCCTCCGCCCCCCTCTCCATCTCCCTCCGCCCCTCTCCATCTCCCTCCGCCCCTCTCCACCTCCCTCCGCCCCCTCTCCATCTCCCTCCGCCCCTCTCCACCTCCCTCCGCCCCCTCTCCATCTCCCTCCGCCCCCTCTCCACCTCCCTCCGCCCCCTCTCCATCTCCCTCCGCCCCCTCTCCATCTCCCTCCGCCCCCCTCTCCACCTCCCTCCGCCCCCTCTCCATCTCCCTCCGCCCCCTCTCCATCTCCCTCCGCCCCCTCTCCATCTCCCTCCGCCCCCTCTCCATCTCCCTCCGCCCCCTCTCCACCTCCCTCCACCCCCTCTCCACCTCCCTCCACCCCCTCTCCATCTCCCTCCGCCCCCTCTCCATCTCCCTCCGCCCCCCTCTCCATCTCCCTCCGCCCCCTCTCCATCTCCCTCCGCCCCTCTCCACCTCCCTCCGCCCCCTCTCCACCTCCCTCCGCCCCCTCTCCACCTCCCTCCGCCCCCTCTCCATCTCCCTCCGCCCCTCTCCACCTCCCTCCGCTCCCTCTCCATCTCCCTCCGCCCCCTCTCCATCTCCCTCCACCCCCTCTCCACCTCCCTCCACCCCCTCTCCATCTCCCTCCGCCCCCTCTCCATCTCCCGCCGCCCCCTCTCCACCTCCCTCCGCCCCCTCTCCATCTCCCTCTACCCACCCTCTCCATCTCCCTATATTTCCATCTCCATCTTCCTGGCATTTCCCTCACGAGAGTCTTAGATCAAAACAATTGTTTTAGTGAAGGGCTTTCACTGCTGCAATGAATCCTGGGATACCCCTGCCGCCATGCCACATTTTGTTATCCTTCTGCTCCTGGTGGGAGTGGACACCTCAGGTGGACAGCTTGCAACTGATAATCTCACACCTTGGATGTGGCTCTGGTGTGGTCATCAATGAGTGTAAAGATGACAAGCGATGATTGGACCTTCTAGAACTCATTACAATCGCACATTACTCAAAAAGTCTGGACAAGTTTTTGTCAGAGGAGGATGAAAGGTTGAAAATGACCTTGAAACTCCAGAGAGGCTATGGGAGGTTTTCTGAGCGTTTGCTGGAGGTGGTATGGCTGGCAGTGCTTTGTAATCATTGTTCTGTTCTCTCGGAATGTGAGGATTGAATCTCGGCCTTTTCATGCGCTCTGTAATAGCAAACGGCAGTCTCTATTCTGCTGGGATTCTCCAGACCTCTAACAGAGGTACAATCAGTAACACATCAGTGGCATTTCACCTCCCAGGGCTACCGTCTCACAGATACAATCACAATGTGAAACAGCTCAGACCTTTATTGGTTTAACTGTGGGAGCTGGAGACAAGTCCCTAATCAAGTTTCGCACAAACTCATAAAAGAGAGGGAAAATGCCTATTTTCTGCCACAGGCAAAGCTCAACTGAATCACTGGCGTTGGAGGAGGACTCAGGTGTCAGTTGACTGTCATGTGGTCCCATCCTCATTCCTGCCACCAAGGCCCATAAGGTATTGTGTCTATATTTGGGTTGGTGACTCTCTCGGCCAGACTTGGAAATATATCGGCCGTTCCTTCATCGTCGCTGGGTCAAAATCCTGGAACTCCCTCCCTAACAGCACTGTGGGAGCACCTTCACCACATGGACTGCAGTGGTTCAAGAAGAAGGCTCACCACCACCTTCTCAAGGACAACTAGTGGATGGGCAATAAATGCCCTGCCTTGCCCACATCCCGAGAAAGAAAAACGATAGCGTCTCGCACTGTAGTGAGAACAGATTCTTCCTCAGAACTTAAAATCTAGTATCAGCAATGGTGACCATGAAACTATCAGATTGTCATAAAAACCCACCTGGTTCACTAACATCCTTCAGGAAGGGAAGTCTACCATCCTTACCCGGTCTGGCCGATACATCACTCCAGACCCACAGCAATGTGGTTGACACATAACTGCCCTCTGAAATGGCCCAGCGAGCCACTCAGTTGTACAAAACCTGCTACAAAAAGCACTAATAAGCATAAAACCAGACGGTCTACCCGGCATCGACCAAGGCACCAGCTTCAGACATGACAACAGCACACCCAGCCCAGTCGACCCTGTAAAGTCCTCCCCACTAACATCTGGGGACTTGTGCCAGAATTGGGAGAACTGTCCCACAGACTGGTCAAGCAGCAGCCTGACATAGTCATACTCACAGAATCATACCTTTCAGCCAATGTCCCGAACTCCTCCATCACCATCCCTGCGTATGTCCTGTCCCACCGGCAGGACAGACCCACCAGGGGTGGCGGCACAGTGGTATACAGTCGGGAAGGAGTGGTCCTGGGAGTCCTCAACATTGACTCCAGACCCCATGAAGTCTCATGGCTTCAGGTCAAGCATGGGCAAGGAAACCTCCTGCTGATTACCACCTACTGCCCTCCCTCAGCTGATGAATCAGTACTCCTCCATGTTGAACACCACTTGGAAGAATCACTGAGGGTAGCAAGGGCACAGAATGTACTCTGGGTGAGGGACATCAGTATCCATCACCAAGAGTGGCTCGGTAGCACCACTACTGACCGAGCTGGCCGAGTCCTGAAGGACATAACTGCCATACTGGGCCTGTGACAGGTGGTGAGAGAACCAACAGGAGGGACAAACCTACTTGCCCTCGTCCTCACCAATCTACCGGTCACAGATGCATCTGTCCATGACAGTATTGGTAGGAGTGACCACCACACAGTCCTTGTGGAGACAAAGTCCCATCTTCACACTGAGGACACCCTCCATCGTGTTGTGTGGCACTACCACAGTGTTAAATGGGATAGAATCAGAACAGATCTAGCAGCTCAAAACTGGGCATCCATGAGGAGCTGTGGGCCATCAGCAGCAGCAGAATTGTATTCCACCACAATCTGTAACCACATGGCCTAGCATATACCTCACTCTACCATTACCATCAAGCCAGGGGACCAACCCTGCTTCAATGAAGAGTATAGAAGAGCATGCCAGGAGCAGCACCAGGCATACCTAAAAATGAGGTGTCAACCTGGGAAGCAGCAACACAGGACTACATGCATGCTAAACAGCGGAAGCAGCATGCTATAGACAGGGCTAAGCGATCCCACAAACAACGGATCCGATCAAAGCTCTGCAGTCCTACCACATCCAGTCGTGAATGGTGGTGACAATTAAACTACCAGGAGGAGGAGGCTCCATGAATATCCCCATCCTCAATGATGGTGGAGCCCAGCACACAAGTGCAAAAGACAAGGCTGAAGCATTTGCAACCACCTTCAGCCAAAAGTGCCGAGTGGATGATCCATATCGGCCTCCTCCTGAGGTCCCTACCATCACAGAAGCCAGTCTTCAGCCAATTCGATTCACTCCACGTGATATCAAGAAACAGCTGAGCGCACTGGATACAGCAAAGGCTATGGGCCCCGACAACATCCCAGTTGTCGTGCTGAAGACTTGTGCTCCAGAACTAGCCATGCCTCTAGCCAAGCTGTTCCAGTACAGCTACAATGCTGGAATCTACCCAACAATGTGCAAAACTGCCCAGATATGTCCTGTCCACAAAAAGCAGGACAAATCCAATCTGGCCATTTACCGCCCCATCAGTCTACTCTCAATCACCAGCAAAGTGATGGAAGGCGTCATCGACAATGCTATCAAGCGGCACTTACTCACCAATAACCTGCTCACTGATGCCCAGTTTGGGTTCCACCAGGACCACTCGGCTCCCGACCTCATTACAGCCTTGATCCAAACATGGACAAAAGAGCTGAATTTCAGAGGTGAGGTGAGAGTGACTGCCCGGGACATCAAGGCAGCATTTGAGCGAGTGTGGTATCAAGGAGCCCCAGTAAAATTGAAGTCAATGGGAATCAGGGGAAAACTCTCCACTGGCTGGAGTCATACCTTACAAAGGAAGATGGTTGTGGTTGTTGGAGGTCAATCATCTCAGCCCTAAGACATCGCTGTAGGAGTTCCTCAGGGCAGTGTCCTAGGACCAACTATCTTCAGATGCTTCATCAATGAACTTCCCTCCAACATAAGGTCAGAAGTGGGGATGTTCGCTGATGACTGCACAGTGTTCAGTGCCATTCGCAACTCTTCAGATAATGAAGCAGTACATGCCCGAATGCAGCAAGACCTAGATGACATTCAGGCTTGTGCTGATAAGTAGCAAGTAACATTCACACCACACAAGTGCCAGGCAATGACTATCTCCAACAAGCGAGAGTCTAACCACCACCCCTCGAAATTCAACGGCATTACTATCGCCGAATCCTCCACCATCAACATCCTGGGGGGTCACCACTGACCAGAAAATTAACTGGTCAGTGGTGACCCCCAGGAGGTGGAAACAAGAGCAGGTCAAAAGCTTGGGTATTCTGCGGCAAGTGTCTCACCTCCTGACTCCCCAAAGCCTTTTCACCATCTACAAGGCACAAGTAAGGAGTGAGATGGAATACTCTCCACTTGCCTGGATGAGTGCAGCTCCAACAACACTCAAGAAGCTCGACACAATCCAGGACAAAGCAGCCCGCTTGATTGGCACCCCATCCACCACTTAAACATTCATTCCTCCACCACCAGCGTACCGTGGCTGCAGTGTGCACCATCTTTTTATTTATTTATTTATTTATTTATTATTCATTGATGGAATGTGGGCATCGCTGGCTGGCTAGGCCTGCATTTAGTGCCCGTCCCTAATTGCCCTTGAGAAGATGGTGGTGAGCCGCCTTCTTGAACCGCTGCAGTCCATATGGTGTAGGTACACCCACAATGCTGTTAGGAAGGGAGTTCCAGGATTTTGGCCCAGTGACAGTGAAGGAACGGCGATACAGGTCCAAGTCAGGGTGGTGTGTGGCTTGGAGGGGAACTTGTAGGTGGTGATGTTCCCATGCGTCTGCTGCCCTTGTCCTTCGAAGTGGTGGAGGTCGCGGGTTTGGAAGGTGCTGTTGAAGAAGCCTTGGCAAGTTGCTGCAGTGCATCTTGTAGATGGTACACACTGCAGCCACGGTGCGCCGGTGGTGGAGGGAGTGAATGTTTAAGGTGGTGGATGGAGTGCCAATCAAGCGGGCTGCTTTATCCTGACTTGCACTGCAGCAACTCGCCAAGGTTTCTTCGGCAGCACCTCCCAAACCCACGGCCTCTACCACCTAGATGGACAAGGCCAGCAGGCGCATGGGGAACACCACCACCTCCAAGTTCCCCTCCAAGTCACACACCATCCTGACTTGGAAATATATCGGCCGTTCCTTCATCGTCGCTGGGTCAAAATCCTGGAACTCCCTCCCTAACAGCACTGTGGGAGCACCTTCACCACACAGGATGGACACTAAATGCGGTCTTGACAGCCTCGCCTACACATCCCAAGAACCAATGTTAAAAAATTGCCCAGCCAATCTGAACACCGATTATTCCACAAACAGCCTTAAGTTGAATGACTGTTTTTTTGGTGTTGTTTGAGGGAGGAGTGTTGCCCAGGTCAGTGGGTGAACTCGTCTGGTTTTTCTTCAAATAGTGCCTTGGGGCTTTTAACATCCACCTGAACAGGCAGACCGATGCACGGTTTAACGTCTCATCCAAAGGACGTCACCTCTGACAGTGATCTCTCAGAGTGTCAGCCTAGAGTGTGGGCCTCAAATCTCTGGAGTGGGACTTAGACCCCACGACCTTCTGGGTCAGAGGCCAGAGTGCATCCTACTCAGCCCAGTAGACAACCTAAGCATTGCCTGCAATGGAGTACGCACTCTCGACCTGTAGGGACAATATCCTGCGGACCTGATGTGAATTGGAGCACTTGCGGCTGTATCCATCAGTGTGACTGTGCATTGCACAAGCAGTGAACTACCAGCCAGTTCCTGAGATCCTAAACAGGATGATACATGAGATAGTTTTGCAGTTTACTAAAGCCTTTTTACTCTGCAAGGTCCCTCTGGTTTCCTCACTTTGATTCTATTTCTGCCAGCTATTTCCCCTCCAAGCCTCTTTGGTCAGAGGTGAGGTTGTGGCAAAGCCCCAATCCCTTACTTCCCTCATTCATATTCCATCCTGATGTCCAACAGAGCAGAGCGGCCAATTATCACCTGAGGACAGCACCTCATTAGAGATAACTACGCAAGTCCTGATTATGCCCTCCAGAAAGGGAAGACAGTTTATTGACTACAGCCTCATAGAAATAACTGAACACTCTGCTTGTGAACCCAGTTCAGCAGGCAGCTCACATAGACAAATCTTTCCTCCATTATGAACATACGAAAATGATGGGCAGGAAAAGACCAGCTGGTCCCTCAAGCCTGTCCCATGCAGGGGAGTTCTCCCCGGTGTCCTGGCCAATATTTATCCCTCAACCAACATAACAGATAACCTGGTCATTATCACATTGCTGTTTGTGGGAGCTTGCTGTGCGCAAATTGGCTGCCGCGTTTCCCACATTACAACAGTGACGACAGTTCAAATAGTACTTCATTGGCTGTAAAGAGCTTTAAGATGTCCGGTGGTCGTGAAAGGCGCTATAGAAATGCAAGTCTTTCTTTCTTTCATGAAGAGGGGAGCTTCATGACTGGACATTTCCTATCCGCCTCCCCCACCCACCCCGTGACGCCCCCCGCCCCCGCCTCCCCCCACAGCCATGTGATCTCCTGGGAGAGACAAAGACAGAGAGAACAACCCAGGGTCAAGAAGGGAAAAAATAATCTGGAAAATTCCTGTCTGACCTCCTCAGGAGATCGGAACCAGTCCGGGAGGTCACACGAACAAGGGCTAACTGTAAAGCCACTCACCTTTTATATAGTTAGTCAAGAACCGGTCCAGCTCTCCACTTGAAGGCCGAGAGTCAGCATCCATCACACCAGACGGCAGCACATTCCAGAGGCTCACTCTCACTACTCTCTGGGAAAAGAAGATTCGCCCAACATCCAGTCTATTCCTACTCTTACATAGTTTAAACGCGTGTCCCCTGATCCTCCCCATTCTGTCATACTGGAAAAATCGATCAACAGCCATGCTGACCAGCCCTGTCGATTCCTATTCATTGTAACTGTCCTCAGAACAAAGGAGTGATTTAAAACTAAACCATACACCTGCACTAAACAGGTAAGGCATCTTAATTAGCATTTGTGACAGAATCACTAATATTATAATTTGACAACCTGCCCATGACTACATATTTTTGAATGATTTAAAGAGTTGAATTTGGTGTCAGTTCTGTTGCTTCTGTCAAGGCGTTTATTGCGTAGCTGAACGGAGTGTGGCCGCAGCCCACATGATCACCGATCTGGACATTGGTCCTGCCCTGAGTCCCCAAACCTGACAGGTTGATTTTCTGCACTGAGTGATAACACCGGGTTAACATCAACATAGGAAGCCCAGAGTCACAGCTGGTGCTGTGCTGCGGGGAAGCACCTGGGCTCTGCTCGACAACTCTCCACAGCGGAGATCAGGAACTCCCTCTGAGGAAGATCAGGTCCATCAGTTCGTGGTACTATGTGTTAGTCTCTGTGTCCTGTTATGCAATTCCAGTTTGTTGCTGTTAAGCACGCTACACATAATGGGCTGGATTTTGCGTTCAGTGGTGAATGAGCGGCGCCAGCCGCTTGCTGCACTGCACTTGCCCCTCTGCCACCTCTCCCCCCCACCAATCCTCTCTGCGCCCCCCCCACCCATCTATCCCCTGGCCTTCTCCGCACAGAGCCGAGGAAAGCGTGCCAGTGCCGGCTGCAGTCGCCCGCACGGTTTGGTACTGCGTATGCGCGACCGGATCGAGTACACGTGTGTAGTACCAAACGGGGGCGCATGCGCAGAGGGACCAGAACACTGTGGAAATAATCACATTAGACTTTCTTTGGGCTTTTGCACTGGAGGTTCCTGTCAGCCAGCCATCCCAAAAGCGCGACACCCTCTACAGGGCATCTGGGACCTGTGCGAACAGGGCAAGCTACTGTGTGTCTCTTTAACCAATCAGATTGAAGAATCGTTAACGAGCCGCGCAGAGTCTGAACCAGGAAGTGTCGGTTCGAATATTGAATTCAATGTCAGATCAGGCACAGAAGGTGAAATAAAGAGAGGAAAAGAAAGATTGCATTAAAAAAGAGAGATAAAAGAAAAAGTTAAAACAATTTATTTAAATTTTTCTATTTTTTAAAATCTCCAACAATAATTAAAAGTTGACGGAATGAGACTCCATACTTGTAAAAGTTTGTTTTCAGTGCCAGAGAGGTTGTTTGCCAATAATTAAGACTTATCATGCCGTTAAGAGGGTACTTACACTGGAATGGACAAGCCCTGACATTTTCTTGCAAGATTAGTGTGTATATATCAGGTAAGTACAGCAAATTCACACCGTTCCGTGTGTTTCGATGCCGAGTCTCTCGGCGAGATATCGTTAAGGCGCAGCTTATGGAGGAGCTGGGCATCTCAGACAGCAACTTCTGGATTTCCACGTTTCACTGCGCATGTGCGGACGCCGGAAGTTGCTGTTACCCTCACCGTTATTTCTACTGCAAACTCCAGCCCAATCTAGTGGAGAACCCTGCAATGATGGACATACTGCAGCTTTTTACAAGCCCCGGGAGACTTAACGTCTTGAATTGATGATCACGGTGAGAGTCAGCAAATTCTCTGCCCCAGAATGGATCCTAAAATGTTAAAGCAACTGTAAATGAATTTCCCAGCTTCTGAGAGCGCAGGAATAATTCACGTTGTGTGTTACGGATTTGGATTTAACTGACAAACAACCACTTTACTGAGCTGTGAAATTACCTTCCCTCCCAGTATTGCAAGTTCTCTATGTAATTTTAATAATCAGTAACAACTCGCTGATCACTTTGTTTTTCATTATGTATTTTTCTCCTGTCCACTGCCTCGCTTTTCCTTTTTGCTCTCTGTCTATCTCTCTGTCTCTCTGGGGGCGATTTTGCCAGCCCTGGGGAGGCGGGACTGCCGGGAAAATGGCAGAATCTGGGGGCGGGTACCCATCCCGCCCCCCAACACGCCTCCGTGCCATCTTCCCAGGAGGCGGGTAGCCGACCCGCGCTAGGAGCCGCCTCCCCGAGGCGGGAAGGGGATTAATGTCAATTAACTGCCTGTTAACAGGTAGTTAACAGGCAGTTTTTTGGCTAATCCCTATTTTGAGCCCTAAAGTGCGGGCTTCCCGACGGCTCCGAACCTCGTCAGGGTCAACGAGGCGGGCCGTCGGTCTGCGGGGGTCAGAGGGGCCGAGATGTCCAGTGTGTAGGTGAGTGATGGGTGCATGTGTGCAGAGGTGAGTGTGTGAGGTGTGTGTAAAGTGTTTTAATAAGTTTTACTTACCTTTACTTCTTCCTGCAGGTTTCCTCCCTTCAGGTCTCGGGAGTCCCTCAGCTCACCGGCACAGAAAGCAGAATGGCCACTGAACTATCAAAATCTGCAGCCTTCTGCTTTCTGCTCAGGAAGGCTTTCTATTGAGCCTTCAGTAAACACTCAACTTAGAGGACAGATTGTCAGTGTTTGACAGCTTCACAGAGCCATCAAACATTGACATTTCATCTGTCAAAAGCTCTTGACAGATGAAACGTCACTCACTGACGTCACCTGTAGCCGGCTTTCCCTTAATTGGCCTGCTAAGTGGGCTTAACAAAGTCAATCAAGGAAAAATAGTGTGGTTTGGCCACAAGGCGGGACTAAAACCCGACAAGTGGGAGTCCCGCCTCCAAAAGCTCCCCATTGACATAATCCAGCCCTCTGTCTCTTTCTCTCTCTCTCATAAGAATGTAAGAACATAAGAATTAGGAGCAGGAGCAGGTCATACAGCCCCTCGTGCCTGCTCCTTCATTCAGTAAGATCATGGCTGATCTTTGACCTCAACTCCACTTTTCTGTGTAAAAAATCAACATGTTGCGTTGCATCACCATACGGCAAAAGTGAGGCATTTTGTCTAGTTTTAGCTTGGCTTTGCTTCCACTAATTCAGCCACTGTACATAAGGAGTTAAAAACCAGCTGCATTCACAGACACTTTAAATCAAAACAAGTCTTGAGAGTTATTTGGCTATGTCTGGGCAAATGTGCTTGAGGGAGGAACCCAGCCTCACAATTCAAACTTAAACTTCCTGTGGTGTTAGCAAATACAGGTGCCTGCTTGGCAGCTTCTTATTAATCTAGGAGACAGTGCGACGGGGTGGGGATGATTTTTGACTTCCGGCTCCCTGTATTTCACCTGGCCAGCTTTTGGAAATCGGAGGGGAAGGGGATGTGGGGTGCTGGGTGGATCACCTTAGCTACCACATTAATGTCCAAGGCCTGGCTGAGGCAAAGTTTCTTGGAACAGGCAGTTTAAATATGCAAATTGGGGGCTTCCAAGGTCCAAGTGGGCAAACATGCCCACTCTGCCCACTTGTGCCAGGAGTTGATTGACCTAACACGCGATCCTTAAAGGGACCACAGGAGGCCGCTCGCCCAAAAAAACGAGTGTTGCTCCCGAGCCTACAAAATGAAACTCCAGCCCATTCGAGGCCTCCCCGTCCTCCTCGTCACACCCACCCTGCCCCCAGACCCGACCTGACAGCCAACCAGATCAGCCAGATCAGCCCGGTAGCTGACCGACTTCGCATTCTCCCATAACCCGCAAGCTCACCAGGGGGGCGGTCAAACAAGGCTCGAACTGAAAAACTGGTGCGGGTCTCCCAACTGAGCGAGCAACACGGATGCTAAGCCTACTTCATGCCTGTTTTGGCCGTAAGTCTGAAGATCGGCCCAGTCACTCAAACAGCAGCAACAACATTAAATGTCCCAAGGCCCTTCACGGGAGCAATTATCAGACAAAATTTGACATCGAGCCACATCAGGAGATATGAGGACTGGTGACCAAATGCTTGGTCAAAGAGGTAGGTTTTAAGGAGCGGCTCAAAGGAGGAGAGAGAGTGGGAGAGGCGGAGAAGTTTAGAGAGAGAATTCCAAAGCTTAGGGCCCAGGCAGCTGAAGGCACGGCCAACAATAATGGCCCAGAAATTCGGGTCGGGGGCTTCCCGCGGGTGTAAGCCCCCGACCTGCACTTACCTTGCGCGCCGGCCGTTGAGCTGCGGGCCCCCGTGGAATTCCGATCCGGGGCCTGGTCCAGCTGCCGGCGCGCAGTGCTTGCGTATCCCAGGGACGCAGTTAGTTCGATGCGTCCCCTGGGATCACGTGGGCCATGGGCAGCCAATCGGAGCAGGGAATGCTCCATTCATAAGTCTGACAGGAAGTGCTGTCAAGACTTATAAATACTACGGCCCCAAAATAGCATTAAATCTTCAAATAAATTTTTTTTTAAATCACATTTTTAAAATCTATATATATAAAAGGATATGTCTATCTGTCTGTCTCTCTGTCTGTCTCTCTGGCCGGTTATACAATCAAAAGTTATAGAGCGTACCTACACATATGTTATATCAAAAGAAAGCTCATCATTAGGGGACTCTTGTAGGCGTATTTAATTTTTGCTCGGACAAAAATTGTGCCGACGGTCGGACAAAAATTGTGCCGACGGTATCCAGAAAACGTTCAAAATTCCTCTCATTATCCGCTCATTTGCATCGAGTGGGGGCGGGTTCATTGTGTGTGCGGGCGGGCCATCCTACAGTTGAGTGACGTGATGATTGACCAATCCTACAGTTCAGTGACCTGACGGTTGACCAATCGTGCGTGTGTGGGCGGGCCTTATCATTCTGAACCGAGGTGAGTCGCCGCCATCTTGATTCCAAACTTTTCATTTCTTTTTCCCACTTTCTGCGTGTTTCTTTTCAAATCTACATTTCCAGCAAAAAAAAAGTTGCTTTTAAAACACAAATTGTTTTTAAAAAAAGTTAATTAATTTGTAAATCTTTTCTCTAACATCTAGAATTTTCCTACCTTTCACCGTTTTTCCAGGCCTGTAAGCCTGGGCCTCTGTTGCCCAGCTACGCCCGAGCTAGGCACCACCCGTCGCGCTCAACAAGCGGCTCGCGATCGCCTCCATCTTTGTGAAGGCTGGAGGGGGCGGGCCTGAGCCGAGCGTCGCCACCACCGCCATCTTAGTAAAGGCGGGTGGGGCAGGAGTCAGCGCGCGCGACTTGAGTCCGGCCGGGCCTCACGCGGTAGGCGTCTCTCTCTCTGCTCTTCAAGCCGGCTCGGGTGGGGGGCGGGGCTCGTGAGATCGGGCCTCGGGAGATCGGGGGGCAGGGCTCGCGACATCGGGAGATCGGGGGGCGGGACATCGGGAGATTGAGGGGCGGTGTTAAGTCTGTGTGTTACAGTGAGAATTACTACACAGACCACAAGAGTAAATTTTAACAGGTCTTTACTAATCGAAGGTCCGGGCTGAACTGCCCAATAAATCATTACACAGCACTTATATACCGGTGTGGTCACCGCCGGTATTACAGTATACAGCAGCCAAGATAAAGTAGTGCAACCCTTAAAATAGTTCTCTTAAAGGTGGAACGGTTACATACACTACAATCCTCCCTTTTTAGCTTAACCGTATATATTCCCCATTAAACATAACATCATAACATATATACACAACTTCATGTAAAAACAGTTCACAGATTCAGTCTCTCTGGAGGCTTCCTGACTCAGTCCGGATAACGCCTCGGTGGTGTAGTAGTTTTCGGTGGTGTAGTAGGTTCTCGTTGCTGGGGTGACTCATCTAATAGTCCTTCACTGGGCTTAACAGCTTGAACTTTCGTAACTTCAGAACCAGCATTGCTGACTTCTAAAGGCTCGAGTACCTTGGGAAGTTTTTCTACTTCCAGACTGATTTGGCTCAGTTTGGAGGGACCACGTGCGTGACCTGGTAGGGGTGATAATAGTTCAGATGAGTCATCATCTTCTGCTTCTTCTCTATTGTCTTCTATTTCCTCCATCACTTCAGCTTTTGCCTCTGCCACCAATTCCCTGAGTGGCTTATTACTACTGACACTGCTCACAAAAGGGTGCTCTTTCTTCTTAGCTTTCAACTGATCGATGAATTTGACATATTCCCTTTCTTGCTCAGCTTTGATTCGTTTGGCCTCATCGCGCAGACGGTTTGTGTGTTCCTGATCCATTTTCTCAATCAGCTGCTTCTGCTGTCTTCCCAGATTCTCCAACTCTGTGTCAAAGAACTTTTTCTTTGCATTCATCTCTTGCTCAAAACGGCGAATCATTTGTTCTAATTGCTGTTGTAGTTTGAGATTGAGTTGAGTTCGAGCCCGGTGTTCCTCAGAAATGTGCATGTCTGTAGACTGGACAGACTCAGAATTCTCTGTCAAACTATGTTGTTGTTCAGTGGAATTCTGTTCTGATACTTTGTTCTCTTCTGAAGCATTTATGCAGTCCTTCGTTTTTCCATCATTAGTCTGCAAGTCCATTTTAGACTTGTCTTTTGCACATGGGCTGGTCTTACCATCATCAGTTCCAGAGTCTGAGCTGATTGTCTTCACCGAGTTCTCACTCTCTGCTTTGTCACTGTCCCATATTCTGAACAATCGGGAGTGCCAGTCCATATTTATTTTCCTGATCCACTCCCGTCCCAGAAGTGGTGGACCTCCCTCAGGTAGTACATATATGTCCATTCCTTGGTGTTCTTTGCCCTTGTGTATCACCTTGACTTTTATCTTTCCGATGGGGTATACTCTTTGCCCCGTGTATGTCTTTAATACTATCTCCGTATCCCGTAGGGGAATATGTGTGAATAACCTTTTGTAATCTTGCTTATTCATGACCGTCAACGCCGATCCGGTGTCCAATTCCATCTTCACTTGGACTCCTGCTATCTGCAGTGTGACCCAGATAGTTTGTCGGTCAGCTTCCTTACTCACATTGTGAATTCTCAGACTACCCAGTTCCTTGCTGTTGGAGTCTGAATCCGAATTCTGTTCATCCGAACTCTTCTCAGCCACCTTATGTACCTTTCTGCACTTTTCCTGCGGTGACTTTTTGTTGCTGGTCTTCTTTCCTGACCGGCATACTTTAGCTATGTGACCAAGCTTGCCACATTTTCTACATCCCTGGTTTTTAAACCAGCATTGGTTCTGATCGTGTGTTGTCTTCCCACAACGATAACATTTCGTTGTAACCAAAGCCATTTGATCTACGCTGAGTACCACTGCCTTCAGCTGCATTTCCGCAGTGCCTCTCGCTGCGGCTTCGTGCGATGCTGCAATAGTGACAGCCTTATCAAGTGTAAGATCATTCTCTTCAAGCAGCCGCTTTTGTGTTCCTTCTTTCGACAATCCACACACGAATTTGTCTCTCAGTGCCTCTGTCAGACTTTTCCCAAACTGACAGTATTTCGCTAGCTTACGCAGTTCAATTAAATACTCCGCGTTGCTTTCCTCTTTCAGTTGCGTTCTCGCATAAAATTTAAATCGTTCCGCTAACATCAGCGGTGTGGGGTTCAAATGATTTTTCAGGACAGCAACAATTTTAGCGAAAGTCTGATCCGCCGGTTTAGCTGGTGATAGAAGATGCTTCAATAGCCCGTATGTCTTCGCACCCATTGAGTTTAGTAAGGTTAGTGCTTTATCTTCATCTGATATTTTATTTGCCTTACAATATATCTCTATGCGTTCTACATACGTGGCCCAATCTTCAACATCGGGATCGAAATCGTTGATGTTACCACGCTTAGGCATCCTCGCAATCTTCTTGAGAAACAAAAAGAAATTTTTCTTTAACTTTTTTTTTCAAAATGGCGGTTTCCCGCGCTTGTCTTCTTCCCCGCCTACGAAAATGGCGGCTTCCCGCGTTTGCCTTTCTCCCCCGCTGGCTGTAATGGCGATTGCCGTATTGCTGCGTTCGCCCTCCCCAGCGGTTTTCAAATCGTGCCTCCCAGCCCCTCTTGCAGTCCGGTCCTTTCCCCCGGCTGCGGCTGAGTTCTCCGCGTTTTTAAAAAAAAAAAATTCTCCCGCGCCTTACGCTGACCCGGTCGCTGCGCCTCGCGGCCTCGGTAGCTGCCCGGCCTTTCTCACCGGTCGCGGTCGAGCTCTCTCTCAACGCTGTTGCGTCTCCCAGCCCGCTTGCAGCCCGGTCTTTTACACCGGCTGCGTTTGTCGCGGTCGAGCTCTCTCTCGACGCTGTTGCGTCTCCCAGCCCGCTTGCAGCCCGGTCTTTTACACCGGCTGCATTTGCATTCACCGCGGCTCCCGTGCCTTACGCTGCCCCAGTCTCAGCGCCTCTGGCCCCGACTTCTGTCCGGCTCTTTTCCCCAGCCGTGGTCGAGTTCTCCGCCCTTATATCCTCCGTTTTTCCCTCCCCTACTTCACAGCCAACGTGACCGACTTGCTGCTCGTCGCTGATCGGCTTACCCACCACCGTGATAGAAGGGATGATCACTGCCTGTTGCTGATGGAAGGCTTCGTGTCAGAATTCTTCCTTTGCTCTGCAGACCCGAGTCTTTTCTCAGCAGAATGATGAGGGCGGATGCCTCTTCTCGACGCCCGTTAAACTGCCTTGGATGTATCTCTGCCGCAGGGTAAGATCGTACTCGTCGCCACTGTTAAGTCTGTGTGTTATAGTGAGAATTACTACACAGACCACAAGAGTAAATTTTAACAGGTCTTTACTAATCGAAGGTCCGGGCTGAACTGCCCAGTAAATCATTACACAGCACTTATATACCGGTGTGGTCACCACCGGTATTACAGTATACAGCAGCCAAGATAAAGTAGTGCAACCCTTAAAATAGTTCTCTTAAAGGTGGAACGGTTACATACACTACAGGCGGGACATCGGGAGATTGGGGGGCGGGGCTCGGGGACTCCCCCCCTCCCCCCCCCCTTCCTTCCCCCTTCCCCCCCATCGCCGGCAGAGGGGAGAGAGTCTGCTGGCTCCCCCTCCCTTTCTCCCCCCCTCCTTCCCCCCCTCCCCTCCCCCCCTCCCCTCCCCCCTCTCCCCCTCCTCCTCTCCTCCCCCTCCTCTCCCCTCCCCTCCCCCCCTCCTCCTCCCCTCCCCCACTCCTCCCCCCCACCCCCCTCCTCCTCCTCCCCCTCCTCCTCCCCTCCCCCACTCCTCCCCCCCACCCCCCTCCACCCCCCCTCCCCTTCCCCCCCTTCCCCCCACCCCTTCCCCCTCCCCCCTTCCTTCCCCCCCTCCCCTTCCCCCCCTTCCCCCACCCCTTCCCCCCTCCCCCCTTCCTTCCCCCTTCCACCCTTCCCCCCTCCTTCCCCCTTTCCCCCCCTCCTTCCCCCCTCCCCTTTCCCCCCTTCCCCCCTCTTCCCCCCAGTCGCGCTCTCTCTTCCCCCGTTGCTCTCTCTCTTCCCCCGAGTCGCGCTCTCTCTTCCCCCCAGTCGCGCTCTCTCTTCCCCCCAGTCGCTCTCTCTCTCTCTCTCTTCCAACAACAACATCCCCTCAAAAATCCCTCGGCACTGCCGGGCACTTCAGCTAGTAAACTATAAATTACCTGAAATAACTATTTTAAACAATAATTTAAATTTTTGAAAAAAATAATTTTATATTCTAATGGGGCTAAAAAATAAACTTACCTTGCTTTAAAGTATTTAAAAATAATAAACCTGTGGAAAAAATGTTTTAATTTTAATTAATTCACCATTTACCTTATAAAAAGCAGGCCTTACGCCTGCTTTTTATATTTCTAAATTCTGCAGGTTTACCTTCCCGGGAAAACCTGTAAAAAAGACTGAAATTCGATGCGCACGTGCAGCCCCTCCTGCGCACGTGTTCGACCTCTGAACCCCTTCGTTCAGAGGAACGGAAGTGCCGGTTTCCCGCACATGCGCAGTGCATGCAGGAAACCGACACTTCCATCGGGCCTACGGGTGAGTACCCCGTGCGTACTCACCCGTGGAGACCCGAATTTCTGGGCCATTAGGGCGAAGCAAATCGGGGATGTGCAAAAGGCCAGGATTGGAGGAGCGCAGAGATCCCGAAGGGTTGTAGGGCTGGAGGAGGTTACAGAGATAGGGAGGGGGCGAGGCCATGTCGGGATTTGAAAACAAGGATGAGAATTTTAAAATCGAGGCGTTGCCGGACCGGGAGCCAATGTAGGTCGGTGAACAGGATTTGGTGCGAGTTAGTAAACTCCGGTAACTGGTTTGAGGTTTATTATTCTGGAGCTGGTCAACAGTATTTGAGTTTGATGTGGAGTTTGTGAAGAGAGATCCGGCAGAGGGCACCTCTGATGAGAAGCAGTTAAGAACGTATGGACAATCACAGACGGGAAGAGACCCTCCAGTGTATCCAGCTTGTCCCGTACAACTGCGATACCTTGTGTATCACCATACCGACAGTCCGCACCCAACGGCCATTTGATCTCCTGGAAAAGGCAAAAAACCCAGATCAATTTAGGAAAAAACATATTTGGGAAATTCTACTTTGGCTCCCTTCGGTAATTGGAACAAGTCCAGGAGATCACTGGCCCTGAATTCCTTGCAGTACATACCTTTTCTACAAGGTGATCGCCACCCAACCAGAAACAGGTCCAGCTCTCGCTTGAAGGAATTCAGCAAATCCTCGTTCACCGCACGAGCCAGCAGCCTGTTTCACAGGTCCACTATTCTCTGGGAAAAGAACCACCTCCTGACATCTAAGCTACTTCTGGCCTTACCTAATGTGAGATTGTGACCCCTGGTACTCCTTAATCTATTTAGTTGGGACAAACTAGTCTACACAAACACAATCTGTTCCCTTCCATCACCTTATCAACCTCGATCAGATCTCCCCTAAGTCTACGCTTTTCTAGTGTGTAGAGTCCCAGCTCTTTTAGTCTATCTTGATAACTAAGATGTTTCAAACTGGGACCCTTGTCAGTGGGTAGCACTCTCACCTCTAAGTCAGAAGGTTGTGGGTTCAAGTCCCACTCCAAAAACTTCAGCACAAAACTCTAATCTGACACTCCAGTGCAGTACTGAGGGAGTGCTGCACTGTCGAAGGTGCTGCCTTTCAGATGAGGCGTTAAACCGAGGCCTCGTCTGCTCTCTCAGGTGGATGTAAAAGATCCCATGGCACTATTTCGAAGAAGAGCAGGGGGAGTTCTCCCCGGTGTCCTGGGGCCAATATTTATCCCTCAATCAACATCACTAAAAACAGCTTCTCTGGTCATTATCACATTGCTGTTTGTGGGAGCTTGCTGTGCACAAATTGGTTGCCAAGTTTCCTACGTTACAACAGTGACTACACTTCAAAAAATGCTTCATTGGCTGCAAAGCACTTTGGGATGTCCCGTGGTCATAAAAGGCGCTATATAAATGAAAGTCTTTCTTTTTTTCCCAAAGCCTCGATATCACCCATCACGTGAGGAGACCAAAAACTAGACGCAATATTCAAACTGAGGCCTGACCAAGATCTTGTGCAAGTTAATCAGACTCACCCATAGCCGAGGAGATGATAAGATGGAACAAGGATGGATATATAAAGTTATTGAGTAACACTGCTTAAGATAGATATTGTGAATCATTTATTATTTTCCGTATACAAGGAGCTGGTATTGTTTTACAGCTATTGCAGGTATTAAACCATAATATTCACTTGCTTATTTACTGCTTTTAATAAAGTTTGTTTTGGCAAGGTCTCAAAGACAAGGAGGATCCTTGGGAGGCTCCGGATAAATCTAACGGCCAAAGTAATTCTGTTCGTTGTCATGGGCACAGCAACAGGAGTTACTCGGTGTCAGGGCCGGTGAAGATGCTGTCTAGGATGTCTAGATGCTGTAGGAGTCTAGGACTCCTCTATGAGATTAATTCAACATACAAAAGCCAAAATATATACGTGTAACGGAAACATTTGCAAGGCTGTGGGGAAAGAGTGGGGGAGTGGGACTAATTGGAGAGCTCTTTCAAAGAGCCGGCACAGGCACGATGGGCCGAATGGCCTCCTTCTGCTCTCTATGGTTTGATGATTCTATGAATATCTAGAGTAATAAAGGACGGTGAAGATCCAGAACTGTAACAGCTGGATTTTTAATACTGGAGTTGCCGATTCTCTTAATGCCTAGTTGCAGGAGACCTCAGCAGCCTAGTCTGCGCAGTTTTTAACGTATAGGAGCCCATTTATCAAAGACTTAACCCCAAAAACAAGCTCAGAGTTTCCTAAAAAGGCTTTGAATAAGATGTTGTGATGAGGAGAGGTATAGGATGGAGCGCTATGGCACCCTGAACGGTGCTGTATTTACAGTGCAGAGACAATGGCGGATTTGAAGAATTTACATGGAACTCCCAGCACAGAAACAGGCCATGTAACCCAACAGATCTATGCCAGTGTTTATGCTCCACGGGGGCCTCCACCCATCCCTCTACAACTCACCCTATCAGCATATCCTGTTCCACCATTCAAGGAGATCATGGTTTATCTGCATCGGAGCTCCATCCACCTGCCTTGGCTCCATGTCCCTTGACTTGCAAAACTCTCAGATTTAAAATGATTAACTGTCCCTCATGTGCTTATCTAGCCTCCCCTTAAATTCATCTATGATATTCACCTCAAACACTTCACTGCCGTCGGTTAAACTATCGTCGGGGTCTGAATGACGTCATCAGACCCTGACTTTTGAATCAGTTAAAATGGGGCACGTGCACAGAGTGAATTTGGTGAGTGGGGTGGGGGCAATGTTCCCTACAAGCTGCGCAGCCGCGCAGGCCTCTGCCGGTCCCGCGCAGCCTGGGATTAGCTTTTTCAATGTTAGGTTTCAGTGAATGGGCCATGCACCCAAAAAAAAATGGAACATTGTGGGGGGGTTTAAAATCGGGCCTTTGAGCAGCAGTTACACAGGAAGTGTTATTAGTTTCGGGATTACATGAAGCCTGAAGGAACAATCTAATTGTTGAAGGATTCGTTTTTGGAGGGATGGGATGGGGACAAACTCTGCCGGAAGGTTCTGGATATTTATTTCAAAACGAATGAATTCTGGTTCATTTTAATCACGTTTATACCCATGGGGAGGTAGAGTCTGGGTTCCCAGTCCATTTGCCTCCCATCCATCTCCCTCACCACCACTCCCTAGACTTCCGAAGTGAAGCTTGGCTTTAAGCCATTGGATAGTCATGAGTGATGGACATCTTGGAGAGTTAAAAGACTTGCATTTATATAGCACCTTTCACGACCACTGGACGTCCCGAAACACTTAACAGCCAATGAAGTACTATTTTGAAGTGGAGTCACTGTTGTAATGTGGGAAACGCGGCAGCCAATTTGCACACAGCAAGCTCCCACAAACAGCAATGTGATAATGACCAGATAATCTGATTTAGCGATGTTGGTTGAAGGATAAATATTGGCCAGGACACCGGGGAGAACCCCCCTTCACCTATTTGAAATAGTGCCACGAGATCTTTTACGTCCACCTGAGAGAGCAGACAGGGCCTCAGTTTAATGTCTCATCCAAAAGATGGCACCTCTGAGAGTGCAGCAGTCCCTCAGTACTGCAGTGGAGTGTCAGCCTAGAATTTTTCTGCTGAAGTCTCAGGAGTGGGACTTGAACCCATAACCTTCTGACTCAGGAGGCAAGCGTGCTACCCACTGAGCCACGGCTGACAAGGGTACTCAGTTGCTTAATTCCCAGTTTGAAGCATCTTAGTTATCAAGATAGACTGAAAGAGAAACATAGAAACATAGAAGATAGGAGCAGGAGTAGGCCATTCGGCCCTTCGAGCCTGCTCTGCCATTCAACGAGATCATGGCTGATCATCCAAACCCTAGCACCCGGTCCCTACACCAACAGCCATCCCACCCAAGCCCTATCCCCGTAACCCCTTAACCCCACGTATTTAACCCCCCTAACACTAAGGGCCAATTTTTATCATGGCCAATCAACCTAACCCGCACATCTTTGGACTGTGGGAGGAAACCGGAGCACCCGGAGGAAACCCACGCAAACACAGGGAGAATGTGCAAACTCCACACAGACAGTCACCCGAGGCCGGATTTGAACCCGGGTCCCTGGCGCTGTGAGGCAACAGTGCTAACCACTATGCCACCGTGCCGCCCTCTACAGGGGACTCTACACACTAGAAAAGCGTGGACTGAGGGGAGATCTGATCGAGGTTGAAAAGATGATGAAGGGAACAGATTGTGTTTGTATAGTCTAGTTTGTCCCAACTAAATAGATTAAGGATTACCAGGGGTCACAATCTGGTAAGGCCAGAACTAGGTTAGATGTTGGGAGGTGGTGCTACCAACTGAGTCACTGGCTGAGGCACACAGTTATATTTGAGAGTTAACTTCCTTGTATCTTAGAGTAACAGGCTTTCCAATATAAACAGGTTAGCAGCGAGGTGCCATGAGAGCAAAGCATGGCTTACCTTCTGCTTTTAAAGTCTGAGTATTATCTACAAGAAACACAGCAAGGAAAAAACAGACAGGGGCGACATCAACCACGAGTGATTAAAGTATAACGTTAGTGGCTGGTGTAATAAACATAGGTAGAGAGGACCATTAATTATAGTATGGAAAGGATATTTAGAAAGATAAGCTGTTAATAAAACCACTTAAAGGATTGAATAACAGATAGGTCAGATAGTCTTGTTTGAGAGAAATATCTCTGAAGTAAACAACTATTGTTGAGTCTGTGTGTCCCAGTTATGTTTAGGATCAATCACTGGACACAGACAACAAGAATAACTTTTAACAGGTCTTTACTATTCGGAGGTCAGGGCTGAACTGCCCAGCAAATCCCTACACAACACATATATACCGGTGTGGTCACCACCGGTATTACAGTATTACAGTATACAGCAGCCAAGAGAAAGTAGTACATCTCTTAAGGTAGTTCTCTTAAGGTGGAACAGGTTACATACACCACAATCCTCCCTTTTTAGTTTAACAGTTATATCCCCATTTAACATAACATAATAACATATATATATATACAACTTCATGCAAAACAGTTCAAAGATTCAGTCTCTGAGGAGGCCTCCTGATCCGAGTTGGATAACGCCTTTCAGGGGTCTCTGATTCTCGTTGCTGGAGTGACTCATCTAGTTGGTCTCTTATGGATTGGACATCATCATCAGGTACATTCACTTCTGAGGTAGATGCTTCAGGTTCACTAACTTCTTCCACGGTTGTCTCTGCCGTAACCATGGGTTCGACCCTTGTTCTCAATTCTACCAGTTGGTCAGCATGACGCCGTATTACATTTTCACCAATATCTACCGTGTACATCAGGGGTCCTTGTCTGGCCCGAATTGTTCCAGATTGCCATTTCTCGTTTTTATAGTCCCGGGCTAACACTGGTTGTCCTATTTCGAAGCTCCGAGTGGTCTTGTTATTTATATGCTGGAACTGTTTGTTTTCGACTTCCCTCCGCACATTTGGTTTTAACAAGTCCAACCTGGACTGCAACCTCCTGTTATAGAACATCATGGCAGGACTTTGGTTTGTCACTGCATGAGTGGCGTTTCAATATGCCAGTAGGAATTTGTCCACCTTGTGTTGTAGTGGAATCTGATCTTCGCTCATGGCCTTTATTGCTTTTTTAAACGTTTGTACAAATCTCTCGGCCAACCCGTTTGTAGCCGGATGATATGGGGCAGAGGTATAATGTTTCACCCCTTTCTTCTTCATGAATTTCTGGAATTCTTCTGACACGAACTGCGATCTGTTGTCTGAACATATTTGTTCTGGCAATCCATTTCTTGCAAATATCGTTCTCAGCACCGCGATCGTCTTTTCCGAGGTAGTGGCAGTCATCTTAATCACTTCTGGCCATTTAGAATGTGCGTCCACCGCAATTAAAAACATGGAGTCCATGAATGGACCAGCAAAGTCAATATGTACACATTGCCATGGGGTTGAAGGCCATTCCCATGGATGCAGCGGTGCAATCGGAGGTGCATTTTGCACTTTTTGGCACCCCGAGCAGCTTTTCGTCAGATCCTCTATCTGTTGGTCGATACCCGGCCACCACACATAAGCCCTAGCAAGGCTTTTCATCTTGACTCCCCCCAGATGACCTTCATGCAGTTCCTTTAGAACTCTCTCTCTTAACTTAGGAGGAATAATCACCCTTGTTCCATACATCAATGTTCCTTGACAGACGGACAGCTGTTCTCGTCTTACTGAGAATGCCGGTAACAGTGGATCACCATGTGCTGGCCATCCCTTCACTGTCACTTCGTAGACCCTGGACAGTGTCGGGTCATTCCTGGTTTCTCTTTCAATACTTGCATTGGTGACTGGTAAACATTCGATGATGGTCGAGTGAAATAACTCAACAGGGTCAACCGTCGGTGCCTCCTCCTCTGTAGGTAGTGGCAGGCGCGACAGCCCATCAGCATTACCATGCTGCTTTGTACCTTTGAATTCTATCTGATATTGATGTGCTCCTAGGAAAAGGGACCATCTCTGGAGTCTCTGTGCTGTCATCACCGAAACACCCTTCTTAGGGTTAAAAATGGATACCAACGGCTGGTGGTCTGTCAGAAGCGTAAACTTTTGGCCCTGCAGGTAATGATTAAACTTCTTTACTCCCCACACAAGGCTGAGAGCCTCCCTATCTATCTGAGCATAGTTGCGCTCAGCGGAGGTCAATGATCTGGATGCGAACGCAACTGGCCTCTCCTGGCCATTTGGCAACTTGTGTGAGAGTACTGCCCCGATACCATATGGAGAAGCATCACAAGCCAAACGAATAGGCAGCGTTGGGTTGAAGTGAGCCAACACTTCCTCTGAGGTGATCAATGCCTTGCTTTCGCGAAAGGCCCTCTTACAGTCCTCGCTCCACTTCCATGGTACTCCCTTCTGCAAAAGCGCGTTCAGCGGGTGCAGCACCGTGGATAAATTTGGCAGAAACTTATGGTAATAGTTAATCAACCCTAGAAACGACCTCAATTGGGATACATTATCCGGAGCGGGAGCCTTCACAACAGCTTCGATCTTGTCAGGAGACTTATGAAGCCCCTCCTGGTCAATGACATGACCACAGTACGAGATCCGCTTCTGAAAGGACTCACATTTCTGGCGATTAACTCGAAGTCCATATTCTTTCAATCTGGTGAGCACCAGTTCCAAGTTTGCAAGGTGTTCCTCGTCATCATCTCCTGTAATCAGAATATCATCCAGGTAACATTGTGTGCCTTGAATTCCCTGTAATACCTGCTCCATGGCCCTCTGCCAAATTGCTGGCGCCGATGCCACTCCAAAAACCAGTCTATTATACCGGTACAAGCCTCTATGCGTGTTGATCGTGAGATACTGGCGTGACTCTTCCTCAACTTCCATCTGTAAGTACGCCTGCGCCAGGTCTATCTTGGTGAAGTGTTTCCCACCAGACAACGAAGCAAAGATATCCTCAATCCGCGGAAGCGGATACTGCACCGTGTGAAGCACCGGATTAACAGTGATCTTGAAATCTCCACAGATGCGAACCTTCCCCGGTTCCCCCGGCTTGTTGCTCGATGAACGCTTCATGACGGGAACAATGGGCGTGGCCCATTCACTCCAGTCTACCTTAGATAGTACTCCTGAACGTTCTAGTCCTTCCAGCTCAGCTTCCACAGCAGGTCGTATCGCATAAGGTACCGGTCTGGCTTTGAAAAATTTCGGGTTTGCATGTTCTTCAACCTTGATGTTTGCCGTAATTCCTCTCAGTGTTCCCAGTCCCTGTTGAAACACCTCTTTAGCATCGTCCAATATTCTGGACAATCGTTTAGGTTTGACATCTTTTTTACCGGAATCTACCGTTAGTGCTTTTAAGGAATGCCAGTCCATATTTATTTTCCTAATCCACTCCCGTCCCAGTAGTGGTGGACCTCCCTCAGGTAGCACATATAAGTCCATTCCTCGGCTTTCTTTGCACTTGTGGACCACCTTTACCTCTATCTTCCCGATGGGGTATACTCTTTGCCCCGTGTATGTTTTCAATACAATCTCCGTATCCCGTAGGGGAATATGTGGGAACAACCTTTTGTAATCTTGCTTATTCATGACCGTCAATGCCGATCCCGTGTCCAATTCCATCTTCACTTGGACTCCTGCTATCTGAAGTGTGACCCAAATTGTTTGGAGGTCTGCTTCCTTACCAACATTGTGTACTCTTAGACTACCCAGTTCATTACTGCTGGAGTCTGAATCTGACTTCTGTTCGTTCGAACTGTTCTCTGTCACCTTGTGTACCTTTCTGTACTTTTCCTGCGGTGACTTTTTGTTGCTGGTCTTCTTTCCTGACCGGCATACTTTAGCTATGTGACCAAGCCTGCCACATTTTCTGCATTCCTGATTTTTGAACCAGCACTGGTTCTGATCGTGCGTTGTCTTTCCACAACGATAACATTTTACTGTACCCAAGACCATTTGATTGGTGCTGAGTTCCGGTGACCGTAGCTGCATTTCCGCAGTGCCTCTCGCTGCGGCTTCTTGCGATGCTGCAATAGTGACAGCTTTATCAAGCGTAAGATCATTCTCCTCAAGCAGTCGCTTTTGTGTTCCTTCTTTTAACAATCCACACACAAATTTATCTCTCAGCGCATCTGCTAGTCCTGTTCCAAACTGACAGTACTTCGATAGCTTACGTAGTTCAATTAAAAATTCAGCGTTGCTTTCGTCTTTCAGCTGCGTTCTTCTGTAAAATTTAAATCGTTCCGCTATCATCAGCGGCGTGGGGTTTAAATGATTTTTCAGGACAGTAACAATATTCGCGAAAGTCTGATCCGCCGGTTTATTTGGTGATAGAAGGTGCTTCAATAGCCCGTATGTCTTCGCACCCATTGAGCTTAATAAGGTTAGTGCTTTCTCATCATCTGGTACCTTATTTGCTTTACAATAAACTTTCATGCGTTCTACATATGTGGTCCAATCTTCGATATCACTATCAAAGGTATTAATGCTCCCATGTTTAGGCATCCTTGCAAGTTTTTAAATTTTTCTTTTTCTCAAAATGGCGGCTTCCCGCGCTTGTCTTCTTCCCCCGCCTACTAAAATGGCGGCTTCCCGCGCTTGGCGGTCTTTCCCGCGCTCGTCTTCTTCCCCCGCCGACTACAATGGCGGATTCCCGCGTTTGCCTTCTTCCCCCGCTGGCTGCAATGGCGATTGCCTTGCTGCTGCCGTTCTCGCCTCCCCAGCGGTTCTCACTCCCCGACGCTGCTTTGCCTCGCAGCCCCGCTTGCAGCCCGGTCCTTTACACCGGCTGCGTTTGAATTCTCCGCGGCTCTCGTGCCTTAAGCTTCTCAACTCCCCGACGCTGCTTTGCCTCGCAGCCCCGCTTGCAGCCCGGTCCTGTACACTGGCTGCGTTTGAGTTCTCCGCGGCTCTCGAGCCTTAAGCTGCCCCAGTCGTTGCGCCTCTCGGCCTTGATTGCAGCCCGGCCCTTTCTACCGGCCGTGGTCGAGCTCTCCGCCCTTATTCCTTCGTTTTCCCTCCCCTACTCCACAGCCAACGCGGCCGACTTTCTGCTCGTGTCGCTGATCGGCTTACCCACCACCGTGGTAGAAGGGATGATCACTGCCTGTCGCTGATGGAGGGCTTCGTGGTCAGAATTCTTTTTCTTTTTAACCCGGGTTCTCGATGCCTCCCGTGCGATGGTGCTCAGCAGGATGATGAGGGCGGATGCCTCTTCTCGACGCCCGTTCTGAGGGCGAAGCTGCCTTGGATGTAAAATTGCCGCAGGGTAAGATCGGACTCGTCGCCACTGTTGAGTCTGTGTGTCCCAGTTATGTTTAGGATCAATCACTGGACACAGACAACAAGAATAACTTTTAACAGGTCTTTACTATTCGGAGGTCAGGGCTGAACTGCCCAGCAAATCCCTACACAACACTTATATACCGGTGTGGTCACCACCGGTATTACAGTATTACAGTATACAGCAGCCAAGAGAAAGTAGTACATCTCTTAAGGTAGTTCTCTTAAGGTGGAACAGGTTACATACACCACAACTATGACTTTTCATGTAAATAGACTTTTCAAAAGATTCAGGAATAGATAGATCAGGTGGTCTTATCTGTGTCATGTACCTTTAATGTAGGCAAAATAAGGTTTGTAAAGGAGTATGGTTCTCAACAGTTATTTGGAGAGCTCAAAAGAAACAGAGACTGAAAAGCTACTCTAACAAAAACAGAAAATGCTGAAAATACTCAGCAGGTCAGGGATCATCCGTGGGAGAGAAACAGAGTTTACGTTTCAGGTTGATGATTGAAAAAGGTCAGAACTGGAAGAGGTTAGAGATATAACAGGTTTTAAGCAATTGCAGAGACAGGGAAAGGTGGGAGGGGAGGAAAGAACAAAAGGGGAAGGTCTGTGATAGCTTGGAAGGCAGGAGAGATTAAATGACAAAAGGGACGATGGTGCAAGGCAAAAGGAGATGGTAATGAGCTATTCTCTGTGTACAGTATAGATCAATCACCTATGCTGGATATCAAAAAAGTCTGTTCTGTATACTCCACCATCAAGTGTCTCATGGTTACTCGAAGTGTGTTGTTGTGAACCATAGGAGGAAGGAGGTTGACCAACAGTTGACCCTAACAATGAGAAGGTCCCAGAGTCTCCCAATGAAGGGAAAGGGCTGAGTATCTGCCTCCTCTCCCTCCATTTTGGTGATTATACCTCATTCTTAATTGGGAGAGGGGTCTCCGTCCGTCTTGTCTTGCTGCTATGTGACGCCCTTGTGATGACGTTGGACTATCCTGTCAGTGAAGCAGGCTTTCTGCTGCCTCCTTTGGTCAGTTTAGTCACAAATTTACTTTGGGAATGACTGCAGTCGACGTTCGTGGACTATATAAAAAGAAAGAAAGACTTGCATTTCTATCGCGCCTTCCATGACCTCAGGACGTCCCAAAGCGTTTTACAATCAATGACGTATTTTTGAAGTGTAGTCACTGTTGTAATGTAGGAAACGCGGCAGCCATTCACGCACAGCAAGCTCCCACAAACAGCAATGTGACAATGACCAGATAATATTTTTTAATGATGTTGGTTGAAAGATAAATATTGTCCGGGACACCGGGGAGAACTCCCCTGCTCTTCTTCGAAATAGTGCCATGGGATCTTTTACATCCCCCTGAGAGGGCAGACGGTTTAACGTAATATCCGAAAGACGGCACTCCCTCAGTACACTCCTTTGTAAAGCGGTTAGTTGGGCCCTTAATTCATTAAAGAGTGCAGGCCCGAAACAACTAGCTGCTCAATTGTGCACCCGTTATAAACCATGAAAACTCCCACAAGACCCATTGAGTTGAACAGTGCTTTGCTACATGAGGTAAAACTCAGGGAACTGAATTTCCAACCAAGGGACTGGAGAAGAGGGATCATGTTTGACAAAAACATTTCCATGGACTTTTACAGGGGATTATTTGTAATTTAGTGCCACGTTAGGACTGTAGGATTCCTCCAATTGATTTGCCTTGGTTGGAAAAAAAAAGGCTACTGTTGATTAGAATCTTTGAATGCTCATTGGCTATTCCTCTCCTCATTTATTCCAGACACTCTCAGGGCAGGCAGTATGGAGAGTCCAATTTAGTTCAACTCCGAATCGTTCAATTTAACCGTGAGCTTGCTGGAAAACCATTTTATGTTGTTCACGGCCTGTCCCTCCGAATATTTCAGCCTTCACCCCCACCCCCCCGCCCCTCTCCCTGTCTGCAGTTCGATACGAGAGAACCTAAGATCTTCAGGGCTCCAGCTCCCAGATCTTTATAATATCTCTTTAACCCTTGGAAAGACTTTGGTGATGTAAACATTGACGGGACTCTCGGTGTATAAATTCTTGTAGCTCTCAGATCGTAGTCAGACTTTTCCTGCTTTTATTCAAAGGGGGAACTATTACCCGCCCACCCCCCCCCCCACTCCACCCCTGTCTGGCCACATGAGTTAAGATGCAGCAAGCCTGGAATTTCCTCTGTTATCCCACCCCAAATCAGGTGAGATAGTGACAGAAACAACTGCAGCCCCCCTCTCCATGTTGGGATTTGCGATAGCCCCCCAGCCCCCCCCCCGCACTTTGCCCCCTGGCGAGGAGGTGGAGTCTGGGTTCCGGGGCCATTTGCCTCCCATCCCATCCCAAACCAGCGCTCCCTGGAAATGCAAGGTGACGCTTGGCTTTATTCCCTGGGGTAGTGGCTGGAAGGCCCCAGAATCTCCTAACGAAGGGATAGGGCCAGGTAGCTGCCTCCAGAGGGACACAGCCTGCAATTGAAGGGGGGGGGGGGAAAGCAATATTTCAGAGAGCGAGCGGTCAATCTATGGAACAGACTCCCTAGGGAGACAGTGGACGCAGTTAGAATTGATTCATTCAAAGCAAAATAGATAGATTTCTTTCATAAAATAACATTTTGGGCTACAGTCTATGAGTAATTTGGGACATGATGTGTGGTGAGTGCCTCTGGTTCCCAAAGCGCTCCAGCACTGGGGGTTCTCCTCGCCTCATGTCTGGGCCTGTTGTAGACCAATTGATAGAGATTGAGTGCTGTGCTTAGTCAACAACTCCATTATCATTGTGTCATGCGATACCAGGATGGTACAAGGTGAACTTGGTCTTTTCTTGTCTAGCAATTCCTATTTCCCTCGATTCTGGCCCAATCTCTTACCCGCTGAAGGCCTTGGTCTTGGCTGAGGCCTTCTGCAGAAGCTTTGCTGCAGTCTTCAGGGTTCTTCTGCCCGCATTAATTGTTCTCCCACCTCTCATGGTTCCCCAGTGAGGGTCCTGCTGCAACATGGCCTCGATTTTCCTCGTTTGTTGCTGGGGTCCCCGCTGGGAGGCCGTCATGAATGGATAATGACCCCTGACCCAGAACATTGGGCCGGGGTCATGGCGGGGCTGGGGCTGAACTCTCTCCCAAACCCTATAGTGGCAGATGGAGGAAAATTCAACCCATGTGAATCCGGAGACTGTAAAAACATACTGATACCTTGCTAAAGTCAGGAAACCCAATAGGTCCCCTTGACAGACACACAGTGGGGCCCCCATGTTTGGTGATGCCAAGTGATACTTGAAAAGGAAACATTTGCAGGACTATGGGGGAAAGAGAAGGGAAGTGGGACTAATTGGATAGCTCTACCAAAGAGCCGGCACAGGCACGATGGGCTGAATGGCCTCTTTCTGCATTGTATGATTCCATGCCCTGTTCACAATTTTGATTCTGTCTCTATCTCAAAATTATATAAGCTAGAGAGAGGAACAGGATGTTGCCAGATGGGCCGGACACCCCAACTCTGCCCGACTGAGCGACAATGTCACAGATCCATTGCTGTGATTTTGATCTGAGATGTGAAGACTGGACCCTTGAACCTTGCTTTGTTTTCATACATAGAAATCTAGAGAAGTTACCACAAGGAAATAGTCCATTCAGCCTAACCAGTCCATGTTGGCCTTTACCCTCCAAGCAAATGTATCGTCCTAATCACTTTTACCCACCATGTTCCCACATCGCTTCACCCCCTTCTCCTACATCTACCTCTCCAATCTAATCTTGAATTTTGACACAGTTTCTGCCTCAACCACTAACCCTGGGAGTGAATCCCACAGCCTCCCAACTCTCTTGTGTGAAGATGTTTCTCCTGCCCTCTGTTCTAAATCGCTTACATTTAATCTTGTATTTCAATGACCTCTCGTTCTAAACCCCTCAACTACCAGAAACAGTCTGCTCTATCCCACCCTTTCAAAATTTTACACACTTCTATCAGATCACCAACTAATCTGAATTGTTCTAATGAAAAACAATTTTTCAAGTCTTCCTTCGCATTTGTATTTCCTCATACCAGCCTGCATCCTAGCTGTACCCTACGCTGTACCCTCCCTAAAGCCGCCATATCTTTGCTATCGTGTGGAGCCCAATAATGCACACGGAACTCTATCTGAGGTCTTATTACGGTTTAATTATTGACTCTTCCAATGCTTTCCCAGATCGTAGTCCCAGATTTGGTCGGCCTCCCATTTTCCACCCTACATAAACTTGATCATCCAAAACTCTGCTGCCCACATCCTAACTATCACCAAGTCCCCGTTCACCCATCACCCCTTTGCTCGCTGACCTTCACTGGCTTCCGGTCTGGCAACGCCTCGATTTTAAAATTCCCATCCCTGTTTTCAAATCCCTCCATGGCCTTGCCCCTCCCTATCTCCGTAGCCTCCTCCAGTCCTATTACCCTCCGAGATCTCTGTGTTCTTCTCTAATTCTGGCCTCTTGCGGATCCCCGATTATAATCGCTCCACCATTGTCTGCCGTGCCTACAGCTGCCCAGGCCCTAAGCTCTGGAATTCCCTTCCTAAACCTCTCCGCCTCACTACCTCTCTCTCCTCCTTTAAGACGCTCCTTAAAATCTACCTCTTTCCTGTCCCAATTTCTCCTTATGTGGCTTGGTGTCAAATTTTGTTTGCTAACTCTTCCGTGGAGCGCCTTGTGACATTTAACTATGTTAAAGGCGCTGTATAAATACAAGTTGTTGTTGTTTTATATAGACTCATTACCTCTTGGCTTTAATATTCTATAACTGTGATAATACCTAGAATGCTATTAGCTTTTTTTACGGCCTTATCACCCTGAGATGTCCTTTAATGTCCTATGAGCCTATACCTCCAAATGCCTCTGCTCTTCCACACCACGCCTACTCGCATTCCTCCTGTTATTTTTATTACCAAAATGCATCACCTCGCTTACTGACATTGAATTCCATTTGCAACTTTTCAGCCCATTCCATAACCCTTTTATCAATCACCCTTTGCAGCTTCCTTTGGGCTTCTGAAGGACTAACTATGCCTGATATTTTGATATCATGTCCTAATTTCAACATGTCTCCCCCTAGCCCTATAATCCAAATCATTGATGTACAGGGTGAGCATGGTGTCACCGGAACTGAACCCTAAGGGATACCACTTCCAACCACTCTGAAAAACTACCCTCAATCCTACTCTGTTTTCTCCCTACTATTTAATTTTTAGTCCAGTTGGCTATCCGCCCCTGAATTCTCTAATAATCTCCCATGTGGCATTTTGTCAAAGGCTGTCCTAAAGAGCATGCATACTACATCTACTCTATTTTCCCATCTACCATGTCTGTTATCTCCTCAGGAAATTATTATGAGGTTAGTCAAGCACGATCGTCCTTTTTGAAATCAATGCTGGCTATTTTTCTCTTCTCTGTCTAGATACGTGGTAATTTCATCCTTAATTAAAGACTCCCAAATTGTCCCTACCATAGATGCTAAGCTAACTGGCCTGTAATTACCCGATTAACTCTATCTCCCTTTTTAACATTGCATACTAAATTGGCCGCTCTCCAGCACACTAAATCGAGCCCTGAATTATAATTTCGAGGACTCCTGCAGTTTCCTCCCTCATCTCCCTTAGGATGTATCCCAGTATTTTTCTTTTATCTCCCCCCACACCCACCCAAATTTTGATCTTCATAAGGAATTCCCTGACTTGTCTTCTCAGTGAGCCACACACGCACCCCGTAACAAGTTAGTTAATTGACCTTCAGCCCAGGCTATGAAGCATTTGATGGACAGGTCAGCTCCTGACTCTGCAGTAGGGGGAAGTTGGTGGGAGGGAGATGCCATCCTGGGCAACTCTCCTATTTCTCCAGGTGGCTACCCCAAGACCTCAGTGCAGATTGCCTTAACTGGGGAGTGGGCTGTGGTTATGTTACTGGACTAGTGATCCAGAGGCCTGACCTAAGTTTAAATCCCACCACAGCAGCTGTGGAACTTAAATTCAATCAAATAAATCTGGAATAAAAAGTGACGTAAGAAAACTACTAGGCACTTGGTCTAAGCATTAAACAAAGCTTTAATCAACTGTTTTACAACATGGAAGTCTAGTTGTGTCCTTCACTAGTTCCTGTTAAAGAATGTCCTGAGCAAGCTGGGCCCATGCCCGAGTATTTATACGCTCCCTGGACAGCGCCACCAGCAGGTCGCCCAGTATTATTTCATAAGTCATTTCTACATGAATGACAAGATTCATGTCATTCTTCCCGCCTGAAGGATTGGTAGTTCAGCGACTTCCTTCTACCAGATTAATTGGATTACGAGTAGCCGCAGTCGTTTGGATCTCCGTTTGTGGCTGGTAGGCACGTCTCCTCGGACCGTGTCTTGGTCACTGGATCGCTTGGTTCGTACCGGCGGACTGGCAGAGCCCGTGTCGCCTTGATCGACCTGAGGAGGACTGGGGAGATCGTGGCTCCGGGTGCGGGCCCCCACAGGCGCAGAGCTGGCTTCATCCTGCTCAGTAGCTGGTGATTGACCGGCGTCCTGGCTTCGGGTGGTCATCCCGCGGGGAGCGCTCTTCCCTGGGTTGATCCGGTGGAGTAGCTGGCAGATCCCTTGACGTCCCGGGTAGGGCGTCATCTTCGGAAGAGCGCAGAGTATCGGCGTCGTTAATACAGATCCCTCTATCGATTGGGTCCGTGGGACCGGTTGGGCAGGGAGCCAGATCCCGAAGTGAAACTGTGGACTCCCGGCCATCAGGGTACCATATGTATGCGTATGTAGGATTGACATCCGTTAGTTCCACTATGTCGACGAGGGGATCACTCTTGGAGGATCGGACGAATCTTTGGAGCAGCACAGGGCCAGGAGCTGCCAACCATGATGGTAGGGACGTCCCATGAGTGGAGCGACGCTGGAACCCGAAGAATCGTTCGTGAGGAGTAACATTGGTGGATGTAGAAAGAAGAGACCTGATGAAATGCAACGTGTCAGGGAGCATAGTTTCCCACTGCTGGTCTGATAGGTTGTGTGACCTCAGTGCAAGACAAACAGCGTTCCAAATGATAGCGTTGTATCTCTCAACCTGTCCGTTTCCAATAGGATGATATGGTGTCGTTTTACTTGTGCTGATTCCCCGTTGGGAAAGATAACTTTTGAGTTTGCTTGACATGAAGGAGGGACCCCGATCAGAGTGGATGAAATTGGCCGTACCACAAAGGGAAAAGACCTGATCGACGCATTTGATCACTGTGGAAGTAAGCATATTGGGACAGCGGACAGCAAAGGGAAAGCATGAATATTCGTCCACCATAGTAAGCAAGTAGGTGTTTTGCGTTGAAGAAGACAGTGGCCCTTTAAAGTCAATGCTGAGTCGCTGCATAGGCTGTGTAGTGTGTATGAGCAAGCCGTCCGACGGACGGAAGAATTGCAGTTTTAACTCCGCACAAATTCTACAAGTGGAGCGTGTTCTTTTCACGTCTTCCATAGAAAATGGGAGATTTTTAGATCGCACAAAGTGTAACATACGGGTAACGCCAGGATGGCATAAGTCAGTATGAAGATCCGCAAGAGTCGAAGTTGACATGGAAGAGCAGAATGCATGCGTGAGGGTATCCGGGGCCACATTATCTTTGCCGGGTCGATGATGTATGGTGTAGCCAAAGGCGGCCAATTCCATTCTCCAGAGCTGTATCTTGTTATTCTTGACCTTAGTGCATTTGCGATTATCCAGCATAAAGGCCACGGAGCGCTGATCGGTTATAAGCGTGAAATGGCGACGAGCGAGAAAATGACTCCATTTACGTACTGCTTCGATGATAGCCGTAGCCTCCTTCTCGACAGGAGGATAATGGAGCTCGCTACCCTGCAAAGTTCTGGACAGAAGTGCAACGGGTTGACCACCTTGATTCAAGGTAGCCGAGATCGCCACTTCCAATGCATCGCACTCGACCACGAAAGGAAGATTTTCATCGATGGAATGAAGCGTGGCTTTTTCCAGTTGTTGCTTGAGGAGGTCAAAAGCTGAAATAGCCGTTGCCTCCAATGGAAATGACTTCGTGTGAAGGAGGGGCTGGATCTTGTCGGAAAAGTGGGATATCCACTTCGCATAATAGGCGAACATTCCGAGTGCCCGACGAAGAGAGCCGAGATTCGTAGGAGGAGAGAGCTCCTGACGCGGACGAAGTCGCTTCGGGTCCCATTGGTGACCCCAAACGGAAGGCGACAAAACTGGTAAAGCCGACCGTTGGCCTCAAAGGCCGTTTACTTCTTGTCAGAGTCCTTTAATGGTACTTGATGATATGCGCTCTTTAAGTCAAAAGTTGAAAATACCCTGTAGTTGGCAAGGTTATTGACCATGTCATCGATACATGGTAGTGGGTAGGCATCCAGGTCGGTATACTGGTTAATAGCTTGCGAGTAATCGATGCAAAGACGTTTCTTGCGTTGCTTCAGAGGATTTTTAACAACGACGACTTGAGCCCGCCAGGAAGATGAACATGGTTCAATGATACCGTCAGCTAGAAGGCGAGGGATTTCTGCCTCGATAAAGGATCGATCATCTTGGCTGAAATGTCATGATTTAGTGACTATGGGCTTACATCGGGGGGAAAGATTGGCAAACAAGGGGGGCTCGTCGAGCGAAGCTGCCGAAAGTGCACAAAACGGTACTTTGGAAATAGTAAGCTCCGGCTTTGACCCTCCAAACTCGAAAGTGAGTCTTTTGTGTTCCTTCTGGAAATCCTGTCCCAGGAGCACATCACTGCATAGGTTTTTAAGCACCCCGAGCCGGGTGGAGAAATAAGTGCGGCCATTGAGAATAAGGTCGACAAGACAAAAGCTGGAAGAGTTGGTGGTCAGTGTCGTCAGAGCCATTGCAATTTCCCTGTCCGAGGGGTAAATATGAGGTTTTAACTTACTGACAGCCTGCTCACTGATGAAGCTGTCAGAGCTGCATGAGTTGATTAGTGCACTCAAAATGTGCCCATTTACCAAAACCTTTCTGGCTGCATGGGGCAGGCTTTGGGGAAAAATGGCTGTGATGGGAGGAGGGGCAGCTTTATACTTGACAGCTGTAACATTAGTAGTGGCTCTTGAGGAAGGAGCAGTTTTATACTTGGCAGCTGTAACCCTAGAAGAGGCGCTTGACTGACATACTTTAAAAAAGTGATCTTTCTTACTGCAATGATTGCAGATTGCATTACAGGCAGGACAACATTTCCTATAGTGAAATGCACCTCCACAGAAGAAACACTTTTTAGATTGCCAAGATGCCGCTAGGGTAGGGTCGTCGTCAGTTAGGATAGAGTTGTCATCAGTGAGGGCTTCCGCCTGAGGCTTATCGGAGGAGTCACTAAAAGTGATAGCAGCAGTCCGTGCACGTGGTACAAGATAGGCATCTGCATTTTTTTGCTAAGTTCAGAGAGTATGCCTGGTCATAGGCAGCTTGTAACTCGAGGGTTTTATTCTCCAACAGACGCTGGTGTATGAAGGGAGACGCAATTCCATTAATAAAAGAATCACAAATTAATTCCTCCTGGTACTGCTCAGCTGAGACAGCTTTGAGATTACAATCTTTGCTGAGCCTACGAAGCATTTGAAGGAATTCGTCAAGTGATACCCCGGGTTGTTGTCGAGTTGTGGCCAGTAAGTGCCGAGCAAAAATTTTGTTTGGGGCCTTAACATATAGTTGCTGCAGTATTTGGATAGCGGAGTCATAGTCTACACAGTCTTCGATATAGTCAAACACATGAGGAAATACATAATTGGCAAGCATTTATAACTTATCAGGAACATTCTCACCACAAGCCCCGAGGAAGTTGCCGAAGGTACGATACCAGTGTTTCCATACCTTAGCAGTTGTAGGTGAATTTGGGTCCAGGTCAAGACGGGCGGGTCTAAGTAGTTTCTCCATGATGGATTGATTACTACGTCTGGTTCCCTTCTACCATTTGAGTTGCAGCCATCTGTTCCCAAAATCACTCGGAGCATGGAGCAAGTTCAGTTGATTAAATTGACATAAGAAAACTACTAGGCACTTGGTCTAAGCATTAAACAAAGCTTTAATCAACTGTTTTACAACATGGAAGTCTAGTTGTGTCCTTCATTAGTTCCTGTTAAAGAATGTTCCGAGCAAGCTGGGCCCATGCCCGAGTATTTATACTCTCCCTGGACAGCGCCACCAGCAGGCCTCCCAGTATTATTTCATAAGACATTTCCACAGGAATGACAAGATTCATGCCAAAAAGCTAGTATCAGTAATGGTGACGATGTAACTGCTGGATTGTTAGAAAAACCCATCTGGTTCACGAATGTCCTTTAGGGAAAGAAATCTGCCGTCCTTACCCAGTCAGACTCTAGACCCACAGCAATCATAATCATAATCATAATCAACTTTATTGTCATTGTTAGTGCACAAGTGCAGTACAACGAAATGTAGGCTTGCGGCTCCCGAGAGTGTACATTTAGATTAAGACATTTAAACATTCAACGTACATTTGGCTTGTAATACATTAACATAAATATAACCATAATAAAGTGCATTGGCAGATGTGCAGGCTTTAGAGTTTATTTGTGGAGTTCAGTAGGATGACAGCCCTGGGAAAGAAGCTGTTCCTAAATCTGGTCGTACGGGTGCGAATGCATCTGTAGCGTCTCCCAGATGGTAGGAGGGCGAACAGACCGTGGCTGGGGTGGGTAGGGTCTTTGATGATGGACCGTGACCTCCGTAAACAGCGTTTCTGGTATATGTGCTCTATGGTCGGTAGCCGGGTGCTGGTAATGCGTTGGGCAGTTTTGATTACCCGCTGCAGGGCTTTCCGGTCATAGTAGCTACAGCTGCCATACCATACTGTGATACAGTTTGTCAGGATGCTCTCTATTGTGCAGCGGTAAAAGTTAGAGAGGACCAGGGGTGACAGGTTACATCCCTTCAGCCTCCTTAGGAAATATAGGCGCTGCTGGGCCTTCTTCACCAGAGAGGAGGTATTGAGGGACCAGGAGAGGTCTTCAGTGATGTGGACTCCGAGGAACTTAAAGCTGTCCACCCTTTCCACCACAGCCCCATTGATGTGGATGGGGGTGTGACTTCCGCCTTTAGACTTCCTGAAGTCCACAATGATTTCTTTGGTTTTCTTGATGTTAAGGGCCAGGTTGTTATCGGCGCACCACTTCACGAGATGCTGGACCTCCTCCCTGTAGGCTGACTCATCGTTGTTGGTGATCTGGCCTGCTACCATGGTATCATCCGCAAACTTGATGATGGTGTTGGAACCATGAACAGCCACACAGTCGTGGGTGAAGAGGGAGTAGAGGAGGGGGCTCAGCACACATCCTTGTGGGGCCCCCGTGTTCAGGGTCAGGGGTGGGGGAGGTGTGGTTACCTAATTTGACAGACTGGGGTCTGTTTGTTAGGAAGTCCAGGGTCCAGTTGCAGAGGGAATTGTTCAGGTCAAGATTGTGGAGTTTGCTGGCCAGCTTGTTGGGGACGATAGTGTTGAATGCTGAGCTGTAGTCTATAAACAACATTCTGATGTAGGTCTCCTTACCATCTAAGTGATTCAGTGCAGAGTGCAGAGCAGTTGTGATTGCATCCTCCGTTGATCTGTTTGCACGATAGTCAAGAGAGGCGAGAGGTGGTTGACTCTTAACTAGCAAGCCATTCAGTTGTACCAAACTAATATGAGACACTGCAGCAGTTCAAGAAGGCAGCTCACCACCACCTTCTCAAGGGAAATTAGGGATGGGCAATAAATGCTGGCCCTGCCAGCGATGCTCACATCCCATGAATGAATAAAAAGAACATCAGAATTTATGAGCTGATGGCTCAGCATCTATTGGTCGACCGCAGGTCCCGTGTTTCCCCTGTATTTGTTGTCGTCGATAACCTCCAGGCGAACAAATGATGTTATAATGCTTCAGTGAGGAAAATTAATTTTCTTTGATTAGGAAATGATAGTGGTGGAAATTCCCTGCATCCTAACCCAAGTTCCTGTCTCCAGTGGAAACCAAATCCCAATTGCAATTGGGTTCTTAATCTCGGTTCAGTTCTTCTGAGGATTGAAGCTGATGAATTAGAGAGAGGGAGCACGGGTCGAGTGTTTGAGATCTGCCGCTGGTTTCAGAGCTTGCTGCTGCCTTGAGCTTTGGTGATGTGGAGATCCTGACCATCACCCGCTCCCGTGATTAATGTGACCCGCCTATTGATAACGTTACCTGCCTACCTGACATCTTCTTAAAAGGAATGTAAGTTTAGGAAATAAGCCCCTAGTGACGGAGATGCACTGGAGCCCCAACACCCAATGCCACAGGTTGATGGGACATAGATTCAGCTCCTGATCTCAGTGAGGGTGCCATAGGGAGGTGCAACCAGAGGTCATGCATAGAATTACATGGAATTTACAGCACAGAAACAGGCCATTCGGCCCAACAGGCCCATGCCAGTATTTATGCTCCACACGAGCCTCCTCCCACCCCTCTTCATCTCACCCTATCAGCATCTCCTGCTATTCCTTTCTCCCTCATGTACTTATCTAGCTTCCCCTCAAATGCATCTATGCCATTTGCCTCAACTAGTCTATGTGACAGCAAGTTCCACATTCTCGTAAAGAGGTATCTCATGTATTCCATATTGGACTTATTGGTGAATATTTTATATTTCTGACCCCACCAGAGGAGAGAGAAGTCAGAGGGAGATTCTCCTGCATTCCCAGGAGGCAGGTTGGCCATTTAAATATTAAAATGAGGCTGGGAGCCTCACGTTTAACCTATCTTCCAGGTTTAACCCTGGCCGGCTGGGTATCCTGGGCTTCGGGAAACCTAGCAGCTAAAAGGAGGCAAGGACTACTTTGTGAAATAATTGATTGCCTTTACAGTATTGCTTGTGGGCCAGGAGGTGCAGGAGTGCTTCTTCCCTGCCCGCCATCGGATCACCGCACCACCAATCCCAAGAACCCCCCTCCCCCGCGATCAGACCTCCCAGGATCGGGGATCGGAACCACGCACACTCCCCGCGCCCCCTCCTCCCCGTATCATCCCCAACCCCAAGATCGACAACCCCCGCACCCCCACGCTCCCACTAACACAGCTGCTCCCGGCCTGCGGTCTCCTCCGGCACGCTCCCCACCTGACAGGGAGCCAAGCCGTGTCAATCAGGCCAGCTACCAGACGGGGAACCTGCTCGGAAAAGAGACTCAAGGCGCGGAGTCATGCGGGGAACCCGGAACTTCCGTGTTTCCAGAGCAAAACACCTACCGTCCCCGCCCCCCGCTCACAAAACCTGCCCCAGTCACGATCGGTGCCGTAGAATGTAACCTGCCTTAAGTGATTCTTTCATGTAAAACAGGTTCCATGACTATTTCTCAATCTTAATCGCTAACCACACATTCAGCGCAGAGGGCCTGTGCTTTGTGAGTCACGCCACCATGGCGAGCAGGGCTGCAGGTGCCCGCACAGCATGGCTCGCAGCACCAGCTTGCCTTTGAGCCGGTCTCGAAGTAAACAAACAACTTGAGGGGCCGTTTCAGATTCCAGTGAAGCAACGGGCAGAAAGAGAAAGAAGAAAGAAGAGTTAGGAATGATGAGCAGGTTACTGTGGTGTAATTATGGATGGCATTGCATGTTTGAGCCAACCCTTTGTGTATAAAGGCTCCACTTTGTTCTTAATCACTACTTGTGTTAAATTTAGAACATGTACCAGGGCTGAGATTTTACGCTGGTATGCATAATTACAGAATTACGCTTTCCCTTCTAATTGCAATTCGCAGTCCATCTGGAATATTAACTCACTGTCGCTCTTTGATGTTAGTAGATAATTTCCCATCAATCTCCCAATTTCCCATCCCCTGACATCAATCTGGTCAAATCAAATTAAAGAAACATTTGCTGCTTTGAAAGCCAAAACCATTCAGGGACCAGAGATATCGATACCAGTGCGTACGGTGGCATAGCGGTTATGTCACTAGGCTAGTAATCCAGTAGATCCTGGACTAATGATCTGGTAGACGGTGAGTTCAAATCCCACCACGGCAGCTGTGCAATTTAAATTTAGTTAATTAAGTAAATCTGGAACAAAAAGTTAGTATCAGTAATGGTGACCTTGAAACTGCTGGATTGTCCCATCTGGATCACTACTGTTCTTTAGGGGAGGAAATCTACTGGTCTTGTGACTCCACATCCACAGCAACATGGTTGACTCTTAACTGGCCACTCAGTTGTACCAAAGTGCAGCAACAGAAGTCAGCACTGTGGGACTACCTTCACCCCAAGGACAGTGGCGGCAGCGCACCACCACCTTCTCCAGGGCAATTAGGGATGGGCAATAAATGCTGGCCTTGCCAGCGACGCCCACATCCGGTAAACTAATAAATAAAATAAAAATCTACTTGTTCCAAAGACTGATACAACAACAATGGAGTTGTTGACTAATGATGGTGATCAATCTCTATCAATGAGGCCACAACAAGACCCAGACACGAGACGAGGAGAACCCCCAGTGGTGGAGAGCTTCGTGGAACCAGAGGCCCCAAGCATGCTGCACTCACCACATGTCATGTCTCAAATTACTCATAGACTGGATCGCAAAATATTATTTTATGAAATCTACCTAATTTGCATTTAAATGAATCAATTCTAACTGCTTCCACCGCCTCCCTCGGCAGTCTGTCCAATAGGTTGACCACTCGCTCACTGAAACATTGCTCCGGAAGATTAGTTTTGAATTTACCCCCTTCAAGCGCAGGCCGTGTCCATTGGTTCCCCTGTTCTGGACATGGTGAAACAACTCGTCCCGGTCGACATTATCCAGTCCCTTTAGAATCCTAAAACCAGCAATCACGTCACCTCTTAATCTTCTCTTCTCCAGAGACAACATGACCAATTTACACAATCGCTCCTCATAATCCAATCCCTCCATCGCTTCAATCATTCTGCTTTACCGAGCCACAATACACAGGCAGAGGCGTGTCTAATTTAAGGTAAGTAAATTCAAGCCCCTTCAATGGGATGAGCTCTGAATGTTCGACTGTACAATAGAGGTTGGGTCTCCGTCACGATGCACTCTTTCCATCTCTGCTGCAGTTGGACTTGTGTTGGCTCACTGGAGACGTTGGAACAGGGCTGTGCAGTGGGAATGTGTTGAGTGGGGGTAAAGAGCCTCCCCTTACAGGGGATGGTGAGCGTCAGCTGGGGCTCAATGGGTAGTACTCTCACAGACTGAGTCAGAAGGTTGAGGGTTCAAGTCCCTCTCCAGAGGCTTGAGCACAAGAATCCAGGCTGACTCTCCAGTGCAGTGCTGAGGGAGTGCTGCACTGTCGGAGGTGCTAAAGGGGTGCAAACATCTTTTCACCCGGGCGCAGCGCCGCTAATGACATCTGCTAAATTCAGCGGGAGTTTTGTGGCGGTGGTAACCTGTAGCGCCCCGCTCTGCTGAGCAGGCGATAACGACATCATCACCGTGTGCAACGCCCCATTTTCGCTTCGCCTGCAAAACTGGCCCGCGCCCCTTGAATCTGCGCTGGGCGATGACAGCGGGTGGGAACGGAATGGCAGGAAGCTCGCGGGGCGCTAACTAAAGGGGAGGTGGCGGGCGGGGAAAAAAAATTATCTGACTTACTTGTCGCGGCCCGTTGCCTCTTTGAACGCGGGGTCCGTGCCGTGATCTGGCAGCCCGGCACTCCGCTTGTGTGCCGGGCTGCTGGCACGGCACCCCACTCCCCGGTGGTCCAGGTAGGGCCCCGCAGAGTAGTGGGCTTGGGCCCTCCCCTTTAATGAGACTGGAGACCCGAGTCTGAAGACTGAGCCCGAGTCTGTAGACTGAGCCCGAGTCTGGAGACTGAGCCCGAGTCTAGACACTGAGCCCGAGTCTAGAGACTGAGCCCGAGTCTAGACACTGAGCCCGAGTCTGGAGACTGAGCCCGAGTCTGGAGACTGAGCCCGAGTCTGGAGACTGAGCCCGAGTCTAGACACTGAGCCCGAGTCTAGAGACTGAGCCCGAGTCTAGTGACTGAGCCCGAGTCTAGACACTGAGCCCGAGTCTGGAGACTGAACCCGAGTCTGGAGACTGAGCCCGAGTCTGGAGACTGAGCCCGAGTCTGGTGACTGAGCCCGAGTCTAGACACTGAGCCCGAGTCTGGAGACTGAGCCCGAGTCTAGACACTGAGCCCGAGTCTGGAGACTGAGCCCGAGTCTGGAGGCTGAGCCCGAGTCTAGACACTGAGCCCGAGTCTGGAGACTGAGCCCGAGTCTGGAGACTGTGCCCGAGTCTGGAGACTGAGCCCGAGTCTGGACACTGAGCCCGAGTCTAGACACTGAGCCCGAGTCTAGACACTGAGCCCGAGTCTGGAGTCTGAGCCCGAGTCTAGACACTGAGCCCGAGTCTGGACACTGAGCCCGAGTCTGGAGGCTGAGCCCGAGTCTGGAGGCTGAGCCCGAGTCTGGAGACTGAGCCCGAGTCTGGAGACTGAGCCCGAGTCTGGAGACTGAGCCCGAGTCTGGAGACTGAGCCGGAGTCTGGAGACTGAGCCCGAGTCTGGAGACTGAGCCCGAGTCTGGAGACTGAGCCCGAGTCTGGAGACTGAGCCCGAGTCTGGAGACTGAGCCCGAGTCTGGAGACTGAGCCCGAGTCTGGAGACTGAGCCCGAGTCTGGAGACTGAGCCCGAGTCTAGACACTGAGCCCGAGTCTAGACACTGAGCCCGAGTCTGGACACTGAGCCCGAGTCTGGAGTCTGAGCCCGAGTCTGGAGGCTGAGCCCGAGTCTGGAGACTGAGCCCGAGTCTGGAGACTGAGCCCGAGTCTGGAGACTGAGCCCGAGTCTGGAGACTGAGCCGGAGTCTGGAGACTGAGCCCGAGTCTGGAGACTGAGCCCGAGTCTGGAGACTGAGCCCGAGTCTGGAGACTGAGCCCGAGTCTGGAGACTGAGCCCGAGTCTGGAGACTGAGCCCGAGTCTGGAGACTGAGCCCGAGTCTGGAGGCTGAGCCCGAGTCTGGAGACTGAACCCGAGTCTGGAGACTGAGCCCGAGTCTGGAGACTGAGCCCGAGTCTGGAGACTGAGCCCGAGTCTGGAGACTGAGCCCGAGTCTAGTGACTGAGCCCGAGTCTGGAGACTGAGCCCGAGTCTGGAGACTGAGCCCGAGTCTGGAGACTGAGCCCGAGTCTGGAGACTGAACCCGAGTCTGGAGACTGAGCCCGAGTCTGGACACTGAGCCCGAGTCTGGAGACTGAGCCCGAGTCTAGACACTGAGCCCGAGTCTGAAGACTGAGCCCGAGTCTGGAGACTGAGCCCGAGTCTGGAGACTGAGCCTGAGTCTAGACACTGAGCCCGAGTCTGGAGACTGAGCCCGAGTCTAGAGACTGAGCCCGAGTCTGGAGACTGAGCCCGAGTCTAGACACTGAGCCCGAGTCTGGAGACTGAGCCCAAGTCTGGACACTGAGCCCGTGTCTGGAGACTGAGCCCGAGTCTAGACACTGAGCCCGAGTCTAGTGACTGAGCCCATGTCTGGAGACTGAGCCCGAGTCTGGAGACTGAGCCCGAGTCTGGAGACTGAGCCCGAGTCTGGAGACTGAGCCCGAGTCTGGAGACTGAGCCCGAGTCTAGAGACTGAGCCCGAGTCTGGAGACTGAGCCCGAGTCTGGAGACTGAGCCCGAGTCTAGAGACTGAGCCCAAGTCTGGAGGCTGAGCCCGAGTCTAGAGACTGAGCCCGAGTCTGGAGACTGAGCCCGAGTCTGGAGACTGAGCCCGTGTCTGGAGACTGAGTCCGAGTCTAGAGACTGAGCCCGAGTCTGGAGACTGAGCCCGAGTCTGGAGACTGAGCGCGAGTCTGGAGACTGAGCCCGAGTCTAGAGACTGAGCCCGAGTCTAGAGACTGAGCCCGAGTCTGGAGACTGAGCCCGAGTCTAGTGACTGAGCCCGAGTCTGGAGACTGAGCCCGAGTCTAGTGACTGAGCCCGAGTCTAGTGACTGAGCCCGAGTCTAGTGACTGAGCCCGAGTCTGGAGACTGAGCCCGAGTCTGGAGACTGAGCCCGAGTCTAGAGACTGAGCCCGAGTCTAGTGACTGAGCCCGAGTCTGGAGACTGAGCCCGAGTCTAGTGACTGAGCCCGAGTCTAGAGACTGAGCCCGAGTCTAGTGACTGAGCCCGAGTCTGGAGACTGAGCCCGAGTCTAGTGACTGAGCCCGAGTCTAGACACTGAGCCCGAGTCTGGAGTCTGAGCCCGAGTCTGGAGACTGAGCCCGTGTCTGGAGACTGAGCCCGAGTCTAGTGACTGAGCCCGAGTCTAGACACTGAGCCCGAGTCTGGAGACTGAGCCCGAGTCTGGAGACTGAGCCCGAGTCTGGAGACTGAGCCCGAGTCTGGAGACTGAGCCCGAGTCTGGAGACTGAGCCCGAGTCTAGTGACTGAGCCCGAGTCTAGTGACTGAGCCCGAGTCTGGAGGCTGAGCCCGAGTCTGGAGACTGAGCCCGAGTCTGGAGACTGAGCCCGAGTCTGGAGACTGAACCCGTCTAGAGACTGAGACTGAGAGCAGCAAAGATAGAGGAGGTTAGTACGGTGACAAAATGAATGAATTATTTATTGAATTCATTCTTGCTAGTCACAGGGTGAAAATTGGTTGCTGCTGGCTATTCCATCAAGCTGTAGAGAATACATGTTATGGTCTACTGGACCATGGGCCATTTCTTTGGTGTTAATAAGTGTTAGTAGGGTGCCCTGTGGAGCAGAAGGTAGTTTGATTTGCTAATACCCATCTGTTGCAGTGCGTAAGCGCTGTTCCTCCCAGCAGGGAGCCTTATAACGACTTTGGATAAGTTTACAATTCCTAAAATTGCAAGTTGTTTAAAGTGATTGGAATAGAGTAATGGGTGTCTTAGCAAGGGGTCAAACCATTCAATTTAAACACAAGGATCCTGAGCGTGGCTGACTATCGAGATGAAGTTATGAGAAACACCCTTTTTAATTTGCTTTGCTTTGGGATACTATCAGAGTCGACGCTCGGCCTGTACAGCATTGGAACTAGACAGTCGGGTATTTGGATTTTCAGATAAGGTGCCACACAAGGGGTTATTACACAAGATAAGGGCTCATGGGGTTGGGGATAATATAGTAGCATGGATTGAGGATTGGTTGACGGACAGAAAACAGAGAGTAGGGATAAACGGGTCATATTCGGGTTGGCAGGCTGTAACTAGTGGGGTACCGCAAGGATCAGTGCTTGGGCCTCAGCTATTCACAATCTATATCAATGATTTGGATGAGGGGCCCAAATGTAATATATCCAAGTTTGCTGATGATACAAATCTGGGTGGGAAATTAAGTTGTGAGGAGGATGCAAAGGGATATAGACTGGTTAAGTGAATGGGCAAGAGCATGGCAGATGGACTTTAACGTGGAGAAATGTGAAGTTATCCACTTTGGTAAGAAGACTGGAAAAGCAAAATATTTTTTAAAAGGTGAGAGACTAGTAAATGTTGGTGTTCAGACAGATTTATTAATAATAATAATAATAATAATCAACTTTATTGTCATTGTTAGTGCACAAGTGCAGTACAACGAAATGTAGGCTTGCGGCTCCCGAGAGTGTACATTTGGAGACATTTAAACATTCAACATTCATTTGGCTTGTAATACATTAACATAAACATAATAAAGTGCATTGGCAGATGTGCAGGCTTTAGAGTTTGTTTGTGGAGTTCAGTAGGATGACAGCCCTGGGAAAGAAGCTGTTCCTAAATCTGGTCGTTCGGGTGCGAATGCATCTGTAGCGTCTCCCAGATGGCAGGAGGGCGAACAGACTGTGGCTGGGGTGGGTAGGGTCTTTGATGATGGTCCGTGACCTCCGTAAACAGCGATTCTGGTATATGTGCTCTATGGTCGGTAGCCGGGTGCCGGTAATGCGTTGGGCAGTTTTGACTACCTGCTGCAGGGCTTTCCGGTCATAATAGCTACAGCTGGGGCTCCTTGTACACGAATCACAGAAAATTAACACGCAGGTACAGCAAGCAATTAGGAAGGCAAATGGTATGTTGGCCTTTACTGCAAGAGTGTTGGAGTATAAGAGTATGGAAGCCTTACTGCAATTATATAAGGCTTTCTGGAGACCACACCTGGAGTACTGTGGACAGTTTTGGTCTCCTTACCTAAGGAAGGATATACTTGCCTCACAGGGAGTGCAACAAAGGTTCACCAGACTGGTTCCTGGGATGGGGGGATTGTTCTATGAGGAGAGATTGAGTAGAATGTGCCCTTTATTCTCTGGCGTTTAGAAGAATGAAGGTGATCTCAGCAGCTACGCTGTCAAGCCGTTTAAAAATTGTAAAATTCTTAAAGGGCTTGACAGGGTAGAAGCTGAGAGGCTGTTTTCCCTGATTGAAGAGTTTGGAACTTGGGGTCATAGTGTCAGGATAAGGGGTTGGCTATTTAGGACTGAGATCATGAGAAATTTCTTCAGTCTTTCGAATGAGATGTTAAACCAAGGCCCCGTCTGCTCTCTCAGACGGACGTAAAAGATTCCGCGGCACTATATCGAAGAAGAGCAGGGGAGTTCTCCCCGGTGTCCTGGCCAATATTTTCCCCTCAACCAACGTCACTAAAACAGTATTTGGTCATTATCACTATGCTGTGTGTGGAATCTTGCTGTGCATAAGCTGGCTGCCGCGTTTCCGACATTACAACAGTGACTACACTTCAAAATTGGCTGTAAAGCGCTTTGGAACATCCCGAGGTCGTGAAAGGCGCTATATAAATGCAAGTCTTTCTTTTCTTTTCATTCAGCGGGTGGTGAATCTTTGGAATTCTCTACCCCAGGGGGCTGTGGATGTTCAGTCGATGAGTTTATTCAAGACTAAGATCGACAGAGTTTTGAGCACAAAGGGAATCAAGGGATATGGGGATCGGGCGGGAAAGTGGAGTTGATGCAGAAATTCAGCTGTGATCTTAATGAATGGCGGAGCAGGCTCGAGGGGCCGTGTTGCCTACTCCCGATCCAGCAGTCAATCTTAAGCCAGTGAAGATATGGGAGGAGCCAGCGACTCTGGCAGTGTACAGGTGTATAAGAAGAAAGTGATTGGCTTCAGATGTCTGTACTGGCACTGAAGGGGGCAGGTGCGATTTTGAGGCCCCGGCCTCATTTGACCGCCGAGCTGTAGGCAACGTACGGGCATCGCGATACGGCTCGGGGTCCTAGGACTCAGGAAGGCCCACACGTAGGTCCTCGAGGGTGGTGGCGGGGAGGTGGCCTAGCAAGCCACCACCTTCTCTGGGAAACTGTGGCTGGGCAATAAATGTCGGCCTTGCCAGCGACGCTCAGCCCCCGAGAATTAACAAAATGTAAACTGATGGATGAATAATTCATGATACTTTTCACAATGGGTCTCTACAAATGGTAGATTCCTATTGCTAGATATGACAAATTTACTGGTTGTCTCTCAGTCCTGCCCTTGTTTTGTTTTAAAACTGCTGTTGTGAGGAGTCAGGGCAACAGACAATCAGGGTGAAAGTGTCTCTGCGGTGATGTCATGGTATCCCCTAGCCGAGACCCCACAGACGGGGAGAGCTGCACTTTGCTAACTCAACCCCACTTGCTGGTCATGAGGTCAACGGCACAGGACTTTAGGGTACCTCCCTGGGGAAATGGGTGGCACAGAATACCTGGTGGACACTTGGCACAATGGGGTAGCGCCAATGGGCGCAGTGCCACAACCAGCACCGTCACAGGGGAGCTGAGAGTGATCAGCCATGTGATGTCTCGTGATCCAGACAGAGAAGAGACACTGAGGTTGAGGATATAGAAGAGAATATTGAGTGTCACGCCACTCGTCAACCTTAAAGGTCACTGTGTCACGGAATACTTTCGCACAAGAAATGATGGAAATTCAACAAAGACCTTTTTGAGTTCACATCAAAAACATTGATAAAGAGGCATTAAGTTCCGTGTCTTAGAATTTACAAACATGAAGGCCTAGAAATTCAGTAAGGCCCCGCCAGGTCTTTAGCGCCCGAAATTTAGCGCTCGCCCGGATTCCCGTAGCGCCCGCCTGAAATTCAGTTGCGACGGGCCAAGACGGAGGCGGGCGCTACTGCAGGGTTTGGCCGCCTCGCTTGGGGCGATGAAAGTCTATTTCAGGCGTCCAGCTGCCGCTGCGCCACCCGATGCGGTGCGGCAGGCTGGGGTACTGCAGGCCTCCTCCTTCTCTTAAGGAGGAGCTGCCTGCAGCTGTGAGATCGCCGCTGGATTCCCCCGGCAAATGAGCCCGGCACCACGGAGAAGTGCCGGGCTCGCGGGAGTCAGACAGCAATGCCGCGGGGGGGTGGTGCAGGAGTCCGGGGAGGGAGGTGCGGCCATGCGGCCGCCGGGAAAGCGGCCGGCCGCCCCTCCACCTTTATGCGCCGGCCTCTCGGAGCTGCAAGGCCCCGTTTTTCAAACGTTGTTTGCGGCCGCTGCGGGCGAGGCGGCCGCAACTGAATTTGGCCTTCAGCAGGGAATCGCGTTGGAACCGGGGCGCTGTGCACACCGATGACGTCATCGGTGCCGGCGCAGCACTACCGGCTAACGCCGATGTTAGGGACCAACTTAATTTCGGGCACTAAAAAACTTCCAGCGCAACCCACTCTTTCGCCCCTAAGTGGGTGCAAACGCAACTGAATTTCTAGGCCGAATTCTTTTGATTTATTTGTGGGGCTTGTATTGTTCCTTATTAAGGTAAGCGATGCGGCAGAGATGGAAATGGAATTCCAGATTTACGAGAAGCCTTAAGTCAGAAACGAGGCAGGATCGAGCTTCTCCATGCACCACTCCAATGGAAGCTGCAACATTAAATAAATTTAAAATGGAGATAGACATTTTCCTAGCAGATAAGGGAATTAGGGGTTACGGGGAGAGGGCAGGGAAGTGGACGTGAGTCTAGATTCAGATCAGCCATGATCCTATTGAATGGCGGAGCAGGCCCGAGGGGCCGTATGGCCTACTCCTGCTCCTACTTCTTATGTTCTTAATGATCCTTAATCCTACCCTTGGGACCTCACCTTCTCCCTGCACCACTGGGACACTTCCACTTTCTACACTTGTAGCTTTGACCATTGACGTCGATAAAATAAACTGCGGGTAGTTTAATGCTGTGGAGTTGGGCTGAGGTTCTCATAATCCACTTCATACCCTTCATGGGCTGACACTCCCAGTGCGGTGCTGAGGGAGTGCTGCACTGTCGGAGGTGCCGTCTTTCATATGAGACATTAAATTGAGGCCTCGTCTTCCCTCTCAGGTGGATGTAAAAGATCCCACAGCACTATTTCGAAGAGGAGCAGGGGAGTTCTCCCCGGTGTCCTGGCCAATATTTATCGCCCAACCAACATCACTAAAACAGATCATCTGGTCATTTATCTTATTGCTGGTTGTGGGAGCTAGCTGTGCGCAAATTGGCTGCTGTGTTTCCCACATTACAACCGTGACTACACTTCAAAAATACTTAATAGGCTGCAAAAGACTTTGGGACGTCCGGTGCTATATAAATGCATGTTTTTTTTATACGAAAAGACGGAAGGGGAAAAGACCATAAGGTTCATTGAGCCACCTATCCAGACAAAGTGCAGCATCAAGCACCATCGACCCAATCCCCTCCCCAATCATCCAGTCTCTTGGCAGAGGCTAAAACTACCTCAAGTTCTTAAATTGAATCATATAAACTTTCATTTTTGTACAAAATCACTTTTGACTCATGAAGGGAGGAGAGGGGCGGGGTCAACAGTGTTTGAAGAGTGGGAAACTCTCCCACCTTTTATACTCAGTATCGACATCAGAACCTGAGGGGGAAAATGAGGCTTTTGGAACCAGAAGAAATGAAGACAGCCATTAACAAGCCGAAAGTAGGACGGGGAAAAATACCAGCAGAACAAGAATGGTGGATGTTCAATGGGGAAAGTGACAAGTTCATACACCGACCGAATATGGAGTGAAAAATAAGCAAAGTACCAAACGAAGGGAGACCTATAAGTAATAACAACAGAAAATGCTGGAAATACCCAGCAGGCCAGGCAGCTTCCTGGAAAGAGAAACAGAGTTAACGTGTTGTCCCTGGTGAAGGCGATCAGTCCCAGGGAAATTCTTCATACTGCTGCCTTTTTTTTTTATTCGTTCCTGGGATGTGGGCGTCGCTGGCAAGGCCAGCATTTATTGCCCATCCCTAGTTGCCCTTGAGTAGGTGGTGGTGAGCCGCCTTCTTGAACCGCCACTGCAGTTTTTTCCTAGCGGTTTGATACAACTGAGTGGCTCGCTGGGCCATTTCAGAGGGCAGTTAAGAGTCAACATTGCTGTGATTCTGGAGTCACATATAGGCCAGACCGGGTAAGGACGGCAGATTTCCTTCCCCAAAGGACATTAGTGAACCAGATGGGTTTTTAGGACAATCCGATAGTTTCATGGTCACCATTACTGACACTAGCTTTTTATTCCAGATTTATTTAATTAACTGAATTAAAATTCCATTGTGGTGGGATTTGTACTCACGTCTTAGAGATTATTAGTCTAGGCCTCTGGATTACTAGCCCAGTGACATAACCACTATGCTACCATTCCTCTTGATTCTCTATAATTTTCATCCTTGTTGTTTATAAATCCCTCCATGGCCTCGCCCCCCCTCCCTATCTCTGTAATCTCCTCAAGCCCTACAACCCTCCGAGATCTCTGCGCTCCCCCAATTCTGGCCTCTCGAGCATCCCCGATTTAATCATTTCCCCACTGGCGGCCGTGCCTTCAGCTGCCGAGGCCCTAAGTTGTTGTTGTTGAGATTGGTAAGGCTCTGGGTGAGAGAGCGTGTTGTGGACAGGCTGGGTTTAGATAATCAGAAGCTGGTACAACAATCACATCTTTGTGATGTAGGGAACCTTCTGAACAGATTTCAACTATTTTGCCTGGCTGGGGAATCAGTGCCAAAGGTTCCTTAGTTTAAAATTGTCACACAGAGAGTGTGGAGAGAGGTCAGTGGAAATTTCAAAGAGCTATTGGTTCACAGAACGGTTTGCCACAGAGAGTGCTTGAAGTAGGAACCATTTTATTTCGTAGCTACAGGGCTGTGGGAGAGCGCAGGGCAGTGCCATTGGTTTTAAATTGCTCAGGACAGACGCAATGGCTCAAATGGCCTCCTTCCAAACTGGAAACCTCTGTGCTTCTGTGTCAGCTTCATAATGAACTTCATTTGATTTGGAAAGGCCTTGGATAACCCAGAGGGATTTGCACTGTGGTCATTTTATAGTATTATTGATTTCTTTTCAGAAGTACCACAGCGCTGGTGAGACCACACCTGGAGTACTGTGTACAGTTTTGGTCTCCTTATTTAAGGAGGGATATACTTGCATTGGAGGCAGTTCAGAGAAGGTTCATGGGGTTGATTCCTGAGATGAGGAAAGGTTGAGCGGGTTGGGCCTATACCCATTGGAGTTTAGAAGAATGAGAGGTGATCTTATTGAAAAATATAAGATTCTGAGGGGGTTGGACAGGGTAGATGCCGAGAGGACGTTTCCCCTCGTGGGGAAACCTAGAACTAGGGGGCATAGTCTCAGAATAAGGGGGCACCCATTTAAGACGGAGATGAGGAGGACTTTCTTCTCTCAGAGGGTCGTGAATCTTTGGAATTTTCTGCCCCAGAGAGCTGTGGAAGCTGAGTCATTGAATATATTCAAGGCTGAATTAGACAGATTTTTGAGCAACAGGGGAGTCGAAGGTTATGGGGAGCGGGCGGGAAAGTGGAGTTGAGGCCAAAATTGGATCAGCCATGATCTCATTAAATGGCGCAGCAGGCTCGAGGGGCCGAATAGCCTGCTCCTGCGCCTATTTCTTATGTTCTTAAGCATCGGGAAGCTCACGGGCTGGAACCTTAGGCTCAGCTGGAGACTGGAGCAAGGCGGTTCAGATTAGAGACTATCAGGGGGTGCTTTTTTAATTCGCTCTTGGGATGTGGGTGACGCTGGCAAGGCCTAGTTGCTCTGGCAGCTGAAGGGCTTGCTAAGCCACTTCAAAGGGAAACCACCTCGAGTGGGACTGGAGTCCCATGTAGGCCAGACCGGGTAGGGCTGGCAGATTCCCTTTCCCTGAAGGACATTGGTGAGTCAGTTGGGATTTTAGGACAAACAAGCAGCTTTCTGAGCCATTTTCCAAGGTGCTGGTCTACTGAATTTAATTTAGCTTTCCATTACCACGAAACTACCATTCCTTATTATCAGGCCTGTTATTTGCATTGGGGTGGAACTGTGGACACAGACGGAGCAAACAGAAAGCTCTTGGACATCTAAATTTCACAGATGATCAAGGACTATTGGCAGAATCAGAATTGTAGAATCATACAGCACAGGAGGCTATTCGGCCCATCGTGCTTGTGCTAGCTCTTTGAAAGAGCTCTCCAATTCGTCTCACCCCCAACTGTTCTTTCCCCGTAGCCTTGCAATTTTTTCCTTTTCAAGTATAGATCCAATTCCCCATTGAAAGTTCCACCGCCCTTTCAGGCAGCGCATTCCAAATCACAACAACTCGCTGCGTAAAATAAATTCTGCTCATTCTCCCCCCTGTGGCTCTTTTGCCAGATATCTTCAATCTGTGTCCTCTGGTTACCGACCCTCCTGCCAGTGGAACAGAAGAAGAACACGGACATCATGGTTGGGTAACAAGTTGAATTAAATCTCTGAAGAGAGTGCAAAGGTCATGACAGATGGCGCTGATGACCTCCGTGTTGGGTAGGTTCAGAGTGCAGCAATTCTACTACTGGAAGTGAGGTGTTAGCCGGAGTTCGAAAAGCAGTTCGTGCTTTTACCAGCTGGACAGCACTCGACTACACAAGAGGGCTGATTTCCCGGCGACGACAAGGAATCGCTGGTTGGGAAATCGCGGGGTCAGCAACACCTGAATTGCTACCCGTTAATTTAAATCGGTGAGTTATTTTGGAACCCAAAAGGGAAAAGGCCGTGGCCCGTCACGCGGGATATCACCGAGGCTGGAAACAGTAACCGAGGAGAAGAATAGTAAGTGGGAATGGTAGCATAGTGGTAATGTTACATGAACTACTAATCCAGAGGCCTAGACTAATAATCTGGTGACGTAAGTTCAAATTCTACCATGGCAGCTGGGGAATTTAAATTCAGTTAATTAAATAAATCTGGAATAAAAAGTGAGTGTCAGTAATGGTGATTATAATACGACCGGATTGTTGTAAAAACCCTTCTGATTCACTAATGTCCTTTAGGAAAGGAAATCTGCCGTCCTTACCCGGTCTGGCCTATATGTGACTCCAGGCCCACAGCAATGTGGTTGACTCTGAAATGGCCCAGCGAAAGAGCCACTCAAGGGCAATTAGGGATGGGCAATAAATGCTGGCCTTGCCAGCGACGCCCTCATCACTGTGAACGAATAAAAAAAAAAGCCCCACACCACGTGGTTGACTTTTAATGTGCCCTGTACATAGCCCAAACACAAACCCAGCTGTAAAAACAATTGCTGCAATTTGTGGGGGCATCATCACCACACGGACTGCAGCGATTCAAGGAGAAGAACATAAGAATTAGGAGCAGGAGTCGGCCATTCGGCCCCTCGAGCCTGCTCCACCATTCAATAAGATCATGGCTGATCTTCGACCTCAACTCTACTTTCCCGCCCAATCTCCATAACCCTTGATTCCCCTAGAGTCCAAAAATGTACCAATCTCAGCCTTGAATATACAGGAAACTCTCGATTTACCGGCACCCAAATAACCGGAAATCTCGGTTAACCGGCAAAATGCAGGAGTAGGTTCAGGTAAGTTTTACTTCATATTACTGGAGTTCCTCGATCTGTTCCTGTGCAATCGGGTGTGGCTGCAGCTGTTGCTAAGCTACAGAGACGCTTGGACCTTGTGGCCATTGTTCTGCTCCTGTTGCTAAGCAACAGGGAAGCCTGGGTTTGTTGCTCTGAGAGCTCCTGTACCTTTTAAACTGTAGCTCTCAATAATCCGGACTTTTTGATCAACCGGCACCACACCGGTCCGGTGCTGGATAAAAAAGAGGTTCCTGTACTCAATGACTCAGCACCCTTTGGGGTAGAGAATTCCAGAGATTCACAACCCTCCGAGTGAAGAAATTTCTCCTCCTTTTAGTCCTAAATGGCCGACCCCTTATCCTGAGACTGTGACCCCTGGTTCTAGACTCTCCAGCCAGGGAGAATTTTATCTGTTTCGGTGTGTAGGAGGCAATGCTAATTGGCGTGTCTTGCAGTGGTAGTAGAGGACAGCGGGCACTGAACCACACGGCCGGGTTAGCGCGAGGACATTGTGCGTCACAGCTGCTGCCTCTCCAGCCTGGGGAAACAGTCTCTCAGCCTCTATCCTGTCAATCACCCTCAGGCCCACCACCACACTCTGAGGGAAACAAGTGATGGTCAATAAATGCAGGCCTTGCCAGTAACGTCCACATCCAGACAGCAAAAGAAAATGGAAGGAATAACAGATGTCTGGCACAGTGTTGATTTTTTTTTAAAACAGCGAGAGATGTTTTCTCCTCAGGGGCTGTTGTTTACTTGAGTTAGCGAGGCCAGTGTGAAGAAGCAGGATTAATGCACTCAAATGAAACAGAGGGATTATCATAAAATGATACGGCACAGGAGGCCATTCAGTCCATCGTGCCTGTGGCGGATTAGTTTTATTGTTAGCAGGGATACTGAGAACACAACGTCCCTCACACGCAGACATGAGTGGGAAGCGTGTGACAGATGCTCCCCTCACTGTGTCTGTGTTATTTACTAATATTTGATGAGTATTGGTGCTATAATGAGAAATAGAAGGATAAGAATCCAGGAATTAATATGATTCAAATCCCAAAATGTTTAGTTCCGCACCATAATTTCCACATCAGATTTCTCCATTACTGTCAATCCGTTGTTTCAATATTACTTTCACCACTGCTGAACGAACCAAAATAGCAGGAAGCTCAAATCTACGTTTAATAATGTCACAACTCTAAAGACAGAGGGAACCTCGCCCAGTGTCACTGCGCTAAAGACAGAGGGAGCCTCGCTCAGTGTCACTGCGCTAAAGACAGAGGGAGCCTCGCCCAGTGTCACTGCTCTAAAGACAGAGTGAACCTCGCCCAGTGTCACTGCGCTAAAGACAGAGGGAACCTCGCCCAGTGTCACTGCTCTAAAGACAGAGGGAACCTCGCCCAGTGTCACTGCGCTAAAGACAGAGGGAGCCTCGCCCAGTGTCACTGCTCTAAAGACAGAGGGAACCTCGCCCAGTGTCACTGCGCTAAAGACAGAGGGAGCCTCACCCAGTGTCACTGCTCTAAAGACAGAGGGAACCTCGCCCAGTGTCACTGCGCTAAAGACAGAGGGAGCCTCGCTCAGTGTCACTGCGCTAAAGACAGAGGGAGCCTCGCCCAGTGTCACTGCGCTAAAGACAGAGGGGACCTCGCCCAGTGTCACTGCGCTAAAGACCGAGGGAGCCTCGCCCAGTGTCACTGCGCTAAAGACAGAGGGGACCTCGCCCAGTGTCACTGCGCTAAGGACAGAGGGAGCCTCGCCCAGTGTCACTGCGCTAAAAACAGAGGGAGACTCGCCCAGTGTCACTGCGCTAAAGACAGAGGGAGCCTCGCCCAGTGTCACTGCGCTAAAGCCAGAGGGAGACTCGCCCAGTGTCACTGCTCTAAAGACAGAGGGAGCCTCGCCCAGTGTCACTGCGCTAAAGACAGAGGGAGCCTCGCCCAGTGTCACTGCGCTAAAGACAGAGGGAGCCTCGCCCAGTGTCACTGCTCTAAAGACAGAGGGAGCCTCGCCCAGTGTCACTGCTCTAAAGACAGAGGGAGCCTCGCTCAGTGTCACTGCGCTAAAGACAGAGGGAGACTCGCCCAATGTCACTGCTCTAAAGACAGAGGGAGCATCGCCCAATGTCACTGCGCTAAAGACAGAGGGAGCCTCGCCCAGTGTCACTACTCTAAAGACAGAGGGAACCTCGCCCAGTGTCACTGCACTAAAGACAGAGGGAGCGTCGCCCAGTGTCACTGCTCTAAAGACAGAGGGAGCCTCACCCAGTGTCACTGCTCTAAAGACAGAGGGAGCCTCGCCCAGTGTCACTGCTCTAAAGACAGAGGGAACCTCGCCCAGTGTCACTGCGCTAAAGACAGAGGGATCCTCGCCCAGTGTCACTGCTCTAAAGACAGAGGGAACCTCGCCCAGTGTCACTGCGCTAAAGACAGAGGGAGCCTCGCTCAGTGTCACTGCGCTAAAGACAGAGGGAGCCTCGCCCAGTGTCACTGCTCTAAAGACAGAGGGAACCTCGCCCAGTGTCACTGCGCTAAAGACAGAGGGAACCTCGCCCAGTGTCACTGCTCTAAAGACAGAGGGAACCTCGCCCAGTGTCACTGCGCTAAAGACAGAGGGAGCCTCGCCCAGTGTCACTGCTCTAAAGACAGAGGGAACCTCGCCCAGTGTCACTGCGCTAAAGACAGAGGGAGCCTCGCCCAGTGTCACTGCTCTAAAGACAGAGGGAACCTCGCCCAGTGTCACTGCGCTAAAGACAGAGGGAGCCTCGCTCAGTGTCACTGCGCTAAAGACAGAGGGAGCCTCGCCCAGTGTCACTGCGCTAAAGACAGAGGGGACCTCGCCCAGTGTCACTGTGCTAAAGACCGAGGGAGCCTCGCCCAGTGTCACTGCGCTAAAGACAGAGGGGACCTCACCCAGTGTCACTGCGCTAAGGACAGAGGGAGCCTCGCCCAGTGTCACTGCGCTAAAAACAGAGGGAGACTCGCCCAGTGTCACTGCGCTAAAGACAGAGGGAGCCTCGCCCAGTGTCACTGCGCTAAAGCCAGAGGGAGACTCGCCCAGTGTCACTGCTCTAAAGACAGAGGGAGCCTCGCCCAGTGTCACTGCGCTAAAGACAGAGGGAGCCTCGCCCAGTGTCACTGCGCTAAAGACAGAGGGAGCCTCGCCCAGTGTCACTGCTCTAAAGACAGAGGGAGCCTCGCCCAGTGTCACTGCTCTAAAGACAGAGGGAGCCTCGCTCAGTGTCACTGCGCTAAAGACAGAGGGAGACTCGCCCAATGTCACTGCTCTAAAGACAGAGGGAGCATCGCCCAATGTCACTGCGCTAAAGACAGAGGGAGCCTCGCCCAGTGTCACTACTCTAAAGACAGAGGGAACCTCGCCCAGTGTCACTGCACTAAAGACAGAGGGAGCATCACCCAGTGTCACTGCTCTAAAGACAGAGGGAGCCTCACCCAGTGTCACTGCTCTAAAGACAGAGGGAGCCTCGCCCAGTGTCACTGCTCTAAAGACAGAGGGAACCTCGCCCAGTGTCACTGCGCTAAAGACAGAGGGAGCCTCGCCCAGTGTCACTGCTCTAAAGACAGAGGGAACCTCGCCCAGTGTCACTGCGCTAAAGACAGAGGGAGCCTCGCTCAGTGTCACTGCGCTAAAGACAGAGGGAGCCTCGCCCAGTGTCACTGCGCTAAAGACAGAGGGGACCTCGCCCAGTGTCACTGCGCTAAAGACCGAGGGAGCCTCGCCCAGTGTCACTGCGCTAAAGACAGAGGGGACCTCGCCCAGTGTCACTGCGCTAAGGACAGAGGGAGCCTCGCCCAGTGTCACTGCGCTAAAAACAGAGGGAGACTCGCCCAGTGTCACTGCGCTAAAGACAGAGGGAGCCTCGCCCAGTGTCACTGCGCTAAAGCCAGAGGGAGACTCGCCCAGTGTCACTGCTCTAAAGACAGAGGGAGCCTCGCCCAGTGTCACTGCGCTAAAGACAGAGGGAGCCTCGCCCAGTGTCACTGCGCTAAAGACAGAGGGAGCCTCGCCCAGTGTCACTGCTCTAAAGACAGAGGGAGCCTCGCCCAGTGTCACTGCTCTAAAGACAGAGGGAGCCTCGCTCAGTGTCACTGCGCTAAAGACAGAGGGAGACTCGCCCAATGTCACTGCTCTAAAGACAGAGGGAGCATCGCCCAATGTCACTGCGCTAAAGACAGAGGGAGCCTCGCCCAGTGTCACTACTCTAAAGACAGAGGGAACCTCGCCCAGTGTCACTGCACTAAAGACAGAGGGAGCGTCGCCCAGTGTCACTGCTCTAAAGACAGAGGGAGCCTCACCCAGTGTCACTGCTCTAAAGACAGAGGGAGCCTCGCCCAGTGTCACTGCGCTAAAGACAGAGGGAGCCTTGCCCAGTGTCACTGCGCTAAAGACAGAGGGAGCCTCGCCCAGTGTCACTGCGCTAAAGACAGAGGGAGCCTCGCCCAGTGTCACTGCTCTAAAGACAGAGGGAGACTCGCCCAGTGTCACTGCGCTAAAGACAGAGGGAGCCTCGCCCAGTGTCACTGCTCTAAAGACAGAGGGAGCCTCGCCCAGTGTCACTGCGCTAAAGACAGAGGGAGCCTCGCCCAGTGTCACTGCTCTAAAGAGAGAGGGAGCCTCGCCCAGTGTCACTGCGCTAAAGACAGAGGGAGCCTCGCCCAGTGTCACTGTGCTAAAGACAGAGGGAGCCTTGCCCAGTGTCACTGCGCAAAAGACAGAGGGAGCCTCGCCCAGTGTCTGTGCGATAAAGACAGAGGGAGCCTCGCCCAGTGTCACTGCTCTAAAGACAGAGGGAGTCTCGCCCAGTGTCACTGCTCGAAAGACAGAGGGAGCCTCGCCCAGTGTCACTGCGCTAAAGACAGAGGGTGCATCGCCCAGTGTCGCTGTGCTGAAGACAGAGGGAGCCTCGCCCAGTGTCACTGTTCTAAAGACAGAGGGAGCCTCGCCCAGTGTCGCTGCACTAAAGACAGAGGGAGCCTTGCCGAGTGTCACTGCTCTAAAGACAGAGGGAGCCTCGCCCTGTGTCACTGCTCTAAAGACAGAGGGAGCCTCGCCCTGTGTCACTGCTCTAAAGACAGAGGGAGCCTTGCCCAGTGTCACTGCACTAAGGACAGAGGGAACCTCGCCCAGTGTCACTGCTCCAAAGTTGAGGGAGCCTCGCCCAGTGTCACTGCGCTAAAGACAGAGGGAGCCTCGCCCAGTGTCACTGCGCTAATGACAGAGGGAGCCTCGCCCAGTGTCACTGCTCTAAAGACAGAGGGAGCCTCGCTAAGTGTCACTGCACTAATGACAGAGGGAGCCTCGCCCAGTGTCACTGCTCTAAAGACAGAGGGAGCCTCGCCCAGTGTCACTGCTCTAAAGACAGAGGGAGCCTCGCCCAGTGTCACTGCGCTAAGGACAGAGGGAGCCTCGCCCAGTGTCACTGTGCTAAAGACAGAGGGAGCCTCGCCCAGTGTCACTGCTCTTAAGACAGAGGGAGCCTCGCCCAGTGTCACTGCTCTAAAGACAGAGGGAGCCTCGCCCAGTGTCACTGCTCTAAAGTTGAGGGAGCCTCGCCCAGTGTCACTGCGCTAAAGACAGAGGGAGCCTCGCCCAGTGTCACTGCGCTAAAGACAGAGGGAGCCTCGCCCAGTGTCACTGATCTACAGACAGAGGAAGCCTCGCCCAGTGTCACTGCGCTAAAGACAGAGGGAGCCTCGCCCAGTGTCACTGTTGTGAAGACAGAGGGAGCCTCGCCCAGTGTCACTGCTGTAAAGACAGAGGGATACTCGCCCAGTGTCACTGCTCTAAAGACAGAGGGAGACTCGCCCAGTGTCACTGCTGTAAAGACAGAGGGAGCCTCGCCAAGAGTCACTGCTCTAAAGACAGAGGGAGCCTCGCCCAGTGTCACTACGCTAAAGACAGAGGGAGCGTCGCCCAGTGTCACTGCTCTAAAGACAGAGGGAGCCACACGCAGTGTCACTGCTCTAAAGACAGAGGGAGCCTCGCCCAGTGTCACTGCGCTAAAGATAGAGGGAGCCTCGCCCAGTGTCACTGCGCTAAAGACAGAGGGAGCCTCGCCCAGTGTCACTGCGCTAAAGACAGAGGGAGCGTCGCCCAGTGTCACTGCTCTAAAGACAGAGGGAGCCTCACCCAGTGTCACTGCGCTAAAGACAGAGGGAGCCTCGCCCAGTGTCACTGCTCTAAAGACAGAGGGAGCCTCGCCCAGTGTCACTGCGCTAAAGACAGAGGGAGCCTCGCCCAGTGTCACTGCTCTAAAGACAGAGGGAGCCTCGCCCAGTGTCACTGCGCTAAAGACAGAGGGAGCCTCGCCCAGTGTCACTGCTCTAAAGCCAGAGGGAGCCTCGCCCAGTGTCACTGCGCTAAAGACAGAGGGTGCCTCGCCCAGTGTCACTGCGCTAAAGACAGAGGAAGCCTCGCTGAGTGTCACTGCGCTAAAGAGAGAGGGAGCCTCACCCACTGTCACTGCTCTAAAGACAGAAGGAGCCTCGCCCAGTGTCTGTGCGATAAAGACAGAGGGAGCCTCGCCCAGTGTCACTGCTCTAAAGACAGAGGGAGCCTCGCCCAATGTCACTGCTCTAAAGACAGAGGGAGCCTCGCCCAGTGTCACTGCTCTAAAGACAGAGGGAGCCTCGCCCAGTGTCACTGCGCAAAAGACAGAGGGTGCCTCGCCCAGTGTCGCTGTGCTGAAGACAGAGGGAGCCTCGCCCAGTGTCACTGCGCTAAAGACAGAGGGTGCCTCGCCCAGTGTCGCTGTGCTAAAGACAGAGGGAGCCTCGCCCAGTGTCACTGCGCTAAAGACAGAGGGAGCCTCGCCCAGTGTCGCTGCACTAAAGACAGAGGGAGCCTTGCCGAGTGTCACTGCTCTAAAGACAGAGGGAGCCTCGCCCTGTGTCACTGCTCTAAAGACAGAGGGAGACTCGCCCAGTGTCACTGCACTAAGGACAGAGGGAGCCTCGCCCAGTGTCACTGCTCTAAAGTTGAGGGAGCCTCGCCCAGTGTCACTGTGCTAAAGACAGAGGGAGCCTCGCTCAGTGTCACTGCTCTAAAGACAGAGGGAGCCTCGCCCAGTGTCACTGCGCTAATGACAGAGGGAGCCTCGCCCAGTGTCACTGCTCTAAAGACAGAGGGAGCCTCGCCCAGTGTCACTGCGCTAAAGACAGAGGGAGCCTCGCCCAGTGTCACTGCGCTAAAGACAGAGGGAGCCTCGCCCAGTGTCACTGATCTACAGACAGAGGAAGCCTCGCCCAGTGTCACTGCGCTAAAGACAGAGGGAGCCTCGCCCAGTGTCACTGTTGTGAAGACAGAGGGAGCCTCGCCCAGTGTCACAGCGCTAAAGACAGAGGGAGACTCGCCCAGTGTCACTGCTGTAAAGACAGAGGGAGCCTCGCCCAGTGTCACTGCTCTAAAGACAGAGGGAACCTCGCCCTGTGTCACTGCTCTAAAGGCAGAGGTAGCCTCGCCCAGTGTCACTGCGCTAAAGACAGAAGGAGCCTCGCCCAGTGTCACTGCGCTAAAGACAGAGGGAGCCTCGCCTAGTGTCACTGCGCTAAAGACAGAGGGAGCCTCGCCCAGTGTCACTGCTCTAAAGACAGAGGGAGACTCGCCCAGTGTCACTGCGCTAAAGACAGAGGGATCCTCGCCCAGTGTCACTTTGCTAAAGACAGAGGGAGACTCGCCCAGTGTCACTGCGCTAAAGACAGAGGGAGCCTCTCCCAGTGTCACTGCGCTAAAGACAGAGGGAGCCTCGCTCATTATCACTGCGCTAAAGACAGAGGGAGCCTCGCCCAGTGTCACTGCGCTAAAGACAGAGGGAGCCTCGCCCAGTGTCACTGCTCTAAAGACAGAGGGAGCCGCGCCCAGTGTCACTGCTCTAAAGACAGAGGGAGCCTCACCCAGTGTCACTGCTCTAAAGACAGAGGGAGCCGCGCCCAGTGTCACTGCTCTAAAGACAGATGGAGCCTCACCCAGTGTCACTGCGCTAAAGACAGAGGGAGCCTCGCCCAGTGTCACTGCGCTAATGACAGAGGGAGCCTCGCCCAGTGTCACAGCTCTAAAGACAGAGGGAGCCTCGCCCAGTGTCACTGCGCTAAAGACAGAGGGAGCCTCGCCCAGTGTCACTGCGCTAAAGACAGAGGGAGCCTCGCCCAGTGTCACTGATCTACAGACAGAGGAAGCCTCGCCCAGTGTCACTGCGCTAAAGACAGAGGGAGCCTCGCCCAGTGTCACTGTTGTGAAGACAGAGGGAGCCTCGCCCAGTGTCACTGCGCTAAAGACAGAGGGAGACTCGCCCAGTGTCACTGCTGTAAAGACAGAGGGAGCCTCGCCCAGTGTCACTGCTCTAAAGACAGAGGGAACCTCGCCCAGTGTCACTGCTCTAAAGACAGAGGTAGCCTCGCCCAGTGTCACTGCGCTAAAGACAGAAGGAGCCTCGCCCAGTGTCACTGCGCTAAAGACAGAGGGAGCCTCGCCTAGTGTCACTGCGCTAAAGACAGAGGGAGCCTCGCCCAGTGTCACTGCTCTAAAGACAGAGGGAGACTCGCCCAGTGTCACTGCGCTAAAGACAGAGGGATCCTCGCCCAGTGTCACTTTGCTAAAGACAGAGGGAGACTCGCCCAGTGTCAATGCGCTAAAGACAGAGGGAGCCTCGCCCAGTGTCACTGCGCTAAAGACAGAGGGAGCCTCGCTCATTATCACTGCGCTAAAGACAGAGGGAGCCTCGCCCAGTGTCACTGCTCTAAAGTTGAGGGAGCCTCGCCCAGTGTCACTGCGCTAAAGACAGAGGGAGCCTCGCCCAGTGTCACTGCGCTAAAGACAGAGGGAGCCTCGCCCAGTGTCACTGCTCTAAAGTTGAGGGAGCCTCGCCCAGTGTCACTGCGCTAAAGACAGAGGGAGCCTCGCCCAGTGTCACTGCGCTAAAGACAGAGGGAGCCTCGCCCAGTGTCACTGCTCTAAAGTTGAGGGAGCCTCGCCCAGTGTCACTGCGCTAAAGACAGAGGGAGCCTCGCCCAGTGTCACTGCGCTAAAGACAGAGGGAGCCTCGCCCAGTGTCACTGATCTACAGACAGAGGAAGCCTCGCCCAGTGTCACTGCGCTAAAGACAGAGGGAGCCTCGCCCAGTGTCACTGTTGTGAAGACAGAGGGAGCCTCGCCCAGTGTCACTGCTGTAAAGACAGAGGGAGACTCGCCCAGTGTCACTGCTCTAAAGACAGAGGGAGACTCGCCCAGTGTCACTGCTGTAAAGACAGAGGGAGCCTCGCCAAGTGTCACTGCTCTAAAGACAGAGGGAGCCTCGCCCAGTGTCACTACGCTAAAGACAGAGGGAGCGTCGCCCAGTGTCACTGCTCTAAAGACAGAGGGAGCCACGCGCAGTGTCACTGCTCTAAAGACAGAGGGAGCCTCGCCCAGTGTCACTGCGCTAAAGATAGAGGGAGCCTCGCCCAGTGTCACTGCGCTAAAGACAGAGGGAGCCTCGCCCAGTGTCACTGCGCTAAAGACAGAGGGAGCGTCGCCCAGTGTCACTGCTCTAAAGACAGAGGGAGCCTCACCCAGTGTCACTGCGCTAAAGACAGAGGGAGCCTCGCCCAGTGTCACTGCTCTAAAGACAGAGGGAGCCTCGCCCAGTGTCACTGCGCTAAAGACAGAGGGAGCCTCGCCCAGTGTCACTGCTCTAAAGACAGAGGGAGCCTCGCCCAGTGTCACTGCGCTAAAGACAGAGGGAGCCTCGCCCAGTGTCACTGCTCTAAAGACAGAGGGAGCCTCGCCCAGTGTCACTGCGCTAAAGACAGAGGGTGCCTCGCCCAGTGTCACTGCGCTAAAGACAGAGGAAGCCTCGCTGAGTGTCACTGCGCTAAAGAGAGAGGGAGCCTCGCCCACTGTCACTGCTCTAAAGACAGAAGGAGCCTCGCCCAGTGTCTGTGCGATAAAGACAGAGGGAGCCTCGCCCAGTGTCACTGCTCTAAAGACAGAGGGAGCCTCGCCCAGTGTCACTGCTCTAAAGACAGAGGGAGCCTCGCCCAGTGTCACTGCTCTAAAGACAGAGGGAGCCTCGCCCAGTGTCACTGCGCTAAAGACAGAGGGTGCCTCGCCCAGTGTCGCTGTGCTGAAGACAGAGGGAGCCTCGCCCAGTGTCACTGCGCTAAAGACAGAGGGTGCCTCGCCCAGTGTCGCTGTGCTAAAGACAGAGGGAGCCTCGCCCAGTGTCACTGCGCTAAAGACAGAGGGAGCCTCGCCCAGTGTCGCTGCACTAAAGACAGAGGGAGCCTTGCCGAGTGTCACTGCTCTAAAGACAGAGGGAGCCTCGCCCTGTGTCACTGCTCTAAAGACAGAGGGAGACTCGCCCAGTGTCACTGCACTAAGGACAGAGGGAGCCTCGCCCAGTGTCACTGCTCTAAAGTTGAGGGAGCCTCGCCCAGTGTCACTGTGCTAAAGACAGAGGGAGCCTCGCTCAGTGTCACTGCTCTAAAGACAGAGGGAGCCTCGCCCAGTGTCACTGCGCTAATGACAGAGGGAGCCTCGCCCAGTGTCACTGCTCTAAAGACAGAGGGAGCCTCACCCAGTGTCACTGCGCTAAAGACAGAGGGAGCCTCGCCCAGTGTCACTGCTCTAAAGACAGAGGGAGCCTCGCCCAGTGTCACTGCGCTAAAGACAGAGGGAGCCTCGCCCAGTGTCACTGCTCTAAAGACAGAGGGAGCCTCGCCCAGTGTCACTGCGCTAAAGACAGAGGGAGCCTCGCCCAGTGTCACTGCTCTAAAGACAGAGGGAGCCTCGCCCAGTGTCACTGCGCTAAAGACAGAGGGTGCCTCGCCCAGTGTCACTGCGCTAAAGACAGAGGAAGCCTCGCTGAGTGTCACTGCGCTAAAGAGAGAGGGAGCCTCGCCCACTGTCACTGCTCTAAAGACAGAAGGAGCCTCGCCCAGTGTCTGTGCGATAAAGACAGAGGGAGCCTCGCCCAGTGTCACTGCTCTAAAGACAGAGGGAGCCTCGCCCAGTGTCACTGCTCTAAAGACAGAGGGAGCCTCGCCCAGTGTCACTGCTCTAAAGACAGAGGGAGCCTCGCCCAGTGTCACTGCGCTAAAGACAGAGGGTGCCTCGCCCAGTGTCGCTGTGCTGAAGACAGAGGGAGCCTCGCCCAGTGTCACTGCGCTAAAGACAGAGGGTGCCTCGCCCAGTGTCGCTGTGCTAAAGACAGAGGGAGCCTCGCCCAGTGTCACTGCGCTAAAGACAGAGGGAGCCTCGCCCAGTGTCGCTGCACTAAAGACAGAGGGAGCCTTGCCGAGTGTCACTGCTCTAAAGACAGAGGGAGCCTCGCCCTGTGTCACTGCTCTAAAGACAGAGGGAGACTCGCCCAGTGTCACTGCACTAAGGACAGAGGGAGCCTCGCCCAGTGTCACTGCTCTAAAGTTGAGGGAGCCTCGCCCAGTGTCACTGTGCTAAAGACAGAGGGAGCCTCGCTCAGTGTCACTGCTCTAAAGACAGAGGGAGCCTCGCCCAGTGTCACTGCGCTAATGACAGAGGGAGCCTCGCCCAGTGTCACTGCTCTAAAGACAGAGGGAGCCTCGCCCAGTGTCACTGCGCTAAAGACAGAGGGAGCCTCGCCCAATGTCACTGTTGTGAAGACAGAGGGAGCCTCGCCCAGTGTCACTGCGCTAAAGACAGAGGGAGCCTCGCCCAGTGTCTGTGCGATAAAGACAGAGGGAGCCTCGCCCAGTGTCACTGCTCTAAAGACAGAGGGTGCCTCGCCCAGTGTCACTGCTCTAAAGACAGAGGGTGCCACGCCCAGTGTCACTGCGCTGAAGACAGAGGGAGCCTCGCCCAGTGTCACTGTGCTAAAGACAGAGGGAGCCTCGCCCAGTGTCGCTGCACTAAAGACAGAGGGAGCCTCGCCGAGTGTCACTGCTCTAAAGACAGAGGGAGCCTCGCCCAGTGTCACTGCGCTAAGGACAGAGGGAGCCTCGCCCAGTGTCACTGCGCAAAAGACAGAGGGAGCCTCGCCCAGCGTCACTGCGCTAAAGACAGAGGAAGCCTCGCCCAGTGTCACTGCGCTAAAGACAGAGGGAGCCTCGCCCAGTGTCACTGATCTACAGACAGAGGAAGCCTTGCCCAGTATCACTGCGCTAAAGACAGAGGGAGCCTCGCTCATTATCACTGCGCTAAAGACAGAGGGAGCCTCGCCCAGTGTCACTGCGCTAAAGACAGAGGGAGCCTCGCCCAGTGTCACTGCTCTAAAGACAGAGGGAGCCGCGCCCAGTGTCACTGCTCTAAAGACAGAGGGAGCCTCACCCAGTGTCACTGCTCTAAAGACAGAGGGAGCCGCGCCCAGTGTCACTGCTCTAAAGACAGAGGGAGCCTCACCCAGTGTCACTGCGCTAAAGACAGAGGGAGCCTCGCCCAGTGTCACTGCGCTAATGACAGAGGGAGCCTCGCCCAGTGTCACTGCTCTAAAGACAGAGGGAGCCTCGCCCAGTGTCACTGCGCTAAAGACAGAGGGAGCCTCGCCCAGTGTCACTGCGCTAAAGACAGAGGGAGCCTCGCCCAGTGTCACTGATCTACAGACAGAGGAAGCCTCGCCCAGTGTCACTGCGCTAAAGACAGAGGGAGCCTCGCCCAGTGTCACTGTTGTGAAGACAGAGGGAGCCTCGCCCAGTGTCACTGCGCTAAAGACAGAGGGAGACTCGCCCAGTGTCACTGCTGTAAAGACAGAGGGAGCCTCGCCCAGTGTCACTGCTCTAAAGACAGAGGGAACCTCGCCCTGTGTCACTGCTCTAAAGACAGAGGTAGCCTCGCCCAGTGTCACTGCGCTAAAGACAGAAGGAGCCTCGCCCAGTGTCACTGCGCTAAAGACAGAGGGAGCCTCGCCTAGTGTCACTGCGCTAAAGACAGAGGGAGCCTCGCCCAGTGTCACTGCTCTAAAGACAGAGGGAGACTCGCCCAGTGTCACTGCGCTAAAGACAGAGGGATCCTCGCCCAGTGTCACTTTGCTAAAGACAGAGGGAGACTCGCCCAGTGTCACTGCGCTAAAGACAGAGGGAGCCTCGCCCAGTGTCACTGCGCTAAAGACAGAGGGAGCCTCGCTCATTATCACTGCGCTAAAGACAGAGGGAGCCTCGCCCAGTGTCACTGCTCTAAAGTTGAGGGAGCCTCGCCCAGTGTCACTGCGCTAAAGACAGAGGGAGCCTCGCCCAGTGTCACTGCGCTAAAGACAGAGGGAGCCTCGCCCAGTGTCACTGCTCTAAAGTTGAGGGAGCCTCGCCCAGTGTCACTGCGCTAAAGACAGAGGGAGCCTCGCCCAGTGTCACTGCGCTAAAGACAGAGGGAGCCTCGCCCAGTGTCACTGCTCTAAAGTTGAGGGAGCCTCGCCCAGTGTCACTACGCTAAAGACAGAGGGAGCCTCGCCCAGTGTCACTGCGCTAAAGACAGAGGGAGCCTCGCCCAGTGTCACTGATCTACAGACAGAGGAAGCCTCGCCCAGTGTCACTGCGCTAAAGACAGAGGGAGCCTCGCCCAGTGTCACTGTTGTGAAGACAGAGGGAGCCTCGCCCAGTGTCACTGCTGTAAAGACAGAGGGAGACTCGCCCAGTGTCACTGCTCTAAAGACAGAGGGAGACTCGCCCAGTGTCACTGCTGTAAAGACAGAGGGAGCCTCGCCAAGTGTCACTGCTCTAAAGACAGAGGGAGCCTCGCCCAGTGTCACTACGCTAAAGACAGAGGGAGCGTCGCCCAGTGTCACTGCTCTAAAGACAGAGGGAGCCACGCGCAGTGTCACTGCTCTAAAGACAGAGGGAGCCTCGCCCAGTGTCACTGCGCTAAAGATAGAGGGAGCCTCGCCCAGTGTCACTGCGCTAAAGACAGAGGGAGCCTCGCCCAGTGTCACTGCGCTAAAGACAGAGGGAGCGTCGCCCAGTGTCACTGCTCTAAAGACAGAGGGAGCCTCACCCAGTGTCACTGCGCTAAAGACAGAGGGAGCCTCGCCCAGTGTCACTGCTCTAAAGACAGAGGGAGCCTCGCCCAGTGTCACTGCGCTAAAGACAGAGGGAGCCTCGCCCAGTGTCACTGCTCTAAAGACAGAGGGAGCCTCGCCCAGTGTCACTGCGCTAAAGACAGAGGGAGCCTCGCCCAGTGTCACTGCTCTAAACACAGAGGGAGCCTCGCCCAGTGTCACTGCGCTAAAGACAGAGGGTGCCTCGCCCAGTGTCACTGCGCTAAAGACAGAGGAAGCCTCGCTGAGTGTCACTGCGCTAAAGAGAGAGGGAGCCTCGCCCACTGTCACTGCTCTAAAGACAGAAGGAGCCTCGCCCAGTGTCTGTGCGATAAAGACAGAGGGAGCCTCGCCCAGTGTCACTGCTCTAAAGACAGAGGGAGCCTCGCCCAGTGTCACTGCTCTAAAGACAGAGGGAGCCTCGCCCAGTGTCACTGCTCTAAAGACAGAAGGAGCCTCGCCCAGTGTCACTGCGCTAAAGACAGAGGGAGCCTCGCCTAGTGTCACTGCGCTAAAGACAGAGGGAGCCTCGCCCAGTGTCACTGCTCTAAAGACAGAGGGAGACTCGCCCAGTGTCACTGCGCTAAAGACAGAGGGATCCTCGCCCAGTGTCACTTTGCTAAAGACAGAGGGAGACTCGCCCAGTGTCACTGCGCTAAAGACAGAGGGAGCCTCGCCCAGTGTCACTGCGCTAAAGACAGAGGGAGCCTCGCTCATTATCACTGCGCTAAAGACAGAGGGAGCCTCGCCCAGTGTCACTGCTCTAAAGTTGAGGGAGCCTCGCCCAGTGTCACTGCGCTAAAGACAGAGGGAGCCTCGCCCAGTGTCACTGCGCTAAAGACAGAGGGAGCCTCGCCCAGTGTCACTGCTCTAAAGTTGAGGGAGCCTCGCCCAGTGTCACTGCGCTAAAGACAGAGGGAGCCTCGCCCAGTGTCACTGCGCTAAAGACAGAGGGAGCCTCGCCCAGTGTCACTGCTCTAAAGTTGAGGGAGCCTCGCCCAGTGTCACTACGCTAAAGACAGAGGGAGCCTCGCCCAGTGTCACTGCGCTAAAGACAGAGGGAGCCTCGCCCAGTGTCACTGATCTACAGACAGAGGAAGCCTCGCCCAGTGTCACTGCGCTAAAGACAGAGGGAGCCTCGCCCAGTGTCACTGTTGTGAAGACAGAGGGAGCCTCGCCCAGTGTCACTGCTGTAAAGACAGAGGGAGACTCGCCCAGTGTCACTGCTCTAAAGACAGAGGGAGACTCGCCCAGTGTCACTGCTGTAAAGACAGAGGGAGCCTCGCCAAGTGTCACTGCTCTAAAGACAGAGGGAGCCTCGCCCAGTGTCACTACGCTAAAGACAGAGGGAGCGTCGCCCAGTGTCACTGCTCTAAAGACAGAGGGAGCCACGCGCAGTGTCACTGCTCTAAAGACAGAGGGAGCCTCGCCCAGTGTCACTGCGCTAAAGATAGAGGGAGCCTCGCCCAGTGTCACTGCGCTAAAGACAGAGGGAGCCTCGCCCAGTGTCACTGCGCTAAAGACAGAGGGAGCGTCGCCCAGTGTCACTGCTCTAAAGACAGAGGGAGCCTCACCCAGTGTCACTGCGCTAAAGACAGAGGGAGCCTCGCCCAGTGTCACTGCTCTAAAGACAGAGGGAGCCTCGCCCAGTGTCACTGCGCTAAAGACAGAGGGAGCCTCGCCCAGTGTCACTGCTCTAAAGACAGAGGGAGCCTCGCCCAGTGTCACTGCGCTAAAGACAGAGGGAGCCTCGCCCAGTGTCACTGCTCTAAAGACAGAGGGAGCCTCGCCCAGTGTCACTGCGCTAAAGACAGAGGGTGCCTCGCCCAGTGTCACTGCGCTAAAGACAGAGGAAGCCTCGCTGAGTGTCACTGCGCTAAAGAGAGAGGGAGCCTCGCCCACTGTCACTGCTCTAAAGACAGAAGGAGCCTCGCCCAGTGTCTGTGCGATAAAGACAGAGGGAGCCTCGCCCAGTGTCACTGCTCTAAAGACAGAGGGAGCCTCGCCCAGTGTCACTGCTCTAAAGACAGAGGGAGCCTCGCCCAGTGTCACTGCTCTAAAGACAGAGGGAGCCTCGCCCAGTGTCACTGCGCTAAAGACAGAGGGTGCCTCGCCCAGTGTCGCTGTGCTGAAGACAGAGGGAGCCTCGCCCAGTGTCACTGCGCTAAAGACAGAGGGTGCCTCGCCCAGTGTCGCTGTGCTAAAGACAGAGGGAGCCTCGCCCAGTGTCACTGCGCTAAAGACAGAGGGAGCCTCGCCCAGTGTCGCTGCACTAAAGACAGAGGGAGCCTTGCCGAGTGTCACTGCTCTAAAGACAGAGGGAGCCTCGCCCTGTGTCACTGCTCTAAAGACAGAGGGAGACTCGCCCAGTGTCACTGCACTAAGGACAGAGGGAGCCTCGCCCAGTGTCACTGCTCTAAAGTTGAGGGAGCCTCGCCCAGTGTCACTGTGCTAAAGACAGAGGGAGCCTCGCTCAGTGTCACTGCTCTAAAGACAGAGGGAGCCTCGCCCAGTGTCACTGCGCTAATGACAGAGGGAGCCTCGCCCAGTGTCACTGCTCTAAAGACAGAGGGAGCCTCGCCCAGTGTCACTGCGCTAAAGACAGAGGGAGCCTCGCCCAGTGTCACTGCGCTAAAGACAGAGGGAGCCTCGCCCAGTGTCACTGATCTACAGACAGAGGAAGCCTCGCCCAGTGTCACTGCGCTAAAGACAGAGGGAGCCTCGCCCAGTGTCACTGTTGTGAAGACAGAGGGAGCCTCGCCCAGTGTCACTGCGCTAAAGACAGAGGGAGACTCGCCCAGTGTCACTGCTGTAAAGACAGAGGGAGCCTCGCCCAGTGTCACTGCTCTAAAGACAGAGGGAACCTCGCCCTGTGTCACTGCTCTAAAGACAGAGGTAGCCTCGGCCAGTGTCACTGCGCTAAAGACAGAAGGAGCCTCGCCCAGTGTCACTGCGCTAAAGACAGAGGGAGCCTCGCCTAGTGTCACTGCGCTAAAGACAGAGGGAGCCTCGCCCAGTGTCACTGCTCTAAAGACAGAGGGAGACTCGCCCAGTGTCACTGCGCTAAAGACAGAGGGATCCTCGCCCAGTGTCACTTTGCTAAAGACAGAGGGAGACTCGCCCAGTGTCACTGCGCTAAAGACAGAGGGAGCCTCGCCCAGTGTCACTGCGCTAAAGACAGAGGGAGCCTCGCTCATTATCACTGCGCTAAAGACAGAGGGAGCCTCGCCCAGTGTCACTGCGCTAAAGACAGAGGGAGCCTCGGCCAGTGTCACTGCTCTAAAGACAGAGGGAGCCGCGCCCAGTGTCACTGCTCTAAAGACAGAGGGAGCCTCACCCAGTGTCACTGCTCTAAAGACAGAGGGAGCCGCGCCCAGTGTCACTGCTCTAAAGACAGAGGGAGCCTCACCCAGTGTCACTGCGCTAAAGACAGAGGGAGCCTCGCCCAGTGTCACTGCGCTAATGACAGAGGGAGCCTCGCCCAGTGTCACTGCTCTAAAGACAGAGGGAGCCTCGCCCAGTGTCACTGCGCTAAAGACAGAGGGAGCCTCGCCCAGTGTCACTGCGCTAAAGACAGAGGGAGCCTCGCCCAGTGTCACTGATCTACAGACAGAGGAAGCCTCGCCCAGTGTCACTGCGCTAAAGACAGAGGGAGCCTCGCCCAGTGTCACTGTTGTGAAGACAGAGGGAGCCTCGCCCAGTGTCACTGCGCTAAAGACAGAGGGAGACTCGCCCAGTGTCACTGCTGTAAAGACAGAGGGAGCCTCGCCCAGTGTCACTGCTCTAAAGACAGAGGGAACCTCGCCCTGTGTCACTGCTCTAAAGACAGAGGTAGCCTCGCCCAGTGTCACTGCGCTAAAGACAGAAGGAGCCTCGCCCAGTGTCACTGCGCTAAAGACAGAGGGAGCCTCGCCTAGTGTCACTGCGCTAAAGACAGAGGGAGCCTCGCCCAGTGTCACTGCTCTAAAGACAGAGGGAGACTCGCCCAGTGTCACTGCGCTAAAGACAGAGGGATCCTCGCCCAGTGTCACTTTGCTAAATACAGAGGGAGACTCGCCCAGTGTCACTGCGCTAAAGACAGAGGGAGCCTCGCCCAGTGTCACTGCGCTAAAGACAGAGGGAGCCTCGCTCATTATCACTGCGCTAAAGACAGAGGGAGCCTCGCCCAGTGTCATTGCGCTAAAGACAGAGGGAGCCTCGCCCAGTGTCACTGCTCTAAAGACAGAGGGAGCCGCGCCCAGTGTCACTGCTCTAAAGTCAGAGGGAGCCTCACCCAGTGTCACTGCGCTAAAGACAGAGGGAGCCTCGCCCAGTGTCACTGCGCTAAAGAGAGAGGGAGCCTCGCCCAGTGTCACTGCGCTAAAGGCAGAGGGAGCCTCGCCCAGTGTCACTGCGCTAAAGACAGAGGGAGCCACGCCCAGTGTCACTGCTCTAAAGACAGAGGGAGCCTCGCCCAGTGTCACTGCGCTAAAGATAGAGGGAGCATCGCCCAGTGTCACTGCTCTAAAGACAGAGGGAGCCTCGCCCAGTGTCACTGCGCTAAAGACAGAGGGAGCCTCGCCCAGTGTCACTGCTCTAAAGACAGAGGGAGCCTCGCCCAGTGTCACTGCTTTAAAGACAGAGGGAGCCTCGCCCAGTGTCACTGCGCTAAAGACAGAGGGAGCCTTGCCCAGTGTCACTGCGCAAAAGACAGAGGGAGCCTCGCCCAGTGTCACTGCTCTGAAGACAGAGGGCGCCTCGCCCAGTGTCACTGCGCTAAAGACAGAGGGAGCCTCACCCAGTGTCACTGCGCTAAAGACAGAGGGAGCCTCGCCCAGTGTCACTGCGCTAAAGACAGAGGAAGCCTCGCCCAGTGTCACTGCGCTAAAGAGAGAGGGAGCCTCGCCCAGTGTCACTGCTCTAAAGACAGAGGGAGCCTCGCCCAGTGTCACTGCGATAAAGACAGAGGGAGCCTCGCCCAGTGTCACTGCTCTAAAGACAGAGGGAGCCTCGCCCAGTGTCACTGCGATAAAGACAGAGGGAGCCTCGCCCAGTGTCTGTGCGATAAAGACAGAGGGAGCCTCGCCCAGTGTCACTGCTCTAAAGACAGAGGGTGCCTCGCCCAGTGTCACTGCTCTAAAGACAGAGGGTGCCACGCCCAGTGTCACTGCGCTGAAGACAGAGGGAGCCTCGCCCAGTGTCACTGTGCTAAAGACAGAGGGAGCCTCGCCCAGTGTCGCTGCACTAAAGACAGAGGGAGCCTCGCCGAGTGTCACTGCTCTAAAGACAGAGGGAGCCTCGCCCAGTGTCACTGCGCTAAGGACAGAGGGAGCCTCGCCCAGTGTCACTGCGCAAAAGACAGAGGGAGCCTCGCCCAGCGTCACTGCGCTAAAGACAGAGGAAGCCTCGCCCAGTGTCACTGCGCTAAAGACAGAGGGAGCCTCGCCCAGTGTCACTGATCTACAGACAGAGGAAGCCTTGCACAGTGTCACTGCGCTAAAGACAGAGGGAGCCTCGCCCAGTGTCACTGTTGTAAAGACAGAGGGAGCCTCGCCCAGTGTCACTGCACTAAAGACAGAGGGAGACTCGCCCAGTGTCACTGCTGTAAAGACAGAGGGAGCCTCGCCCAGTGTCACTGCTCTAAAGACAGAGGGAACCTCGCCCTGTGTCACTGCTCTAAAGACAGAGGTAGCCTCGCCCAGTGTCACTGCGCTAAAGACAGAGGGAGCCTCGCCCAGTGTCACTGTGGTAAAGACAGAGGGAGCCTCGCCCAGTGTCACTGCGCTAAAGACAGAGGGAGCCTCGCCCAGTGTCACTGCTCTAAAGACAGAGGCAGACTCGCCCAGTGTCACTGCGCTAAAGACAGAGGGATCCTCGCCCAGTGTCACTTTGCTAAAGACAGAGGGAGACTCGCCCAGTGTCACTGCGCTAAAGACAGAGGGAGCCTCGCCCAGTGTCGCTGCGCTAAAGACAGAGGGAGCCTCGCTCATTATCACTGCGCTAAAGACAGAGGGAGCCTCACCCAGTGTCACTGTGCTAAAGACAGAGGGAGCCTCGCCCAGTGTCACTGCTCTAAAGACAGAGGGAGCCTCGCCCAGTGTCACTGCGCTAAAGACAGAGGGAGCCTCGCACAGTGTCACTGCTCTAAAGACAGAGGGAGCCTCACCCAGTGTCACTGCGCTAAAGACGGAGGGAGCCTCGCCCAGTGTCACTGCGCTAAAGAGAGAGGGAGCCTCGCCCAGTGTCACTGCGCTAAAGACAGAGGGAGCCTCGCCCAGTGTCACTGCTCTAAAGACAGAGGGAGCCTCGCCCAGTGTCACTGCTCTAAAGACAGAGGGTGCCTCACCCAGTGTCACTGCGCTAAAGACAGAGGGAGCCTCGCCCAGTGTCACTGCTCTAAAGACAGAGGGAGCCACGCCCAGTGTCACTGCTCTAAAGACAGAGGGAGCCACGCCCAGTGTCACTGCTCTAAAGACAGAGGGAGCCTGGCCCAGTGTCACTGCGCTAAAGACAGAGGGAGCATCGCCCAGTGTCACTGCTCTAAAGACAGAGGGAGCCTCGCCCAGTGTCACTGCGCTAAAGACAGAGGGAGCCTCGCCCAGTGTCACTGCTCTGAAGACAGAGGGAGCCTCGCCCAGTGTCACTGCTCTAAAGACAGAGGGAGCCTCGCCCAGTGTCACTGCGCTAAAGACAGAGGGAGCCTTGCCCAGTGTCACTGCGCAAAAGACAGAGGGAGCCTCGCCCAGTGTCACTGCTCTAAAGACAGAGGGAGCCTCGCCCAGTGTCACTGCGCTAAAGACAGAGGGAGCCTCGCCCAGTGTCACTGCGCTAAAGACAGAGGGAGCCTCCCCCAGTGTCACTGCGCTAAAGACAGAGGAAGCCTCGCCCAGTGTCACTGCGCTAAAGAGAGAGGGAGCCTTGCCCAGTGTCACTGCGCTAAAGACAGAGGGAGCCTCGCCCAGTGCCTGTGCGATAAAGACAGAGGGTGCCTCGCCCAGTGTCACTGCTCTAAAGACAGAGGGAGCCTCGCCCAGTGTCACTGAGCTAAAGACAGAGGGAGCCTCGCCCAGTGTCACTGCGCAAAAGACAGAGGGGACTCGCCCAGTGTCACTGCACTAAGGACAGAGGGAGCCTCGCCCAGTGTCACTGCTCTAAAGTTGAGGGAGCCTCGCCCAGTGTCACTGTGCTAAAGACAGAGGGAGCCTCGCCCAGTGTCACTGCTCTAAAGACAGAGGGAGCCTCGCCAAGTGTAACTGCGCTAAAGACAGAGGGAGCCTCGCCCAGTGTCACTGCTCTAAAGACAGAGGGAGCCTCGCCCAATGTCACTGCGCTAAAGACAGAGGGAGCCTCGCCCAGTGTCACTGCGCTAAAGACAGAGGGAGCCTCGCCCAGTGTCACTGATCTACAGACAGAGGAAGCCTCGCCCAGTGTCACTGCGCTAAAGACAGAGGGAGCCTCGCCCAGTGTCACTGTTGTGAAGACAGAGGGAGCCTCGCCCAGTGTCACTGCTGTAAAGACAGAGGGAGACTCGCCCAGTGTCACTGCTGTAAAGACAGAGGGAGCCTCGCCAAGTGTCACTGCTCGAAAGACAGAGGGAGCCTCGCCCAGTGTCACTACGCTAAAGACAGAGGGAGCGTCGCCCAGTGTCACTGCTCTAAAGACAGAGGGAGCCACGCGCAGTGTCACTGCTCTAAAGACAGAGGGAGCCTCGCCCAGTGTGACTGCGCTAAAGATAGAGGGAGCCTCGCCCAGTGTCACTGCGCTAAAGACAGAGGGAGCCTCGCCCAGTGTCACTGCGCTAAAGACAGAGGGAGCGTCGCCCAGTGTCACTGCTCTAAAGACAGAGGGAGCCTCACCCAGTGTCACTGCGCTAAAGACAGAGGGAGCCTCGCCCAGTGTCACTGCTCTAAAGACAGAGGGAGCCTCGCCCAGTGTCACTGCGCTAAAGACAGAGGGAGCCTCGCCCAGTGTCACTGCTCTAAAGACAGAGGGAGCCTCGCCCAGTGTCACTGCGCTAAAGACAGAGGGAGCCTCGCCCAGTGTCACTGCTCTAAAGACAGAGGGAGCCTCGCCCAGTGTCACTGCGCTAAAGACAGAGGGTGCCTCGCCCAGTGTCACTGCTCTAAAGAGAGAGGGAGCCTCGCCCAGTGTCACTGCGCTAAAGACGGAGGGAGCCTCGCCCAGTGTAACTGTGCTAAAGACAGAGGGAGCCTCGCCCAGTGTCACTGCGCTAAAGACAGAGGGAGCCTCGCCCAGTGTCACTGCGCTAAAGACAGAGGAAGCCTCGCCGAGTGTCACTGCGCTAAAGAGAGAGGGAGCCTCGCCCACTGTCACTGCTCTAAAGACAGAAGGAGCCTCGCCCAGTGTCTGTGCGATAAAGACAGAGGGAGCCTCGCCCGTGTCACTGCTCTAAAGACAGAGGGAGCCTCGCCCTGTGTCACTGCTCTAAAGACAGAGGGAGCCTCGCCCAGTGTCACTGCTCTAAAGACAGAGGGAGCCTCGCCCAGTGTCACTGCGCTAAAGACAGAGGGTGCCTCGCCCAGTGTCGCTGTGTTGAAGACAGAGGGAGCCTCGCCCAGTGTCACTGCGCTAAAGACAGAGGGTGCCTCGCCCAGTGTCGCTGTGCTAAAGACAGAGGGAGCCTCGCCCAGTGTCACTGCGCTAAAGACAGAGGGAGCCTCGCCCAGTGTCGCTGCACTAAAGACAGAGGGAGCCTTGCCGAGTGTCACTGCTCTAAAGACAGAGGGAGCCTCGCCCTGTGTCACTGCTCTAAAGACAGAGGGAGACTCGCCCAGTGTCACTGCACTAAGGACAGAGGGAGCCTCGCCCAGTGTCACTGCTCTAAAGTTGAGGGAGCCTCGCCCAGTGTCACTGTGCTAAAGACAGAGGGAGCCTCGCTCAGTGTCACTGCTCTAAAGACAGAGGGAGCCTCGCCCAGTGTCACTGCGCTAATGACAGAGGGAGCCTCGCCCAGTGTCACTGCTCAAAAGACAGAGGGAGCCTCGCCCAGTGTCACTGCGCTAAAGACAGAGGGAGCCTCGCCCAGTGTCACTGCGCTAAAGACAGAGGGAGCCTCGCCCAGTGTCACTGATCTACAGACAGAGGAAGCCTCGCCCAGTGTCACTGCGCTAAAGACAGAGGGAGCCTCGCCCAGTGTCACTGTTGTGAAGACAGAGGGAGCCTCGCCCAGTGTCACTGCGCTAAAGACAGAGGGAGACTCGCCCAGTGTCACTGCTGTAAAGACAGAGGGAGCCTCGCCCAGTGTCACTGCTCTAAAGACAGAGCGAACCTCGCCCTGTGTCACTGCTCTAAAGACAGAGGTAGCCTCGCCCAGTGTCACTGCGCTAAAGACAGAAGGAGCCTCGCCCAGTGTCACTGCGCTAAAGACAGAGGGAGCCTCGCCTAGTGTCACTGCGCTAAAGACAGAGGGAGCCTCGCCCAGTGTCACTGCTCTAAAGACAGAGGGAGACTCGCCCAGTGTCACTGCGCTAAAGACAGAGGGATCCTCGCCCAGTGTCACTTTGCTAAAGACAGAGGGAGACTCGCCCAGTGTCACTGCGCTAAAGACAGAGGGAGCCTCGCCCAGTGTCACTGCGCTAAAGACAGAGGCAGCCTCGCTCATTATCACTGCGCTAAAGACAGAGGGAGCCTCGCCCAGTGTCACTGCGCTAAAGACAGAGGGAGCCTCGGCCAGTGTCACTGCTCTAAAGACAGAAGGAGCCGCGCCCAGTGTCACTGCTCTAAAGACAGAGGGAGCCTCACCCAGTGTCACTGCGCTAAAGACAGAGGGAGCCTCGCCCAGTGTCACTGCGCTAAAGAGAGAGGGAGCCTCGCCCAGTGTCACTGCGCTAAAGACAGAGGGAGCCTCGCCCAGTGTCACTGCGCTAAAGACAGAGGGAGCCACGCCCAGTGTCACTGCTCTAAGGACAGAGGGAGCCTCGCCCAGTGTCACTGCGCTAAAGACAGAGGGAGCATCGCCCAGTGTCACTGCTCTAAAGACAGAGGGAGCCTCGCCCAGTGTCACTGCGCTAAAGACAGAGGGAGCATCGCCCAGTGTCACTGCGCTAAAGACAGAGGGAGTCTCGCCAAGTGTCACTGCTCTAAAGACAGAGGGAGCCTCGCCCAGTGTCACTGCTTTAAAGACAGAGGGAGCCTCGCCCAGTGTCACTGCGCTAAAGACAGAGGGAGCCTTGCCCAGTGTCACTGCGCAAAAGACAGAGGGAGCCTCGCCCAGTGTCACTGCTCTGAAGACAGAGGGCGCCTCGCCCAGTGTCACTGCGCTAAAGACAGAGGGAGCCTCACCCAGTGTCACTGCGCTAAAGACAGAGGGAGCCTCGCCCAGTGTCACTGCGCTAATGACAGAGGAAGCCTCGCCCAGTGTCACTGCGCTAAAGAGAGAGGGAGCCTCGCCCAGTGTCACTGCGCTAAAGACAGAGGGAGCCTCGCCCAGTGTCACTGCGATAAAGACAGAGGGAGCCTCGCCCAGTGTCTGTGCGATAAAGACAGAGGGAGCCTCGCCCAGTGTCACTGCTCTAAAGACAGAGGGTGCCTCGCCCAGTGTCACTGCTCTAAAGACAGAGGGTGCCTCGCCCAGTGTCACTGCGCTGAAGACAGAGGGAGCCTCGCCCAGTGTCACTGTGCTAAAGACAGAGGGAGCCTCGCCCAGTGTCGCTGCACTAAAGACAGAGGGAGCCTCGCCGAGTGTCACTGCTCTAAAGACAGAGGGAGCCTCGCCCAGTGTCACTGCGCTAAGGACAGAGGGAGCCTCGCCCAGTGTCACTGCGCAAAAGACAGAGGGAGCCTCGCCCAGTGTCACTGCGCTAAAGACAGAGGAAGCCTCGCCCAGTGTCACTGCGCTAAAGACAGAGGGAGCCTCGCCCAGTGTCACTGCGCAAAAGACAGAGGGAGCCTCGCCCAGTGTCACTGCGCTAAAGACAGAGGAAGCCTCGCCCAGTGTCACTGCGCTAAAGACAGAGGGAGCCTCGCCCAGTGTCACTGATCTACAGACAGAGGAAGCCTTGCCCAGTGTCACTGCGCTAAAGACAGAGGGAGCCTCGCCCAGTGTCACTGTTGTAAAGACAGAGGGAGCCTCGCCCAGTGTCACTGCGCTAAAGACAGAGGGAGACTCGCCCAGTGTCACTGCTGTAAAGACAGAGGGAGCCTCGCCCAGTGTCACTGCTCTAAAGACAGAGGGAACCTCGCCCTGTGTCACTGCTCTAAAGACAGAGGTAGCCTCGCCCAGTGTCACTGCGCTAAAGACAGAGGGAGCCTCGCCCAGTGTCACTGTGGTAAAGACAGAGGGAGCCTCGCCCAGTGTCACTGCGCTAAAGACAGAGGGAGCCTCGCCCAGTGTCACTGCTCTAAAGACAGAGGCAGACTCGCCCAGTGTCACTGCGCTAAAGACAGAGGGATCCTCGCCCAGTGTCACTTTGCTAAAGACAGAGGGAGACTCGCCCAGTGTCACTGCGCTAAAGACAGATGGAGCCTCACCCAGTGTCGCTGCGCTAAAGACAGAGGGAGCCTCGCTCATTATCACTGCGCTAAAGACAGAGGGAGCCTCACCCAGTGTCTCTGTGCTAAAGACAGAGGGAGCCTCGCCCAGTGTCACTGCTCTAAAGACAGAGGGAGCCTCGCCCAGTGTCACTGCGCTAAAGACAGAGGGAGCCTCGCACAGTGTCACTGCTCTAAAGACAGAGGGAGCCTCACCCAGTGTCACTGCGCTAAAGACGGAGGGAGCCTCGCCCAGTGTCACTGCGCTAAAGAGAAAGGGAGCCTCGCCCAGTGTCACTGCGCTAAAGACAGAGGGAGCCTCGCCCAGTGTCACTGCTCTAAAGACAGAGGGAGCCTCGCCCAGTGTCACTGCTCTAAAGACAGAGGGTGCCTCGCCCAGTGTCACTGCGCTAAAGACAGAGGGAGCCTCGCCCGTGTCACTGCTCTAAAGACAGAGGGAGCCACGCCCAGTGTCACTGCTCTAAAGACAGAGGGAGCCACGCCCAGTGTCACTGCTCTAAAGACAGAGGGAGCCTGGCCCAGTGTCACTGCGCTAAAGACAGAGGGAGCCTCGCCCAGTCTCACTGCGCTAAAGACAGAGGGAGCATCGCCCATTGTCACTGCTCAAAAGACAGAGGGAGCCTCGCCCAGTGTCACTGCGCTAAAGACAGAGGGAGCCTCGCCCAGTGTCACTGCTCTAAAGACAGAGGGAGCCTCGCCCAGTGTCACTGCTCTAAAGACAGAGGGAGCCTCGCCCAGTGTCACTGCGCTAAAGACAGAGGGTGCCTTGCCCAGTGTCACTGCGCAAAAGACAGAGGGAGCCTCGCCCAGTGTCACTGCTCTAAAGACAGAGGGAGCCTCGCCCAGTGTCACTGCGCTAAAGACAGAGGGAGCCTCGCCCAGTGTCACTGCGCTAAAGACAGAGGGAGCCTCGCCCAGTGTCACTGCGCTAAAGACAGAGGAAGACTCGCCCAGTGTCACTGCGCTAAAGAGAGAGGGAGCCTCGCCCAGTGTCACTGCTCTAAAGACAGAGGGAGCCTCGCCCAGTGCCTGTGCGATAAAGACAGAGGGTGCCTCGCCCAGTGTCACTGCTCTAAAGACAGAGGGAGCCTCGCCCAGTGTCACTGCGCTAAAGACAGAGGGAGCCTCGCCCAGTGTCACTGCGCAAAAGACAGAGGGGACTCGCCCAGTGTCACTGCACTAAGGACAGAGGGAGCCTCGCCCAGTGTCACTGCTCTAAAGTTGAGGGAGCCTCGCCCAGTGTCACTGTGCTAAAGACAGAGGGAGCCTCGCCCAGTGTCACTGCTCTAAAGACAGAGGGAGCCTCGCCAAGTGTAACTGCGCTAAAGACAGAGGGAGCCTCGCCCAGTGTCACTGCTCTAAAGACAGAGGGAGCCTCGCCCAATGTTACTGCGCTAAAGACAGAGGGAGCCTCGCCCAGTGTCACTGCGCTAAAGTCAGAGGGAGCCTCGCCCAGTGTCACTGATCTAAAGACAGAGGAAGCCTCGCCCAGTGTCACTGCGCTAAAGACAGAGGGAGCCTCGCCCAGTGTCACTGTTGTAAAGACAGAGGGGACTCGCCCAGTGTCACTGCACTAAGGACAGAGGGAAACTCACCCAGTGTCACTGCTGTAAAGACAGAGGTAGCCTCGCCCAGTGTCACTGCGCTAAAGACAGAGGGAGCCTCGCCCAGTGTCACTGCGCTAAAGACAGAGGGAGCCTCGCACAGTGTCACTGCTCTAAAGACAGAGGGAGCCTCACCCAGTGTCACTGCGCTAAAGACGGAGGGAGCCTCGCCCAGTGTCACTGCGCTAAAGAGAGAGGGAGCCTCGCCCAGTGCCACTGCGCTAAAGACAGAGGGAGCCTCGCCCAGTGTCACTGCTCTAAAGACAGAGGGAGCCTCGCCCAGTGTCACTGCTCTAAAGACAGAGGGTGCCTCGCCCAGTGTCACTGCGCTAAAGACAGAGGGAGCATCGCCCAGTGTCACTGCTCTAAAGACAGAGGGAGCCTCGCCCAGTGTCACTGCGCTAAAGACAGAGGGAGCCTCGCCCAGTGTCACTGCTCTAAAGACAGAGGGAGCCTCGCCCAGTGTCACTGCTCTAAAGACAGAGGGAGCCTCGCCCAGTGTCACTGCGCTAAAGACAGAGGGAGCCTTGCCCAGTGTCTCTGCGCAAAAGACAGAGGGAGCCTCGCCCAGTGTCACTGCTCTAAAGACAGAGGGAGCCTCGCCCAGTGTCACTGCGCTAATGACAGAGGGAGCCTCGCCCAGTGTCACTGCGCTAAAGACAGAGGGAGCCTCGCCCAGTGTCACTGCGCTAAAGACAGAGGAAGCCTCGCCCAGTGTCACTGCGCTAAAGAGAGAGGGAGCCTTGCCCAGTGTCACTGCGCTAAAGACAGAGGGAGCCTCGCCCAGTGCCTGTGCGATAAAGACAGAGGGTGCCTCGCCCAGTGTCACTGCTCTAAAGACAGAGGGAGCCTCGCCCAGTGTTACTGCGCTAAAGACAGAGGGAGCCTCGCCCAGTGTCACTGCGCAAAAGACAGAGGGGACTCGCCCAGTGTCACTGCACTAAGGACAGGGGGAGCCTCGCCCAGTGTCACTGCTCTAAAGTTGAGGGAGCCTCGCCCAGTGTCACTGTGCTAAAGACAGAGGGAGCCTCGCCCAGTGTCACTGCTCTAAAGACAGAGGGAGCCTCGCCAAGTGTAACTGCGCTAAAGACAGAGGGAGCCTCGCCCAGTGTCACTGCTCTAAAGACAGAGGGAGCCTCGCCCAATGTCACTGCGCTAAAGACAGAGGGAGCCTCGCCCAGTGTCACTGCGCTAAAGACAGAGGGAGCCTCGCCCAGTGTCACTGATCTACAGACAGAGGAAGCCTCGCCCAGTGTCACTGCGCTAAAGACAGAGGGAGCCTCGCCCAGTGTCACTGTCGTGAAGACAGAGGGAGCCTCGCCCAGTGTCACTGCTGTAAAGACAGAGGGAGACTCGCCCAGTGTCACTGCTCTAAAGACAGAGGGAGACTCGCCCAGTGTCACTGCTGTAAAGACAGAGGGAGCCTCGCCAAGTGTCACTGCTCTAAAGACAGAGGGAGCCTCGCCCAGTGTCACTACGCTAAAGACAGCGGGAGCGTCGCCCAGTGTCACTGCTCTAAAGACAGAGGGAGCCACGCGCAGTGTCACTGCTCTAAAGACAGAGGGAGCCTCGCCCAGTGTCACTGCGCTAAAGATAGAGGGAGCCTCGCCCAGTGTCACTGCGCTAAAGACAGAGGGAGCCTCGCCCAGTGTCACTGCGCTAAAGACAGAGGGAGCGTCGCCCAGTGTCACTGCTCTAAAGACAGAGGGAGCCTCACCCAGTGTCACTGCGCTAAAGACAGAGGGAGCCTCGCCCAGTGTCACTGCTCTAAAGACAGAGGGAGCCTCGCCCAGTGTCACTGCGCTAAAGACAGAGGGAGCCTCGCCCAGTGTCACTGCTCTAAAGACAGAGGGAGCCTCGCCCAGTGTCACTGCGCTAAAGACAGAGGGAGCCTCGCCCAGTGTCACTGCTCTAAAGACAGAGGGAGCCTCGCCCAGTGTCACTGCGCTAAAGACAGAGGGTGCCTCGCCCAGTGTCACTGCTCTAAAGAGAGAGGGAGCCTCGCCCAGTGTCACTGCGCTAAAGACGGAGGGAGCCTCGCCCAGTGTCACTGTGCTAAAGACAGAGGGAGCCTCGCCCAGTGTCACTGCACTAAAGACAGAGGGAGCCTCGCCCAGTGTCACTGCGCTAAAGACAGAGGAAGCCTCGCCGAGTGTCACTGCGCTAAAGAGAGAGGGAGCCTCGCCCACTGTCACTGCTCTAAAGACAGAAGGAGCCTCGCCCAGTGTCTGTGCGATAAAGACAGAGGGAGCCTCGCCCAGTGTCACTGCTCTAAAGACAGAGGGAGCCTCGCCCTGTGTCACTGCTCTAAAGACAGAGGGAGCCTCGCCCAGTGTCACTGCTCTAAAGACAGAGGGAGCCTCGCCCAGTGCCACTGCGCTAAAGACAGAGGGAGCCTCGCCCAGTGTCACTGCTCTAAAGACAGAGGGAGCCTCGCCCAGTGTCACTGCTCTAAAGACAGAGGGTGCCTCGCCCAGTGTCACTGCGCTAAAGACAGAGGGAGCATCGCCCAGTGTCACTGCTCTAAAGACAGAGGGAGCCTCGCCCAGTGTCACTGCGCTAAAGACAGAGGGAGCCTCGCCCAGTGTCACTGCTCTAAAGACAGAGGGAGCCTCGCCCAGTGTCACTGCTCTAAAGACAGAGGGAGCCTCGCCCAGTGTCACTGCGCTAAAGACAGAGGGAGCCTTGCCCAGTGTCTCTGCGCAAAAGACAGAGGGAGCCTCGCCCAGTGTCACTGCTCTAAAGACAGAGGGAGCCTCGCCCAGTGTCACTGCGCTAATGACAGAGGGAGCCTCGCCCAGTGTCACTGCGCTAAAGACAGAGGGAGCCTCGCCCAGTGTCACTGCGCTAAAGACAGAGGAAGCCTCGCCCAGTGTCACTGCGCTAAAGAGAGAGGGAGCCTTGCCCAGTGTCACTGCGCTAAAGACAGAGGGAGCCTCGCCCAGTGCCTGTGCGATAAAGACAGAGGGTGCCTCGCCCAGTGTCACTGCTCTAAAGACAGAGGGAGCCTCGCCCAGTGTTACTGCGCTAAAGACAGAGGGAGCCTCGCCCAGTGTCACTGCGCAAAAGACAGAGGGGACTCGCCCAGTGTCACTGCACTAAGGACAGGGGGAGCCTCGCCCAGTGTCACTGCTCTAAAGTTGAGGGAGCCTCGCCCAGTGTCACTGTGCTAAAGACAGAGGGAGCCTCGCCCAGTGTCACTGCTCTAAAGACAGAGGGAGCCTCGCCAAGTGTAACTGCGCTAAAGACAGAGGGAGCCTCGCCCAGTGTCACTGCTCTAAAGACAGAGGGAGCCTCGCCCAATGTCACTGCGCTAAAGACAGAGGGAGCCTCGCCCAGTGTCACTGCGCTAAAGACAGAGGGAGCCTCGCCCAGTGTCACTGATCTACAGACAGAGGAAGCCTCGCCCAGTGTCACTGCGCTAAAGACAGAGGGAGCCTCGCCCAGTGTCACTGTTGTGAAGACAGAGGGAGCCTCGCCCAGTGTCACTGCTGTAAAGACAGAGGGAGACTCGCCCAGTGTCACTGCTCTAAAGACAGAGGGAGACTCGCCCAGTGTCACTGCTGTAAAGACAGAGGGAGCCTCGCCAAGTGTCACTGCTCTAAAGACAGAGGGAGCCTCGCCCAGTGTCACTACGCTAAAGACAGCGGGAGCGTCGCCCAGTGTCACTGCTCTAAAGACAGAGGGAGCCACGCGCAGTGTCACTGCTCTAAAGACAGAGGGAGCCTCGCCCAGTGTCACTGCGCTAAAGATAGAGGGAGCCTCGCCCAGTGTCACTGCGCTAAAGACAGAGGGAGCCTCGCCCAGTGTCACTGCGCTAAAGACAGAGGGAGCGTCGCCCAGTGTCACTGCTCTAAAGACAGAGGGAGCCTCACCCAGTGTCACTGCGCTAAAGACAGAGGGAGCCTCGCCCAGTGTCACTGCTCTAAAGACAGAGGGAGCCTCGCCCAGTGTCACTGCGCTAAAGACAGAGGGAGCCTCGCCCAGTGTCACTGCTCTAAAGACAGAGGGAGCCTCGCCCAGTGTCACTGCGCTAAAGACAGAGGGAGCCTCGCCCAGTGTCACTGCTCTAAAGACAGAGGGAGCCTCGCCCAGTGTCACTGCGCTAAAGACAGAGGGTGCCTCGCCCAGTGTCACTGCTCTAAAGAGAGAGGGAGCCTCGCCCAGTGTCACTGCGCTAAAGACGGAGGGAGCCTCGCCCAGTGTCACTGTGCTAAAGACAGAGGGAGCCTCGCCCAGTGTCACTGCACTAAAGACAGAGGGAGCCTCGCCCAGTGTCACTGCGCTAAAGACAGAGGAAGCCTCGCCGAGTGTCACTGCGCTAAAGAGAGAGGGAGCCTCGCCCACTGTCACTGCTCTAAAGACAGAAGGAGCCTCGCCCAGTGTCTGTGCGATAAAGACAGAGGGAGCCTCGCCCAGTGTCACTGCTCTAAAGACAGAGGGAGCCTCGCCCTGTGTCACTGCTCTAAAGACAGAGGGAGCCTCGCCCAGTGTCACTGCTCTAAAGACAGAGGGAGCCTCACCCAGTGTCACTGCGCTAAAGACAGAGGGTGCCTCGCCCAGTGTCGCTGTGCTGAAGACAGAGGGAGCCTCGCCCAGTGTCACTGCGCTAAAGACAGAGGGTGCCTCGCCCAGTGTCGCTGTGCTAAAGACAGAGGGAGCCTCGCCCAGTGTCACTGCGCTAAAGACAGAGGGAGCCTCGCCCAGTGTCGCTGCACTAAAGACAGAGGGAGCCTTGCCGAGTGTCACTGCTCTAAAGACAGAGGGAGCCTCGCCCTGTGTCACTGCTCTAAAGACAGAGGGAGACTCGCCCAGTGTCACTGCACTAAGGACAGAGGGAGCCTCGCCCAGTGTCACTGCTCTAAAGTTGAGGGAGCCTCGCCCAGTGTCACTGTGCTAAAGACAGAGGGAGCCTCGCTCAGTGTCACTGCTCTAAAAACAGAGGGAGCCTCGCCCAGTGTCACTGCGCTAATGACAGAGGGAGCCTCGCCCAGTGTCACTGCTCAAAAGACAGAGGGAGCCTCGCCCAGCGTCACTGCGCTAAAGACAGAGGGAGCCTCGCCCAGTGTCACTGCGCTAAAGACAGAGGGAGCCTCGCCCAGTGTCACTGATCTACAGACAGAGGAAGCCTCGCCCAGTGTCACTGCGCTAAAGACAGAGGGAGCCTCGCCCAGTGTCACTGTTGTGAAGACAGAGGGAGCCTCGCCCAGTGTCACTGCGCTAAAGACAGAGGGAGACTCGCCCAGTGTCACTGCTGTAAAGACAGAGGGAGCCTCGCCCAGTGTCACTGCTCTAAAGACAGAGGGAACCTCGCCCTGTGTCACTGCTCTAAAGACAGAGGTAGCCTCGCCCAGTGTCACTGCGCTAAAGACAGAAGGAGCCTCGCCCAGTGTCACTGCGCTAAAGACAGAGGGAGCCTCGCCTAGTGTCACTGCGCTAAAGACAGAGGGAGCCTCGCCCAGTGTCACTGCTCTAAAGACAGAGGGAGACTCGCCCAGTGTCACTGCGCTAAAGACAGAGGGATCCTCGCCCAGTGTCACTTTGCTAAAGACAGAGGGAGACTCGCCCAGTGTCACTGCGCTAAAGACAGAGGGAGCCTCGCCCAGTGTCACTGCGCTAAAGACAGAGGGAGCCTCGCTCATTATCACTGCGCTAAAGACAGAGGGAGCCTCGCCCAGTGTCACTGCGCTAAAGACAGAGGGAGCCTCGCCCAGTGTCACTGCTCTAAAGACAGAGGGAGCCGCGCCCAGTGTCACTGCTCTAAAGACAGAGGGAGCCTCACCCAGTGTCACTGCGCTAAAGACAGAGGGAGCCTCGCCCAGTGTCACTGCGCTAAAGAGAGAGGGAGCCTCGCCCAGTGTCACTGCGCTAAAGACAGAGGGAGCCTCGCCCAGTGTCACTGCGCTAAAGACAGAGGGAGCCACGCCCAGTGTCACTGCTCTAAAGACAGAGGGAGCCTCGCCCAGTGTCACTGCGCTAAAGACAGAGGGAGCATCGCCCAGTGTCACTGCTCTAAAGACAGAGGGAGCCTCGCCCAGTGTCACTGCGCTAAAGACAGAGGGAGCATCGCCCAGTGTCACTGCGCTAAAGACAGAGGGAGTCTCGCCCAGTGTCACTGCTCTAAAGACAGAGGGAGCCTCGCCCAGTGTCACTGCTTTAAAGACAGAGGGAGCCTCGCCCAGTGTCACTGCGCTAAAGACAGAGGGAGCCTTGCCCAGTGTCACTGCGCAAAAGACAGAGGGAGCCTCGCCCAGTGTCACTGCTCTGAAGACAGAGGGCGCCTCGCCAAGTGTCACTGCGCTAAAGACAGAGGGAGCCTCACCCAGTGTCACTGCGCTAAAGACAGAGGGAGCCTCGCCCAGTGTCACTGCGCTAAAGACGGAGGGAGCCTCGCCCAGTGTCACTGCGCTAAAGAGAAAGGGAGCCTCGCCCAGTGTCACTGCGCTAAAGACAGAGGGAGCCTCGCCCAGTGTCACTGCTCTAAAGACAGAGGGAGCCTCGCCCAGTGTCACTGCTCTAAAGACAGAGGGTGCCTCGCCCAGTGTCACTGCGCTAAAGACAGAGGGAGCCTCGCCCGTGTCACTGCTCTAAAGACAGAGGGAGCCACGCCCAGTGTCACTGCTCTAAAGACAGAGGGAGCCACGCCCAGTGTCACTGCTCTAAAGACAGAGGGAGCGTGGCCCAGTGTCACTGCGCTAAAGACAGAGGGAGCCTCGCCCAGTCTCACTGCGCTAAAGACAAAGGGAGCATCGCCCATTGTCACTGCTCAAAAGACAGAGGGAGCCTCGCCCAGTGTCACTGCGCTAAAGACAGAGGGAGCCTCGCCCAGTGTCACTGCTCTAAAGACAGAGGGAGCCTCGCCCAGTGTCACTGCTCTAAAGACAGAGGGAGCCTCGCCCAGTGTCACTGCGCTAAAGACAGAGGGTGCCTTGCCCAGTGTCACTGCGCAAAAGACAGAGGGAGCCTCGCCCAGTGTCACTGCTCTAAAGACAGAGGGAGCCTCGCCCAGTGTCACTGCGCTAAAGACAGAGGGAGCCTCGCCCAGTGTCACTGCGCTAAAGACAGAGGGAGCCTCGCCCAGTGTCACTGCGCTAAAGACAGAGGAAGACTCGCCCAGTGTCACTGCGCTAAAGAGAGAGGGAGCCTCGCCCAGTGTCACTGCTCTAAAGACAGAGGGAGCCTCGCCCAGTGCCTGTGCGATAAAGACAGAGGGTGCCTCGCCCAGTGTCACTGCTCTAAAGACAGAGGGAGCCTCGCCCAGTGTCACTGCGCTAAAGACAGAGGGAGCCTCGCCCAGTGTCACTGCGCAAAAGACAGAGGGGACTCGCCCAGTGTCACTGCACTAAGGACAGAGGGAGCCTCGCCCAGTGTCACTGCTCTAAAGTTGAGGGAGCCTCGCCCAGTGTCACTGTGCTAAAGACAGAGGGAGCCTCGCCCAGTGTCACTGCTCTAAAGACAGAGGGAGCCTCGCCAAGTGTAACTGCGCTAAAGACAGAGGGAGCCTCGCCCAGTGTCACTGCTCTAAAGACAGAGGGAGCCTCGCCCAATGTCACTGCGCTAAAGACAGAGGGAGCCTCGCCCAGTGTCACTGCGCTAAAGTCAGAGGGAGCCTCGCCCAGTGTCACTGATCTAAAGACAGAGGAAGCCTCGCCCAGTGTCACTGCGCTAAAGACAGAGGGAGCCTCGCCCAGTGTCACTGTTGTAAAGACAGAGGGGACTCGCCCAGTGTCACTGCACTAAGGACAGAGGGAAACTCACCCAGTGTCACTGCTGTAAAGACAGAGGTAGCCTCGCCCAGTGTCACTGCGCTAAAGACAGAGGGAGCCTCGCCCAGTGTCACTGCGCTAAAGACAGAGGGAGCCTCGCACAGTGTCACTGCTCTAAAGACAGAGGGAGCCTCACCCAGTGTCACTGCGCTAAAGACGGAGGGAGCCTCGCCCAGTGTCACTGCGCTAAAGAGAGAGGGAGCCTCGCCCAGTGTCACTGCGCTAAAGACAGAGGGAGCCTCGCCCAGTGTCACTGCTCTAAAGACAGAGGGAGGCTCGCCCAGTGTCACTGCTCTAAAGACAGAGGGTGCCTCGCCCAGTGTCACTGCGCTAAAGACAGAGGGAGCATCGCCCAGTGTCACTGCTCTAAAGACAGAGGGAGCCTCGCCCAGTGTCACTGCGCTAAAGACAGAGGGAGCCTCGCCCAGTGTCACTGCTCTAAAGACAGAGGGAGCCTCGCCCAGTGTCACTGCTCTAAAGACAGAGGGAGCCTCGCCCAGTGTCACTGCGCTAAAGACAGAGGGAGCCTTGCCCAGTGTCTCTGCGCAAAAGACAGAGGGAGCCTCGCCCAGTGTCACTGCTCTAAAGACAGAGGGAGCCTCGCCCAGTGTCACTGTGCTAAAGACAGAGGGAGCCTCGCCCAGTGTCACTGCGCTAAAGACAGAGGGAGCCTCGCCCAGTGTCACTGCGCTAAAGACAGAGGAAGCCTCGCCCAGTGTCACTGCGCTAAAGAGAGAGGGAGCCTTGCCCAGTGTCACTGCGCTAAAGACAGAGGGAGCCTCGCCCAGTGCCTGTGCGATAAAGACAGAGGGTGCCTCGCCCAGTGTCACTGCTCTAAAGACAGAGGGAGCCTCGCCCAGTGTCACTGCGCTAAAGACAGAGGGAGCCTCGCCCAGTGTCACTGCGCAAAAGACAGAGGGGACTCGCCCAGTGTCACTGCACTGAGGACAGAGGGAGCCTCGCCCAGTGTCACTGCTCTAAAGTTGAGGGAGCCTCGCCCAGTGTCACTGTGCTAAAGACAGAGGGAGCCTCGCCCAGTGTCACTGCTCTAAAGACAGAGGGAGCCTCGCCAAGTGTAACTGCGCTAAAGACAGAGGGAGCCTCGCCCAGTGTCACTGCTCTAAAGACAGAGGGAGCCTCGCCCAATGTCACTGCGCTAAAGACAGAGGGAGCCTCGCCCAGTGTCACTGCGCTAAAGACAGAGGGAGCCTCGCCCAGTGTCACTGATCTACAGACAGAGGAAGCCTCGCCCAGTGTCACTGCGCTAAAGACAGAGGGAGCCTCGCCCAGTGTCACTGTTGTGAAGACAGAGGGAGCCTCGCCCAGTGTCACTGCTGTAAAGACAGAGGGAGACTCGCCCAGTGTCACTGCTCTAAAGACAGAGGGAGACTCGCCCAGTGTCACTGCTGTAAAGACAGAGGGAGCCTCGCCAAGTGTCACTGCTCTAAAGACAGAGGGAGCCTCGCCCAGTGTCACTACGCTAAAGACAGAGGGAGCGTCGCCCAGTGTCACTGCTCTAAAGACAGAGGGAGCCACGCGCAGTGTCACTGCTCTAAAGACAGAGGGAGCCTCGCCCAGTGTCACTGCGCTAAAGATAGAGGGAGCCTCGCCCAGTGTCACTGCGCTAAAGACAGAGGGAGCCTCGCCCAGTGTCACTGCGCTAAAGACAGAGGGAGCGTCGCCCAGTGTCACTGCTCTAAAGACAGAGGGAGCCTCACCCAGTGTCACTGCGCTAAAGACAGAGGGAGCCTCGCCCAGTGTCACTGCTCTAAAGACAGAGGGAGCCTCGCCCAGTGTCACTGCGCTAAAGACAGAGGGAGCCTCGCCCAGTGTCACTGCTCTAAAGACAGAGGGAGCCTCGCCCAGTGTCACTGCGCTAAAGACAGAGGGAGCCTCGCCCAGTGTCACTGCTCTAAAGACAGAGGGAGCCTCGCCCAGTGTCACTGCGCTAAAGACAGAGGGTGCCTCGCCCAGTGTCACTGCTCTAAAGAGAGAGGGAGCCTCGCCCAGTGTCACTGCGCTAAAGACGGAGGGAGCCTCGCCCAGTGTCACTGTGCTAAAGACAGAGGGAGCCTCGCCCAGTGTCACTGCACTAAAGACAGAGGGAGCCTCGCCCAGTGTCACTGCGCTAAAGACAGAGGAAGCCTCGCCGAGTGTCACTGCGCTAAAGAGAGAGGGAGCCTCGCCCACTGTCACTGCTCTAAAGACAGAAGGAGCCTCGCCCAGTGTCTGTGCGATAAAGACAGAGGGAGCCTCGCCCAGTGTCACTGCTCTAAAGACAGAGGGAGCCTCGCCCTGTGTCACTGCTCTAAAGACAGAGGGAGCCTCGCCCAGTGTCACTGCTCTAAAGACAGAGGGAGCCTCACCCAGTGTCACTGCGCTAAAGACAGAGGGTGCCTCGCCCAGTGTCGCTGTGCTGAAGACAGAGGGAGCCTCGCCCAGTGTCACTGCGCTAAAGACAGAGGGTGCCTCGCCCAGTGTCGCTGTGCTAAAGACAGAGGGAGCCTCGCCCAGTGTCACTGCGCTAAAGACAGAGGGAGCCTCGCCCAGTGTCGCTGCACTAAAGACAGAGGGAGCCTTGCCGAGTGTCACTGCTCTAAAGACAGAGGGAGCCTCGCCCTGTGTCACTGCTCTAAAGACAGAGGGAGACTCGCCCAGTGTCACTGCACTAAGGACAGAGGGAGCCTCGCCCAGTGTCACTGCTCTAAAGTTGAGGGAGCCTCGCCCAGTGTCACTGTGCTAAAGACAGAGGGAGCCTCGCTCAGTGTCACTGCTCTAAAGACAGAGGGAGCCTCGCCCAGTGTCACTGCGCTAATGACAGAGGGAGCCTCGCCCAGTGTCACTGCTCAAAAGACAGAGGGAGCCTCGCCCAGCGTCACTGCGCTAAAGACAGAGGGAGCCTCGCCCAGTGTCACTGCGCTAAAGACAGAGGGAGCCTCGCCCAGTGTCACTGATCTACAGACAGAGGAAGCCTCGCCCAGTGTCACTGCGCTAAAGACAGAGGGAGCCTCGCCCAGTGTCACTGTTGTGAAGACAGAGGGAGCCTCGCCCAGTGTCACTGCGCTAAAGACAGAGGGAGACTCGCCCAGTGTCACTGCTGTAAAGACAGAGGGAGCCTCGCCCAGTGTCACTGCTCTAAAGACAGAGGGAACCTCGCCCTGTGTCACTGCTCTAAAGACAGAGGTAGCCTCGCCTAGTGTCACTGCGCTAAAGACAGAAGGAGCCTCGCCCAGTGTCACTGCGCTAAAGACAGAGGGAGCCTCGCCTAGTGTCACTGCACTAAAGACAGAGGGAGCCTCGCCCAGTGTCACTGCTCTAAAGACAGAGGGAGACTCGCCCAGTGTCACTGCGCTAAAGACAGAGGGATCCTCGCCCAGTGTCACTTTGCTAAAGACAGAGGGAGACTCGCCCAGTGTCACTGCGCTAAAGACAGAGGGAGCCTCGCCCAGTGTCACTGCACTAAAGACAGAGGGAGCCTCGCTCATTATCACTGCGCTAAAGACAGAGGGAGCCTCGCCCAGTGTCACTGCGCTAAAGACAGAGGGAGCCTCGCCCAGTGTCACTGCTCTAAAGACAGAGGGAGCCACGCCCAGTGTCACTGCTCTAAAGACAGAGGGAGCCTCACCCAGTGTCACTGCGCTAAAGACAGAGGGAGCCTCGCCCAGTGTCACTGCGCTAAAGAGAGAGGGAGCCTCGCCCAGTGTCACTGCGCTAAAGACAGAGGGAGCCTCGCCCAGTGTCACTGCGCTAAAGACAGAGGGAGCCACGCCCAGTGTCACTGCTCTAAAGACAGAGGGAGCCTCGCCCAGTGTCACTGCGCTAAAGACAGAGGGAGCATCGCCCAGTGTCACTGCTCTAAAGACAGAGGGAGCCTCGCCCAGTGTCACTGCGCTAAAGACAGAGGGAGCATCGCCCAGTGTCACTGCGCTAAAGACAGAGGGAGTCTCGCCCAGTGTCACTGCTCTAAAGACAGAGGGAGCCTCGCCCAGTGTCACTGCTTTAAAGACAGAGGGAGCCTCGCCCAGTGTCACTGCGCTAAAGACAGAGGGAGCCTTGCCCAGTGTCACTGCGCAAAAGACAGAGGGAGCCTCGCCCAGTGTCACTGCTCTGAAGACAGAGGGCGCCTCGCCCAGTGTCACTGCGCTAAAGACAGAGGGAGCCTCACCCAGTGTCACTGCGCTAAAGACAGAGGGAGCCTCGCCCAGTGTCACTGCGCTAAAGACAGAGGAAGCCTCGCCCAGTGTCACTGCGCTAAAGAGAGAGGGAGCCTCGCCCAGTGTCACTGCTCTAAAGACAGAGGGAGCCTCGCCCAGTGTCACTGCGATAAAGACAGAGGGAGCCTCGCCCAGTGTCTGTGCGATAAAGACAGAGGGAGCCTCGCCCAGTGTCACTGCTCTAAAGACAGAGGGTGCCTCGCCCAGTGTCACTGCTCTAAAGACAGAGGGTGCCTCGCCCAGTGTCACTGCGCTGAAGACAGAGGGAGCCTCGCCCAGTGTCACTGTGCTAAAGACAGAGGGAGCCTCGCCCAGTGTCACTGCACTAAAGACAGAGGGAGCCTCGCCGAGTGTCACTGCTCTAAAGACAGAGGGAGCCTCGCCCAGTGTCACTGCGCTAAGGACAGAGGGAGCCTCGCCCAGTGTCACTGCGCAAAAGACAGAGGGAGCCTCGCCCAGTGTCACTGCGCTAAAGACAGAGGAAGCCTCGCCCAGTGTCACTGCGCTAAAGACAGAGGGAGCCTCGCCCAGTGTCACTGATCTACAGACAGAGGAAGCCTTGCCCAGTGTCACTGCGCTAAAGACAGAGGGAGCCTCGCCCAGTGTCACTGTTGTAAAGACAGAGGGAGCCTCGCCCAGTGTCACTGCGCTAAAGACAGAGGGAGACTCGCCCAGTGTCACTGCTGTAAAGACAGAGGGAGCCTCGCCCAGTGTCACTGCTCTAAAGACAGAGGGAACCTCGCCCTGTGTCACTGCTCTAAAGACAGAGGTAGCCTCGCCCAGTGTCACTGCGCTAAAGACAGAGGGAGCCTCGCCCAGTGTCACTGTGGTAAAGACAGAGGGAGCCTCGCCCAGTGTCACTGCGCTAAAGACAGAGGGAGCCTCGCCCAGTGTCACTGCTCTAAAGACAGAGGCAGACTCGCCCAGTGTCACTGCGCTAAAGACAGAGGGATCCTCGCCTAGTGTCACTTTGCTAAAGACAGAGGGAGCCTCGCCCAGTGTCACTGCGCTAAAGACAGAGGGAGCCTCGCACAGTGTCACTGCTCTAAAGACAGAGGGAGCCTCACCCAGTGTCACTGCGCTAAAGACGGAGGGAGCCTCGCCCAGTGTCACTGCGCTAAAGAGAAAGGGAGCCTCGCCCAGTGTCACTGCGCTAAAGACAGAGGGAGCCTCGCCCAGTGTCACTGCTCTAAAGACAGAGGGAGCCTCGCCCAGTGTCACTGCTCTAAAGACAGAGGGTGCCTCGCCCAGTGTCACTGCGCTAAAGACAGAGGGAGCCTCGCCCAGTGTCACTGCTCTAAAGACAGAGGGAGCCACGCCCAGTGTCACTGCTGTAAAGACTGAGGGAGCCACGCCCAGTGTCACTGCTCTAAAGACAGAGGGAGCCTGGCCCAGTGTCACTGCGCTAAAGACAGAGGGAGCCTCGCCCAGTCTCACTGCGCTAAAGACAGAGGGAGCATCGCCCAGTGTCACTGCTCAAAAGACAGAGGGAGCCTCGCCCAGTGTCACTGCGCTAAAGACAGAGGGAGCCTCGCCCAGTGTCACTGCTCTAAAGACAGAGGGAGTCTCGCCCAGTGTCACTGCTCTAAAGACAGAGGGAGCCTCGCCCAGTGTCACTGCGCTAAAGACAGAGGGTGCCTTGCCCAGTGTCACTGCGCAAAAGACAGAGGGAGCCTCGCCCAGTGTCACTGCTCTAAAGACAGAGGGAGCCTCGCCCAGTGTCACTGCGCTAAAGACAGAGGGAGCCTCGCCCAGTGTCGCTGCGCTAAAGACAGAGGGAGCCTCGCCCAGTGTCACTGCGCTAAAGACAGAGGAAGCCTCGCCCAGTGTCACTGCGCTAAAGAGAGAGGGAGCCTCGCCCAGTGTCACTGCTCTAAAGACAGAGGGAGCCTCGCCCAGTGCCTGTGCGATAAAGACAGAGGGTGCCTCGCCCAGTGTCACTGCTCTAAAGACAGAGGGAGCCTCGCCCAGTGTCACTGCGCTAAAGACAGAGGGAGCCTCGCCCAGTGTCACTGCGCAAAAGACAGAGGGGACTCGCCCAGTGTCACTGCACTAAGGACAGAGGGAGCCTCGCCCAGTGTCACTGCTCTAAAGTTGAGGGAGCCTCGCCCAGTGTCACTGTGCTAAAGACAGAGGGAGCCTCGCCCAGTGTCACTGCTCTAAAGACAGAGGGAGCCTCGCCAAGTGTAACTGCGCTAAAGACAGAGGGAGCCTCGCCCAGTGTCACTGCTCTAAAGACAGAGAGAGCCTCGCCCAATGTCACTGCGCTAAAGACAGAGGGAGCCTCGCCCAGTGTCACTGCGCTAAAGTCAGAGGGAGCCTCGCCCAGTGTCACTGATCTAAAGACAGAGGAAGCCTCGCCCAGTGTCACTGCGCTAAAGACAGAGGGAGCCTCGCCCAGTGTCACTGTTGTAAAGACAGAGGGGACTCGCCCAGTGTCACTGCACTAAGGACAGAGGGAAACTCACCCAGTGTCACTGCTGTAAAGACAGAGGTAGCCTCGCCCAGTGTCACTGCGCTAAAGACAGAGGGAGCCTCGCCCAGTGTCACTGCGCTAAAGACAGAAGGAGCCTCGCCCAGTGTCACTGCTCTAAAGACAGAGGGAGCTCGCCCAGTGTCACTGCACTAAAGACAGAGGGAGCCTCGCCCAGTGTCACTGCGCTAAAGACAGAGGGAGCCTCGCCCAGTGTCACTGATCTACAGACAGAGGAAGCCTCGCCCAGTGTCACTGCGCTAAAGACAGAGGGAGCCTCGCCCAGTGTCACTGTTGTGAAGACAGAGGGAGCCTCGCCCAGTGTCACTGCGCTAAAGACAGAGGGAGACTCGCCCAGTGTCACTGCTGTAAAGACAGAGGGAGCCTCGCCCAGTGTCACTGCTCTAAAGACAGAGGGAACCTCGCCCTGTGTCACTGCTCTAAAGACAGAGGTAGCCTCGCCCAGTGTCACTGCGCTAAAGACAGAAGGAGCCTCGCCCAGTGTCACTGCGCTAAAGACAGAGGGAGCCTCGCCTAGTGTCACTGCGCTAAAGACAGAGGGAGCCTCGCCCAGTGTCACTGCTCTAAAGACAGAGGGAGACTCGCCCAGTGTCACTGCGCTAAAGACAGAGGGATCCTCGCCCAGTGTCACTTTGCTAAAGACAGAGGGAGACTCGCCCAGTGTCACTGCGCTAAAGACAGAGGGAGCCTCGCCCAGTGTCACTGCACTAAAGACAGAGGGAGCCTCGCTCATTATCACTGCGCTAAAGACAGAGGGAGCCTCGCCCAGTGTCACTGCGCTAAAGACAGAGGGAGCCTCGCCCAGTGTCACTGCTCTAAAGACAGAGGGAGCCACGCCCAGTGTCACTGCTCTAAAGACAGAGGGAGCCTCACCCAGTGTCACTGCGCTAAAGACAGAGGGAGCCTCGCCCAGTGTCACTGCGCTAAAGAGAGAGGGAGCCTCGCCCAGTGTCACTGCGCTAAAGACAGAGGGAGCCTCGCCCAGTGTCACTGCGCTAAAGACAGAGGGAGCCACGCCCAGTGTCACTGCTCTAAAGACAGAGGGAGCCTCGCCCAGTGTCACTGCGCTAAAGACAGAGGGAGCATCGCCCAGTGTCACTGCTCTAAAGACAGAGGGAGCCTCGCCCAGTGTCACTGCGCTAAAGACAGAGGGAGCATCGCCCAGTGTCACTGCGCTAAAGACAGAGGGAGTCTCGCCCAGTGTCACTGCTCTAAAGACAGAGGGAGCCTCGCCCAGTGTCACTGCTTTAAAGACAGAGGGAGCCTCGCCCAGTGTCACTGCGCTAAAGACAGAGGGAGCCTTGCCCAGTGTCACTGCGCAAAAGACAGAGGGAGCCTCGCCCAGTGTCACTGCTCTGAAGACAGAGGGCGCCTCGCCCAGTGTCACTGCGCTAAAGACAGAGGGAGCCTCACCCAGTGTCACTGCGCTAAAGACAGAGGGAGCCTCGCCCAGTGTCACTGCGCTAAAGACAGAGGAAGCCTCGCCCAGTGTCACTGCGCTAAAGAGAGAGGGAGCCTCGCCCAGTGTCACTGCTCTAAAGACAGAGGGAGCCTCGCCCAGTGTCACTGCGATAAAGACAGAGGGAGCCTCGCCCAGTGTCTGTGCGATAAAGACAGAGGGAGCCTCGCCCAGTGTCACTGCTCTAAAGACAGAGGGTGCCTCGCCCAGTGTCACTGCTCTAAAGACAGAGGGTGCCTCGCCCAGTGTCACTGCGCTGAAGACAGAGGGAGCCTCGCCCAGTGTCACTGTGCTAAAGACAGAGGGAGCCTCGCCCAGTGTCACTGCACTAAAGACAGAGGGAGCCTCGCCGAGTGTCACTGCTCTAAAGACAGAGGGAGCCTCGCCCAGTGTCACTGCGCTAAGGACAGAGGGAGCCTCGCCCAGTGTCACTGCGCAAAAGACAGAGGGAGCCTCGCCCAGTGTCACTGCGCTAAAGACAGAGGAAGCCTCGCCCAGTGTCACTGCGCTAAAGACAGAGGGAGCCTCGCCCAGTGTCACTGATCTACAGACAGAGGAAGCCTTGCCCAGTGTCACTGCGCTAAAGACAGAGGGAGCCTCGCCCAGTGTCACTGTTGTAAAGACAGAGGGAGCCTCGCCCAGTGTCACTGCGCTAAAGACAGAGGGAGACTCGCCCAGTGTCACTGCTGTAAAGACAGAGGGAGCCTCGCCCAGTGTCACTGCTCTAAAGACAGAGGGAACCTCGCCCTGTGTCACTGCTCTAAAGACAGAGGTAGCCTCGCCCAGTGTCACTGCGCTAAAGACAGAGGGAGCCTCGCCCAGTGTCACTGTGGTAAAGACAGAGGGAGCCTCGCCCAGTGTCACTGCGCTAAAGACAGAGGGAGCCTCGCCCAGTGTCACTGCTCTGAAGACAGAGGCAGACTCGCCCAGTGTCACTGCGCTAAAGACAGAGGGATCCTCGCCTAGTGTCACTTTGCTAAAGACAGAGGGAGCCTCGCCCAGTGTCACTGCGCTAAAGACAGAGGGAGCCTCGCACAGTGTCACTGCTCTAAAGACAGAGGGAGCCTCACCCAGTGTCACTGCGCTAAAGACGGAGGGAGCCTCGCCCAGTGTCACTGCGCTAAAGAGAAAGGGAGCCTCGCCCAGTGTCACTGCGCTAAAGACAGAGGGAGCCTCGCCCAGTGTCACTGCTCTAAAGACAGAGGGAGCCTCGCCCAGTGTCACTGCTCTAAAGACAGAGGGTGCCTCGCCCAGTGTCACTGCGCTAAAGACAGAGGGAGCCTCGCCCAGTGTCACTGCTCTAAAGACAGAGGGAGCCACGCCCAGTGTCACTGCTGTAAAGACTGAGGGAGCCACGCCCAGTGTCACTGCTCTAAAGACAGAGGGAGCCTGGCCCAGTGTCACTGCGCTAAAGACAGAGGGAGCCTCGCCCAGTCTCACTGCGCTAAAGACAGAGGGAGCATCGCCCAGTGTCACTGCTCAAAAGACAGAGGGAGCCTCGCCCAGTGTCACTGCGCTAAAGACAGAGGGAGCCTCGCCCAGTGTCACTGCTCTAAAGACAGAGGGAGCCTCGCCCAGTGTCACTGCTCTAAAGACAGAGGGAGCCTCGCCCAGTGTCACTGCGCTAAAGACAGAGGGTGCCTTGCCCAGTGTCACTGCGCAAAAGACAGAGGGAGCCTCGCCCAGTGTCACTGCTCTAAAGACAGAGGGAGCCTCGCCCAGTGTCACTGCGCTAAAGACAGAGGGAGCCTCGCCCAGTGTCGCTGCGCTAAAGACAGAGGGAGCCTCGCCCAGTGTCACTGCGCTAAAGACAGAGGAAGCCTCGCCCAGTGTCACTGCGGTAAAGAGAGAGGGAGCCTCGCCCAGTGTCACTGCTCTAAAGACAGAGGGAGCCTCGCCCAGTGCCTGTGCGATAAAGACAGAGGGTGCCTCGCCCAGTGTCACTGCTCTAAAGACAGAGGGAGCCTCGCCTAGTGTCACTGCGCTAAAGACAGAGGGAGCCTCGCCCAGTGTCACTGCGCAAAAGACAGAGGGGACTCGCCCAGTGTCACTGCACTAAGGACAGAGGGAGCCTCGCCCAGTGTCACTGCTCTAAAGTTGAGGGAGCCTCGCCCAGTGTCACTGTGCTAAAGACAGAGGGAGCCTCGCCCAGTGTCACTGCTCTAAAGACAGAGGGAGCCTCGCCAAGTGTAACTGCGCTAAAGACAGAGGGAGCCTCGCCCAGTGTCACTGCTCTAAAGACAGAGAGAGCCTCGCCCAATGTCACTGCGCTAAAGACAGAGGGAGCCTCGCCCAGTGTCACTGCGCTAAAGTCAGAGGGAGCCTCGCCCAGTGTCACTGATCTAAAGACAGAGGAAGCCTCGCCCAGTGTCACTGCGCTAAAGACAGAGGGAGCCTCGCCCAGTGTCACTGTTGTAAAGACAGAGGGGACTCGCCCAGTGTCACTGCACTAAGGACAGAGGGAAACTCACCCAGTGTCACTGCTGTAAAGACAGAGGTAGCCTCGCCCAGTGTCACTGCGCTAAAGACAGAGGGAGCCTCGCCCAGTGTCACTGCGCTAAAGACAGAGGGAGCCTCGCCCAGTGTCACTGCTCTAAAGACAGAGGGAGCTCGCCCAGTGTCACTGCACTAAAGACAGAGGGAGCCTCGACCAGTGTCACTGCACTAAGGACAGAGGGAGCCTCGCCCAGTGTCACTGCGCTAAAGACAGAGGGAGCCTCGCCCAGTGTCACTGCACTAAGGACAGAGGGAGCCTCGCCCAGTGTCACTGCGCTAAAGACAGAGGGTGCCTCGCCCAGTGTCACTGCTCTAAAGACAGCGGGAGCCTCGCCCAGTGTCACTGCTCTAAAGACAGGGGGAGCCTCGCCCAGTGTCACTGCTCTAAAGACAGAGGGAGCCTCGCCCAGTGTCACTGCTCTAAAGACAGAAGGAGCCTCCCGCAGTGTCACTGCACTAAAGACAGAGGGAGCCTCGCCCAGTGTCACTGCGCTAAGGACAGAGGGAGCCTCGCCCAGTGTCACTGCTCTAAAGACAGAGGGAGCCTTGCCCAGTGTCACTGCGCTAAAGACAGAGGGAGCCTCGCCCAGTGTCAGTGCTCTAAAGACAGAGGGAGCCTCGCCCAGTTTCACTGCTCTAAAGACAGAGGGAGCCTCGCCCAGTGTCACTGCTCTAAAGACAGAGGGAGCCTCGCCCAGTGTCACTGTGCTAAAGACAGAGGGAGCCTCGCCCAGTGTCACTGCGCTAAAGACAGAGGGAGCCTCGCCCAGTGTCACTGCTCTAAAGACAGAGGGAGCCTCGCCCAGTGTCACTGTGCTAAAGACAGAGGGAGCCTCGCCCAGTGTCACTGCGCTAAAGACAGAGGGAGCCTCACCCAGTGTCACTGCAATAAAGACAGAGGGAGCCTCGCCCAGTGTCACTGCTCTAAAGACAGAGATGCCTCGCCCAGTGTCACTGCGCTAAAGACAGAGGGAGCCTCGCCCAGTGTCACTGCTCTAAAGACAGAGGGAGCCTCACCCAGTGTCACTGCGCTAAAGACAGAGGGAGACTCGCCCAGTGTCACTGCGCTAAAGACAGAGGGAGCCTCGCCCAGTGTCACTGCGCTAAAGACAGAGGGAGCCTCGCCCAGTGTCACTGCTCTAAAGACAGAGGCAGCCTCGCCAAATGTCACTGCGCTAAAGACAGAGGGAGCCTCGCCCAGTGTTACTGCGCTAAGGACAGAGGGAGCCTCGCCCAGTGTCACTGTGCTAAGGACAGAGGGAGCCTCGCCCAGTGTCACTGCGCTAAAGGCAGAGGGAGCCTCACCCAGTGTCACTGCAATAAAGACAGAGGGAGCCTCGCCCAGTGTCACTGCTCTAAAGACAGAGGGAGCCTCGCCCAGTGTCACTGCGCTAAAGACAGAGGGAGACTCGCCCAGTGTCACTGCTCTAAAGACAGAGGGAGCCTCGCTCAGTGTCACTGCGCTAAAGACAGAGGGAGCCTCGCCCAGTGTCACTGCGCTAAAGACAGAGGGAGCCTCGCACAGTGTCACTGCTCTAAAGACAGAGCGAGCCTCGCCCAGTGTCACTGCGCTAAAGACAGAGGGAGCCTCGCCCAGTGTCACTGCGCTAAAGACAGAGGGAGCCTCGCCCAGTGTCACTGCGCTAAAGACAGAGCGAGCCTCGCCCAGTGTCACTGCGCTAAAGACAGAGGGAGCCTCGCCCAGTGTCACTGCGCTAAAGACAGAGCGAGCCTCGCCCAGTGTCACTGCGCTAAAGACAGAGCGAGCCTCGCCCAGTGTCACTGCGCTAAAGACAGAGGGAGCCTCGCCCAGTGTCACTGCGCTAAAGACAGAGCGAGCCTCGCCCAGTGTCACTGCTCTAAAGACAGAGGGAGCCTCGCCCAGTGTCACTGCGCTAAAGACAGAGCGAGCCTCGCCCAGTGTCACTGCTCTAAAGACAGAGGGAGCCTCGCTCAGTGTCACTGCGCTAAAGACAGAGGGAGCCTCGCCCAGTGTCACTGCGCTAAAGACAGAGCGAGCCTCACCCAGTGTCACTGCGCTAAAGACAGAGGGAGCCTCGCCCAGTGTCACTGCGCTAAAGACAGAGCGAGCCTCGCCCAGTGTCACTGCTCTAAAGACAGAGGGAGCCTCGCCCAGTGTCACTGCGCTAAAGACAGAAGGCAACTCGCCCAGTGTAACTGCTCTAAAGACAGAGGGAGCCTCGCCCAGTGTCACTGCTCTAAAGACAGAGGGAGCCACGCCCAGTGTCACTGCACTAAAGACAGAGGGAGCCTCGCCCAGTGTCACTGCGCTAAAGACAGAGGGAGCCTCGCCCAGTGTTAGCGCTCTAAAGACAGAGCGAGCCTCGCCCAGTGTCACTGCGCTAATGACAGAGGGAGACTTGCCCAGTGTCACTGCTCTAAAGACAGAGGGAGCCTCGCCCAGTGTCACTGCGCTAAATACAGAGGGAGCCTCGCCCAGTGTCACTGTGCTAAAGACAGAGGGAGCCTCGCCCAGTGTCACTGCGCTAAAGACAGAGGGAGTCTCGCCCAGTGTCACTGCGCTAAAGACAGAGAGAGCCTTGCCCAGTGTCACTGCGCTAAAGACAGAGGGAGCCTCGCCCAGTGTCACTGCTCTAAAGACAGAGGGCGCCTCGCCCAGTGTCACTGCGCTAAAGACAGAGGGAGCCTCGCCCAGTGTCACTGCGCTAATGACAGAGGGAGCCTCGCCCAGTGTAGACAGAGGGAGCCGCGTCCAGTGTCACTGCTCTAAAGACAGAGGGAGCCTCGCCCAGTGTCACTGCACTAAAGACAGAGGGAGCCTCCTCCAGTGTCACTGCTCTAAAGACAGAGGGAGCCTCGCCCAGTGTCACTGCACTAAAGACAGAGGGAGCCTCGTCCAGTGTCACTGCTCTAAAGACAGAGGGAGCCTCGCCCAGTGTCACTGCGCTAAAGACAGAGGGAGCCTCGCCCAGTGTCACTGCGCTGAAGACAGAGGGAATCTCGCCCAGTGTCACTGCACTAAAGACAGAGGGAGCCTCGACCAGTGTCACTGCACTAAAGACAGAGGGAGCCTCGTCCAGTGTCACTGCGCTAAAGACAGAAGGAGCCTCGCCCAGTGTCACTGCGCTAAAGACAGAGGGAGCCTGAAAAACAAGTGAGGCAAAACACTAATATAAAGCATCCAACAGCAGAGGTCCCTGGCTTCGACCCCCCTTGAAGACAGTGGACAGCTCAATCGAATCCGCACAGGGCACGGATGATGCGGCCTCCTGCTCCACAAGTGGAAGCTGAGGGACGACCCGAAGTGCGACTGTGGCCATGAGTCCCAGACCGAACACATCACATCAACCTGCCCACAGAGATCTGTTGCGGGACGCAGCTCATTTCTCCAATCGTCCTCTCAGGAGACCATGGAATGGACAGCCAAACTAGACATCCCATTATGAGCTTTTCCCCCTCATACGAAACAACATGGAAGCATTTTGGAAGGCAAGTTGAGGAATGATTGAAGGAGACACTGAAAGAACGTGAGTCTAGAGGGAAAATCGTGAGAGAAATGAAGAGCGAGACATAGAAAAATGTCCTGTTGCGGTTGGGAGGACAGAATAAACATTAGCAGCAGAAAGTAAATCACCGAGCATTCGAGAAAATTTTAATTAAAGGTTCTGATTCATTTCTGCTCACATGACTGCACAGAAACAGTGCGGAGAGAATGGGAACATACCGAGAGAAATCTCACTAACAGAAGGGGACATTACAGACACCTACAGGGGAACGGATTGAAGGCTGAAATATATTAGAGGGTGGATTGGGAGCGTGATCACACTGTGCAAGATGAGAATCAGAGATTGAAAACAAAACAAACAGTAAGAATATCACATTTGAAATGGTCAGGAGTTTTAAAGTAAGATATAATCTGGCACAGTTTATCGAGCGTGTACTGTAGGCCAGCGAGAGTGTGTGTGCGCCTTTAATTCATCAGGTGCTGGTCTCAATCTGCCTTTGTGGGGAAGTGTTGAATGCTGAAGGTAGGGCCCTGGGAGAGGGGGGAATGAGAGGGAGAGATACCCCAGGAGAGGGTGAAAATGAGAGGGAGCCCAGGGAGAGGGGCAAATGGAAGGGAGACATACCCCATGGAGAAGGAGACATCAGAGGGAGAGGGAGCCCAGGGAGAGGGGAAATGGAAGAGAGAGATAGCCCAGTGAGAGAGAAGAAATGAGAGGGAGAGGGAGCCCAGGGAGAGGGGGAAGTGGGTGGGTCCTACCTTCAGCATTCAACACTTCCTGATCAGGAAGGCCAATGGAATCTTGGCTTTTATTGCAAGGGGGATGGAGTATAAAAACAGGGAAGTCTTGCTGCAGTTATACAGGGTATTGGTGAGGCCACACCTGGAATACTGCGTGCAGTTTTGGTTTCCATATTTAAGAAAAGATATACTTGCTCTCGAGGCGGTTCAGAGAAGGTTCACTCGGTTGATTCCAGAGATGAGGGGGTTGACGTATGAGGAAAGGTTGAGTAGGTTGGGCCTCTACTCATTGGAGTTCAGAAGAATGAGAGGCGATCTTATCGAAACATATAAGATTGTGAGAGGGCTTGATCGGGTGGATGCGGTGAGGATGTTTCCACTGATGGGTGAGATTAGAACTAGGGGGCATAATCTTAGAATAAGGGGCTGCCCTTTCAAAACTGAGATGAGGAGAAACTTCTTCACTCAGAGGGTAGTAAATCTATGGAATTTGCTACCCCAGAGAGCCGAGGAAGCTGCGACATTAAATAAATTTAAGATGGAGATAGACATTTTCCTAGCAGATAAGGGAATTAGGGGTTACGGGGAGAGGGCAGGGAAGTGGACGTGAGTCTAGGTTCAGATCAGCATGATCCTATTGAATGGCGGAGCAGGCCCGAGGGGCCGTATGGCCTACTCCTGCTCCTATTTCTTATGTTCTTATGAGAGGGAGCCCAGGGAGATGGGGGAAATGGGAGGGAGAGAGAGCCGAAGACGAGGGGGGAAATGAGAGGGAGAGATACCCCAGGGAACATAACAACATCAGAGGGATACATACCCCAGGGAACATAAGAAATAGGAACAGGAGTGGGCCATTTGGCCCCTCGAGCCTGCTCCGCCATTCAATTAGATCATGGCTGATCTTCTACCTCATCTCCACTTTCCTGAACTATCCCCATATCCCTTAATTCCCTTAATATTCAAAAATCTATAGATCTCTGTATATACTCAACGACTGAGTCTCCACAGCCCTCTGGGGTAGAGAATTCCAAAGATTCACCACCCTCTGTGTGAAGAAATTTCTCCTCATCTCAGTCCTAAATGGCCGACCCCTTATTCTGAGGGAGACATCAGAGGGAGAGGGAGCCCAAGGAGAGTGGGGGGACAGTGGGAGGTACCCCAGCATTGCTCCTGTGCATCTCCTTGTGGTTGGTGTTGGTGGGTGGTCAATGATCGGTTGCAGGCCCATCTCCTTGGCCAGTTATGGTGCGTGACATGGGAAGAAGCTGAAAGGAAAAGGGTAGAAAAATAAATTCCCTCAAAGCACTCGGTGGCATACCGTGAGTTAGTGTGTCCGATACCCTGCCCTCTCAGCTGTTGGGCATGGCTGAGCCCGTGAGGGAGGTTAATGAACCCCTTTCCTACTGGGGTGAAAAGAAGAGAAGATGAGAGTATGAGTTGACCGAGCAACCATCTCACCCTAAAGACCAGTCGCTCAGTTACAGCATCAGAGGCTTTTGTACTTTCAGCAGGGAGCTGAGAGAAGCAGGAGACAAATCATAAGGGAACAGTAATCCAGCGAGGTGAGTTCAAGTCCCACCACGGCAACTGGGGAATTTAAATTCTGTTAATTAAATAAACCTGGAATAACTCTCAGTAATGGTGACCAGTGAAACTATCGGATTGTCATAATAAACCCATCTGGTTCACTAATGTCATTTAGGGAAGGAAATCTGCTGTCCTTAACTGGTTGGCCTATATGTGACTCCAGATCCGCATCGTTGACTCTTAACTGCCCTCTGAAATGGCCTAACAAGCCACTCAGTTGTAACAAAGCGCTATGGGAAACAATGATTAAGAATAAAACTAGCACTAGGCATCAGCTTCGGACACGACTAACTGCACACCCAGCCCAGTCAACCCTCCTCACTAACACCTGGGGACTTGTGCCAAAATTGGGAGAGCTGTCCCACAGACTAGTCAAGCAGCAGCCTGACATAGTCTTTATCACAGAATCATACCTTTCAGTCAATATCCCAGACTCCTCCATCACCATTCCTGGGTATGTCCCTGTCCCACCGGCAGGACAGACCCACCAGGGGTGGTGGGCACAGTGGTATACAGTCAGGAGGGAGTGGCCCTGGGAGTCCTCAACATTGACTCCGGACCCCATGAAGTCTCATGGCTTCAGGTCAAGCATGGGCAAGGAAACCTCCTGCTGATTACCACCTACCGCCCTCCCTCCACCACAATCTGTAACCCCTTATCCCTCACTCTACCACAGTACTCCTCCATGTTGAACACCACTTGGAAGAAGCACTGAGAGCAGCAAGGGCACAGAATGTACTCTGGGTGGGGGACTTCAATATCCATCACCAAGAGTGGCTCGGTAGCACCACTGCTGACTGAGTCCTGAAGGACATAACTGCCAGTCTGGGCCTGCGGCAGGTGGCGAGAGAACCAACACAAGGGAAAAACCTACTTGACCTTGTCCTCACTAATCTACCTGTTGCAGATGCATCTGTCCATGACAGTATTGGTAGGAGTGACCACCGCACAGTCATTGTGGAAATGAAGCTCTGTGTTCACACTGAGGACGCTATCCATCGTGTTGTGCGGCACTACCACCGTGCTAAATGGGATAGATTCAGAACAGATCTAGCAGCTCAAAACTGGGCATCCATGAGGTGCGGTGGGCCAGCAGCAGCAGAATTGTTTTCCACGACAATTTGTAACCTCATGGCCCGGCATATCCCTCACTCTACCATAGAATCATAGAAAGTTACAGCGCGGAAGGAGGCTATTTCGGCCCAGCGTGTCCGCGCCGGCCAACAAAGAGCTATCCAGCCTAATCCCACTTCCCAGCTCTTGGTCCGTAGCCCTGCAGGTTAGAGCATCCCAAGGGCACATCCAAGTACTTTTTAAATGTGGTTAGAGTTCCTGCCTCTACCACCCTTTCAGGCAGTGAGTTCCAGACCCCCACCACCCTCTGGGTGAAGAAATTTCCCCTCTAATCCCCTCTAAACCTTCCACCAATTACTTTAAATCTGTGCCCCCTAGTTTTTGACCCCTCTGCTAAGGGAAATAGGTCCTTTCTATCCACTTTATCTATGCCCCTCATAATTTTATACACCTCAATAAGGTCTCCCCTCAGCCTCCTCTGTTCCAAGGAAAACAGACCCAGCCTATCCAGTCTTTCCTCATAGCTAAGATTCTCTACTCCCAGCAACATCCTTGTAAATGTCTTCTGTACCCTCTCTAGTGCAATCACACCTTTCCTGTAATAAAAACAGAAAATGCTGGAAATACTCAGCAGGTCAGGCAGCATCTGTGGAGAGAGAAACAGAGCCAATGTTCCAGGTTGACGACCCCCCACCAGTTCTGATGAAGGGTCATCGACCCGAAATGTCAAATCTGCTTTTCTCTTCACAGATGCTGTCCAACCTGCCGAGCAACTCACAACATAAGAACATAAGAAATAGGAGCAGGAATAGGCCACTTGGCCCCTCGAGCCTGCTCCGCCATTCAATAAGATCATGGCTGATGTTGGGCTCAAAGCCACTTCCTCGCCCGCTCCCCATAACCCTTCACTCCCTGTTACCATCAAGCCAGGGGACCAGCCTTGGTTCAATGAGGAGTGCAGAAGAGCATGCCAGGAGCAGCACCAGGCGTACCTAAAAATGAGGTGCCAACCTTGGGAAGCTACAACACAGGACTATATGCATGCTATACAGTGGAAGCAGCATGCTATAGACAGAGCTAAGCGATTCCACAATCAACGGATCAGATCATAGATACATAGATACATAGAAGATAGGAGCAGGAGTAGGCCATTCGGCCCTTCGTGCCTGCTCCGCCATTTAATGAGATCATGGCTGATCCTTTAATTCAGTATCCCGTCCCCGCCTTCTCTCCGTAACCCTTAACCCCTTTTGCCCGTAGAAATATATCTAATTCCCTCTTAAATATATTTAATGAGCTGGCGTACACTGCCCTCTGTGGCAATGAGTTCCACAGGTTCACCACTCTCTGAGTGAAGAAATTCCCCCTCATCTCTGTCCTAAATGGTTTAGCCCTTATCCTTAAATTATGTCCTCTAGTTCTGTTCTCACCCGCCAAGGGAAACATTCCTTCTGCATCCAGTCTGTCTAGACCTGTCAGAATTTTATACACTTCTATGAGGTCCCCTCTCAATCTTCTAAACTCCAGTGTGTACATCCCTAAACTACATAGTCTCTCCTCATAGGTCATTCCCGCCATTCCTGGTATCAGCCTGGTGAATCGCCGCTGCACCCCCTCCATGGCAAGAACATCCTTCCTCAGATGAGGCGACCAAAACTGTACACAGTACTCGAGGTGTGGTCTCACCAGTGCCCTGTACAGCTGCAGCAAGGTATCCCTGTTCCTGTATTCTAACCCTTTTGCTATGAAGGCCAGCATACCGTTTGCCTTCTTGACCGCCTGTTGCACCTGCATGCTCGCCTTCAGTGACTGGTGTACAAGAACACCCAGGTCTCTCTGTACTTCCCCCTCTCCCAATCTATTGCCATTTAAATAATAATTTGCCCTCCCGTTCCTGCACCCAAGGTGGATAACTTCGCACTTGTCCACATTATAGTGCATCTGCCATTTATCCGCCCAATCGCCCAGTCTGTCCAAATCGCTCTGGAGCTTCCTGGTCTCTTCCTCTGAGCCCACCCCACCTCCTAGTTTAGTGTCGTCTGCAAATTTGGAAATGCTGCATCCGACTCCCTGATCCAGGTCATTAATGTAAATTGTGAACAGCTGGGGGCCCAGGACAGATCCCTGTGGTACCCCACTTGTTACTGCCTGCCATTCAGAAAATGAGCCGTTTATTCCAACTCTCTGTTTTCTATCTGACAGCCAGTTCCCTATCCACGCCAAAACTTTCCCCTTTATCCCATGAGCCTCAATTTTCCATGCTAATCTTTTATGTGGGACCTTATCGAAGGCCTTTTGGAAGTCCAGGTACACCACATCTACTGGCTCTCCCCCATCTATTCTACCAGTTACTCCCTCAAAAAATTCCAATAGATTAGTCAAGCACGATTTACCCTTTGTAAATCCATGTTGACTCTGTCCTATCCTGTCCCCATTTGCTAAGTGCTCCGCTATTTCATCCTTAATGATGGACTCCAGCATTTTGCCCACAACTGATGTAAGGCTTACAGGTCTGTAATTACCTGCTTTTTCCCTACCCCCCTTTTTGAATAGTGGGGTAACGTTAGCTACCCTCCAATCCATCGGCACTGTTCCCGAGTCTAATGAATTCTGAAAAATCATCCTTAGTGCATCCGCTATCTCTAGGGCCACCTCCTTCAGTACCCTAGATCAAAGCGCTGCAGTCCTGCAACATCCAGTCATAAATGGTGGTGGACCATTAAACAACTAACGGGAGGAGGAGGCTCCATGAATATCTCCATCCTCAATGATGGTGGAGCCCAGCCCATGAGTGCAAAAGCCAAGGTTGAAGCGTTTGCAACCATCTTTAGCCCGCTTGATTGGCACTCCATCCACCACCTTCAACATTCACTCCCTCCACCACCGGCGCACTGTGGCTGCAGTGTGTACCATCTACAAGATGCACTGCAGCAACTCGCCAAAGCTCCTTCAACAGCACCTTCCAAACCTGCGACCTCTACCACTTAGAAGGACAAGGGCAGCAGACGCATGGGAACATCACCACCTACAAGTCCCCCTCCAAGCCACACACCATCCTGACTTGGACCTGTATCGCCGTTCCTTCACTGTCGCTGGGCCAAAATCCTGGAACTCCCTTCCGAACAGCATTGTAGGTGTACCTACACCATATGGACTGCAGCGGTTCAAGAAGGCGGCTCACCACCATCTTCTCAAGGGCAATTAGGGATGGGCACTAAATGCAGGCCTAGCCAGCGACGCGCACATCCCATCAATGAATTTAAAAAAAAGAAGTGACAAGTGGATGATCCATATCGACCTACTCCTGAGGTCCCCACCATCACAGAAGCCAGTCTTCAGCCAATTCGATTCACTCCACGAGATGTCAAGAAACAGCTGAGCGCACTGGCCAAAGGCTCTGGGCCCCGAAATCATCTCGGCTGTAGTGCTGAAGACTTGTGCTCCAAAACCAGCCGTGCCTCTAGCCAAGCTGTTCCAGTACAGCTACAACACTGGCATCTACCCAACAATGTGAAAAACTGTCCATGTATGCCCTGTCCACAAAAAGCAGGACAAATCCAATCCGGCCAATTACTGCCCCTTCAGTCTACTCACAATCATCAGCAAAGTGATGGAAGGTTTCATCGACAGTGCTATCAAGCGGCACTTACTCACCAATAACCTGCTCACCAATGCTCAGTTTGGGTTCCACCAGGGTCACGCGGCTCCAGACCTTATTACAGCCTTGGTCCAAACATGGACAAAAGAGCTGAATTCCAGAGGTGAGGTGAGAATGACTGCCCTTGACACCGAGGCAGCATTTGACCGAGTGTGGCATCAAGGCGCCCTAGTAAAATTGAAGTCAATGGGAATCAGGGGGAAAACGCTCCACTGGCTGGAGTCATACCTAGCACAAAGGAAGATGGTCGTGGTTGTTGGAGGTCAATCATCTCAGCCCCATGGCATCACTGCAGGAGTTCCTCAGGGCAGTGTCCTAGGCCCAACCATCTTCAACTGCTCCATCAATGACCTTCCCTCCATCATAAGGTCAGAAGTGGGGATGTTCGCTGATGACTGCACAGTTCCATTCGCAAATCCTCAGATAATGAAGCAGTCCATGACCGCATGCAGCATGTCCTGGACGACATTCAGACTTGGGCTGATAAGTAGCAAGTAACATTCGCACCACAAAAATGCCAGGCATTGACTATCTCCAACAAGCGAGAGTCTAAACACCTCCGCTTCACATTCAACGGCATTACCATCATCGAATCCCCCACCATCAACATCCTGGGGGTCACCAGTGACCAGAAACTTAACTGGACCAGCCACATAAATACTGTGGCAACAAGAGCAGGTCAGAGGCTGGGTATTCTGCAGCGAGTGTCTCACCTCCTGACTCCCCAAAGCCTTTCTACCATCTACAAGGCACAAGTCAGGAGTGTGATGGAATACTCTCCACTTGCCTGGATGAGTGCAGCTCCAACAACACTCAAGAAGCGCGACACCATCCAGGACAAAGCAGTCCGTTTGATTGGCACCCCATCCACCACCTTAAACATTCACTCCGTCCACCACCGGCGTACCGTGGCTGCAGTGTGTACCATCTACAAGATGCACTGCAGCAACTCGCCAAGGCTTCTTCGGCAGCACCTCCCAAACCCGCGACCTCTTCCACCTAGAAGAACAAGGGCAGCAGGCGCATGGGAACACCACCACCTGCATGTTCCCCTCCAAGTCACACACCATCCTGACTTGGAAAAATATCGCCGATCCTTCATCGTCGCTTGGTCAAAATCCTGGAACTCCCTCCCTAACAGCACTGTGGGAGTACCTTCACCACACGGACTGCAGCGGTTCAAGAAGATGGCTCACCACCACCTTCTCAAGGACAACTAGGGATGGGCAATAAACACTGGCCTTGCCCACGACGCCCACATCCCGGAACGAATAAAAAAAATAAGGGCAAGCCCGAGGCAAAGCTAGGCCACAGCCTGAGAATCCGATGGAAAGATGGTGAGGTAGGAGTCAGAATGACACGCTGGTGAACTCCGTTTGGAGTTGAACCCTCGCTTTCTTGAACTGAGGGGAAGACCCCAGAAAATAATCCAACTTTAATGCATTTTATTTCTCTGTGTTATTTTCATTCAGAGGAGCTGGCATGAGGCAACAATAAGGCAAATTGAATCTGATTCTTTCCCCTCAGGTAATGAATAAATCTGGTCAGAGTATGACTGCGTGCGCTGGCGAATCGATCCGACAGGAACAGAGTCACTCTCCGGAATCCTTTGAGCATAAAGGAAGAACTTGTATCCAAATGAAAAGCTATAAAGGCCGACACTTGCCTTGGATCAGGGCCGAGAGCACGGGAGAGGTTGGGCTGCAATTGCTGTGGCAATGAAACACACGGGAGATTGAATTTCTGCCGCTGGCGCTTTGTCTTATTATTAAAAAGCAAGGAAGAACTCTGAACTTGTTGCTGGGCACAGAGTGTAGAGGTTTTAAAGGAACGATCCCCCAGGATTAAAAACATAAGAATTAGGAGCAGGAGTCGGCCATTCTGCTCTTCGAGCCTGCTCCGCCATTCAATAAGATCATGGCTGATCTTCTACCTCATCTCCACTTTCCTGCACTATCCCCATATCCCCTTAATATTCAAAGAACCAAAACACAGCATTCAGCTTTCGAAACTAAATGAGCTTTTGACTCTTTGTGAAATGTTGGGCCATTGATTTGTGTCTCCTGCCTTGAAGTCCGACACTGCCAGCCCCTTCTACCCATTGCAAACATCGGAGGGTTGCTGGGCCCATGGTGCTGGGGCACCCCGAACGCTGGGAAACTTGGCAGCCTTGATTTCAGACCTAGCCCCCTCGCGTTAACTTTTGAAATGTTCATTTAGAAGTGATTATTTACGCTTGCTTGTTCTTTATTTGAACACAGGGCTTACACTGAAGGACGTGACCTTCTCCTGGGTGCGCCTTTAGCACTGCCGAGGGTTACGTTCCCCATTAGTCGCTGCCCAGTTCTGAGTGTGAGCAGATCGCCAACACACAAGTGCCTGGACTTTGGCACAAGGGCGCAGTCTTGTTCAGCACGGCCATAGGATGGCGGGTGGGGGAGGTGGAAAGACGTCGCAATGGTGCAGGTTGATGCTCGTTGAGGTTGGGATGGAGTATTGGAAAGCTTCAATCACCCTCTAACCTCATTATAACTGACCTGCGAGCGCTTATTGCTGACATTGGGTGTCCAATAACAGCTTGCAGTTATATAGCGCCAAGTTCTGAAAACAAGATTAAATTAACTCAAGCACATTTTGCCAGTATAACTACTTTATGTAGCGTCTTCATCACATCGGCTGTCCCAAAGCAACTCACGAGTAATAAGGCGGAGAAGCGGCTGGACTGCGGGAGAGTGGTTTGGGCAGATGGTTCGGGGCTAGGTCGAAAAGTTGGATTTTGGGGAGGTTTTTTCCAAGGAGGGAAGAGGGGCGGAGGTGCCGAAGGAGGGAGCTCCAGAGAGTTTTGAAAGCTCTTGCACCAATGGTTGGGGCAAAGGGGAGGGGTGGATGCAGAGGAGGCCAGCGTCAGAGGTGTGGCAGGAGATGTATGGCTTAGAGAGGTTACCAGAGGAAGGATGGTGCAAGGCTGTTGGAAGATTTGAAGATAAGGAAGACATCTGAACATAAAATGGCTGCTTACAGTTCAAGGCCCACGCTGACAACAACAACTTGCATTTGTGTAATGAAATCTGTTTGTCTTGATCCTATATTCGTTTTGCACTCATGTATATTACCCTCCCCCACTGTGTATAGTTTCACTTCCTCTTTCCCGACTAACCTGGGAGGTTCCAGGTCTTGGCTCTTGGCTCCGCCCCTGACTTCTCTTACATAAAGATCCCAGGATCTGTATGACTCATTCCTGTGAACCAGTCGGCGTGTTGAGATGTTAGCTCTGATCTTAGTGATTAAAAGCCAACTTGTTTAAGTCCATAACTTCTAGTTTTGTGGTTATTGAAGGCCCATCAGTTTGTATAGTGTCTTTAGCGTAGTAAAACGTCCCAGGGTGCTTCACAGGAACATTATCAGACAAAAATTGACACCCAGCCACATAAGGAGATATTAGGACAGGTGACCAAAATCTTGGACAAAGAGGGAGGTTTTATGGAGCGTCTTAAAAGAGAAGCGAGAGGTAGAGAGGTTTATGGAGGGAATTCCAGTCCTTAGGGCCCAGGCAGCTGAAGGCTCAGTCACCGATGGTGAGGCGAATAAAATTGGGGGATTTTCAAGAGGGCAGAATTGGAGGAGCGCAGACTTCTCTGAGATATTGCTCCATTCCCCCGCACTAACATCCCTCACCTTGACGGGCACTTTGTACGTTAACTGGTGGCCTGTTGTGTTTCCTGTGCAGCCCGTGCTAAATACACAAGCCTGCTTTCTTTGATCACTGCATTCGTACAACCAGTCACCGTCTCCAAGCAATGATCGCAGGGCAGATTCCAGCATGTGGCTGCCCGGGGATGGAGCAGGCACTTTCTGTCGCAGTCTCCACCTGGTTTAAAAACAAATGCCAGCTGGATAACCAATCTCAAACCGGGCTTTGAGTCACTGTGTGTCTTGAGCATGACGCCAAACAGCAAGGGAGGCATTGTGTCCCAGACAGGTTAATTATCAGGAGTTCACACAGCAACCAGTCTCCTGGGAAGCTCTCAGTGGGGAATATACCGAAGGTATAAAAGGTGTTTTTGTCCTTTATTCTATTATAGAAACAGCCACAGGGTGAGCGTGTCTTGCAACGCATTGTGCGATCAGCAAGTGTGACACTGATAGGTTACACCGAGTCTTTCAGACTCTGTAAGGGAGGGGGAATTAATGCCGGTCCCAGCAGGGGAAGCTGTGTATTACAGAATCTTCCGGTCAGGGGCTTTGACTGGAGAAGAAAGAAAGACTTGCGTATTATATATATATAATATAGCGCCGTTCACAACCTCAGGACATTCCAAAGTGCATTACAACCAATGAAGTACTTTTTGAAACAAAAGCAAAATACTGCAGCTGCTGGAAATCTGAAATAAAAACAGAAAATGCTGCAAATACTCAGCAGATCGGGCAGTATCCGTGGAGAGAGAAACAGAGTCAGCGTTTCAGGTCGATGACCTTTCATCGGAACTGGAAAGAAGTTAAAGATGTAACAGGCGTGTAAGCAGGTGCAGGGGCAGGGAAAGGGGGGAGGGGAGGAAAGCCCAAAAGGGAAGGTCTGTGATAGGGTGGAAGGCAGGAGAGATTAAATGACAAATGGGATGAGGGTGCGAGGCATAAGGAGATGGTAATGGGGCATGGGACTACACTGTTGAAGTGTAGTCACTGTTGTAGAGAAACATGACAGTCAAATTTTGCGCACAGCATGGTCCCACAAACAGCAATGAGATAAGTGACTAGATCATCTGTTTTTAGTGATGTTGGTTGAGGGATAAATATTGGCCCAAGGACACCGGGGAGAACCCCCCTGTTCTTCTTCAAAAAAGTGTCATGGGATCTTTTACGTCCACTTGAGAGGGCAGACTCTGTTCAGCGTCTCATTTGAGAAAAACCGCATCTACTGACAGTGCAGCACTCCCTCAGTGGGAGTGCCAGCCTAGATTTTGTGCTCAAGTCCCTGGAGTGGGACTTGAACCCACAATCTTCTGACTCAAAGGCGAGGGTGCTACCCACTTTTTTTTTATAAATATACTTTATTGAACATTAAGAACATTTACAACATCTTGATCATTTCATTGTATGATACAAATCAATTCCGCCGCTCTGCACAGCCATTCCGCCACCACATTTTAACATCAAAACCTGAAGTTTAATTTGTCTCCTGTAACATATATTAATCGATTGTACTTTAAAAATTGATTGTAAAATACTATCCTTAAATTCCTTTCTGAATAAAACATCCACAGAGCCTTATAATGATCTTTTAGCTTATATTTTAAATATTCTTTTAGATTGATTCTCCTCCCCTTAAAAAACAGCGCATTCCTTCTTTGCACAATCACGAATCTAGCCAAACTGAACATTAAATTAATTGCCGCTCCGCTGGACTCGGGCAGACTCTCCTGCAATCCCCATCTCAAAATTGAGTCCCACGGGATTCCCATTCTCGCTCTTCGGTCCCCACCCAGCAAAAAAGCTTCACACAACTGTTGAACATAGTATTAAAGTCATTTAACTGCGGACATAACACCAGTAAATGGGACAGAGTCTCATCCCATGTCCCACACACTGGGCAAGTTGCCGCCTCCACTCGCCCAATCTTGCACAAGACCGTCATGGCAAAAATTCGGTTATGAGCCAAATTGAAATCCAGTTCAATCCACTCTGGACATTTAAAATTCGCCCACACTCCCTTCCAAATCCTGTTGAAGTCCAGCTGTGGGTATATACTCTGCCAAAACTCCTGACCAGCAGGTGTCTTGAATCTCCATTCTCTAAATACCTCATAGAAATCTCGAGTATTACAGTTGTCAAATTGAACCAACTCTCCCCCTTTCTCCAGCAGAAAGCTTGGAAAAGCTGGACGCATTTTACTTCCTTTGGAGATTTCCGCATTTATTTCTTCCATCCAATCCTGTGGCATTGCCCTCACAATCTTCTCATGCATAATTCCTATTGCTTTTTCCTCTACCTCCTGTTCCTCCTCCCACACCATGTCCCTCACTATCGCTTCCGGCAACCAACCTGGAATCACCTCGTATAATACATCTTTCACAGATATAATCCCAGCTTTTATAAAAGCTTGATTAAATAAAACCTCTCCTTCGATGTTGACCCACCTGTTCAAAAATAAGGGCTGTTCTAAAAATTCCTCAGCCCCCTTGGGCATAAACTGCACACTTTTTAAAAATTGGGCCCAAGTCTCTACAACCCCCTTATAAAACCTAGGGAGCAGTTTAATCGATTTCAAAATCATATTACAGTATTGTATTCCATATACAATATCCCCTGCCCTCCTATCCTGCTTCATTTAAAAAATGCTCAAAACAACTCTTCCAAAAACTTGTATTTTACTTCTGAAGAAATCTCTTCACCCATTTGATTCTAAAGGATTTTTTCTTCAAATCAATATCTGGGAAATTGAGTCCTCCCTGATTCCTCCGTCCAATGATGGTATTGTAAGCCACCAAGGCTGGTTTCCCGTCCCATAAAAACCTCACAGAAGCCTCTCGGATGGACTTTTCCGCCCACTCAGGAATATCCTCCACCGTCAATAAGTACCATAGCTTAGAAAGCAGGAGAGCAGACACCACTGTCGCTCTTCCTTGCACTTTCAACCACCTTCTTTTCCATCTTCCCAAAATCTTTTTAATTTTCATAACCTTCAGTTCCCAATTTAATCGATCCACTTCATCCCTGTCTTTCTTGCACCCCATATGCACCCCCAGAACTTCCAAAACCTCCACCACCTTAAAGGGACATTCCCCCAACCATTCCCCCCTACCCCTCCCTGCAACCAGGCACTGGGACTTACTATAATTCACTCTGGCTCCTGAAGCTCTACAATATTCCTCCATTACATCCATAGCTTTCCTCACTGACTCCCCATTTCTCAATGTTAAGGTTGTGTCATCTGCATATTGGTGTATCACCGACACCAGCCCAGAACTGGGGACCACAATCCCAACTACACCTTGTTTCTTTCGCATCATGTAACCTAATGGTTCTGCTACCAATGTGTACAACAATGGGGACAGGGAACAACCCTGTCTCACTGATCTCTGTATCGGAAAATACTTGGATAAAAAACCATTACATTTAACACAGCTAAATATGTTTGAATAAAAAATCCTTATCCACTGAATGAAATTTTCCTTGAAACCAAATGCTTCCAAAACCTTCAATAAAAACTCATGAGAGACCCTATCAAAGGCTTTCTCTTGATCTATCTTTAATACATAAGCCTCCCTCCCACTCACTTCCATGAGCTCTATCGCATCTCGGATTGAGACCACAGTGTCTGCGATGTCCCGGCCTATGACTCCATAGGACTGAGAGGGCCAAACTATCTGCGGTAACACCTCCTTCAAATGATTTGCCACAACCCTCGCCAAGATCTTATAATCCACATTTAATAATGTGATGGGCCTCCAATTCTTCAGATCCCCTCTATCCCCTTTATTTTTATAAGCTAAGCTTATGATCCCTCTCCTCATAGATGGGGCCAGGCTTCCCTCAATTTTAATTTCCTTAAAAACTCCTAAGAGCAATGAACTTAAAATCTCGCAAAATTCTTTATAAAATTCTGCACTTAGTCCATCGGACCCTGGGCTTCCCCACCCCCCCCTTTCATTCCACTTACTGCTACTTTTATTTCCGCTAATCCTACTTCTTTGTCACACATGCTTCTCTCATCCTCCTTTAAACCCTCTTCGATAAAAGCAGTAACCTTCTCCATCGCCAAATTGGAAATGTTTTCTTTAGTGTATAACTCTTGATAAAAGCTGCTAGCTGCCTCTAAAATCTCCCCACTTTCATGAATGATCTTCTCCTCTACATTCAACTCCTCAATTAACGATAATCTCTGTCGCAGCTTCTCTTGCTCTAGAAAATATCTAGTGCATCTTCCGCCCTCCAATGCATCTCTAGCCTTTGCACGGAGAATGGCCCCCTTGCATTTTTCAGCTTGCAATAATTCCCACTCTTCCTTTAGCACCTGGAACTTAATCTCCGCTCCCTTATCCCCTCCGTCAACTGCTTTACAGACATCCGTAAACCTTTTATTTATATTCTCTTCTCGACGCTGGTTAGCTGCCGCCCTCTTTTTCCCATAACGTACCGAAAAAACTTTTACCTCATATTTGAAATTATCCCACCAAACTCTTCTTTCTTTCAAGAACAAAGGTTCCTTCCGAGCATCCTTTATTATATTTATAATCCATTCTTTATAAGCAATTTCTTTCAGGTATTGAATGTTTAAAATCCACACCCCTGAACCGATCTTAACTCTGCTGTTCCTAATTCTAAGAACCAAAGCCGAGTGATCACTAAAATATACTTTTTTATAATAAATCTCCATCACCTCCGAACTTAACCCTTCCCGCATTAACACAAAATCTATTCGGCTCTGTTTTAAAACATCACCCACCCAACCTGCTCTGGAGAACTCCCTTTTTATGGGGTTCCGGTCCCTCCATAAGTCTCTCAAATATAAATTTGCCATCATTTTTACAATCATCCCTCTGGAGTTATCATCCTTAAAGGTCATCTGAGCTGAAATGTCCATCCGAGATAAAAATACATTAAAATCCCCCACTATACAAGCTTTTTCCACCTCTGCCGCTTCAGTGAATAATCCCCGAAAAAACTCACGACGCTTGCAATGGTCGTTCGGTGCATAGATGTTAAAGAGATCGCAATTAAATCCCTCCATTTTTACCCTTAGCCGTAAAAATCACCCCTCAGCGTCCTTGTCCATCAAAGCAACGTTCTCTTTTATGGACGGACTCACCAAAGCTGCCACCCCTCTACGGTTATTGTTTGCACAACTTGCAAACACCTCTCCCTTCCAAACCTTCTGAACACTTTCTAGGATATCCTCATCCCAAAAGGTTTCTTGCAGACACAACAAGTCCGTGCCTTTAAAACCCTGCAACAACTGCTGCAATTTCTTCTCACCCCTCAGTCCGTTCACATTAATCGTGACCAATGTAATCATGGCTCCAAAGAAGGGAAGTATGCCTGATAATCTCCCCATCATTTAATCTCTGGCCCTTCCCTCCTCGCATGCTCCTTCCCAACTTCTCGGGCAGCTGTTGCTTTTTCCTGCAGCCTCCGACTCTTTTGCCCCTCCTGTTTAAACTTTCCCTGCTGTTTCAGCCTCTTCCTTGCATTAAGTTTGGGCCCAGGAGCTGCCCTTCCTCCCTCCTTCTGCCCCTCACTAACCTTTCCCTTTCCACATGATGCCACCCCACCCCCGACTTCCATGTCTCTGTCCCCCTCTAATTCCTCACACTCAAGCTCTTCTGCAACCCCCTGTGCCTGCTCCCCGTCAGATACATAATCCTGCTCCCCGTCAGATACTTCATCTCCCATAGAGAGTCTTCCTGCTATCGCAGTTTCTCTAACAGTGCCGCTCCCTTCGACCTCATCTCCACCTCTGACCCTTGCACCCTGTTCCCTCTCTCCATGGGACAATGGCGCACCTAAATTGTTCCCTTCTGACGTCTCTATCTCGCCGATCCCATCCTGCTGTCCCTTTAAGGCTCCTGCCTCTTGCTCCCTCTCCCCGTCCTGCCCCCTCCCGCTCACCAAGATATCCGACTCCTCGCCTCTCCCCGGAGCACCCACATCCACCACACACCCCGCTCCCGCCTCCTCTCCCCCCGCAGCCACCAGACTCCCCAGGGGGAGCCGAACCGCACTAAGGCTCGAGTCTGCACTCGACCCTCACTGCCCGCTGCTGTCTTTGTTCCCCTCCACAGCACTCGGTATGTTTTCCACCATCTCCATCCCGTCCTCCGCTCCGCCATCCTCTGCCTCTTCCTGTGCTCCTTTCTCCTTCATTTTACTGGCTGTCCTCTGACTGCACCGCTCCTCTGGCCGTTCCACTCTCATCTCGTTCTCCCATCTCCTCATCACTCATATCGCTCCCTTCTGCCACACACTCACAGCGGGTGGGGCCTTTGTGACACACCCCACAGCTCTCCGCCTTGCAGCTCCGAGCAATATGTCCCGACTCACCGCAATTGTAACAATACAAATCTGGACAGTTTCTTACGAGATGGTCACGTCCCAGACAATAATAGTACACCTTTACTTGGTTATCGTGCAGCACACGAAAGTACTGCACTCCTTCCAGTGTCTCGAACTTCATACTGTATGGCAAAGACCTCACCCCCTCTGGGAACCGCACCTTTACATACCGGGTTCCGTCTGCTACCCGTGTTCCCGGATAGTACCTCCTCTTTATTTCAGAACAGATTTTAATGTCCCACGACTCCAACTTTTTGCTCAGCACTTCATCCTCAATGTACACTGGCAAGTTCAAAAATGAAACCACCACCTCCTCTGAATATAGCAGTCACCTCCAAGAATTTCTCACCAACTTTCAGACTGAGTAGCAGTTTTTCCACCTCCTCACGGCCACTGACCGTCACCTCAAATCCCACATTCGGCTATGGTCGGCAGGCAAAGCAGCTTCCCTCGCCACAGTCTTCATGAACCGCCTGGATTATATCCCAGGTTCGAATCTTCTTATCCTCACACTGCACCACCACCGTGTTTTCTTTACCAAACCTCCTGGGGTCCTGGCCCAAATCTTTGGGCCTTCTTTTTTCTATTCCCACCACAGTTTCTTCCCTAATTAAATTCCTCTCGGGAACACTGTCCTCCGAGGGGCTCGGCTCTCCGGACCCCTCAGCAGCCATCTGGCTGTTTTTTGTGGGCCAAAAAGGCCCTAAAACCTGAAAACAAAACCCCAAAACCCACCACCAACTTTTTACAAAACTCCCTCCAACACCCAGCTGCAATCAGGTAACCAGTAACACCTGCTCACTCCTAGCCCCTCCCACCTAGAGAGTGCTGCCCACTGAGCCACGGCCGACACAGAGACAGTATTCTGGCAAGAGAGTCCTAAAGATGTTTTGATCGGGTATGAAGTCCAACAAAGGTTGTGTTGGACTGAGGGGCTGGACAGCTGAATGGAAAATAAAATGCTCCTTTTAAAAAATCAACTGTAATCTCTTGTGTTTTAACGAAATATTGATGGGAATAGAATGAATCCAGATTTAGGTTTGAGCTGCCCACTTGCCTGCAGCGTAAATGGTGTCATTCTGTTCAGTGTGGAAACCTGAGAATGGATTGGGTCAGAGAGCCTGGAACCTTCAAAATGGCCCATTGGTCCGAGTGGGCACTTGTGAATGGAGATCTCAGGGTGTGGGGTCCTGTGAATGGAGATCTCAGGGTGTGGGGTCCTGTGAATGGAGATCTCAGGGTGTGGGGTCCTGTGAATGGAGATCTCAGGGTGTGGGGTCCTGTGAATGGAGATCTCAGGGTGTGGGGTCGTGTGAATGGAGATCTCAGGGTGTGGGGACCTGTGAGTGGAGATCGCAGGGTGTGGGGTCCTATGAGTGGAGATCTCGGGGTGCGGGGTCCTGTGAATGGAGATCTCAGGGTGTGGGGTCCTGTGAATGGAGATCTCAGGGTGTGGGGTCCTGTGAATGGAGATCTCAGGGTGTGGGGTCGTGTGAATGGAGATCTCAGGGTGTGGGGTCCTGTGAATGGAGATCTCAGGGTGTGGGGTCCTGTGAATGGAGATCTCAGGGTGTGGGGTCCTGTGAATGGAGATCTCAGGGTGTGGGGTCCTGTGAGTTGAGATCTCAGGGTGTGGGGTCCTGTGAGTTGAGATCTCAGGGTGTGAGGACCTGTGAGTTGAGATCTCAGGGTGTGAGGACCTGTGAATGGAGATCTCAGGGTACGGGGACCTGTGAGTTGAGATCTCAGGGTACAGGGTCCTGTGAGTTGAGATCTCAGGGTGTGGGGTCCTGTGAATGGAGATCTCAGGGTACGGGGACCTGTGAGATGAGATCTCAGGGTGTGGGGACCCGTGAGTTGAGATCTCAGAGTGTGGGGACCCGTGAGTTGAGATCTCAGAGTGTGGGGACCTGTGAGTTGAGATCTCCAGGTACGGGGTCCTGTGAATGGAGATCTCAGGGTGTGGGGTCCTGTGAGTGGAGATCTCAGGGTGTGGGGACCTGTGAATGGAGATCTCAGGGTGTGGGGTCCTGTGAATGGAGATCTCAGGGTGTGGGGTCCTGTGAATGGAGATCTCAGGGTACGGGGACCTGTGAATTGAGATCTCAGGGTGTGAGGACCTGTGAATGGAGATCTCAGGGTACGGGGACCTGTGAATTGAGATCTCAGGGTGTGGGATCCTATGAGTTGAGATCTCAGGGTGTGGGGTCCTGTGAATGGAGATCTCAGGGTGTGGGGTCCTGTGAATTGAGATCTCAGGGTGTGGGGTCCTGTGAGTTGAGATTTCAGGGTGTGGGGTCCTGTGAGTTGAGATCTCAGGGTGTGAGGACCTGTGAGTTGAGATCTCAGGGTGTGAGGACCTGTGAATGGAGATCTCAGGGTACGGGGACCTGTGAATTGAGATCTCAGGGTGTGGGGTCCTGTGAGTTGAGATCTCAGGGTGTGGGGTCCTGTGAGTTGAGATCTCAGGGTGTGGGGACCTGTGAATGGAGATCTCAAGGTGTAGGGACCTGTGACTGAAGATTTTTGGGTGTGGTGAATTGAAACCCCTTACACACTTGGCGTGGGAGTGTGAACACGACTACGTGATCACAGATACACGCACAGTGTGTTGGAATCGGGGTGCAATATGTACGTGGACCCCACACATTTTGTATTTTACCGGTACAGCACACCCTGGAGACCACAGTAGGAAGAAGGAGCAGCAATGTTCTGGATGGTGGACTGAATGCTGACGTTCCATCTGAAGCGATTCAGGACAAGGCAACACCAGCCAGACCAATCAGTGGGGTTTGGGAGGGGACACGGAGATCTTTGAAAGGTTTGCCTCACCCTTGTTGTTCTCATCTCAGAGAAAGGCTGACGGTTAAAGCAAAATTGAGGAGATGGCACCTGTGTGCAAGACTCTAGCGGGATCTCTTTGCTGGGCAAAGAGGAGGAAGTTGTTATAAATTCATAGAATCACATAGCACAGAAGGAGGCCATTCGGCCCATCGTGCCTGTGCCGGCTCTTTGAAAGAGCTCTCCAATTAGTCCCACTCCCCTGCTCTTTCTCTGTAGCTGTGCAGTGTTTTCCCTTTCAAGTATTTATCCAATTTCCATTTGAAAGTCAGTATTGAATCTGCTCCCACCGCCCTTTCAGGCAGCGCATTCCAGATCACAACAACTCGCTGCGTAAAAAAATTCTCCTCATCTCCTCTCTGGCTTTTTTGCCAATCCTCTTAAATCTGTTTCCTTTGATTACCGACCCTCCTGCCACTGGAAACAGTTTCAATATATTTACTCTGTTAAAACCCCTTATAATTTTGAACACCTCTATTAAATCTCTTCACCTTCTTTGCTCCACAACTCCTGGGAGCTCCTATAATGGAGTCCAAGGTATTACTGAGCTGCTATTAACTGTAAGATACAAATCCATTTAATCTGATAAGTATCTGCATAATAGCTTTTTATTGCAGTGAGAATTCCTTTTAATCCATTGACCTTTTCATTGTTTAAGTGCTTAACTGAGAATGTTTCGATTGACATGTACATGCTCCCGTTAAAAGGGAGTCACCCTTCAATCTCGGGTACACCAATCCTCCAGGTCCAACTCAGCTGTCTATTGGAATGAGCGGAGGTCACTTCGGCTCAATCTAGTTTAATCGAATGTCAGACGTTGCGTGTTAACTCAGCCCCACAACTTCAGCAAGAACCTTTCCTTTTCTTTAAAAGCCTTGAGGCACATCGAGCGACAGAGCTGGGACCCAGACTGCAGGGCCCTGAGCAAAGCCACCTCCCAATCTGCAGGGCCCTGAGCAAAGCCATCTCCCAATCTGCAGGGCCCTGAGCAAAGCCATCTCCCAATCTGCAGGGCCCTGAGCAAAGCCATCTCCCAATCTGCAGGGCCCTGAGCAAAGCCATCTCCTCACCCAAGATTGAAGGGTGACTCCCTGTTAATGGGAGCATGTACATGTCCATCGAAACATTCTCAGTCAAACACTTCAACAATGAAAAGGAATTCTCACTGAGAAAAGGGATTCAGCCTTTCAAGAGCCGGGTTCTTGCGCATCCTCCAACTTTCATCGCTCCTGATTGTCGGCCGTGTCTTCAGCTGCCTAGGCACTGAGCTCTAAAATTCCCTCCCCCCACTCTCTTATATGACGCTGCTTAAAACCTACCGCTGTTTGACAAAGCTTTTGGTCACCTGCCCTAATTTCTCCTTATGTGGCTCGGTGTCAAATTTTGTCTGATAATCGCTCCTGGGAGTTGCCTTGGGACATTTTACTACATTAAAGGCGCTATGTAAATGTAAATAGTTTTTCTTTGAACATCTTATTCCATAACTGCACCCTATAGCTGGGCTTGTGCGCCAGCGAGGCAGAACTCTTGGACCTGTGGAGCTTGATCTTCGCTTCCACCATGGAACACCATGGAACGAGGCCTCACAGTCTAGAGGAAGCTTTGATTAGTCCCAGACTTTAAAGGTTAACATGGCCCAGCTCCATCAGCCTGGAGGGGGCAACTAGGATCAGGTGGGGGAGGGAGATCCAGATCACCAGATGCGGGGAAGCTACCAACCGATCAAGATGTACAATCAGATACCAGCTCCTCCATCACCCACACACAGCCTGTCCCACTCTCAGATACCAGCTCCTCCATCACCCACACACAGCCTGTCCCACTCTCAGATACCAGCTCCTCCATCACCCACACACAGCCTGTCCCACTCTCAGATACCAGCTCCTCCATCACCCACACACAGCCTGTCCCACTCTCAGATACCAGCTCCTCCATCACCCACACACAGACTGTCCCACTCTCAGATACCAGCTCCTCCATCACCCACACACAGCCTGTCCCACTCTCAGATACCAGCTCCTCCATCACCCACACACAGCCTGTCCCACTCTCAGATACCAGCTCCTCCATCACCCACACACAGACTGTCCCACTCTCTGATACCAGCTCCTCCATCACCCACACACAGCCTGTCCCACTCTCAGATACCAGCTCCTCCATCACCCACACACAGCCTGTCCCACTCTCAGATACCAGCTCCTCCATCACCCACACACAGCCTGTCCCACTCTCAGATACCAGCTCCTCCATCACCCACACACACAGCCTGTCCCACTCTCAGATACCAGCTCCTCCATCACCCACACACAGCCTGTCCCACTCTCAGATACCAGCTCCTCCATCACCCACACACAGCCTGTCCCACTCTCAGATACCAGCTCCTCCATCACCCACACACAGCCTGTCCCACTCTCAGATACCAGCTCCTCCATCACCCACACACAGCCTGTCCCACTCTCAGATACCACCTCCTCCATCACCCACCCACACACAGCCTGTCCCACTCTCAGATACCAGCTCCTCCATCACCCACACACAGCCTGTCCCACTCTCAGATACCACCTCCTGCATCAACCTCTCACAGCCTGCTCTGTGTATCAGTTGTAATGCGCTCCTGACCAGTGCTGGAAGAGGGCAAGTTAGGAGCATCCAGTATCTAATTACCCTTCCTGGACCCTCGACAGATAACAGGACAAAGTGCAGCAGATGGGACATGATGTAGCCACTGAGTCACAACTGAAACAGCAAAGAACAGCAGCAGTGTCTTCCTTCCTGGTTCTTGAAGGTGTTATTTTGTTCATGTGTGGTGTATAAAGTTTCTGTTAGTACATATTTCAAGACTCACTACCTTAAACATTCATCCACTCCACCACCGGCGTACCGTGGCTGCAGTGTGTACCATCTACAAGCTGTACTGCAGCAACTCGCCAAGGCTTCTTTGACAGCACCTCCCAAACACGTGACCTCTTCCACCTAGAAGGACAGGGGCAGCAGGCTCATGGGAACACCACCACCTCCAAGTTCCCCGCCAAGTCACACACCATCTTGACTTGGAAATATATCGGCCGTTCCTTCATCGTCGCTGGGTCAAAATCGTGGAACTCCCTCCCTAACAGTACTGTGGGAGCACCTTCACCACACGGACTGCAGCGGTTCAAGAAGGCAACTCACCACCTCCTTCTCAAGGGACGACTAGGGATGAGCAATAAATGCTGGCCTTGCCAGCGCGCCCACATCCCATGAACAAATAAAATAAAACAGGCAAAAAAGTGCCGTGAGAATTTGTGTGACACCGAGCGAGACAACTGTTGCAGTGTAACGGACTCAACCTCGCAGCGTTTGCGGAGATGTGTTCCATGGACGCCCCCCCATCTTTACAGCAATTATGCCCCTTTACGTCCTGTATTTTTTATTAATATGGAATGAGTGTTCCTTTGGCTGCATGTGGAGGGGGGCCAGTTAACTTGTCGGAAGCTTTGATTTACTCTTTTGCCTGCTGGTCTATACAGGCTGGACTGGTAATGAGATCCATAGGTCACTGGGCAGCTGACAGTGCATTACAGATGGGATAGAGCTGTAACTCGAGACACACACAGCGCATCCACAAGTGACTTAACCAGCTTTCACACGAATGAGAAAGCCTTGGTGATGTAGCACCACGGCAGAGAGGAGCTGTAAACCTCAATCTTTTACGAAGGTTAGGGTTTTGTAGACAATGTGTTGACGATGTTAGATACAGCGAGGGAAACACGCCTCACTGTTTTAACCCCAACGTGGCCCTGGAAGGGATCTGCTACAGTTCATGCCCTGTATCATCGAGCAGAACAGAAAAGAGGAAATTAAAGGAAACCGAGGCCCCGTCTGCCCCCTCAGGTGGGCGTAAAAGATCCCATGGCACTATTTCGAAGAAGAGCAGGGGAACTGTCCCCGGTGTCTTGGCCAATAGTTATCCATCATCAATTAAACAGATGATCTGGCCATTATCGCATTGCTGTTTGTGGGAGCTTGCTGTGCACAAATTGGCTGCCACGTATCCTGCATTACAACAGTGACTATTCTTCAAAAAGTACTTAATCGGCTGTTAAGCATTTGGGGACGTCCTGAGGTTAGGTAGGGTGCTATATCAATGCAAGTTCTTTTTATTCAAAAGCCTGCCTTGGGGTGGGGGTGGGGAGATGACTGGCTCCTGTTGAAGAGAAGGGACAATTGTTTTTGTGGGGTGGTTGAGTGCAAATGATTAGATGCCATAAGAACGAGGGGCGTCAGGTAACATTTCTCATACATAGTGTTGCTATGGAGGTAATGACCAGGCCTTGGACATTTCCAATTTTTTCTAATCCCTCGTTCATTCTTTGAAGAAATATTTAACTTTCTTGCTCTGGCCCATTTGGGAATTCTGTGTTCTGTCCCATTTATGCCATTTCTCCCATTCCACCTCCATTCCCTATCAGGATTCTGTCAGATTAAAGTGATGCAATTCGCGATGAAGAATGAGAAGAGGCAATATAAACTAAAGCTGCAATTTTAAAGCGGCTGTAGACCTGGGTTATATGTGCACAAATCTTTGAAGGTGAAGTTGATAAAGCTGTTAAAAAACATACATTTTCCTTGGCTTTATAGTCATGGTGTGGAGATGCCGCAGTTGGACTGGGGTGGACAAATGTAAGAAGTCACACAACACCAGGTTATAGTCCAACAGCTTTATTTGAAATCACAACCTGACGAAGGAGCAGCGCTCCGAAAGCTTGTGATTTCAAATAAAGCTGTTGGACTATAACCTGGTGTTGTGTGACTTCTGACATCTATAAATAGTGGCATAGAGTACAAAAGCAAAGAAGTTATGCTAAATCTTTATAAATCACTGGTAAGGCCTCAGCTGGAGTATTGTGTCCAATTCTGGGCACCACACTTTAGGGAGGATGTCATAACAACAACAACTTGCATCTAACATAGTAAAACGCCCCAAGGCGCTTCACAGGAGCGTTATCAAACAAAATTTGACACTGAGGCATATAAAGAGGTATTAGGACAGGTTAGGAGAAATTGTTTAATGCAGAGGGTTGATAGGACATGGAATAGCCGACCAAAAACTGTGGTGGGAGCAGAATCTATAGTAGGTTTTAAAAGACCACACTTGGAGTACTGTGTGCAATTCTGGTCGCCATATTATGAAAAGGATATAAAGGCACTGGGGAGGGTGCAGAGAAGATTTACAAGGATGATACCAGAAATGCGAGGGTATACATATCAGGAAAGGATGAACAGGCTGGGTCTCTTTTCTCTTGAAAAAAGAAGGCTGAGGGGTGACCTAATAGAGGTCTTTAAAATTCTGAAAGGTTTTGATAGAGTGGATACAGAGAGAATGTTTCCACTTGTGGGGAAGAGCAAAACTAGAGGGCATCAATATAAGATAGTCACCAAGAAATCCAATAGGGAATTCAGAAGAAACTTCTTTACCAAAGAGTGGTGAGAATGTGGAACTCGCTTCCACAGGGAGTGGTTGAAGTGAATACAGGAAACTTTTATCTGGCACGGACGGGACCGACGTGGTGCCGGTTCATCAAAAATTCTGGATAACCGAACGCTATAGTAAAAGATACGAGAGCTGAGAGCTCCGTATAAAGCAACAAACCCTGTTGCTTAGCAACAGGTTCAGAACAATGGCCACAAGTTGCAAGCGTCTCTGTAGCTTAGCAACAGCTGCAGCCACACCCTTGCACAGCAACAAATGGAGGAAGGCAAGTAATAAAAGTTACCTGAACCTACTCCTGAATTTTGCCAGTTAACCGGGATTTCCGGTTATTTAGGTGCTGGTAAATCGAAAGTTTCCTGTAGTATAGATGCATTTAAGGGGAGGCTGGACAAGCATATGAGGGAGAAGGGAATAGAGGGTTATGCTGATAGATTTAGATGAGGAAAGACAGGAGGAGGCTCGAGTGGAGCATAAACGCCGGTATGGACTGGTTGGGCCAAATACCCTATGTAATATAGTGACTCAGTGGGTAGCACCCTTGCCTCTGAGTCAGAAGGTTGTGGGTTCAAGCCCCACTTTAGAAAATTGAGCACAAAAATCCAGGCTGACACTCCAGTGCAGTGCTGAGGGAGTGCTGCATTGTCGGAGGTGCCGTCTTTCGGATGCGACGTTCAACCGATGCCCTGTCTGCTCTCTCAGGTGGATGTAAAAGATCCCACGGCATTATTTGAAGAAGAGCAGGGGAGTTCTCCGCGGTGTCCTGGGGCCAATATTTATCCCTCAATCAACATAACAAAAACAGATGATCTGGTCATTGTCACATTGCTGTTTGTGGGAGCTTGCTGTGCGCAATTTGGCTGCTGCATTTCCCACATTACAACAGTGACTCCACTTCAAAAGTACTTCATTGGCTGTAAAGCGCTTTGGGATGCCCTGAGGTCGTGAAAGGCGCTATAGAAATGCAAGTCTTTCTTTTAAAAGGCAAAATGATCCATATCTGAGCAAGAAAGTGGTAAAAAGGTATGGGCAAGGGGCCGAAATGCATGGATCTTTCAGAGAGCTGGTACAGGCGCGATGGGTCAAAATGGGCTCCTCCTGTGCTGTAGGATTGCATGGTTGTATTGCAGTGGTGGTAACTGGATGGGACTCAGTGCGAGTCCCTAACTAGTGTTCCATCAGATCTCTCCCCACCCTCGCTGAGATTAAAACACAGGGGAAAGCGGCGAACCTTCCCAGTCTGTGTGCCTCAGAGCTGCCGCGGCCGTGTCTTCGTGCACTGAGTTTGCAGCGCTCGTGCCTGATTTATAGCACGCCAGGCGTGAATTCAGTACAAACATTGCTGTATAATAGGGCCATCTGTCCCACGTTGATTTAGCTCCCTGCCCTGACGCACATCGATACGACATTGGCCGAGAATCCAGTGAGCGATTTGTCTTGAAAACAATCCCAGTGCTGGCAGGGCCTCCGTTTTGAGTTATGCAAAGTGGTCAGCGGGTCCTCAATTTTATCAGTGCATAAAAAAAAAGATTGCATTCAACAAGCTGTGAAACCAGGCCTGTCCATGACTAATTTTCCTATCAGTAACATCTGCAGTGTGCCAGCAACAATCAGCAGGCGCTCCACTAGCTATTGATCTGCGAGGGATTGTTCCCGGGAGAGTTCGGCAAACCCATTTCGCATTTAATTCCTGCATTTGTAAACATAATGGGGGGGGTAATTCGACTTTGGTGAGGAGATAAAACAGGTGGTATCTGTTAAGTCTGTGTGTTATAGTGAGAATTACTACACAGACCACAAGAGTAAATTTTAACAGGTCTTTACTAGTCGAAGGTCAGGGCGGAACTGCCCAATAAATCATTACAGGTCTTTACTAGTCGAAGGTCAGGGCGGAACTGCCCAATAAATCATTACACAGCACTTATATACCGGTGTGGTCACCACCGGTATTACAGTATACAGCAGCCAAGATAAAGTAGTACAACTCTTAAAATAGTTCTCTTAAAGGTGGAACGGTTACATACACCACAATCCTCCCTTTTTAGCTTAACAGTATATATTCCCCATTAACATAACATAATAACATATATACACAACTTCATGTAAAAACAGTTCACAGATTCAGTCTCTCTGGAGGCTTCCTGACTCGGTCCGGATAACGCCTCGGTGGTGTAGTAGTTTTCGGTGGTGTAGTAGGTTCTTTTGGCAAGGTCGATTCGGCTTGAATGCCAGTGTCGGGTTCATCTGATTCCAGTATCACCGGATCGGAGGTAGATCCTATGGGTATCTCTGCTTCATCATTAGGCGTATAGAGTTGTGGAGTAGGTTGTCCCTTTTCGGATGACTCTATGATCTGGTCAACATGGTGCCTTATTATGCTTTCACCAATGTCCACGGTATACATCAGCGGTCCTAGTCGTGTGCAAATAGTTCCAGGCTGCCATTTCTCAGTACGGTAGTCCCGGGCCAAAACTTGTTGACCTATCTGGAAGGTTCTAGTTGGCCTTTCATTCATGCCTTGAAATTGCCGGTTCTCTACATCCCTTCTGATGTTTGGCTTGATCAAATCCAGCCGGCATCTTAGTCTCCTATTGAAAAACATCATGGCGGGAGTTTGGTTTGTAACCACATGTGTTGCATTCCTGTACGCCAACAAGAAGTTATCTACCTTATGTTGTAGATTTATGTCTTCATTACCCATGGCCTTTATGGCCTTCTTGAAGGTCTGGACAAACCTTTCAGCTAATCCATTGGTGACGGGATGGTATGGGGCGGACGTGTAGTGCTTAACCCCATTGTTTTTTTAAGAACTTCCTGAATTCTTCGGACACAAATTGCGGTCCATTATCAGAACAGATCTGTTCCGGCAGCCCATTCCTGGCAAATATGGTCCTTAATACTGTGATGGTTTTTTCCGTGGTGGTGGAGGACATCTTTATTACCTCCGGCCACTTGGAGTGTGCATCCACCGCGATTAAGAACATTGAGTCCATAAATGGACCAGCAAAGTCGATATGTACCCTTTGCCATGGAGATGAGGGCCACTCCCATGGATGTAGAGGGGCTTGTGGTGGGGCGTTTTGGACCTTCTGGCATCCTAGACAGCTCTTGGTCATTTCTTCGATGTCTCCATCGATACCTGGCCACCACACAAACGCTCTGGCTAGGTTCTTCATTTTCACTCCACCCAGATGCCCCTCGTGAAGCTCCTTTAGCACTTTATGCTGGAGTTTGTGTGGAATCACCACTCTGGATCCACACATCAAAGTTCCTCGGCACACTGACAGTTGCTCTCTTCTTTGCGAGAATGCTGGCAACAGTGGTTCACCATGTGCTGGCCATCCCTTCACCGTTAAATCGTAGACTCGTGAGAGAGTCGGGTCATTTCTCGTTTCCTTTTCGATGGTAGAATTTGTTACTGGTAGACATTCCACTATGGTTGAGTGAAACATCTCCACTGGGTCCACTGTAGGTGCCTCTTCTACCGTTGGCAACGGTAGGCGCGATAAACCGTCAGCATTCCCATGCTGTTTTGATCCTTTGTATTCTATGTCATATTGGTGTGCTCCTAGGAAAAGGGACCACCTCTGTAGCCTTTGCGCTGTCATAATGGTATCCATATTCAACCCTAAAAAGGGCGTTTCCAACGGCTGGTGGTCTGTCAGCAGTGTAAACTTCTGGCCCTGCAGGTAATGATTAAACCTCTTTACTCCCCACACCAGGCTGAGAGCCTCCCTATCTATCTGAGCATAGTTGCGCTCAGCGGAGGTCAATGATCTGGATGCAAATGCGACTGGCCTTTCCAAGCCATTTGGCAACTTGTGTGAGAGTACTGCTCCAATACTATAAGGAGAAGCATCACAAGCTAAACGAATAGGTAGCGTTGGGTTGAAATGAGCCAACACTTCCTCTGAGGTGATCAATGCCTTGCTTTTGCGAAAGGCCTTCTTACAGTCCTCGCTCCACTTCCATGGTACTTCTTTCTGCAAAAGAGCATTCAGCGGGTGCAGCACCGTGGATAGATTTGGCAGAAACTTATAGTAATAGTTAATCAACCCTAGGAACGACCTCAACTGGGATACATTTTCCGGAGCGGGAGCCTTCACAACAGCTTCGATCTTGTCAGGTGACTTGTGCAGCCCCTCCTGGTCAATGACATGACCACAGTACGAGATCCGTTTCTGAAAGAACTCACATTTCTGGCGATTAACTCGAAGTCCATATTCCTTCAATCTGGTGAGCACCAGTTTCAAATTTGCAAGGTGTTCCTCATCGTCATCTCCTGTAATCAGGATATCGTCCAAGTAACATTGAGTTTGGAATTCCCTGTAATACCTGCTCCATGGCCCTCTGCTCAATTGCTGGAGCTGAAGCCACTCCAAAAACCAGTCTATTATATCGATACAAGCCTCTGTGCGTGTTGATTGTGAGATACTGGCGCGACTCTTCCTCAACTTCTATCTGTAAGTACGCTTGCGCCAGGTCTATCTTGGTGAAGTGTTTCCCGCCAGACAATGAAGCAAAGATATCCTCAATCCGCGGAAGCGGATATTTCACCGTGTGAAGCACCGGATTAACTGTGATCTTGAAGTCTCCACAGATGCGGACCTTCCCCGGTTCCCCTGGCTTGTTACTCGATGAACGCTTCATGACGGGAACAATGGGCGTGGCCCACTTACTCCAGTCCACCTTAGACAGTACTCCTGAACGTTCTAGCCCTTCCAGCTCAGCTTCCACAGCAGGTCGTATCGCATAAGGTACCGGTCTGGCTTTGAAAAATTTTGGGTTTGCATGTTCTGCAATCTTGATTTTTGCCTCAATTCCTCTTAGTGTTCCCAGTCCCTGTTGGAACACCTCTTTAGCCTCATCCAATATTCTGGACAATCGTTCAGGTTTGACATTTTTTTTTCCGGAATCTACCATCATTGCTTTTAGGGAGTGCCAGTCCATATTTATTTTCCTGATCCACTCCCGTCCCAGAAGTGGTGGACCTCCCTCAGGTAGTACATATAAGTCCATTCCTTGGTGTTCTTTGCCCTTGTGTATCACCTTGACTTTTATCTTTCCGATGGGGTATACTCTTTGCCCTGTGTATGTCTGCAATACTATCTCCGTATCCCGTAGGGGAATATGTGTGAATAACCTTTTGTAATCTTGCTTATTCATGACCGTCAACGCCGATCCGGTGTCCAATTCCATCTTCACTTGGACTCCTGCTATCTGCAGTGTGACCCAGATAGTTTGTAGGTCAGCTTCCTTACTCACATTGTGAATTCTCAGACTACCCAGTTCCTTGCTGTTGGAGTCTGAATCCGAATTCTGTTCATCCGAACTCTTCTCAGCTACCTTATGTACCTTTCTGCACTTTTCCTGCGGTGACTTTTTGTTGCTGGTCTTCTTTCCTGACCGGCATACTTTAGCTATGTGACCAAGCTTGCCACATTTTCTATATTCCTGGTTTTTAAACCAGCATTGGTTCTGATCGTGTGTTGTGTTTCCACAACGATAACATTTCGTTGTACCCAAAGCCATTTGATCTACGCTGAGTACCGCTGCCTTCAGCTGCATTTCCGCAGTGCCTCTCGCTGCGGCTTCGTGCGATGCTGCAATAGTGACAGCCTTATCAAGTGTAAGATCATTCTCTTCAAGCAGCCGCTTTTGTGTTCCTTCTTTCGACAATCCACACACGAATTTGTCTCTCAGTGCCTCTGTCAGACTTTTCCCAAACTGACAGTATTTCGCTAGCTTACGCAGTTCAATTAAATACTCCGCGTTGCTTTCCTCTTTCAGTTGCGTTCTCGCATAAAATTTAAATCGTTCCGCTAACATCAGCGGTGTGGGGTTCAAATGATTTTTCAGGACAGCAACAATTTTAGCGAAAGTCTGATCCGCCGGTTTAGCTGGTGATAGAAGATGCTTCAATAGCCCGTATGTCTTCGCACCCATTGAGTTTAGTAAGGTTAGTGCTTTATCTTCATCTGATATTTTATTTGCCTTACAATATATCTCTATGCGTTCTACATACGTGGCCCAATCTTCAACATCGGGATCAAAATCGTTGATGTTACCACGCTTAGGCATCCTCGCAATCTTCTTGAGAAACAAAAAGACATTTTTTTCTTTTTTTTTCAAAATGGCGGTTTCCCGCGCTTGTCTTCTTCCCCCGCCTACGAAAATGGCGGCTTCCCGCGTTTGCCTTTCTCCCCCGCTGGCTGTAATGGCGATTGCCATTTTGCTGCGTTCGCCCTCCCCCAGCGGTTTTCAAATCGTGCCTCCCAGCCCCTCTTGCAGTCCGGTCCTTTCCCCCCGGCTGCGGCTGAGTTCTCCGCGTTTTTTTTTAATTTTCTCCCGCGCCTTACGCTGACCCGGTCGCTGCGCCTCGCGGCCTCGGTAGCTGCCCAGCCTTTTTCACCGGTCGCGGTCGAGCTCTCTCTCGATGCTGTTGCCTCTCCCAGCCCGCTTGCAGCCCGGTCTTTTACACCGGCTGCATTTGCATTCACCGCGGCTCCCGTGCCTTACGCTGCCCCAGTCTCAGCGCCTCTGGCCCCGACTTCTGTCCGGCTCTTTTCCCCGGCCGTGGTCGAGTTCTCCGCCCTTATACCCTCCGTTTTTCCCTCCCCTACTTCAGCCAACGTGGCCGACTTGCTGCTCGTCGCTGATCGGCTTACCCACCACCGTGATAGAAGGGATGATCACTGCCTGTTGCTGATGGAAGACTTCGTGTCAGGATTCTTCCTTTGCTCTTCAGACCTGCGTCCTTTCTCAGCAGGATGATGAGGGCGGATGCCTCTTCTCAACGCCCGTCAACTGCCTTGGATGTATCTCTGCCGCAGGGTAAGATCGTACTCGTCGCCACTGTTAAGTCTGTGTGTTATAGTGAGAATTACTACACAGACCACAAGAGTAAATTTTAACAGGTCTTTACTAGTCGAAGGTCAGGGCGGAACTGCCCAATAAATCATTACACAGCACTTATATACCGGTGTGGTCACCACCGGTATTACGGTATACAGCAGCCAAGATAAAGTAGTGCAACTCTTAAAATAGTTCTCTTAAAGGTGGAACGGTTACATACACCACAGTATCTCATTGACCACCTGTTATCCCGCCTGTCCAATATTCCATTGCAGTCAGTATCAGGCGGGACGTATAATTCCGTGGAATTACATAGAATTCACAGCACAGAAACAGGCCATTCGCCCCTTCTGGACTGGCTGTGGCTCAGTGGGCAGCACCCTCGCCTCTGAGTCAGAAGGTTGTGGGTTCAAATCCCACTCCAGGGACTTGAGCATATAAATCTAGGCTGACACTCCAGTGCAGTGCTGAGGGAGTGCTGCACTGTCGGAGGTGCTGTCTTTCAGATGAGACGTTAAACCGAGGCCCCATCTGCTCTCTCACGTTGATGTAAAAGATCCCATGGCACTATTCGAAGAAGTGCAGGGGAGTTACCCCCGGTGTCCTGGCCAATAGTTATCCCTCAAATCAACATAAGAAAAACAGCTTACCTGGTCATTATCACATTGCTGTTTCTGGGAGCTTGCTGTGCGCAAATTGGCTGCCGCATTTCCCACATTACAACAGTGACGACACTTCAAAAGTACTTCATTGGCTGTAAAGCACTTTGAGACGGCTGGTGGTCATGAAAAGCGCTATATAAATGCAAATCTTTCTTTCTTATGCTGCACACAAGCATCCTCCCACCCCATTTCATCTAAAACTATCAGTATAACCTTCTATTCCTTTCTCCCTCATGTACGTATCGAGCTTCTCCCCATGTCCCCTGTGCTATTCACCTCAACCACTCCATGTGGTAGAAAGTTCCATATTCTAACCACTCTCTGGCTTTTGCATCCCCGTCCGAGTCGGATTTCATCCCCGTCAAATTTAGTCCTTTTGAAAATATCGTGAGTTGTTCATCTCAGAATAGCACATGGCAGTGTTGCTGTGTGTCGATGGACACACTGCTGTTGTACAATTGGCTGCTCTGCGTGTGCATGTGGGGTTTTTGGCCACTGGGAAGAACAATTAGTCAGCAACACTTGTTTGCTTTTTGTTTTACTTCAAGATGCAAGATAGATTACACTCTAGACACACAACAGCAGAGAGACTGATTACAGAACCTAACGGAGAGTTCAGATGGTTAGATTTTGAATACGGGACTCAGATATCCTGCTCCTGTTGGGAAACCCAAGATTGGACTGAGCTTTACAAACCGAAAGGCTCTATTCCCAAGTCCCTGCTAATTTTGCTAACCTCACCTGGACTGATGGTTGCTCCAAAGAGACACAGACTGAGATAGGGACACAGGGAGAGACACAGACTGAGATAGAGACACAGGGAGAGACACAGACTGAGATAGAGACACAGGGAGAGACACAGACTGAGATAGAGACACAGACTGAGATAGAGACACAGGGAGAGACACAGACTGAGATAGAGACACAGGGAGAGACACAGAATGAGATAGCGACACAGAGAGAGACACAGACTGAGATAGTGACACAGAGAGAGACACAGACTGAGATAGGGACACAGAGAGAGACACAGACTGAGATAGGGACACAGGGAGAGACACAGACTGAGATAGGGACACACAGAGAGACACAGACTGAGATAGGGACACAGGGAGAGACACAGACTCAGATAGGGACACAGGGAGAGACACAGACTGAGATAGGGACACAGAGAGAGACACAGACTGAGATAGGGACACAGGGAGAGACACAGACTGAGATAGAGACACAGGGAGAGACACAGACTGAGATAGAGACACAGGGAGAGACACAGACTGAGATAGGGACACAGAGAGAGACACAGACTGAGATAGAGACACAGGGAGAGACACAGACTGAGATAGAGACACAGAGAGAGACACAGACTGAGATAGAGACACAGAGAGAGACACAGACTGAGATAGGGACACAGAGAGAGACACAGACTGAGATAGAGACACAGGGAGAGACACAGACTGAGATAGAGACACAGGGAGAGACACAGACTGAGATAGGGACACAAAGAGAGACACAGACTGAGATAGCGACACAGAGAGAGACACAGACTGAGATAGGGACACAGAGAGAGACACAGACTGAGATAGAGACACAGGGAGAGACACAGACTGAGATAGAGACACAGAGAGAGACACCGACCGAGATAGAGACACCGACCGAGATAGAGACACAGACTGAGATAGAGACACAGACTGAGATAGAGACACAGGGAGAGACACAGACTGAGATAGCAACACAGAGAGAGACACAGACTGAGATAGGGACACAGAGAGAGACACAGACTGAGATAGGGACACAGGGAGAGACACAGACTGAGATAGCAACACAGAGAGAGACACAGACTGAGATAGGGACACAGAGAGAGACACAGACTGAGATAGAGACACAGGGAGAGACACAGACTGAGATAGCAACACAGAGAGAGACACAGACTGAGATAGGGACACAGGGAGAGACACAGACTGAGATAGAGACACAGGGAGAGACACAGACTGAGATAGCAACACAGAGAGAGACACAGACTGAGATAGAGACACAGAGAGAGACACAGACTGAGATAGGGACACAGAGAGAGACACAGACTGAGATTGAGACACAGGGAGAGACACAGACTGAGATAGCAACACAGAGAGAGACACAGACTGAGATAGGGACACAGAGAGAGACACAGACTGAGATAGGGACACAGGGAGAGACACAGACTGAGATAGAGACACAGGGAGAGACACAGACTGAGATAGCAACACAGAGAGAGACACAGACTGAGATAGAGACACAGAGAGAGACACAGACTGAGATAGGGACACAGAGAGAGACACAGACTGAGATTGAGACACAGGGAGAGACACAGACTGAGATAGCAACACAGAGAGAGACACAGACTGAGATAGGGACACAGAGAGAGACACAGACTGAGATAGAGACACAGGGAGAGACACAGACTGAGATAGAGACACAGAGAGAGACACCGACCGAGATAGAGACACCGACCGAGATAGAGACACAGAGAGAGACAGGGACACAGAGAGACACAGACTGAGATAGGGACACAGAGAGACACAGACTGAGATAGAGAAACACAGAGACACAGACTGAGATAGGGACAAAGAGAGAGACACAGACTGAGATAGGGACACAGAGAGACACAAACTGAGATTGGGACACGGAGAGACACAGACTGAGATAGTGACACGGAGAGACACAGACTGAGATAGGGACAAAGAGAGAGACACAGACTGAGATAGGGACACAGACTGAGATAGAGACACAGGGAGAGACACAGACTGAGATACTGACACGGAGAGACACAGACTGAGATAGCGATACAGCGTGAGACACAGCGTGAGACACAGCGAGACACAGAGAGATAGGGACACAGAGAGACACAGACTGAGATAGAGACACAGGGAGAGACACAGACTGAGATAGAGACACAGAGAGAGACACAAACAGATAGCGACACAGGGTGAGACACAAACAGATAGCGACACAGGGTGAGACACAGACTGAGATAGGGACACAGAGAGAGACACAGACTGAGATAGAGACACAGGGAGAGACACAGACTGAGATAGGGACACAGAGAGACACACAGACTGAGATAAAGACACAGGGAGAGACACAGACTGAGATAGAGACACAGGGAGAGACACAGACTGAGATAGTGACACAGAGAGAGATACAGACTGAGATAGAGACACACAGAGAGACACAGACTGAGATAGAGACACACAGAGACACAGACTGAGATAGAGACACAGGGAGAGACACAGACTGAGATAGAGACACAGGGAGAGACACAGACTGAGATTGAGACACAGAGAGAGACACAAACTGAGATAGAGACACAGAGAGACACAGACTGAGATAGGGACACAGAGAGACACAGACTGAGATAGAGACACGGAGAGAGACTCAGACTGAGATAGAGACACAGGGAGAGAGACAGACTGAGATAAAGACACAGGGAGACACACAGACTGAGATAAAGACACAGGGAGACACACAGACTGAGATAAAGACACAGGGAGAGACACAGACTGAGATAGAGACACAGAGAGAGACACAGACTGAGATAAAGACACAGGGAGAGACACAGACTGAGATAGAGACACAGAGAGAGACACAGACTGAGATAGAGACACAGAGAGAGACACAGACTGAGATAGTGACACAGAGAGAGACACAGACTGAGATAGAGACACAGAGAGAGACACAGACTGAGATAGAGACACAGAGAGAGACACAGACTGAGATAGGGACACAGAGAGAGACACAGACTGAGATAGCGACACAGAGAGAGACACAGACTGAGATAGAGACACAGAGAGACACAGACTGAGATAGGGACAGAGAGAGAGAGACAGACTGAGTTAGAGACACATAGAGAGACACCAACTGAGATAGGGACACAGAGAGACACAGACACAGAGAGAGACACACAGAGAGACACACAGAGAGACACAGACTGAGATAGAGACACAGAGAGAGACACAGTCTGATAGAGAGACACAGAGAGACACAAACTGAGATAGCGACACAGGGAGAGACACAGACTGAGATAGGGACACAGAGAGAGACACAGACTGAGATAGAGACACAGGGAGACACACAGACTGAGATAGAGACACAGAGAGAGACACAGACTGAGATCGAGACACAGGGAGAGACACAGACTGAGATAGAGACACAGAGAGAGACACAGACTGAGATAGAGACACAGGGAGACACACAGACTGAGATAGAGACACAGGGAGAGACACAGACTGAGATAGGGACACAGGGAGAGACACAGACTGAGATAGAGACACAGGGAGAGACACAGACTGAGATAAAGACATGGAGAGACACAGACTGAGATAGAGACACAGGGAGAGACACAGACTGAGATAGAGACACAGGGAGAGACACAGTGAGAGACACAGACTGAGATAGGGACACAGAGAGACACAGACTGAGATAGAGACACAGGGAGAGACACAGTGAGAGACACAGACTGAGATAGGGACACAGAGAGACACAGACTGAGATAGAGACACAGAGAGAGACACAGACTGAGATAGGGACACAGGGAGAGACACAGACTGAGATAGAGACACAGGGAGAGACACAGACTGAGATAGAGACACAGAGAGAGACACAGACTGAGATAGCGACACAGGGAGAGACACAGACTGAGATAGGGACACAGGGAGAGACACAGACTGAGATAGAGACACAGGGAGAGACACAGACTGAGATAGGCACACAGGGAGAGACACAGACTGAGATAGAGACACAGAGAGAGACACAGACTGAGATAGCGACACAGGGAGAGACACAGACTGAGATAGGGACACAGAGAGAGACACAGACTGAGATAGAGACACAGGGAGAGACACAGACTGAGATAGCGACACAGGGAGAGACACAGACTGAGATAGGGACACAGGGAGAGACACAGAATCAGATAAAGACACAGAGAGACACAGACTGAGATAGAGACACAGAGAGACAGACTGAGATAGAGACAGAGAGAGACACACAGACTGAGATAGAGACACAGGGAGAGACACAGACTGAGATAAAGACACAGGGAGACACACAGACTGAGATAGAGACACAGAGAGAGACAGACTGAGATAGAGACAGAGAGAGACACACAGACTGAGATAGAGACACAGGGAGAGACACAGACTGAGATAAAGACACAGAGAGAGACACAGACTGAGATAGAGACACAGAGAGACAGACTGAGATAGAGACAGAGAGAGACACACGGACTGAGATAGAGACACAGGGAGAGACATAGACTGAGATAAAGACACAGAGAGAGACACAGACTGAGATAGCGACACAGGGAGAGACAGACTGAGATAGAGACACAGGGAGAGACACAGACTGAGATAGGGACACAGGGAGAGACACAGACTGAGATAGAGACACAGGGAGAGACACAGACTGAGATAGGGACACAGGGAGAGACAGACTGAGATAGAGACACAGGGAGAGACACAGACTGAGATAGGGACACAGGGAGAGACAGACTGAGATAGAGACACAGGGAGAGACACAGACTGAGATAGAGACACAGGGAGAGACACAGACTGAGATAGAGACACAGGGAGAGACACAGACTGAGATAGGGACACAGGGAAGGACACAGACTGAGATAGAGACACAGAGAGAGACACAGACTGAGATAGGGACACAGAGAGAGACACAGACTGAGATAGAGACACAGAGAGAGACACAGACTGAGATAGAGACACAGGGAGAGACACAGACTGAGATAGGGACACAGGGAGAGACACAGACTGAGATAGAGACACAGGGAGAGACACAGACTGAGATAGAGACACAGGGAGACACACAGACTGAGATAGCGACACACAGAGAGACACAGACTGAGATAGAGACACAGAGAGAGACACAGACTGAGATAGGGACACAGGGAGAGACACAGACTGAGATAGAGACACAGGGAGAGACACAGACTGAGATAGAGACACAGGGAGAGACACAGACTGAGATAGCGACACAGAGAGACACACAGACTGAGATAGAGACACAGGGAGAGACACAGACTGAGATAGAGACACAGGGAGAGACACAGACTGAGATAGAGACACAGAGAGAGACACAGACTGAGATAGAGACACAGGGAGAGACACAGACTGAGATAGAGACACAGGGAGAGACACAGACTGAGATAGAGACACAGGGAGAGACACAGACTGAGATAGAGACACAGAGAGAGACACACAGACTGAGATAGGGACACAGAGAGAGACACAGACTGAGATAGGGACACAGGGAGAGACACAGACTGAGATAGAGACACAGAGAGAGACACAGACTGAGATAGGGACACAGGGAGAGACACAGACTGAGATAGAGACACAGAGAGAGACACAGACTGAGATAGAGACACAGGGAGAGACACAGACTGAGATAGAGACACAGAGAGAGACACACAGACTGAGATAGGGACACAGAGAGAGACACAGACTGAGATAGGGACACAGGGAGAGACACAGACTGAGATAGAGACACAGAGAGAGACACAGACTGAGATAGGGACACAGGGAGAGACACAGACTGAGATAGAGACACAGAGAGAGACACAGACTGAGATAGGGACACACAGAGAGACACAGACTGAGATAGAGACACAGGGAGAGACACAGTCTGAGATAGAGACACAGAGAGAGACACAGACTGAGATAGGGACACACAGAGAGATACACAGACTGAGATAGTGACACAGGGAGAGACACAGACTGAGATAGAGACACAGGGAGAGACACAGACTGAGATAGAGACACAGAGAGAGACACAGACTGAGATAGTGACACAGAGAGAGACACAGACTGAGATAGTGACACAGGGAGAGACACAGACTGAGATAGAGACACAGGGAGAGACACAGACTGAGATAGAGACACAGGGAGAGACACAGACTGAGATTGGGACACAGGGAGAGAGCCAGACTGAGATAGAGACACAGACTGAGATTGGGACACAGGGAGAGACACAGACTGAGATAGAGACACAGGGAGAGACACAGACTGAGATTGGGACACAGGGAGAGAGCCAGACTGAGATAGAGACACAGACTGAGATAGAGACACAGGGAGAGACACAGACTGAGATAGGGACACAGAGAGAGAGCCAGACTGAGATAGAGACACAGACTGAGATTGGGACACAGGGAGAGACACAGACTGAGATAGTGACAGAGAGAGACACAGACTGAGATAGGGACACAGAGACACAGACTGAGATAGAGACACACAGAGAGACACAGACTGAGATAGGGACACAGGGAGAGACACAGACTGAGATAGAGACACAGACTGAGATAGTGACACAGACTGAGATAGGGACACAGAGAGAGACACAGACTGAGATAGAGACACACAGAGAGACACAGACTGAGATAGGGACACAGAGAGAGACACAGACTGAGATAGTGACAGAGAGAGACACAGACTGAGATAGGGACACAGAGACACAGACTGAGATAGAGACACACAGAGAGACACAGACTGAGATAGGCACACAGGGAGAGACACAGACTGAGATAGTGACACAGAGAGAGACACAGACTGAGATAGAGACACAGAGAGAGAGACACAGACTGAGATAGAGACACAGGGAGAGACACAGACTGAGATAGAGACACAGAGAGAGACACAGACTGAGATAGGGACACACAGAGAGACACAGACTGAGATAGGGACACACAGAGAGACACAGACTGAGATAGAGACACACAGAGAGACACAGACTGAGATAGGGACACAGAGAGAGACACAGACTGAGATAGGGACACACAGAGAGACACAGACTGAGATAGAGACACAGAGAGAGACACAGACTGAGATAGAGACACAGAGAGAGACACAGACTGAGATGGTGACACAGAGAGAGACACAGACTGAGATAGGGACACAGACTGAGATAGCGACACAGGGAGAGACACAGACTGAGATAGAGACACAGAGAGAGACACAGACTGAGATAGGGACACAGGGAGAGACATAGACTGAGATAGAGACACAGGGAGAGACACATACTGATATAGGGACACAGGAAGAGACACAGACTGAGATAGGGACATAGGGAGACACACAGACTGAGATAGTGACACGGGAAGAGAGACACAGACTGAGATAGAGACACAGGGAGAAACACAGACTGAGATAGGGACACAGAGAGAGACACAAACTGAGATAGAGACACAGGGAGAGACACAAACTGAGATAGAGACACAGGGAGAGACACAGACTGAGATGGAGGCACAGGGAGAGACACAAACTGAGATAGAGACACAGGGAGAGACACAAACTGAGATAGAGACACAGGGAGAAACACAAACTGAGATAGAGACACAGGGAGAGACACAAACTGAGATAGAGACACAGGGAGAGACACAGACTGAGATAGAGACACAGGGAGAGACACAGACTGAGATAGAGACACAGGGAGAGACACAAACTGAGATAGAGACACAGGGAGAGACACAGACTGAGATAGAGACAGAGGGAGAGACACAGACTGAGATAGAGACACAGGGAGAGACACAAACTGAGATAGAGACACAGGGAGAGACACAAACTGAGATAGAGACACAGGGAGAGACACAGACTGAGATAGAGACACAGGGAGAGACACCGACTGAGATAGGGACAGAGAGAGAGACAGCGACTGAGATAGGGACACAGGGAGAGACACCAACTGAGATAGGGACACAGGGAGAGACACCGACTGAGATAGGGACACAGGGAGAGACACAGACTGAGATAGAGACACAGGGAGAGACACAGACTGAGATAGAGACACAGGGAGAGACACCGACTGAGATAGGGACACAGAGAGAGACACCGACTATGATAGGGACACAGGGAGAGACACAGTCTGAGATAGGGACACAGGAAGAGACACCGACTGAGATAGGGACACAGGGAGAGACACCGACTGAGATAGGGACACAGGGAGAGACACAGACTGAGATAGAGACACAGGGAGAGACACAGACTGAGATAGAGACACAGGGAGAGACACCGACTGAGATAGGGACACAGAGAGAGACACCGACTGAGATAGGGACACAGGGAGAGACACAGTCTGAGATAGGGACACAGGAAGAGACACCGACTGAGATAGGGACACAGGGAGAGACACCGACTGAGATAGGGACACAGGGAGAGACACAGACTGAGATAGGGACACAGAGAGAGAGCCAGACTGAGATAGAGACACAGACTGAGATTGGGACACAGGGAGAGACACAGACTGAGATAGTGACAGAGAGAGACACAGACTGAGATAGGGACACAGAGACACAGACTGAGATAGAGACACACAGAGAGACACAGACTGAGATAGGGACACAGGGAGAGACACAGACTGAGATAGAGACACAGACTGAGATAGTGACACAGACTGAGATAGGGACACAGAGAGAGACACAGACTGAGATAGAGACACACAGAGAGACACAGACTGAGATAGGGACACAGAGAGAGACACAGACTGAGATAGTGACAGAGAGAGACACAGACTGAGATAGGGACACAGAGACACAGACTGAGATAGAGACACACAGAGAGACACAGACTGAGATAGGCACACAGGGAGAGACACAGACTGAGATAGTGACACAGAGAGAGACACAGACTGAGATAGAGACACAGAGAGAGAGACACAGACTGAGATAGAGACACAGGGAGAGACACAGACTGAGATAGAGACACAGAGAGAGACACAGACTGAGATAGGGACACACAGAGAGACACAGACTGAGATAGGGACACACAGAGAGACACAGACTGAGATAGAGACACACAGAGAGACACAGACTGAGATAGGGACACAGAGAGAGACACAGACTGAGATAGGGACACACAGAGAGACACAGACTGAGATAGAGACACAGAGAGAGACACAGACTGAGATAGAGACACAGAGAGAGACACAGACTGAGATGGTGACACAGAGAGAGACACAGACTGAGATAGGGACACAGACTGAGATAGCGACACAGGGAGAGACACAGACTGAGATAGAGACACAGAGAGAGACACAGACTGAGATAGGGACACAGGGAGAGACATAGACTGAGATAGAGACACAGGGAGAGACACATACTGATATAGGGACACAGGAAGAGACACAGACTGAGATAGGGACATAGGGAGACACACAGACTGAGATAGTGACACGGGAAGAGAGACACAGACTGAGATAGAGACACAGGGAGAAACACAGACTGAGATAGGGACACAGAGAGAGACACAAACTGAGATAGAGACACAGGGAGAGACACAAACTGAGATAGAGACACAGGGAGAGACACAGACTGAGATGGAGGCACAGGGAGAGACACAAACTGAGATAGAGACACAGGGAGAGACACAAACTGAGATAGAGACACAGGGAGAAACACAAACTGAGATAGAGACACAGGGAGAGACACAAACTGAGATAGAGACACAGGGAGAGACACAGACTGAGATAGAGACACAGGGAGAGACACAGACTGAGATAGAGACACAGGGAGAGACACAAACTGAGATAGAGACACAGGGAGAGACACAGACTGAGATAGAGACAGAGGGAGAGACACAGACTGAGATAGAGACACAGGGAGAGACACAAACTGAGATAGAGACACAGGGAGAGACACAAACTGAGATAGAGACACAGGGAGAGACACAGACTGAGATAGAGACACAGGGAGAGACACCGACTGAGATAGGGACAGAGAGAGAGACAGCGACTGAGATAGGGACACAGGGAGAGACACCAACTGAGATAGGGACACAGGGAGAGACACCGACTGAGATAGGGACACAGGGAGAGACACAGACTGAGATAGAGACACAGGGAGAGACACAGACTGAGATAGAGACACAGGGAGAGACACCGACTGAGATAGGGACACAGAGAGAGACACCGACTATGATAGGGACACAGGGAGAGACACAGTCTGAGATAGGGACACAGGAAGAGACACCGACTGAGATAGGGACACAGGGAGAGACACCGACTGAGATAGGGACACAGGGAGAGACACAGACTGAGATAGAGACACAGGGAGAGACACAGACTGAGATAGAGACACAGGGAGAGACACCGACTGAGATAGGGACACAGAGAGAGACACCGACTGAGATAGGGACACAGGGAGAGGCACAGTCTGAGATAGGGACACAGGAAGAGACACCGACTGAGATAGGGACACAGGGAGAGACACCGACTGAGATAGGGACACAGGGAGAGACACAGACTGAGATAGGGACACAGGGAGAGACACAGTCTGAGATAGGGACACAGGGAGAGACACCGGACACCGACTGAGATAGGGACACAGGGAGAGACACAGTCTGAGATAGGGACACAGAGAGAGGCACAAACTGAGATAGAGACACAGAGAGAGACACAAATTGAGATAGAGACACAGGGAGAGACACAGTCTGAGATAGGGACACAGGGAGAGACACCGACTGAGATAGGGACACAGGGAGAGACACCGACTGAGATAGGGACACAGGGAGAGACACAGTCTGAGATAGAGACACAGAGAGAGACACAGACTGAGATAGAGACACAGGGAGAGAAACAGACTGAGATTGGGACATAGGAAGAGACACAGTCTCAGATAGGGACACAGAGACTGAGACACAGACTGAAATTAATGACACCAGGAAAGACACAGACTGAGATAGGGACGCAGAGGCTGAGACACAGACGGAGATAGACACACAGGGAAAGACACAGACTGAGATAGCGACACAGGGAGAGAGGCAGAGAGTGTGATAGGGTCATGGAAGGAGAGAGGCAGAGAATGTAATAGGGACAGGGAGAGAGAGAGGCAGAGAGTGTGATAGGGACAGAGAGAGAGAGGCAGAGAGTGTGATAGAGACACGGAAAGAGGCAGAGAGTGTGATAGGGACACGGATAGAGAGAGGCAGAGTGTGTGATAGGGACACAGAGAGTGAGAGACTCAGAGTGTGATAGGGACACGGAGAGACAGAGAGTGTGATAGGGACACGGAGAGACAGAGAGTGTGATCGGGACAGAGAGAGCGAGGCAGAGAGTGTGATAGGGACACGGAGAGAGAGAGGAGAGTGTGATAGGGACATGGAGAGAGAGGGAGAGAGTGTGATAGGGACACAGAGGGATAGAGGCAGAGAGTGTGATAGGGACACGGAGAGAGAAAGAGGCAGAGTGTGTGATAGGGACATGGAGAGAGAGAGGCAAAGAGTGTGATAGGGACATGGAGAGATAGAGGCAGAGAGTGTTATAGGGACACGGAGAGAGAGAGAGGCAGAGACTGGTCTGCTTCTGGGCAATGTGGGACCTGTACAAGTCGGACGGTTTGCACCTGAACCAGAATGGGACCAACATCCTTGCGGGAACACTAGTGGTGTTGGGTGGGATTTAAGCTAACTTGGCAGGGGAATGGGATACGGAGTGGAGCTATAGTAGGGGGTGATGCACAGCCAAATATAGAGGAAAAAACAAGTCAGCCTGGAAGGCAGAGCAAATATGTAACGGCACAAGGGAGTATGGCAAGGCTGGATGGCATTTATTTTAATGCAAGGAGTCTTGCGAGTAAGGCTGATGAATTGAAGGTGTTGATGAACACATGGGAGTACGATATTGTTGCTATCACAGAGACATGGTTGAGGGAGGGGCAGGACTGGCAGCTCAATATTCCGGGGTATAGAATCTTCAGGCGAGACAGAGGAGGGTGCAAAAGAAGAGGGGGTGTCACAATATTAATCAAGGAGTCAATCACTGCTGTGAGGAGGGATGATATCTTAGCAGTTTCCTCTAATGAGGCCATATGAGTAGAACTTAAAAACAAAAAGGGTCAAGCACTTTGCTGGGAGTGTACTACAGGCCCCTAAACAGTCAGGGGAGTTAGAGGAACAGATATGTAGGCAAATCTCAGAGAAGTGTAGAAATAATAGGGTAATAATAGTAGGGTATTTCAACTTCCCCAATATTAACTGGGATAGTCAGAGTGTGAAAGACTTAGAGGGTGCAGAATTCTTAAAGTGCATCCAGGAGAGCTTTTTGAGCCAGCATGTAGAAAGTCCTACAAGAGAGGGGGCGGTACTGGACCTAATTCTAGGGAATGTAGCCGGGCAATTGGTAGAAGTGTCAGTAGGAGAGCATCTTGGTGACAGTGACCATAATTCGGTGAGATTTAAGGTAGTCATGGAAAAGGACAAAGATGGACCGGAAATAAAGGTTCTAAATTGGGGGAAGGCCGATTTTAATATGATAAGGCAGGATCTGGCCAAAGTGGACTGGGATCAGCTACTTGTAGGAAATTCCACATCATAGTAGTGGGAGTCTTTCAGAAAGGAAATAGAGAGAGTACAATGCCAACATGTTCCCGTAAAGGTCAAGGGTGGGACCAACAAGTCCAGGGAACCCTGAATGTCAAGGGATACACAAGAATGGATTAGGAAAAAAAGGGAGGCTTTTGGCAGATAAAGGACTAAAAACAGTGGAAGCCCTAGAGGAGTATAGAAAGTACAGGGGGTTACTTAAAAAATAAAATCGGAGAGCGAAGAGGGGGAATGAAAAAACACTGGCAAGCAAAATAAAGGAAAATCCCAAGCTGTTTTATTAAGTATATTAAGGGCAAGAGGATAACCAGAGAGAGAGAGGCAGAGAGTGTGATAGGGACACGGAGAGAGGGAGGCAGAGAGTGTGATAGGGACAGAGAGAGAGAGAGGCAGAGAGTGTGATAGGGACACGGAGAGAGAGAGGCAGAGAGTGTGATAGGGACACGGAGAGAGAGAGGCAGAGAGTGTGATAGGGACACGGAGAGAGAGAGAGGCAGAGAGTGTGATAGGGACACGGAGAGAGAGAGGCAGAGAGTGTGATAGGGACACGGAGAGAGAGAGGCAGAGAGTGTGATAGGGACACGGAGAGAGAGAGGCACAGAGTGTGATAGGGACACGGGGGGAGAGAGGCAGAGAGTGTGATAGGGACACGGAGAGAGAGAGGCAGAGAGTGTGATAGGGACACGGAGAGAGAGAAGCAGGGAGTGTGATAGGGACACGGAGAGAGAGAGGCAGAGAGTGTGATAGGGACAGAGAGAGAGAGAGGCAGAGTGTGTGATAGGGACAGAGAGAGAGAGGCAGAGAGTGTGATAGGGACACTGGGGGAGAGAGAGGCAGAGAGTGTGATAGGGACAGAGAGAGAGAGGCAGAGAGTGTGATAGGGACACTGGGGGAGAGAGAGGCAGAGAGTGTGATAGGGACAGAGAGAGAGGGTGTGATTGGGACACGGAGAGAGAGAGGCAGAGAGTGTGATAGGGACAGAGAGAGAGAGAGGCAGAGAGTGTGATAGGGACAGAGAGAGAGAGGCAGAGAGTGTGATAGGGACAGAGAGAGAGAGAGGCAGAGAGTGTGATAGGGACACGGAGAGAGGCAGAGAGTGTGATAGGGACACGGAGAGAGAGAGGCAGAGAGTGTGATAGGGACAGAGAGAGAGAGAGGGTATGATTGGGACAGAGAGAGAGGCAGAGAGTGTGATAGGGACACTGGGGGAGAGAGAGGCAGAGAGTGTGATAGGGACACTGGGGGAGAGAGAGGCAGAGAGTGTGATAGGGACAGAGAGAGAGGCAGAGAGCCAGAAAGGAACATGCACAAGTGGGAGATAAGGAGGTGACAAGAGGAAGCCAAAACTAGAGAAATACTGCAGGATTCAGAGAGGCACACGTGAGTGACTGAAGGTAACATAAAGGATTCTAGAGAGAATCCCCAGGGTGTGAGAGTCAAGAGAGAGGAGCACCAGGTTTAGAAAGTCTGATACTTGCTGGGACAGTGCATCCTACACCATAGGATTTGTGAAATATCAGTCTGTCAGCTAGAATATTCTGTTATACCCATTCTTATAAAGCTCTCAATTACAACACTCTCCCTGTTCTCCTTCCTTCATTACCAGCTTCTGACATGAAGGTCTCTCTATTAACCCCCCCCCCCCCCCCCCGTTTTCACTGTGCGTCTGCCACCTACAACAATCTAAATATTCCGCAGATCATCGATAAAGAGAATTGAGAATAATCTGACTTGATTCTATCTCCTTGAGCCCTACAGAAACACACTGTGGCACTGAACCGTAAAGAATATCGCTGCTCATGTTTGAGTTTTATTTGAGTTTGCAGGCTGAATTTCCAAGTCCCCGGATACAGTTGCAACGAATGTTTTACGATGTATTTACTAGGCGTGGGTAGGTTTGAAGTGCAGTGATTGTTTATGTGCATACTGCCCTGCAGTATTTCAGCATCTGAATCGGAACTAATTACATTGCTGATATTTCAAGAGACGAATGTCGTCGCAAAGTAATGGAGGAAAATAACTGTAATGAAGGAGGAAGAATGATTTTTTTTCCCCCAGCTGCCTCGTTCTGGCTGTTCGCACATCTGTATTTTCCACCCGTGTAGCATTAACCTGACACTAAACACCACTGCATCAATCAATCTGGGACAGGTAAAAAGCGCTCCGATTTGAAAGCATTTCCTTTTCCTTAATTAAATGCACACAAATTCCCCAAATCTCGGCCACCATCTCCCACCTCCTCCAATCCATCATTGGATGGCAAACTTTCAACCTTAATACTCAAGTTCTTTGGAGCTCTCTCCTTGGAGGACAGATTGAGTAGACTAGGTCTATATTCTCTAGAGTTTAGAAGAATGAGAGGTGATCTCATTGAAACATGCAACGTTCTTACAGGGCTTGACAGGGTAGATGCAGGGAGGATGTTTCCCCCTGGCTGGGGAGTCTAGAACCAGTGGTCACAGTCTCAGAATAAGGGGTCGGCCATTTAGGACTGAGAGGAGAAATTTCTTCACTCGGAGGGCGGTGAACCTTTGGAATTCTCTACCCCAGAGGGCTGTGGAGGTTCAGTGGTTGAGTATATTCAAGACAGAGATCGATAGATTTTTGGATATTAAGGAAATCAAGGGATATGGGGATAGTGCAGGAAAGTGGAGTTGAGGTAGAAGATCAGCCATGATCTTATTGAATGGCGGAGCAGGCTCGAGGGACCGAATGGCCGACTCCTGCTCCTATTCCTTATGTTCTCCCAAAACTAACTCACCATGCTCCCTCCCTATTGTCCCTCAAAAGCCCCCTTAAAATGTATATCTTTTCCCTGTACCTTCAGTTACCCCCACCCTCACTCGCTTCCTGTTTCCTGCTTGATATCTTTGCCCATGCCTTCAGTTTGAGTCCAGTCTCGTGCTTAACTCATGTGTGTGCTGATCCCACGTGTACGCTGGGGCCTTCCTTTGGACCATGGACTGGACTGATCGCACCATGAAGCGGTGAGACTTTTCCGAAACCCCCCTTTCACCGCGCCCCCCCTGTCCTTGCCAATAAAGTGATTGCTAACACACCCGGCGGAGGCTCCGGCCAAGGTTTCGAGGTGCCAGCAGAGCACGGGCCTTTAACCGGGGGCGATGCCGTGCGGGTTGATTCCTGCTGATGGAGGTCCAGGCCCAATTACCTGGCAAAGGGCAAAGCATCGCATTCACCAGCAATGTTTACTGGTTAGACAGCACGATAAAAGGAACACAAGGTGGGGAGGTGGTACAAGGGAGACTCTCGAGCTTATTAAATGTTGTTCACAGGTTGCAAACTCCCTCCAACCGTCCTCAACCAACACTTGAGGACACCGTTCAGCCAATTGCATTTCAGTATTCAGCGAAGTGCTATTAAAACCATCTGAGTGCTGAATTAGCATGGGGGCTACAGGATTATGCATATTATATGCATAATAGGACTTCTCCACAAGTGCCTATTTGTCAGTATCTAATGCTGTGTAATTAGCATGTCAGTTTCTCCAGAATGGACCTGATTAACTCTTAATATCCTGAAACATTGCCGAGATCTAGAGCCACCGTTTCGAGATGGATTCAGGGCGACGGTGGCAGCGCTCTCGCCTCTGCGTCCGAAGGTCGTGGGTTCAAGTCCCACTCCAGGGCCTTGAGTACAATCTAGGCGGACACTCCAGTGCAGTGCTGAGGGAGTGCTGCACTGTCGGAGGTGCCGGCTTTCGGATGAGATGTTAAACCGAGGCCCCGTCTACTCTCTCAGGTGGACGTAAAAGATCCCGCGGCACTATTTCGATGAGCAGGGGAGTTCTGGCCAATATTTATCCCTCAACCAACATCACTAAAACAGAAGATCTGCTTGGCCCTGATGTTTACTGGGGTGGGATTTCCAAGCCGGGAGGGGTGGGGGGGAGGAGGAGGAGTTCTGGTGAACGCTGTGGCATTTTAACTGCACCGTGGGCATGGTTTTTCTTTTTAACAGGTTCCCCGCCCGGAAGTCAGCCTTATTGACAGGCTTGGTTCCGTCGGGCAGGGAACATTGCTGAAGAGGTCGCAGCCTAGAAGCAAGTAGGCTTCCTGCTCCTCGGGATAGAGATCGCGAGGGGGCGGATGGGTACAAACGTGGTTTGGAGGGTTGGGCGGTGATCACCGGGGTTCGGAGAGAGGTCAGAGGGAGTAAGTCATTGGGGGCAGGGGAGTCCAATCAGGGTGGGGGAATCTAATCGTGGGGAGAAGGAGGTCCGATCGTGTGGACTGGGGAACAGGTTTGCTTGGGGGGGGGGCGGGGGGAAGCACTGTTGTTCCTCCTGGCCCACAAGCAGTGCTGGAAAAGCACTTCCCCCTTCCATGCAGCAGTCCTTAAAATATTTATGAGTGAAACCCCCTCCTGGGAGCCAGTTGGTCGCCTGCCCCTGTGTCCCACCTCCATTAAAACCAGAAGTGGGCGGGTTCGAGGTGGGTTGGGTTTGGGTTTGAGATTTTTTTTATATTTTAAGGTCCCACCCGACCCAAACCCACCCGTTTTACGCCCACTATCTCATTGCTGCCGCGTTTCCTACATTACAACAGTGACTACACAAAAGTAAATCATTTTGGGACATCCTGTGGTCGTGAAAGGCGCTACATAAATGCTGGGGTCGTGAAAGGCGCTACATAAATGCTTTTACTTTGAGACGGGGAGGCTCCACTGGTCAGACACCCCATCAGGGGAGAGGGATAAACCCGGCAACTAAAAGAAAAAGACTTGCATTTATATAGCGCCTTTCACAACCACCAGCCGTCTCAAAGCGCTTTACAGCCAATGAAGTACTTTTTGAAGTGGAGTCACTGTTGTAATGTAGGAAACGCGGCAGCCATTTTGCGTACAGCAAGGTCCCACAAACAGAAATGTGATAATGACCAGATCATCTGTTTTTGTTATGTTGGTTGAGGGATAAATATTGGCCAGGACACCGGGGATAACTCCCCTGCTCTTCTTCGAAATAGTGCCATGGGATCTTTCACATCCACCCGAGAGAGCAGACAGGGCCTCGATTTAATGTCTCATCTGAAAGACGGCACCTCTGACAGTGCGGCACTCCCTCGGCACTGCACTGGAGTGACAACCTAGCTTTATGTGCTCAAGCCCCTGGAGTGGGACTTGAACCCACAACCGCATGACTCAGAGATGAGTGTGCCACCCACTGAGCCACAGCTGACTACAGGTCAGTCAGCTGAATGTCGGTGGTGGGGAAACTTTGAGAGACATTAATCATGGACAAAAATTAATTGGCACTTGGAAAAATATTGGATTAATAACTGAAAGCCTATATGGATTTGTTAAAAGCAAATCGTGTTTGACTAACTTAAGATTGAGTTCTTTGATGAAATAACAGAGAGAGTTGATGAGGGTAGTGCGGTTGATGAGTACATGAACTTTCAAAAGTCATTTAATAAGGTGCCACATAATAGACTTGTAAGTAAAATTGAAGCCCATGGGATTAAAGGGACAGTGGCAGCACGGATATGTGGCTAAGAGACAGAAAGCAGAGAGTGGTGGTGGACGGTTGTTTTTCAGACTGGAGTGAGGTATACAGTGGTGTTCCCCAGGGGTCGGTATTAGGACCACTGCTCTTTCTGATATATATTAATGACCTGGACTTGGGGGTACGGGGCATAATTTCAAAGTTTGCTGATGATACGAAACTCGGAAATGTAGTAAACAGTGAGGAGGATTCTAATTCTGCCCGCTTGAGCATCCCTGGTTTCAATTGCTCAACCATTGGTGGTCGTGCCTTCTGGAATTCCCTGCCTCATCCTCTCCGCCTCTCTATCCCCCTTCAAGACGCTCCTTAAAACCTACCTCTCACCTGCCTTCATTTCTCAATTTGTTTTGTCTTATAATACTCCTGTGAAGCGCCTTGGGATGTTTTACTATGTTAAAGGCACGATATAAATACAAGTTGTTGTTGAGGACCGTAACGGACTTCAGAAGGTCACAGGCAGACTGGTGAAATGGGCAGACACATGGCAGATGAAATTTAACACAGAGAAGTGTGAAGCAATTCATTTTGGTAGGAAGAATGAGGAGAGGCAATGTAACTTAAATGGTACAATTTTAAAAAGGGTGCAGGAACAGAGAGACCTGGGGGTGTACGTACACAAGTCTTCGAAGGTGGCAGGACAAGTTAAGAAGGCTGTTAAAAAGGAATACAGGATCCTTGGTTTTATAAATAGAGGCATAGAGTACAAAAGCAAGGAACTTAGGCTAAACTTTTATAAAATACTGGTTAGGCCTCAGCTGGAGTATCGTGTTCAGTTCTAGGCACCGCACTTTAGGAAGGACGTCAAGGCCTTGGAGAGGGTGCAGAGCAGATTTACTAGAACGGTAGCAAGGATGAAAGACTTCAGTCATCTGGAGAGACTGGAGAAATTGAGGTTTAGAGCAGAGAAGGTTAATGGGAGATTTGATAGAAGCGTTCAAAATCATGAAGAGTTTTGATAGAGTAAATAAGGAGAATCATTTCCAGTGGCAGGAGGGTCGGTAACCAGAGGACACAGATTTAAGGTAACTGGCTAAAGAACCAGAGACGACATGAGGAGAATTTTTTTCATGCAGCGAGTTATAATGGTCTGGAACGCACTGCCTGAGAGGTCGGTGGAAGCAGATACAATAGCTATCAAAATAATTACTTGAAGTGGAAAAATTTGCAGGGCTACGGGGAAAAATGGGACAAATAGCTTTTTCAAAGAGGCAGCAGAGGCACAATGGCCTCCTTCTGTGCTGTAGCATTCTATGGTTTGCCTCCGCATGCAAATCTATTTCAATGAGGCAGTGCTGCACAATGCTGGATGTCCCTCCTTGACCTCCAGTGACCCACATAAAAAGGTCAGCGCCTGTAAAAAAGAGGTATTACTGGTTGCTAGGCAGCAGTCGACAGGCCGTTAAAGACCATCTATTGGGGATTTATGGACTGTTAAATCATTGCTGCTCAATACTGATTGTCCTGTCATTGTTTGTAGCTCAACCTTGCCGATAGCTTCAGCGTTGACCCTGGGCCGGCGTATCTTCATTGGATTTCCTTGCAAGCCATTCAGGCATGGGAAATGTGCCGCAGGGATGCTAGGCGCATCCTGCATGATAGGAAGCGTCTGGCACAGACCTCTAGGTAACTGTGTCTTTGTGTCTGTTGGCCTAGTTGATCTTACCTGAACCCATGACTCGCCAGTGCCTGAAAAGGCTGTGCTTCCCTCATTAGGCAATAACTGAGCTGTGTCTACTAATTACCCCAGATCTGGAGACCCCTCCTGTACAGGGATTTGTACTAGAGGGGTTCGGTACTTAACATGGTTCGGTACCAACAGGATCATCAGTAACCAGGAGCAGCAATCACAGGGATCTGTACTGTCATGGATAAATATTAAAAGTAACTCGTGCTAACATGAATGCTGTATTAACATGGACTACTGAAAATCAGTACTCTCACTGCATAACACTAAAAGGATCAGTAGTATTAGTGACTGGAAATCGTGCTAACAGGATCACTTTTGTTCTTTTATCCCCTCCCCCTTTTCCCAGCCCCTAAACTCGCTTTCCATTTCCTGCTTTTTTTCCAGTTCTGACGAAGGGTCATCGACCTGAAACGTTAACTCGGTTTCTCTTTCCACGGATGCTGCCCTGGCCTGCTGAGTTTTTCCAGCGTTTTCTGTTGTTATTTCGGATTTCCAGCATCCGCAGTATTTTGCTATCGTATCAGTACTAACAGCAATCAGTGCTAACAGAAATCAGTACTCTCATGGTGCAATACTAACAGAATCAATACTAGTCAGTATTAACAAGGATCAGCATTAACAGGGATGAGTATTAACAGGGATGAGTACTGTCAGTATACAGCACTAACAAGGTGTATAATTGTGGGGCTCAGTGATGTTGGGGACCAGGGTTCATGGGGATCAGCATTGTGGGAGGACGCTTCGTAGATGGTATATATTTTTTTTATTCATTCATGGGATGTGGGCGTCGCTGGCAAGGCCAGCATTTATTGCCCATCCCTAGTTGCCCTCGAGAAGGTGGTGGTGAGCCTCCTTCTTGAACCGCTGCAGTCCGTGTGGTGAAGGTACCCCCACGGTGCTGTCAGGGAGGGAGTTCCAGGATTTTGACCCAGTGATGATGAAGGATCGGCGATATATTTCCAAGTCAGGGTGATGTGTGACTTGGGGGGTAATTTGGAGGTGGTGGTGTTCCCATGCGCCTGCTGCCCTTGTCGTTCTAGGTGGTAGAGGTCACGGGTTTTATAGAATACGTTTTATAGCACGGTGGCATAGTGGTTAGCACTGCTGCCTCACAGCGCCAGAGACCCGGGTTCGAATCCGGCCTCGGGTGACTGTCTGTGTGGAGTTTGCACATTCTCCCCGTGTTTGCGTGGGTTTCCTCCGGGTGCTCCGGTTTCTTCCCACAGTCCAAAGATGTGCGGGTTAGGTTGATTGGCTATGATAAGTTGACCCTTAGTGTTAGGGGGATTAAATACGTGGGATTACGGGGATAGGGTGGGATATGTGTTGGTGTAGGGGTTACGGGGATCGGGTGGGATATGTGTCGGTGCAGGCTCGATGGGCCGAAATGGCCTCTATCTGCACTGTGGGGTTTCTGTGATTCTGTGAATAGTCTTGCGAGGGGAGCCTCTCAGCACACAGGAGATGTGTTGGGGGCTAATGTGGACGGACATATTCTTCTCCTCATCACGATAGTTTCCTGTGTTAACTATCATGCCCCTTCTCACAGGGCGGGAAGGGGACCAGTTGCAAAAAAACAGTTTGCCAACAATACCCAGCAACCAGCCGCCAGGAAGAGTGCCAATGTTGTCCTGTGTGCGTATCACTCAGCCGTTGTCTCACCATCGCTTCTCGCAACTGCCCGCCCTCCCTCACTATGGTCCGGCAGAGAGATCGGAAGATTCAGAGACCCGTACCTCTGTGAAGTGATTATCCTCCGAGGGCCTGCCTCATCTACTCAGTGCTGTTTACGGGGAGGGAGCGGATGAGCGGAGTGTGGTGTGGCGGGGGGGGGGGGTAAGATTTACCTCCAGGAGTGCCTCATTCTGTCAGCGAGCAGATGGTGCTAGCTGGCATAAGGTACCTCAGGCACTAGGAATGCCTTCACAGCAGCCTGCCTCCTGTGACAAGCACAAGTCATATTTACATTCGAAACCCGCCCACGCTTCAGCCCTAATGCTCATTTTGTTAACTTGAAAAAGCCATTATGTAATAAAATATCCCTCACAGGAAATTTAATTTGCAAAACTCGACACGTAGCATCAATAGTTCTCAGCTGGCGAGTTCCTGCAGCGCAGTGCAGGTACTGAGTGAAAGCAGGAGCTCGACACGAGCCACTTTAACCCAGTGTTTGTTTACTCTCCCGACTCCCTGCTGCGTACAAACCTCGCGCCAGGGAGCCTGCCAAGGCCCTTTGCTAACGGGCTCATGGCCGCCCCTGATTGAGAGGAGGATGCGCAAAGGTTTTCAAATCCTTGCTCAGTTTTACACGTAAAAATGTGAGGTTCTACATTCCCTCCCCAACCACCCGCGTCACTGACAATATCATCGCCTGAATCTCAGCCTGTGACACTCTGCAGTGGAGCAGCCCATTTCAAAAGATGGACGAGGCAACATTTCATCTCCAGCTTGTTGGGCCAGGGGGTTAACGGGTCGGTGACGCCCTCAAAATGGGGTCAGTGTCCTTACTGTCCCGCTGACCCCGACGCCATTTTGAATGGGGCCTCCTGCTGGTCACTCAGGACGTAGGGATGCTAATTCTGATTGGAGGCATTCCTGGAGGTTTGATCACGTCAGTCTGACCATGTGACATCTGATCACATGACTTCTACAAATGTTATCGCATTTCCCTTATAAAGGTTGGGTCCCCTTGTAGTGAGTATTTTGGTTTGTGGTTTCATGCCATTCACCTTTGAAATGATGTTGGACTCGACTTCAACAGCCACATGTGGTGAAGTATCTCGCGGTCGAATAGCCCTCAGTTCAACAATCTTCTTCCTCTCTTCCCCCTTGGTTCTTCCAGTGAGCATCCTTGGTCTCCATTCCTCTTGTTCCCCATTCACCCACCAGTGGAAATAATCTTTCACTATTTACCCACAGTAATGTTTCTGAGTTTCACTCGGCCCTTTACTCGCTGCTTCTCCCTCAGTGCCGCTCCCACTCACCATGTTGCTGCTGCTGCTCCCGGCTCTGCAGGAAATGCTGGTCCCCATGTGCACCCCCACCCCACTCTCCCCCATTTGCCCAAGCCCCAATCCCCTGTCCTCTTCTCTCCCCATTCCCCTTCTCTCCCCCAACCTCCCATCCCAATATTCCCCATCTCCAGTCTCCCTCTTCCCACCAAGCCTCCATTCCCCAGTCAATCTCCCCCGAGTCCCCATTCTCCCTCTTCCCCCCCAAACCCCCATTCCCCAGTCTCCCTCTTCCCCGAGCCTCCATTCCCTAGTCACTCTCCCCGGAGCCCCCATCTCCATCTAGCCAGCCCCCCTGACTCCTAGTCTCCATCTCTCTCTCCCCAACTCGAGCCCCTTCAATTTCAGACCACCCCCGATTGCTGATCCCCCGATTGTGGAGACCCCCAACACCCCCCGATTGCTGAGATCCCCAATTGCTGAGACCCCCGGTTGCTGAGACCTCCGGTTGCAGAGACCCCCAACTGCAGAGATGCCCAACTGCTGAGACCCCCAATTGCAGAGACCCCCAATTGTAGAAACCCCCGGTGTCCGGGACCCCCCGGTGTTTGGGACCCCCAGTGTCTGGGACCCCCGGTTTCGGGGACCCCCGGTGTCTGGGACCCCCCTGGTTGCTGAGACCCCTGGTTTCGGGGTCCCCCCCCCCCTGGTTTCGGGGACCCCCGGTGTCTGGAACCCCCCGGTGTTTGGGACCCCTGGTGTCTGGGACCCCCCGGTGTCTGGGACCCACGGTTTCGGGGACCCCCCGGTGTTTGGGACTCCCCGGTGTTTGGGACCCCCGGTGTCTGGGACCCCCGGTTACGGGGACCCCCGGTTTCAGGGACCCCCGGTGTCTGGGACCCTCGGTGTCTGGGACCTCTGGTTTTGGGGACCCCCCGGTGTCTGGGACCCCCGGTGTCTGGGACCTCTGGTTTCGGGGACCCCCCGGTGTTTGGGACCCCCAGTGTTGGGGACCCCTGGTTTCAGGGACCCCCCGTGTCGGGGACCCCCGGTGTCTGGGACCCCGGTTTTGGGGACCCCCCGTGTCTGGGACCCCCCCCCCGTGTCTGGGACCCCCTGGTGTTTGGGACCCCCCCGTGTCGGGGACCCCCGGTTTCGGGGACCCCCCGGTGTCTGGGACCCCCGGTTTCGGGGACTCCCGTGTCTGGGACCCCCTGTGTCTGAGACCCCCGGTTTCAGGGACCCCCGGTGTCGGGGACCCCCCCGGTTTCGGGGACACCCCCCACCCCCGTGTCTGGGACCCCAGGTGTCTGGGACCCCCGGTGTCGGGGACACCCCGGTTTCGGGGACCCCCGGTGTCTGGGACCCCCGGTTTCGGGGACCCCAGTGTCTGGGACCCCCGGTTTTGGGGATCCCCGTGTCTGGGACCCCCGGTTTCGGGGACACCCCGGTTTCGGGGACCCCCGGTGTCTGGGATCCACGGTTTCGGGGACCCCCGTGTCTGGGACCCCCGGTTTCGGGGACACCCCGGTGTCGAGGACCCCCAGGTGTCAAGTGCCCACGGTTTTGGGGACCCCCCGGTTTTGGGGACTCCCCGTGTCTGGGACCCCCCCGGTTTCGGGAACCTCCCGTGTCTGGGACCCCCGGTTTCGGGGACCCCCCGGTTTCGGGGACCCCCGGTGTCTGGGACCCCCGGTGTCTGGGACCCCCGGTTTTGGGGATCCCCGTGTCTGGGACCCCCGGTTTCGGGGACACCCCGGTTTTGGGGACCCCCGGTGTCGGGGACCCCCGGTTTCGGGGACCCTCGGTGTCTGGGATCCCCGGTTTCGGGGACACCCCGGTGTCGAGGACCCCCAGGTGTCGAGGACCCCGGTCTCGGGGACCCCCCGGTTTTGGGGACTCCCCATGTCTGGGACCCCCCCGGTTTCGGGAACCCCCCGTGTCTGGGACCCCCGGTTTCGGGGACCCCTGGTGCCGGGGACCCCCGGTGTCTGGGAACCCCGGTTTCGGGGACCCCCGTGTCTGGGACCCCCGGTTTCGGGGACACCCCGGTGTCGAGGACCCCCAGGTGTCGAGGACCCCCGGTCTCGGGGACCACCCCGGTTTCGGGGACTCCCCGTGTCTGGGACCCCCCCGGTTTCGGGAACCCCCCGTGCCTGGGACCCCCGGTTTCGGGGACAGCCCGGTTTCGGGGACCCCCGGTGTCGGGGACCCCCGGTTTTGGGGACCCCTGGTGTCTGGGACCCACGGTTTCGGGGACCCCCGTGACTGGGACCCCCGGTTTCGGGGACACCCCGGTTTCGGGGACCCCCGGTGTCTGGGAACCCCGGTTTCGGGGACCCCCGTGTCTGGGACCCCCCGGTTTCGGGGACACCCCGGTGTCGAGGACCCCCGGTCTCGGGGACCCCCCCGGTTTCGGGGACTCCCCGTGTCTGGGACCCCCCCGGTTTCGGGAAACCCCCGTGCCTGGGACCCCCGGTTTCGGGGACAGCCCGGTTTCGGGGACCCCCGGTGTCGGGGACCCCCGGTTTTGGGGACCCCTGGTGTCTGGGACCCACAGTTTCGGGGACCCCCGTGTCTGGGACCCCCGGTTTTGGGGACACCCCGGTGTCGAGGACCCCCAGGTGTCGAGGACCCCCGGTCTCAGGGACCCCCCCCGGTTTCGGGGACTCCCCGTGTCTGGGACCCCCCGGTTTCGGGGACCCCCCGTGTCTGGGACCCCCAGTTTCGGGGAACCCCATGTCAGGGGACCCCCGGTCTCGGGGACCCCCCGGTTTCGGGGACCCCCGTGTCTGGGACCACCCCTGTCTGGGACCCCCCCCCGTCTGGGACCCCCGGTTTCGGGGACCCCTGGTGTCTGGGACCCCCGGTTTCGGGGACCTGTTGCCGACACTCCAGCTGCGCGCCACGCGGCCTAGGCTCTGCGGGTGACGTCACCGAGCCCGGGGTTGGGGCTCGCACTGCGGCGGGAAGTTTGAAACCGATGATCTCCCGAGCAACCGGGGAGGGAGCCACCGATTCCGGCCGACTCCGGATCATCCCGGGAAGGCTCGGGAACACTTTGTCACAGCCTGCCTGTTTCAAGCGGTAGCCTCCGATTTAAAAATGCAAATCAGGGTCTTTGGAGCCCGACCGCCAATTTGGGTTTGAACTGCATGGAGCCGTGCGCTGTGCCCACTCCGACCCGTTCCACGGGTGATGGAAAAGGCGAAAGCAGGAATGTTTCTCCAGGTCCCACAAAAACAATCTGGGTCGCTGCCGGCCCCCTTCAATTACCTTGCTGCTGTCTAGCAGGCCCGATATTGGTCAGCTTCAGCCCAGCGCGCTATATTTGGACACCCGTTTGGCTCGGGGCTTTAAAATGGTGGCCGCGGGTATGGGTGATTGGCTGGCGGGCTCCGCGGGTACAGGTGATTGGCTGGCGGGCTCCGCGGGTGATTGGCTGGCGGGCTCTGCGGTTACGGTGATTGGCTGGCGGGCTCTGCGGGTACGGGTGATTGGCTGGCGGGCTCCGCGGGTGATTGGCTAGCGGGCACCGCGGGTACGGGTGATTGGCTGGCGGGCTCCGAGTGTGATTGGCTGGCGGGCTCCGCGGGTGCAGGTGATTGGCTGGCGGGCACCGCGGGTGATTGGCGGGCGGGTTCCGCGGGTGCGGGTGATTGGCTGCCTGGGCACCGCGGGTGATTGGTGGGCGGGCACCGCGGGTGCAGGTGATTGGCTGGCTGGGCACCGTGGGTGATTGGCGGGTGGGTTCCGCGGGTGCGGGTGATTGGCTGGCTGGGCACCGCGGGTGATTGGCGGGCGGGCTCTGCGGGTACGGCCGCGCAGAAGTGTTCGTGTGAAGACCGGATATTGGGTTAACACGGCGATGAGGCCGTTGGGCCCAACCAGCCCGTGATGGGGTTTATCCTCCACACGAGCAGTGTCCTATTCCCAGGTGTCTGCCTTGTGCCCACATCCCTTTATCCCCAAAGTCTTGACAAAGGGTTTTGACTCGAAATGTTGACTCTATTTTCTCTCCACGGATGTTGCCTGGCCTGCTGAGTTTTTCCAGCATTTTCTGTTGTTATTTCGGATTTCCAGCATCTGCCGTATTTTGCTATCGTCCCTTTGTCTCCCCCTTTTCCCTCAAGCACCTGTCTAACCTAAGATAGATCGCGTGCCTGCGAATCGAGGGCCCGCCTGAATTCCCGGCCTCACTCCCCAGCGGACAAAGCTCGGCTCCGGGAGATCCAAAGATCAGAATTTGATGGAGACATTTATCTTGCGCCCGGTCACATTGGAATGTCTGCTCGTTCTTCACAGGGCGAGGATTGCCTGAGCCAGGCCACTCCAGTGAGCAGAACGGCCGCTCAATCCAGGGGTTTGTGGTGTTGGTTGAAGGGGGAGCTGTGACTCAATAGGTAGCTGCACTCTCTCGCCTCTGAGTCAGAAGGTTGTGGGTACAAGTCCCACTCCAGGGACTTGTAGCACAGCTTCTCTTCGTAGGCAGTCCCTCGGAACCGAGGATGACTTGCTTCCACATTAAAAATGAGCTCGCAGGTGACTGATGAGTCCAATGCGGGACCCACAGTCTCTGTCACAGGTGGGGCAGACGGTGGTTGAAGGGGCGGGTGGGTGGGGTGCTTGGGTTGACGTGCGCTGCTTCCGCGGTTTGCGCTTGGCTTCCGCTTGCTCCCGGCGAAGAGACTCGAGGTGTTCGGCGCCTTCCCGGATGCTTCTCCTCCACTTTGTGCGGTCTTGGGCCAGGGATTCCCAGGTGTCGATGGGGATGTTACACTTTTTCAAGGAGGCTTTGAGGGTGTCCTTGACAGTACTTGTAGCACACTAGTTGACACTCCCAGTGCGGTGTCGAAGGAGTGCTGCACTGTCGGAGGTGCCGTCTTTAGATGAGATGTTAAACCGAGGCCCCGTCTGCTCTCTCAGGTGGACGTAAAAGATCCCATGGCACTATTCGAAGAAGAGCAGGGGAGTTATCTCCGGTGTCTCGGCCAATATTTATCCCTCAATCAACATCACTAAAATATTATCTGGTCATTATCACATTGCTGTTTGTGGGAGCTTGCTGTTCGCAAATTGGCTGCCGCGTTTTCCACATTACAACAGTGACTACATTTCAAAAGTACTTCATTGGCTGTAAAGCACTTTGAGATGTCCGGTGGTCGTGAAAGGCGCTATATAAATGCAAGTCTTTCTTTATTTGAACCTGTGGAACAGGCAGACAAGTCCTTGCTCTGAAGCACGGCTACCATTTATATCGGCTGCTCTTCCTCCTGCTATTAAGCTGCTTAATGGCTGTGTATTTGGAACATGCCATGAGTAATTAATAGTCAGAGAGTTTTGTTATATTATACGGCACTGCGCATTTCAAGACTGTTTCCAATAGTGTTGATCAGGAGTGTAGAGCTCATTATATCGTGCTGTGATGTGTAAGCAATGGTGTCGTCGTACACAGGCTTCAAAACTAGACTTGCAAAAGATCCCTGATTTCCCTGAGGAAGCATTAGTGAGAATGGATGGCGGTGGTTTATTGCTTACAGCGTAAAACTATATAGCAAACAGCAAACTCACAGATTCTCCCTTAAGGAGGATGGCATTAAAAGGACAAGTAACCCCAGCGTAGTGTATGTGGAAGGCACAGTACTGTAAGTGTGAACTGGTTAGAGGACACAGTACTGTCAGAACTGGTTAGAGGGCACAGAACCGTCAGAGAATTGGTTAGAGGGCACAGAACTGTCAGAGAACTGGTTAGAGGGCACAGTACTGTCAGTGTGAACTGGTTAGAGGACACAGTACTGTTAGAGAATGGGTTAGAGGGCACAGTGCTGTTAGAAAACTGGTTAGAGGGCACAGAACCATCAGAGAACTGGTTAGAGGGGACAGTACTGCCAGTGAACTGGTTAGAGGGGACAGTACTGCCAATGAACTGGTTAGAGGGAACAGTACTGTCAGCGAACTGGTTAGAGGGCGCAGTACTGCCAGTGAACTGGTTAGAGGGCACAGTACTGCCAGTGTGAACTGGTTAGTGGGCACACTACTGTCAGCAAACTAGTTAGAGGGCACAGTACTGCCAGTGAACTGGTTAGAGGGCACAGTACTGCCAGTGAACTGGTTAGAGGACACAGTATCATCAGATAACTGGTTAGAGGACACAGTACTGCCAGTGAACTGGTTAGAGGACACAGTACTGTCAGACAACTGGTTAGAGGGCACAGTACTGCCACTGAACTGGTTAGAGGGCACAGCACTGCCAGTGAACTGGTTAGAGGGCACAGTACTGCCAGTGAACTGGATAGAGGGCACAGTACTGCCAGTGAACTGGTTTGAGGACACAGTACCATCAGCAAACTGGTTAGAGGGCACAGTACTGTCAATGAACAGGTTAAAGGGCACACTACTGTCAGTGTGAACTGGTGAGAGGACACAGTACCATCAGCGAACTGGTTAGAGGGCACAGTACTGTCAATGAACAGGTTAAAGGGCACACTACTGTCAGTGTGAACTGGTTAGAGGGCACAGTACTGTCAGTAAACTGGACAGAGGGCACAGTAGTGTCAGTGAACTGGCTAAAGGGCACAGTACTGACAGTGAACTGGATAGAGGGCACAGTAGTGTCAGTGAACTGGTTAGAGGGCACAGTACAGTCAGTGAACTGGTTAGAGGGCACAGTACTGTCAGTGTGAACTAGTTAGAGGGCACAGTACTGTCAGAGAACTGGTTAGAGGACACAATACTGTCAGAGAACTTGTTAGAGGGCACAGGACTGTCAGTGTGAACTGGTTAGAGGGCACTGTACAGTAGGTGAACTGGTTAGAGTGCACAGTACTGTCAGTGTGAACTGGTTAGAGGGCACAGTACTTTAAGTGAACTGGTTAGAGGGCACAATACTGTCAGTGAACTGGTTAGAGGACACAGTACTGTCAGAGAAATCGTTAGAGGGCACAGAACTGTCAGTGAACTGGTTAGAGGGCACAGCACTGCCAGTATGAACTGGTTAGAGGGCACAGTACTGTCATGAACCGGTTCGAGGGCAAAGTACTGTCAGTGAATTGGATAGAGGGCACAACTGTCAGTGTGAACTAGTTAGAGGACACAATACTGTCAGAGAACTGGTTAGAGGGTGCAGTACTGTCAGAGAACAGATTAGAGGGCACAGTACTGCCACTGAACTGGTTAGAGGGCACAGTTCTGTCAGCGAACTGGTTAGAGGGCACAGTACTGTCAGATAACTGGTTAGAGGACACAGTACTGCCAGTGAACTGGTTAGAGGACACAGTACCATCAGATAACTGGTTAGAGGACACAGTAGTGCCATTGAACTGGTTAGTGGACACAGTAACATCAGCGAACTGGTTAGAGGGCACAGTAATGTCAATGAACAGGTTAAAGGGCACACTACTGTCAGTGTGAACTGGTTAGAGGGCACAGTACTGTCAGTAAACTGGTTAGAGGGCACAGTACTGTCAATGAACTGGCTAAAGGGCACAGTACTGTCAGTGAACTGGACAGAGGGCACAGTAGTGTCAGTGAACTGGCTAAAGGGCACAGTACTGACAGTGAACTGGATAGAGGGCACAGTAGTGTCAGTGAACTGGTTAGAGGGCACAGTACAGTCAGTGAACTGGTTAGAGGACACAATACTGTCAGAGAACTTGTTAGAGGGCACAGGACTGTCAGTGTGAACTGGTTAGAGGGCATTGTACAGTAGGTGAACTGGTTAGAGTGCACAGTACTGTCATTGTGAACTGGTTAGAGGGCACAGTACGTTAAGTGAACTGGTTAGAGGGCACAATACTGTCAGTGAACTGGTTAGAGGACACAGTACTGTCAGAGAACTGGTTAGAGGGCACAGAACTGTCAGTGAACTGGTTAGAGGGCACAGCACTGCCAGTATGAACTGGTTAGAGGGCACAGTACTGTCAGAGAACAGATTAGAGGGCACAGTACTGCCACTGAACTGGTTAGAGGGCACAGTTCTGTCAGCGAACTGGTTAGAGGGCACAGTACCGTCGGATAACTGGTTAGAGGACACAGTACTGCCAGTGAACTGGTTAGAGGACACAGTACCATGAGATAACTGGTTAGAGGGCACAGTATTGCCAGTGAACTGGTTAGAGGGCACAGTACTGCCAGTGAACTGGCTAGAGGGCACAGTACTGCCAGTATCAACTGCTTACAGGACACAGGACTGTCAGATAACTGGTTTGTGGACACAGTACTCTCAGTGTGAACTGGTTAGAGGACACTGTACCATCAGAGAACTAGGTAGAGGGCACAGTAGTGTCACAGAACTGGTTAGAGGGGACAGTACTGTCAGTGAACTGGTTAGAGGGCACAGTACTGTCAGTGTGAACTGGTTAAATGACACAGTACCATCATAGAACTGGTTAGAGGGCACAGTACTGTCAGTAAACTGGTTAGAGGGCACAGTACTGTCAATGAACAGGCTAAATTGCACAGTACTGCCAGTGAACTGGTTAGAGTGCACAGTACTGCCAGTGTGAACTGGTTAGAGGGTACAGTACTGTCAGTGAACTGGTTAGAGGGCACAGTACTGTCAGTGAACTGGTTAGATGACACAGTACTGCCAGTGAACTTGTTAGAGGACACAGTACATTCAGAGAACTGGTTAGAGGGCACAGTACTGTCAGTGAACTGGTTAGAGGACACAGTACCGTCAGATAACTGGTTAGAGGACACAGTACTGCCAGTGAACTGGCTAGAGGACACAGTATTGTCAGAGAACTGGTTAGAGGGCACAGTACTGCCAGTGAACTGGTTAAAGGGCACAGCACTGCCAGTGAACTGGTTAGAGGGCACAGTACTGCCAGTAAACTGGTAAGAAGGCACAGTACTGCCAGTGAACTGGCTAGAGGACACAGTATTGTCAGAGAACTGGATAGAGGGCACAGTACTGCCAGTGAACTGGTTAAAGGGCACAGCACTGCCAGTGAACTGGTTAGAGGGCACAGTACTGCCAGTGAACTGGTTTGAGGACACAGTACTGTCAGTGTGAACTGGTGAGAGGACACAGTACCATCAGCGAACTGGTTAGAGGGCACAGTACTGTCAATGAACAGGTTAAAGGGCACACTACTGTCAGTGTGAACTGGTTAGAGGGCACAGTACTGTCAGTAAACTGGTTAGAGGGCACAGTACTGTCAATGAACTGGCTAAAGGGCACAGTACTGTCAGTGAACTGGATAGAGGGCACAGTGGTGTCAATGAACTGGTTAGAGGGCACTGTACAGTAGGTGAACTGGTTAGAGGGCACAGCACTGCCAGTGTGAACTGGTTAGAGTGCACAGTACTGTCATGAACCGGTTCGAGGGCAAAGTACTGTCAGTGAACTGGTTAGAGGGCACAGTACTGCCAGTGAACTGCTTAAAGGGCACATCACTGCCAGTGAACTGGTTAGAGGGCACAGTACTGCCAGTAAACTGGTAAGAAGGCACAGTACTGCCAGTGAACTGGCTAGAGGACACAGTATTGTCAGAGAACTGGTTAAAGGGCACAGCACTGCCAGTGAACTGGTTAGAGGGCACAGTACTGCCAGTAAACTGGTTTGAGGACACAGTACTGTCAGTGTGAACTGGTGAGAGGACACAGTACCATCAGCGAACTGGTTAGAGGGCACAGTACTGTCAATGAACAGGTTAGAGGGCACACTACTGTCAGTGTGAACTGGTTAGAGGGCACAGTACTGTCAGTAAACTGGTTAGAGGGCACAGTACTGTCAATGAACTGGCTAAAGGGCACAGTACTGTCAGTGAACTGGATAGAGGGCACAGTGGTGTCAATGAACTGGCTAGAGGGCACTGTACAGTAGGTGAACTGGTTAGAGTGCACAGTACTGTCAGTGTGAACTGGTTAGAGGGCACAGTACTTTCAGTGAACTGGTTAGAACGCACAATACTGTCAGTGAACTGGTTAGAGGACACAGTACTGTCAGAGAACTGGTTAGAGGGCACAGAACTGTCAGTGAACTGGTTAGAGGGCACAGCACTGCCAGTGTGAACTGGTTAGAGGGCACAGTACTGTCATGAACCGGTTTGAGGGCAAAGTACTGTCAGTGAACTGGTTAGAGGGCACAACTGTCAGTGTGAACTAGTTAGAGGACACAATACTGTCAGACAACTGGTTAGAAGGCACAGTACTGTCAGAGAACAGGTTAGAGGGCACAGTACTGCCACCAAACTGGTTAGAGGGCACAGTTCTGTCATCGAACTGGTTAGAGGACACAGTACTGCCAGTGAACTGGTTAGAGGACACAGTACTGTCAGATAACTGGTTTGCGGATGCAATACTGTCAGTGTGAAAAGGTTAGAGGACACTGTACTATCAGAGAACTGGTTAGAGGGCACAGTAGTGTCAGAGAGCTGGTTAGAGGGGACAGTACTGTCAGTGAACTGATTAGAGGGCACAGTACTGTCAGTCTGAACTGGTTAGAGGAGTACCATCAGAAAACTGGTTAGACGGCACAGTACTGTGAGGAAACTGGTTGGAGGGCACAGTACTGTCAGTGAACTGGTTAGAGGGCACAGTACTGCCAGTGAACTGGTTAGAGGGCACAGTACTGTCAATAAACTGGCTAAAGGGCGCAGTACTGCCAGTGAACTGGTTAGAGGGCACAGCACTGCCAGTGAACTAGTTAGAGGGCACAGTACTGCCAGTAAACTGGTTAGAGGGCACAGTACTGCCAGTGAACTGGTTTGAGGACACAGTACTGTCAGTGTGAACTGGTGAGAGGACACAGTACCATCAGCGAACTGGTTAGAGGGCACAGTACTGTCAATGAACAGGTTAAAGGGCACACTACTGTCAGTGTGAACTGGTTAGAGGGCACAGTACTGTCAGTAAACTGGTTAGAGGGCACAGTACTGTCAATGAACTGGCTAAAGGGCACAGTACTGTCAGTGAACTGGATAGAGGGCACATTGGTGTCAATGAACTGGTTAGAGGGCACTGTACAGTAGGTGAACTGGTTAGAGTGCACAGTACTGTCAGTGTGAACTGGTTAGAGGGCACAGTACTTTCAGTGAACTGGTTAGAACGCACAATACTGTCAGTGAACTGGTTAGAGGACACAGTACTGTCAGAGAACTGGTTAGAGGGCACAGTACTGTCATGAACCGGTTCGAGGGCAAAGTACTGTCAGTGAACTGGTTAGAGGGCACAACTGTCAGTGTGAACTAGTTAGAGGACACAATACTGTCAGACAACTGGTTAGAAGGCACAGTACTGTCAGAGAACAGGTTAGAGGGCACAGTACTGCCACCAAACTGGTTAGAGGGCACAGTTCTGTCATTGAACTGGTTAGAGGACACAGTACTGCCAGTGAACTGGTTAGAGGACACAGTACCATCAGATAACTGGTTAGAGGACACAGTAGTGCCAGTGAACTGGTCCGAGGACACAGTACATTCAGAGAACTGGTTAGAGGGCACAGTACTGTCAGTGAACTAGTTAGAGGGCACAGTATTGCCAGTGAACTGGTTAGATTGCACAGTACTGCCAGTATCAACTGGTTACAGGACACAGGACTGTCAGATAACTGGTTGGTGGACCCAGTACTCTCAGTGTGAACTGGTTAGAGGACACTGTACCATCAGAGAACCGGTTCGAGGGCAAAGTACTGTCAGTGAACTGGTTAGAGGGCACAACTGTCAGTGTGAACTAGTTAGAGGACACAATACTGTCAGACAACTGGTTAGAAGGCACAGTACTGTCAGAGAACAGGTTAGAGGGCACAGTACTGCCACCAAACTGGTTAGAGGGCACAGTTCTGTCATTGAACTGGTTAGAGGACACAGTACTGCCAGTGAACTGGTTAGAGGACTCAGTACCATCAGATAACTGGTTAGAGGACACAGTAGTGCCAGTGAACTGGTCCGAGGACACAGTACATTCAGATAACTGGTTAGAGGGCACAGTACTGCCAGTAAACTGGTTAGAGGGCACAGTACTGCCAGTGGACTGGTTAGAGGGCACAGTACTGCCAGTATCAACTGGTTACAGGACACAGGACTGTCAGATAACTGGTTGGTGGACCCAGTACTCTCAGTGTGAACTGGTTAGAGGACACTGTACCATCAGAGAACTGGTTAGAGGGCACAGTAGTGTCAGAGAACTGTTTAGAGGGGACAGTACTGTCAGTGAACTGGTTAGAAGGCACAGTACTGTCAGTGTGAACTGGTTAAATGACACAGTACCATCATAGAACTGGTTAGAGGGCATAGTACTGTCAGTAAACTGGTTAGAGGGCACAGTACTGTCAGTGAACTGGTTATAGGGCACAGTACTGTCAATGAACAGGTTAAAGGGCACAGTACTGTCAGTGAACTGGTTAGAGTGCACAGTCCTGCCAGTGTGAACTGGTTAGAGGGTACAGTACTGTCAGTGAACTGGTTAGAGGGCACAGTACTTTCAGTGAACTGGTTAGAGAACACAGTACTGTCAGTGTGAATTGGTTAGAGGGCACAGTACAGTCTGAACTGGTTAGAGGGCACAGTACCGCCAGTGAACTAGTTAGAGGGCACAGTACTGCCAGTGAACTGGTTAGAGGGCATAGTTCTGCCAGTGAACTGGTTAGAGGGCACAGTACTGCCAGTGAACTGGTTAGAGGGCACAGTACTGCCAGTGAACTGGTTAGAGGGCACAGTACTGCCAGTAAACTGGTTAGAGGGCACAGTACTGCCAGTGAACTGGTTAGAGGGCACAGTACTGCCAGTGTAAACTGGTTAGAGGACACAGTACTGTCAGATAACTGGTTTGCAGATGCAATACTGTCAGTGTGAAAAGGTTAGAGGACACTGTACTATCAGAGAACTGGTTAGAGGGCACAGTAGTGTCAGAGAGCTGGTTAGAGGGGACAGTACTGTCAGTGAACTGATTAGAGGGCACAGTACTGTCAGTGTGAACTGATTAGAGGAGTACCATCAGAAAACTGGTTCGACGGCACAGTACTGTGAGGAAACTGGTTAGAGGGCACAGTACTGTCAGTGAACTGGTTAGAGTGCACAGTACTGCCAGTGAACTGGTTAGAGGGCACAGTACTGTCAATAAACTGGCTAAAGGGCGCAGTACTGCCAGTGAACTGGTTAGAGGGCACAGTACTGCCAGTGAACTGGTTAGAGGGCACAGTACAGTCAGTGAACTGGTTAGAGGGCACAGTACTGTCAGTGTGAACTAGTTAGAGGGCACAGTACTGTCAGAGAATTGGTTAGAGGACACAATACTGTCAGAGAACTGGTTAGAGGGTACAGTACTGTCAGTGTGAACTGGTTAGAGGGCACTATACTTTCAATGAACTGGTTAGAGGGCACAATACTGTCAGTGAACTGGTTAGAGGACACAGTACTGTCAGAGAACTGGTTAGAGGGCACAGAACTGTCAGTGAACTTGTTAGAGGGCACTGCACTGCCAGTGTGAACTGGTTAGAGGGTACAGTACTGTCATGAACCGGTTCAAGGGCAAAGTACTGTCAGTGAACTGGTTGGAGGGCACAACTGTCAGTGTGAACTAGTTAGAGGACACAATACTGTCAGAGAACTGGTTAGAGGGCACAGTACTGTCAGAGAACCGGTTAGAGGGCACAGTACTGCCACTGAACTGGTTAGAGGGCACAGTTCTGTCAGCAAACTGGTTAGAGGGCACAGTACTAATCAGATAACTGGTTAGAGGACACAGTACTGCCAGTGAACTGGTTACAGGACACAGTACCGTCAGATAACTGGTTAGAGGGCACAGTACTGCCAGTGAACTGGTTAGAGGGCACAGTACTGCCAGTGAACTGGTTAGAGGGCACAGTACTGCCAGTATCAACTGGTTACAGGACACAGGACTGTCAGATAACTGGTTTGTGGACACAGTGCTCTCAGTGTGACCTGGTTAGAGGACACTGTACCATCAGTGAACTGGTTAGAGGACACAGTACTGTCAGTGTGAACTGGTTAGATGGCACAGTATAGTCTGAACTGGTTAGAGGGCACAGTACTGTCAGATAACTGGCTAGAGGACACGGTACTGCCAGTGAACTGGTTAAGGACACAGTACATTCAGAGAACTGGTTAGAGGGCACAGTACTGCCAGTGAACTGGTTAGAGGGCACAGTACTGTCAGATAACTGGTTAGAGGACACGGTACTGCCAGTGAACTGGTTAGAGGGCACAGTACTGCCAGTGAACTGGTTAGAGGGCACAGTACTGCTAGTGAACTGGTTAGAGGGCACAGTACCGCCAGAGTAAACTAGTTAGAGGACATAGTAATGTCAGTGTGAACTGGTTACAGGACACTGTACCATCAGAGAACTGGTTAGAGGGCACAGTAGTGTCAGTGAACTGGTTAGAATGCACAGTACAGTCAGTGAACTGGTTAGAGGGCACAGTACTGTCAGTGTGAACTGGTTAGAGGGCACAGTACTGTCAGATAACTGGTTAGAGGACACGGTACTGCCAGTGAACTGGTTAGAGGGCACAGTACTGCCAGTGAACTTGTTAGAGGGCACAGTACTGCCAGTGAACTGGTTAGAGGGCACAGTACTGCCAGTGTAAACTGGTTAGTGGGCACAGTAGTGTCAGATAACTGGTTTGCGGACGTAATACTGTCAGTGTGAACTGGTTACAGGACACTGTACCGTAAGAGAACTGGTTAGAGGGCACAGTAGTGTCAGAGAGCTGGTTAGAGGGGCAGTACTGTCAGTGAACTGGTTAGAGGGCACAGTACTGTCAGTGTGAACTGGTTAGAGGACACAGTACCATCAGAAAACTGGTTAGACGGCACAGTACTGTCAGGAAATGGTTAGAGGGCACAGTACTGCTAGTGTAAACTGGTTAGAGGACATAGTAATGTCAGATAACTGGTTTGCGGATGCAATACTGTCAGTGTGAACTGGTTACAGGACACTGTACCATCAGAGAACTGGTTAGAGGGCACAGTAGTGTCAGTGAACTGGTTAGAATGCACAGTACAGTCAGTGAACTGGTTAGAGGGCACAGTACTGTCAGTGTGAACTAGTTAGAGGGCACAGTACTGTCAGATAACTGGTTAGAGGACACAGTACTGCCAGTGAACTGGTTAGAGGGCACAGTACTGTCAGATAACTGGTTAGAGGACACGGTACTGCCAGTGAACTGGTTAGAGGGCACAGTACTGCCAGTGAACTGGTTAGAGGGCACAGTACTGCCAGTGAACTGGTTAGAGGGCACAGTACTGCCAGTGTAAACTGGTTAGAGGACACAGTAGAGTCAGATAACTGGTTTGCGGATGCAATACTGTCAGTGTGAACTGGTTACAGGACACTGTACCATAAGAGAACTGGTTAGAGGGCACAGTAGTGTCAGAGAGCTGGTTAGAGGGCACAGTACTGTCAGTGTGAACTGGTCAGAGGACACAGTACCATCAGAAAACTGGTTAGACGGTACAGTACTGTCAGGAAACTGGTTAGAGGGCACAGTACTGTCAGTGAACTAGTTAGAGGGCAATGTACTGCCAGTGAACTTGTTAGAGGGCACAGTACTGTCAATGAACTGGCTAAAGGGCACAGTACTGCCAGTGAACTGGTTAGAGGGTACAGTACTGCCAGTGAACTGGTTAGAGGCCACAGTACAGTCAGTGAACTGGTTAGGGGGCGCAGTACTGTCAGTGTGAACTAGTTAGAGGGCACAGTACTGTCAGAGAACTGGTTAGAGGACACAATACTGTCAGAGAACTTGTTAGAGGGCACAGTACTGTCAGTGTGAACTGGTTAGAGGGCAGTGTACAGTAGGTGAACTGGTTAGAGTACACAGTTCTGTCAGCGAACTGGTTAGAGGCACAGTACCGTCACATAACAGGTTAGAGGACACAGTACTGCCAGTGAACTGGTTAGATGACACAGTACCGTCAGATACCTGGTTAGCGGGCGCAGTACTGCCAGTGAACTGGTTAGAGGGCACAGTACTGCCAGTGAACTGGTTAGAGGGCACAGTACTGTCAGCGAGCTGGTTAGAGGGCACAGTACCATCAGATAACTGGTTAGAGCACACTGTACTGCCAGTGAACTGGTTAGATGACACAGTACCGTCAGATAACTGGTTAGCGGGCACAGTACTGCCAGTGAACTGGTTAGAGGGCACAGTATTGTTAGTGAACAGGTTAGAGGGCACAGTACTGCCAGTGACCTGGTTTGAGCACACAGTACTGTCAGTGTGAACTGGTGAGAGGACACACTACCATCAGCGAACTGGTTAGAGGGCACAGTACTGTCAGTGAACTGGTTAGAGGGCACAGTACTGCCAGTGAACTGGTTAGAGGGCACAGCACTGCCAGTATCAACTGATTACAGGACACAGGACTGTCAGATAACTGGTTTGTGGACACAGTACTCTCAGTGTGAACTGGTTAGAGGATACTGTACCATCAGAGAACTGGTTAGAGGGCACAGTAGTGTCAGAGAACTGGTTAGAGGGGACAGGACTGTTAGTGAACTGGTTAGAGGGCACAGTACTGTCAGTGTGAACTGGTTAAATGATACAATACCATCATAGAACTGGTTAGAGGGCACAGTAGTGTCAGAGAACTGGTTAGAGGGGACAGTACTGTCAGTGAACTGGTTAGAGGGCACAATACTGTCAGTGTGAACTGATGAGAGGGCACAGTACTGTCAGTAAACTGGTTAGAGGGCACAGTACTGTCAATGAACAGGTTAAAGGGCACAGTACTGTCAGTGAACTGGTTGGAGAGCACAGTACTGCCAGTGTGAACAGGTTAGAGGGCACAGTATAGTCTGAACTGGTTGGAGGGCACAGTACTGTCAGATAACTGGTTAGAGGACACAGTACTGCCAGTGAACTGGTTAGAGGACACAGTACATTCCGAGAACTGGTTAGAGGGCACAGTACTGCCAGTGAACTGGTTAGAGGGCACAGTACTGTCAGATAACTGGTTAGAGGACACGGTACTGCCAGTGAACTGGTTAGAGGACACAGCATATTCAGAGAACTGGTTAGAGGGCACTGTACTGCCAGTGAACTGGTTAGACGGCACAGTACTGCCAGTGAACTGGTTAGAGGGCATAGTACTGCCAGTGAACTGGTTAGGGGGCACAGTACTGCCAGTGAACTGGTTAAAGGACACGGTACTGCCAGTGAACTGGTTAGAGGACACAGCATATTCAGAGAACTGGTTAGAGGGCACTGTACTGCCAGTGAACTGGTTAGACGGCACAGTACTGCCAGTGAACTGGTTAGAGGGCATAGTACTGCCAGTGAACTGGTTAGGGGGCACAGTACTGCCAGTGAACTGGTTAAAGGGCACAGTACTTCCAGTGAACTGGTTAGAGGGCACACTACTGTCGTGAACCGGTTCGAGGGGAAAGTACTGTCAGTGAACTGGTTAGAGGGCACAACTGTCACTGTGAACTAGTTAGAGGACACAATACTGTCAGAGAACTGGTTAGAGGGCACAGTACTGTCAGAGAACAGGTTAGAGGGCACAGTACTGTCAGTGTGAACTGGTTAGAGGACACTGTACCATCAGAGAACTGGTTAGAGGGCACAGTACTGTCAGTGAACTGGTTAGAGGGCACAGTACTGTCAGTGAACTGGTTAGATGACACAGTACTGCCAGTGAACTTGTTAGAGGACACAGTACATTCAGAGAACTGGTTAGAGGGCACAGTACTGCCAGTGAACTGGTTAGAGGGCACAGTACTGCCACCAAACTGGTTAGAGGGCACAGTTCTGTCATCGAACTGGTTAGAGGACACAGTACTGCCAGTGAACTGGTTAGAGGACACAGTACTGTCAGATAACTGGTTTGCGGATGCAATACTGTCAGTGTGAAAAGGTTAGAGGACACTGTACTATCAGAGAACTGGTTAGAGGGCACAGTAGTGTCAGAGAGCTGGTTAGAGGGGACAGTACTGTCAGTGAACTGATTAGAGGGCACAGTACTGTCAGTCTGAACTGGTTAGAGGAGTACCATCAGAAAACTGGTTAGACGGCACAGTACTGTGAGGAAACTGGTTGGAGGGCACAGTACTGTCAGTGAACTGGTTAGAGGGCACAGTACTGCCAGTGAACTGGTTAGAGGGCACAGTACTGTCAATAAACTGGCTAAAGGGCGCAGTACTGCCAGTGAACTGGTTAGAGGGCACAGCACTGCCAGTGAACTAGTTAGAGGGCACAGTACTGCCAGTAAACAGGTTAGAGGGCACAGTACTGCCAGTGAACTGGTTTGAGGACACAGTACTGTCAGTGTGAACTGGTGAGAGGACACAGTACCATCAGCGAACTGGTTAGAGGGCACAGTACTGTCAATGAACAGGTTAAAGGGCACACTACTGTCAGTGTGAACTGGTTAGAGGGCACAGTACTGTCAGTAAACTGGTTAGAGGGCACAGTACTGTCAGTGAACTGGATAGAGGGCACAGTGGTGTCAATGAACTGGTTAGAGGGCACTGTACAGTAGGTGAACTGGTTTGAGTGCACAGTACTGTCAGTGAGAACTGGTTTGAGGGCACAGTACTTTCAGTGAACTGGTTAGAGTGCACAATACTGTCAGTGAACTGTTTAGAGGACACAGTACTGTCAGAGAACTGGTTAGAGGGCACAGAACTGTCAGTGAACTGGTTAGAGGGCACAGCACTGCCAGTGTGAACTGGTTAGAGGGCACAGTACTGTCATGAACCGGTTCGAGGGCAAAGTACTGTCAGTGAACTGGTTAGAGGGCACAACTGTCAGTGTGAACTAGTTAGAGGACACAATACTGTCAGACAACTGGTTAGAAGGCACAGTACTGTCAGAGAACAGGTTAGAGGGCACAGTACTGCCACTGAACTGGTTAGAGGGCACAGTTCTGTCATCGAACTGGTTAGAGGACACAGTACTGCCAGTGAACTGGTTAGAGGACACAGTACCATCAGATAACTGGTTAGAGGACACAGTAGTGCCAGTGAACTGGTCCGAGGACACAGTACATTCAGAGAACTGGTTAGAGGGCACAGTACTGCCAGTGAACTGGTTAGAGTGCACAGTACTGCCAGTGAACGGGTTAGAGGGCACAGTACTGTCAGTGAACTAGTTAGAGGGCACAGTATTGCCAGTGAACTGGTTAGAGGGCACAGTACTGCCAGTATCAACTGGTTACAGGACACAGGACTGTCAGATAACTGGTTGGTGGACCCAGTACTCTCAGTGTGAACTGGTTAGAGGACACTGTACCATCAGAGAACTGGTTAGAGGGCACAGTACTGTCAGTGAACTGGTTAGAGGGCACAGTACTGTCAGTGAACTGGTTAGATGACACAGTACTGCCAGTGAACTTGTTAGAGGACACAGTACATTCAGAGAACTGGTTAGAGGGCACAGTACTGCCAGTGAACTGGTTAGAGGACACAGTACCGTCAGATAACTGGTTAGAGGACACAGTACTGCCAGTGAACTGGCTAGAGGACACAGTATTGTCAGAGAACTGGTTAGAGGGCACAGTACTGCCAGTGAACTGCTTAAAGGGCACAGCACTGCCAGTGAACTGGTTAGAGGGCACAGTACTGCCAGTAAACTGGTAAGAAGGCACAGTACTGCCAGTGAACTGGCTAGAGGACACAGTATTGTCAGAGAACTGGTTAAAGGGCACAGCACTGCCAGTGAACTGGTTAGAGGGCACAGTACTGCCAGTAAACTGGTTAGAGGGCACAGTACTGCCAGTGAACTGGTTTGAGGACACAGTACTGTCAGTGTGAACTGGTGAGAGGACACAGTACCATCAGCGAACTGGTTAGAGGGCACAGTACTGTCAATGAACAGGTTAAAGGGCACACTACTGTCAGTGTGAACTGGTTAGAGGGCACAGTACTGTCAGTAAACTGGTTAGAGGGCACAGTACTGTCAATGAACTGGCTAAAGGGCACAGTACTGTCAGTGAACTGGATAGAGGGCACAGTGGTGTCAATGAACTGGCTAGAGGGCACTGTACAGTAGGTGAACTGGTTAGAGTGCACAGTACTGTCAGTGTGAACTGGTTAGAGGGCACAGTACTTTCAGTGAACTGGTTAGAACGCACAATACTGTCAGTGAACTGGTTAGAGGACACAGTACTGTCAGAGAACTGGTTAGAGGGCACAGAACTGTCAGTGAACTGGTTAGAGGGCACAGCACTGCCAGTGTGAACTGGTTAGAGGGCACAGTACTGTCATGAACCGGTTCGAGGGCAAAGTACTGTCAGTGAACTGGTTAGAGGGCACAACTGTCAGTGTGAACTAGTTAGAGGACACAATACTGTCAGACAACTGGTTAGAAGGCACAGTACTGTCAGAGAACAGGTTAGAGGGCACAGTACTGCCACCAAACTGGTTAGAGGGCACAGTTCTGTCATCGAACTGGTTAGAGGACACAGTACTGCCAGTGAACTGGTTAGAGGACACAGTACTGTCAGATAACTGGTTTGCGGATGCAATACTGTCAGTGTGAAAAGGTTAGAGGACACTGTACTATCAGAGAACTGGTTAGAGGGCACAGTAGTGTCAGAGAGCTGGTTAGAGGGGACAGTACTGTCAGTGAACTGATTAGAGGGCACAGTACTGTCAGTCTGAACTGGTTAGAGGAGTACCATCAGAAAACTGGTTAGACGGCACAGTACTGTGAGGAAACTGGTTGGAGGGCACAGTACTGTCAGTGAACTGGTTAGAGGGCACAGTACTGCCAGTGAACTGGTTAGAGGGCACAGTACTGTCAATAAACTGGCTAAAGGGCGCAGTACTGCCAGTGAACTGGTTAGAGGGCACAGCACTGCCAGTGAACTAGTTAGAGGGCACAGTACTGCCAGTAAACTGGTTAGAGGGCACAGTACTGCCAGTGAACTGGTTTGAGGACACAGTACTGTCAGTGTGAACTGGTGAGAGGACACAGTACCATCAGCGAACTGGTTAGAGGGCACAGTACTGTCAATGAACAGGTTAAAGGGCACACTACTGTCAGTGTGAACTGGTTAGAGGGCACAGTACTGTCAGTAAACTGGTTAGAGGGCACAGTACTGTCAATGAACTGGCTAAAGGGCACAGTACTGTCAGTGAACTGGATAGAGGGCACATTGGTGTCAATGAACTGGTTAGAGGGCACTGTACAGTAGGTGAACTGGTTAGAGTGCACAGTACTGTCAGTGTGAACTGGTTAGAGGGCACAGTACTTTCAGTGAACTGGTTAGAACGCACAATACTGTCAGTGAACTGGTTAGAGGACACAGTACTGTCAGAGAACTGGTTAGAGGGCACAGTACTGTCATGAACCGGTTCGAGGGCAAAGTACTGTCAGTGAACTGGTTAGAGGGCACAACTGTCAGTGTGAACTAGTTAGAGGACACAATACTGTCAGACAACTGGTTAGAAGGCACAGTACTGTCAGAGAACAGGTTAGAGGGCACAGTACTGCCACCAAACTGGTTAGAGGGCACAGTTCTGTCATTGAACTGGTTAGAGGACACAGTACTGCCAGTGAACTGGTTAGAGGACACAGTACCATCAGATAACTGGTTAGAGGACACAGTAGTGCCAGTGAACTGGTCCGAGGACACAGTACATTCAGAGAACTGGTTAGAGGGCACAGTACTGTCAGTGAACTAGTTAGAGGGCACAGTATTGCCAGTGAACTGGTTAGAGGGCACAGTACTGCCAGTATCAACTGGTTACAGGACACAGGACTGTCAGATAACTGGTTGGTGGACCCAGTACTCTCAGTGTGAACTGGTTAGAGGACACTGTACCATCAGAGAACCGGTTCGAGGGCAAAGTACTGTCAGTGAACTGGTTAGAGGGCACAACTGTCAGTGTGAACTAGTTAGAGGACACAATACTGTCAGACAACTGGTTAGAAGGCACAGTACTGTCAGAGAACAGGTTAGAGGGCACAGTACTGCCACCAAACTGGTTAGAGGGCACAGTTCTGTCATTGAACTGGTTAGAGGACACAGTACTGCCAGTGAACTGGTTAGAGGACACAGTACCATCAGATAACTGGTTAGAGGACACAGTAGTGCCAGTGAACTGGTCCGAGGACACAGTACATTCAGATAACTGGTTAGAGGGCACAGTACTGCCAGTAAACTGGTTAGAGGGCACAGTACTGCCAGTGGACTGGTTAGAGGGCACAGTACTGCCAGTATCAACTGGTTACAGGACACAGGACTGTCAGATAACTGGTTGGTGGACCCAGTACTCTCAGTGTGAACTGGTTAGAGGACACTGTACCATCAGAGAACTGGTTAGAGGGCACAGTAGTGTCAGAGAACTGTTTAGAGGGGACAGTACTGTCAGTGAACTGGTTAGAAGGCACAGTACTGTCAGTGTGAACTGGTTAAATGACACAGTACCATCATAGAACTGGTTAGAGGGCATAGTACTGTCAGTAAACTGGTTAGAGGGCACAGTACTGTCAGTGAACTGGTTATAGGGCACAGTACTGTCAATGAACAGGTTAAAGGGCACAGTACTGTCAGTGAACTGGTTAGAGTGCACAGTCCTGCCAGTGTGAACTGGTTAGAGGGTACAGTACTGTCAGTGAACTGGTTAGAGGGCACAGTACTTTCAGTGAACTGGTTAGAGAACACAGTACTGTCAGTGTGAATTGGTTAGAGGGCACAGTACAGTCTGAACTGGTTAGAGGGCACAGTACCGCCAGTGAACTAGTTAGAGGGCACAGTACTGCCAGTGAACTGGTTAGAGGGCATAGTTCTGCCAGTGAACTGGTTAGAGGGCACAGTACTGCCAGTGAACTGGTTAGAGGGCACAGTACTGCCAGTGAACTGGTTAGAGGGCACAGTACTGCCAGTAAACTGGTTAGAGGGCACAGTACTGCCAGTGAACTGGTTAGAGGGCACAGTACTGCCAGTGTAAACTGGTTAGAGGACACAGTACTGTCAGATAACTGGTTTGCAGATGCAATACTGTCAGTGTGAAAAGGTTAGAGGACACTGTACTATCAGAGAACCTGGTTAGAGGGCACAGTAGTGTCAGAGAGCTGGTTAGAGGGGACAGTACTGTCAGGAACTGATTAGAGGGCACAGTACTGTCAGTGTGAACTGATTAGAGGAGTACCATCAGAAAACTGGTTCGACGGCACAGTACTGTGAGGAAACTGGTTAGAGGGCACAGTACTGTCAGTGAACTGGTTAGAGTGCACAGTACTGCCAGTGAACTGGTTAGAGGGCACAGTACTGTCAATAAACTGGCTAAAGGGCGCAGTACTGCCAGTGAACTGGTTAGAGGGCACAGTACTGCCAGTGAACTGGTTAGAGGGCACAGTACAGTCAGTGAACTGGTTAGAGGGCACAGTACTGTCAGTGTGAACTAGTTAGAGGGCACAGTACTGTCAGAGAATTGGTTAGAGGACACAAAACTGTCAGAGAACTGGTTAGAGGGTACAGTACTGTCAGTGTGAACTGGTTAGAGGGCACTATACTTTCAATGAACTGGTTAGAGGGCACAATACTGTCAGTGAACTGGTTAGAGGACACAGTACTGTCAGAGAACTGGTTAGAGGGCACAGAACTGTCAGTGAACTTGTTAGAGGGCACTGCACTGCCAGTGTGAACTGGTTAGAGGGTACAGTACTGTCATGAACCGGTTCAAGGGCAAAGTACTGTCAGTGAACTGGTTGGAGGGCACAACTGTCAGTGTGAACTAGTTAGAGGACACAATACTGTCAGAGAACTAGTTAGAGGGCACAGTACTGTCAGAGAACCGGTTAGAGGGCACAGTACTGCCACTGAACTGGTTAGAGGCACAGTTCTGTCAGCAAACTGGTTAGAGGGCACAGTACCATCAGATAACTGGTTAGAGGACACAGTACTGCCAGTGAACTGGTTACAGGACACAGTACCGTCAGATAACTGGTTAGAGGGCACAGTACTGCCAGTGAACTGGTTAGAGGGCACAGTACTGCCAGTGAACTGGTTAGAGGGCACAGTACTGCCAGTATCAACTGGTTACAGGACACAGGACTGTCAGATAACTGGTTTGTGGACACAGTGCTCTCAGTGTGACCTGGTTAGAGGACACTGTACCATCAGTGAACTGGTTAGAGGACACAGTACTGTCAGTGTGAACTGGTTAGATGGCACAGTATAGTCTGAACTGGTTAGAGGGCACAGTACTGTCAGATAACTGGCTAGAGGACACGGTACTGCCAGTGAACTGGTTAAGGACACAGTACATTCAGAGAACTGGTTAGAGGGCACAGTACTGCCAGTGAACTGGTTAGAGGGCACAGTACTGTCAGATAACTGGTTAGAGGACACGGTACTGCCAGTGAACTGGTTAGAGGGCACAGTACTGCCAGTGAACTGGTAGAGGGCACAGTACTGCTAGTGAACTGGTTAGAGGGCACAGTACCGCCAGAGTAAACTAGTTAGAGGACATAGTAATGTCAGTGTGAACTGGTTACAGGACACTGTACCATCAGAGAACTGGTAGAGGGCACAGTAGTGTCAGTGAACTGGTTAGAATGCACAGTACAGTCAGTGAACTGGTTAGAGGGCACAGTACTGTCAGTGTGAACTGGTTAGAGGGCACAGTACTGTCAGATAACTGGTTAGAGGACACGGTACTGCCAGTGAACTGGTTAGAGGGCACAGTACTGCCAGTGAACTTGTTAGAGGGCACAGTACTGCCAGTGAACTGGTTAGAGGGCACAGTACTGCCAGTGTAAACTGGTTAGTGGGCACAGTAGTGTCAGATAACTGGTTTGCGGACGTAATACTGTCAGTGTGAACTGGTTACAGGACACTGTACCGTAAGAGAACTGGTTAGAGGGCACAGTAGTGTCAGAGAGCTGGTTAGAGGGGACAGTACTGTCAGTGAACTGGTTAGAGGGCACAGTACTGTCAGTGTGAACTGGTTAGAGGACACAGTACCATCAGAAAACTGGTTAGACGGCACAGTACTGTCAGGAAATGGTTAGAGGGCACAGTACTGCTAGTGTAAACTGGTTAGAGGACATAGTAATGTCAGATAACTGGTTTGCGGATGCAATACTGTCAGTGTCAACTGGTTACAGGACACTGTACCATCAGAGAACTGGTTAGAGGGCAAAGTAGTGTCAGTGAACTGGTTAGAGAATGCACAGTACAGTCAGTGAACTGGTTAGAGGGCACAGTACTGTCAGTGTGAACTAGTTAGAGGGCACAGTACTGTCAGATAACTGGTTAGAGGACACAGTACTGCCAGTGAACTGGTTAGAGGGCACAGTACTGTCAGATAACTGGTTAGAGGACACGGTACTGCCAGTGAACTGGTTAGAGGGCACAGTACTGCCAGTGAACTGGTTAGAGGGCACAGTACTGCCAGTGAACTGGTTAGAGGGCACAGTACTGCCAGTGTAAACTGGTTAGAGGACACAGTAGAGTCAGATAACTGGTTTGCGGATGCAATACTGTCAGTGTGAACTGGTTACAGGACACTGTACCATAAGAGAACTGGTTAGAGGGCACAGTAGTGTCAGAGAGCTGGTTAGAGGGGACAGTACTGTCAGTGAACTGGTTAGAGGGCACAGTACTGTCAGTGTGAACTGGTCAGAGGACACAGTACCATCAGAAAACTGGTTAGACGGTACAGTACTGTCAGGAAACTGGTTAGAGGGCACAGTACTGTCAGTGAACTAGTTAGAGGGCAATGTACTGCCAGTGAACTTGTTAGAGGGCACAGTACTGTCAATGAACTGGCTAAAGGGCACAGTACTGCCAGTGAACTAGTTAGAGGGTACAGTACTGCCAGTGAACTGGTTAGAGGCCACAGTACAGTCAGTGAACTGGTTAGGGGGCGCAGTACTGTCAGTGTGAACTAGTTAGAGGGCACAGTACTGTCAGAGAACTGGTTAGAGGACACAATACTGTCAGAGAACTTGTTAGAGGGCACAGTACTGTCAGTGTGAACTGGTTAGAGGGCAGTGTACAGTAGATGAACTGGTTAGAGTACACAGTTCTGTCAGCGAACTGGTTAGAGGCACAGTACCGTCACATAACAGGTTAGAGGACACAGTACTGCCAGTGAACTGGTTAGATGACACAGTACCGTCAGATACCTGGTTAGCGGGCGCAGTACTGCCAGTGAACTGGTTAGAGGGCACAGTACTGCCAGTGAACTGGTTAGAGGGCACAGTACTGTCAGCGAGCTGGTTAGAGGGCACAGTACCATCAGATAACTGGTTAGAGCACACTGTACTGCCAGTGAACTGGTTAGATGACACAGTACCGTCAGATAACTGGTTAGCGGGCACAGTACTGCCAGTGAACTGGTTAGAGGGCACAGTATTGTTAGTGAACAGGTTAGAGGGCACAGTACTGCCAGTGACCTGGTTTGAGCACACAGTACTGTCAGTGTGAACTGGTGAGAGGACACACTACCATCAGCGAACTGGTTAGAGGGCACAGTACTGTCAGTGAACTGGTTAGAGGGCACAGTACTGCCAGTGAACTGGTTAGAGGGCACAGCACTGCCAGTATCAACTGATTACAGGACACAGGACTGTCAGATAACTGGTTTGTGGACACAGTACTCTCAGTGTGAACTGGTTAGAGGATACTGTACCATCAGAGAACTGGTTAGAGGGCACAGTAGTGTCAGAGAACTGGTTAGAGGGGACAGGACTGTTAGTGAACTGGTTAGAGGGCACAGTACTGTCAGTGTGAACTGGTTAAATGATACAATACCATCATAGAACTGGTTAGAGGGCACAGTAGTGTCAGAGAACTGGTTAGAGGGGACAGTACTGTCAGTGAACTGGTTAGAGGGCACAATACTGTCAGTGTGAACTGATGAGAGGGCACAGTACTGTCAGTAAACTGGTTAGAGGGCACAGTACTGTCAATGAACAGGTTAAAGGGCACAGTACTGTCAGTGAACTGGTTGGAGAGCACAGTACTGCCAGTGTGAACAGGTTAGAGGGCACAGTATAGTCTGAACTGGTTGGAGGGCACAGTACTGTCAGATAACTGGTTAGAGGACACAGTACTGCCAGTGAACTGGTTAGAGGACACAGTACATTCCGAGAACTGGTTAGAGGGCACAGTACTGCCAGTGAACTGGTTAGAGGGCACAGTACTGTCAGATAACTGGTTAGAGGACACGGTACTGCCAGTGAACTGGTTAGAGGACACAGCATATTCAGAGAACTGGTTAGAGGGCACTGTACTGCCAGTGAACTGGTTAGACGGCACAGTACTGCCAGTGAACTGGTTAGAGGGCATAGTACTGCCAGTGAACTGGTTAGGGGGCACAGTACTGCCAGTGAACTGGTTAAAGGGCACAGTACTTCCAGTGAACTGGTTAGAGGGCACACTACTGTCGTGAACCGGTTCGAGGGGAAAGTACTGTCAGTGAACTGGTTAGACGGCACAGTACTGCCAGTGAACTGGTTAGAGGGCATAGTACTGCCAGTGAACTGGTTAGGGGGCACAGTACTGCCAGTGAACTGGTTAAAGGGCACAGTACTTCCAGTGAACTGGTTAGAGGGCACACTACTGTCGTGAACCGGTTCGAGGGGAAAGTACTGTCAGTGAACTGGTTAGAGGGCACAACTGTCACTGTGAACTAGTTAGAGGACACAATACTGTCAGAGAACTGGTTAGAGGGCACAGTACTGTCAGAGAACAGGTTAGAGGGCACAGTACTGCCACTGAACTGGTTAGAGGACACAGTACTGTCAGATAACTGGTTTGTGGACGCAATACTGTCAGTGTGAACTGGTTAGAGGACACTGTACCATCAGAGAACTGGTTAGAGGGCACAGTAGTGTCAGAGAGCTGGTTAGAGGGGACAGTACTGTCAGTGAACTGGTTAGAGGGCATAGTACTGTCAGTGTGAACTGGTTAGAGGACACAGTACCATCGGAAAACTGGTTAGACAGCACAGTACTGTGAGGAAACTGGTTAGAGGGCACAGTACTGTCAGTGAACTGGTTAGAGGGCACAGTACTGCCAGTGAACTTGTTAGAGGGCACAGTACAGCCAGTGAACTGGTTAGAGTGCACAGTACTGCCAGTGTAAACTGGTTAGAGGACACGGTACTGTCAGATAACTGGTTTGCGGATGCAATACTGTCAGTGTGAACTGGTAAGAGGACACTGTACCATCAGAGAACTGGTTAGAGGGCACAGTACTGTCAGAGAGCTGGTTAGAGGGGACAGTACTGTCAGTGAACTGGTTAGAGGGCACAGTACTGTCAGTGTGAACTGGTTAGAGGACACAGTACCATCAGAGAACTGGTGAGAGGGCACAGTACTCTCCGGAAACTGGTTAGAGGGCACAGTACTGCCAGTGAACTGGTTAGAGGGCACAGTACTGCCAGTGAACTGGTTAGAGGGCACAGTACTGTCAGATAACTGGTTAGAGGACACGGTACTGCCAGTGAACTGGTTAGAGGACACAGCATATTCAGAGAACTGGTTAGAGGGCACTGTACTGCCAGTGAACTGGTTAGATGGCACAGTACTGCCAGTGAACTGGTTAGAGGGCATAGTACTGCCAGTGAACTGGTTAGGGGGCACAGTACTGCCAGTGAACTGGTTAAAGGGCACAGTACTTCCAGTGAACTGGTTAGAGGGCACACTACTGTCGTGAACCGGTTCGAGGGGAAAGTACTGTCAGTGAACTGGTTAGAGGGCACAACTGTCACTGTGAACTAGTTAGAGGACACAATACTGTCAGAGAACTGGTTAGAGGGCACAGTACTGTCAGAGAACAGGTTAGAGGGCACAGTACTGCCACTGAACTGGTTAGAGGACACAGTACTGTCAGATAACTGGTTTGTGGACGCAATACTGTCAGTGTGAACTGGTTAGAGGACACTGTACCATCAGAGAACTGGTTAGAGGGCACAGTAGTGTCAGAGAGCTGGTTAGAGGGGACAGTACTGTCAGTGAACTGGTTAGAGGGCACAGTACTGTCAGTGTGAACTGGTTAGAGGGCACTATACTTTCAATGAACTGGTTAGAGGGCACAATACTGTCAGTGAACTGGTTAGAGGACACAGTACTGCCAGTGAACTAGTTAGAGGGCACAGTACTGTCAGAGAACTGGTTAGAGGACACAATACTGTCAGAGAACTGGTTAGAGGGTACAGTACTGTCAGTGTGAACTGGTTAGAGGGCACTATACTTTCAATGAACTGGTTAGAGGGCACAATACTGTCAGTGAACTGGTTAGAGGACACAGTACTGTCAGAGAACTGGTTAGAGGGCACAGAACTGTCAGTGAACTTGTTAGAGGGCACTGCACTGCCAGTGTGAACTGGTTAGAGGGCACAGTGCAGTCATGAACTGGTTCAAGGGCAAAGTACTGTCAGTGAACTGGTTAGAGGGCACAACTGTCAGTGTGAACTAGTTAGAGGACACAATACTGTCATAGAACTGGTTAGAGGGCACAGTACTGTCAGAGAACCGGTTAGAGGGCACAGTACTGCCACTGAACTGGTTAGAGGGCACAGTTCTGTCAGCGAACTGGTTAGAGGGCACAGTACCATCAGATAACTGGTTAGAGTGCACAGTACTGCCAGTGAACTGGTTAGAGGGCACCTTACTGCCAGTGAACTGGTTAGAGGGCACAGTACTGTCAGTAAACTAGTTAGAGGGCACAATATTGCCAGTGAACTGGTTAGAGGGCACAGTACTGCCAGTGAACTGGTTAGAGGGCACAGTACTGCCAGTATCAACTGGTTGCAGGACACAGGACTGTCAGATAACTGGTTTGTGGACACAGTACTCTCAGTGTGACCTGGTTAGAGGTCACTGTACCATCAGTGAACTGGTTAGAGGACACAGTGCTGTCAGTGTGAACTGGTTAGAGGGCACAGTATAGTCTGAACTGGTTAGAGGACACAGTACTGCCAGTGAACTGGTTAGAGGACACAGTACATTCAGAGAACTGGTTAGAGGGCACAGTACTGCCAGTGAACTGGTTAGAGGGCACAGTACTGTCAGACAACTGGTTAGAGGACACGGTACTGCCAGTGAACTGGTTAGAGGGCACAGTACTGCCAGTGAACTGGTTAGAGGGCACAGTACTGCCAGTGAACTGGTTAGAGGGCGCAGTACTGCCAGTGTAAACTGGTTAGAGGACACAGTAATGTCAGATAACTGGTTTGCGGACGCAATACGGTCGGTGTGAACTGGTTACAGGACACTGTACCATCAGAGAACTGGTTAGAGGGCACAGTAGTGTCAGTGAACTGGTTAGAATGCACAGTACAGTCAGTGAACTGGTTGAGGGCACAGTACTGTCAGTGTGAACTATTTAGAGGGCACAGTACTGTCAGATAACTGGTTAGAGGACACAGTACTGCCAGTGAACTGGTTAGAGGGCACAGTACTCTCAGATAACTGGTTAGAGGACACGGTACTGCCAGTGAACTGGTTAGAGGGCACAGTACTGCCAGTGAACTGGTTAGAGGGCACAGTACTTTCAATGAACTGGTTAGAGGGCACAGAACTGTCAGTGAACTGGTTAGAGGGCACAGCACTGCCAGTGTGAACTGGTTAGAGGGCACAGTACTGTCAGAGAACTGGTTCAAGGGGAAAGTACTGTGAGTGAACTGGTTAGAGGGCACAAATGTCACTGTGAACTAGTTAGAGGGCACAGTACTGCCAGTGAACTGGTTAGAGGGCACAGTACTGCCAGTGAACTGGTTAGAGGACACAGTACCGTCAGATAACTTGTTAGAGGACACAGCCCTGCCAGTGAACTGGTTAGAGGACGCAGTACCATCAGATAACTGGTTAGAGGACACAGTAGTGCCAGTGAACTGGTTAGAGGACACAGTACATTCAGAGAACTGGTTAGAGGGCACAGTACTGCCAGTGAACTGGTGAGAGGGCACAGTACTGCCAGTAAACTGGTTACAGGGCACAGTACTGCCAGTGTCAACTGGTTAGAGGACACAGTACTGTCAGATAACTTGTTTGCGGACACACTACTGTCAGTGTTAACTGGTTAGAGGACACTGTACCATCAGAGAACTGGTTAGAGGGCACAGTAGTGTCAGAGAGCTGGTTAGAGGGCACAGTACTGCCAGTAAACTGGTTAGAGGGCACAGTACTGTCAATGAACCGGTTAGAGGGCACAATACTGTCAGTATGAACTGGTGAGAGGGCTCAGTACTGTCAGTAAACTGGTTGGAGGGCACAGTACTGTCAATGAACAGCTTAAAGGGCACAGTACTGTCAGTGAACTTGTTAGAGGGCACTATACTGCCAGTGTGAACTGGTTAGAGGGCACAGTACTGTCAGTGAACTGGTTAGAGGACACAGTACTGTCAGTGAACTGGTTAGAGGGCACAGTACCATCAGACCTGGTTAGAGGGCACAGAACCATCAGAGAACTGGTTAGAGGGAACAGTACTGCCAGTGTGAACTCGTTAGAGGGCACAGTGCTGTCAGAGAACTGGTTAGTGGGATCAATACTGTCAGTGTGATCTGGTTAGAGGGCACAGTACTGTCAGATAACTTGTTTGCGGACACACTACTGTCAGTGTTAACTGGTTAGAGGACACTGTACCATCAGAGAACTGGTTAGAGGGCACAGTAGTGTCAGAGAGCTGGTTAGAGGGCACAGTACTGCCAGTAAACTGGTTAGAGGGCACAGTACTGTCAATGAACCGGTTAGAGGGCACAATACTGTCAGTATGAACTGGTGAGAGGGCTCAGTACTGTCAGTAAACTGGTTGGAGGGCACAGTACTGTCAATGAACAGCTTAAAGGGCACAGTACTGTCAGTGAACTTGTTAGAGGGCACTATACTGCCAGTGTGAACTGGTTAGAGGGCACAGTACTGTCAGTGAACTGGTTAGAGGACACAGTACTGTCAGTGAACTGGTTAGAGGGCACAGTACCGTCAGACCTGGTTAGAGGGCACAGAACCATCAGAGAACTGGTTAGAGGGAACAGTACTGCCAGTGTGAACTCGTTAGAGGGCACAGTGCTGTCAGAGAACTGGTTAGTGGGATCAATACTGTCAGTGTGATCTGGTTAGAGGGCACAGTACAGTCTGAACTGGTTAGAGGGCACAGTACTGTCAGTGTGAACTGGTAAGAGGACACAGTACTGTCAGAGAACTGGTTAGAGGGCACAGAAACATCAGAGAACTGGTTAGAGGGCACAGTAATGTCAGTGTGAACTAGTTAGAGGACACAGTGCTGTCAGAGAACTGGTTAGAGGGCACAGTAGCAGCAGCTTGAACTGGTTAGAGGGCACAGTACTGTCAGAGAACTGGTTAGAGGGCACAATACTGTCAGAAAACAGGTTAGAGGGGACAATACTGACATTGAACTGGTTAGAGGGCACAGTACCGTCAGATAACTGGTTAGAGGATACAGTACTGCCAGTGAACTTGTTAGAGGACACAGCACCATCAGATAATTGGTTAGAGGACACAGTAGTGCCAGTGAACTGGTTAGAGGACACAGTACATTCAGAGAACTGGTTAGAGGGCACAGTACTGCCAGTGAATTGGTTAGAGGGCACAGTACTGCCAGTGAACTGGTTAGAGGGCACAGTACTGCCAGTGAACTGGTTAGATGGCACAGTAGTGCCAGTAAACTGGTTACAGGGCGCAGTACTGCCAGTGTCAACTGGTTAGAGGACACAGTACTGTCAGATAACTTGTTTGCAGACACAGTACTCTCAGTGTCAACTGGTTAGAGGACACTGTACCATCAGAGAACTGGTTAGAGGGCACAGTAGTGTCAGAGAGCTGGTTAGAGGGCACAGCACTGTCAGTAAACTGGTTAGAGAGCACAGTACTGTCAATGAACTGGTTAGAGGGCACAATACTGTCAGTGTGAACTGGTTAGAGGGCACAGTACTGTCAGAGAACTGGTTAGTGGGCACAATACTGTCAGTGTGAACTGGTTAGAGGGCACAGTACTGTCAGTGAACTGGTTAGAGGACGCAGTACTGTCAGTGAACTTGTAAGAGGGCACAGTACTGTCAGTGTGCACTGGTTGGAGGGCACAGTACCGTCAGACCTGGTTAGAGGGCACAGAATCATCAGAGAACTGGTTAGAGGGCACAGTACTGTCAGAGTGAACTGGTTAGAGGACACAGTACTGTCAGAACTGGTTAGAGGGCACAGAACCACCAGATAACTGGTTAGAGGACACAGTACTGCCAGTGAACTGGTTAGAGGACACAGTACCGTCAGATAACTGGTTAGAGGACACAGTACAGTCAGTGAACTGGTTAGTGGGCATAATACTGTCAGTGTTAACTAGCTGGAGGACACTGTACTGTCAGAGAACTGGTTAGAGGGCGCAGTACCACCAGTGTGAACTTGTTAGAGGGCACAGTAATGTCAGAGAACTGGTTAGAGGGCACAGTTCTGTCAGTGAACTGGTTAGAGGGCACAGTACTGTCAGTGAACTGGTTAGAGGGCACAGTACTGTCAATGAACTGGTTAGAGGGCACACTACTGTCAGTGTGAACTGGTGAGAGGGCACAGTACTGTCAGTAAACTGGTTAGAGGGCACAGTACTGTCAATGAACAGCTTAAAGGGCACAGTACTGTCAGTGAACTGGTTAGAGGGCACAATACTGCCAGTGTGAACTGGTTAGAGGGCACAGTACTGTCAATGAACTGGTTAGAGGACACAGTACTGTCAGTGAACGTGTTAGAGGGCACAGTACTGTCAGAGTGAACTGGTTAGAGGGCACAGTACTGTCAGACCTGGTTACAGGGCACAGAACCATCAGAGAACTGGTTGGAGGGCACAGTACTGTCAGAGTGAACTGGTTATAGGACACAGTACTGTCAGAACTGGTTAGAGGGCACAGAACAATCAGAGAACTGGTTAGAGGGCACAGTAATGTCATTGTGAACTAGTTAGAGGACACAGTACTGTCAGAGAACTGGTTCGAGGGCACAGTACCGTCAGATAACTGGTTAGAGGACACAGTACTGCCAGTGAAATGGTTAGAGGACACAGTACCGTCAGATAACTGGTTAGATGACACAGTACAGTCAGTGAACTGGTTAGTGGGCACAATACTGTCAGTGTTAACTAGTTAGAGGACACAGTACTGTCAGAGAACTGGTTAGAGGGCACAGTACCATCAGATAACTGGTTAGAGGACACAGTACTGCCAGTGAACTGGTTAGAGGACACAGTGCCGTCAGATAACTGGTGAGAGGACACAGTACTGCCAGTGAACTGGTTAGAGGGCACAGTACAGTCAGTGAACTGGTTAGTGGGCACAATACTGTCAGTGTTAACTGGTTAGAGGGCACAGTACTGTCATGAACAGGTTAGAGGGCAGAGTACCACCAGTGCGAACTGGTTAGAGGGCACAGTAGTGTCAGAGAACTGGTTAGGGGGCACAGTACTGTCAGAGACCAGGTTAGAGGGGACAGTACTGCCATTGAACTGGTTAGAGGGCACAGTTCTGTCAGTGAACTGGTTAGAAGGCACAGTACTGTCAGTGTGAACTGGTTAGAGGACACAGTACCATCAGATAACTGGTTAGAGGACACAGTACTGCCCGTGAACTGGTTAGAGGACACAGTACATTCAGAGAACTGGTTAGGGGGCACCGTACTGCCAGTGAACTGGTTAGAGGGCACAGTACTGCCAGTAAACTGGTTACAGGGCACAGTACTGCCAGTGTCAACTGGTTAGAGGACACAGTACTGTCAGATAACTTGTTTGTGGATACAGTACTGTCAGTGTCAACTGGTTAGAGGACACTGTACCATCAGAGCACTGGTTAGAGGGCACAGTAGTGTCTGAGAGCTGGTTAGAGAACACAGTACTGTCAGTAAACTGGTTAGAGGGCACAGTACTGTCAATGAACTGGTTAGAGGGCACAATACTGTCAGTGTGAACTGGTGGGAGGGCACAGTATGTCAATGAACAGCTTAAAGGGCACAGTACTGTCAGTGAACTAGTTAGAGTGCACAATACTGCCAGTGTGAACTGCTTAGAGGGCACAGTTCTGTCAGAGAACTGGTTAATGGGCACAATACTGTCAGTGTGAACTGGTTAGAGGGCACAGTACTGTCAGTGAACTGGTTAGAGGACACAGTACTGCCAGTGAACTTGTTAGAGGGCACAATACTGTCAGTGTGAATGGGTTAGAGGGCACAGTACCGTCAGAACCAGTTAGAGGGCACAGAACCATCAGAGAACTGATTAGAGGGCACAGTACTGTCAGAGTGAACTGGTTGGAGGACACAGTACTGTCAGAACTGGTTAGGGGGCACAGAACCATCAGAGAACTGGTTAGAGGGCACAGTACCGTCAGATAACTGGTTAGAAGACACAGTACTGTCAGTGAACTCATTAGAGGACACAGTACCGTCAGAACTGGTTCGACGGCACAGAACCATCAGAGAACTGGTTAGAGGGCACAGTAATGTCAGTGTCAACTGGTTAGAGGACACAGTACTGTCAGAGAACTGGTTAGAGGGCACAGTACCGTCAGATAACTGGTTAGAGGACACAGTACTGCCAGTGAACTGGTTAGAGGACACAGTACCGTCAGATAACTGGAGAGAGGACACAGTACTGCCAGTGAACTGGTTAGAGGACACAGTACTGTCATGAACCGGTTAGAGGGCACATTACCACCAGTGTGAACTGGTTAGAGGGCACAGTAGTGTCAGTGAACTGGTTAGGGGGCACAGTACTGTCAGAGGACAGGTTAGAGGGGACAGTACTGCCATTGAACTGGTTAGAGGGCACAGTTCTGTCAGCGAACTGGTTAGAGGGCACAGTACTGTCAGTGCGAACTGGTTAGGGGGCACAGTACTGCCAGTGAACTGGTTAGAGGACACAGTACCATCAGATAACTGGTTAGAGGACACAGTACTGCCAGTGAACTGGTTAGAGGACACAGTACCATCAGGTAACTGGTTAGAGGACACAGCACTGCCAGTGAACTGGTTAGAGGACACAGTACATTCAGAGAACTGGTTAGGGGGCATCGTACTGCCAGTGAACTGGTTAGAGGGCACAGTGCTGCCAGTGAACTGGTTAGAGGACACAGTACCATCAGATAACTGGTTAGAGGACACAGTACTGCCAGTGAACTAGTTAGAGGACACAGTACATTCAGAGAACTGGTTAGAGGGCACTGTACTGCCAGTGAACTGGTTAGAGGGCACAGTACTGCCTGTGAACTGGTTAGAGTGCACAGAACTGCCAGTGAACTGGTTGGAGGGCACAGTACTGCCAGTGTCAACTGGTTAGAGGACACAGTACCGTCAGATAACTGGTTAGAGGACACAGTACTGCCAATGAACTGGTTAGAGGACACAGTACAGTCAGTGAACTGGTTAGTGGGCACAATACTGTCAGTGAACTGCTTAGAGGACACAGTACTGTCAGTCTGAACTGGTTAAATGACAGTACCATCATTGGACGATAGCAAAATACTGCAGATGTTGGAAATCCGAAATAACAACAGAAAATGCTGGAAAAACTCAGCAGTATTGTGCCCACTAACCAGTTTTGAAGAAGGGTTCGACCCGAAACGTCAACTCAAATTTCTCTCCACGGATGCTGCCTGACCTGCTGAGTTTATCCAGCATTTTCTGTTGTTATTTCAGTACCATCATAGAACTGGTTAGAGGGCACTGTACTGCCAGTGAACTGGTTAGAGGGCACAGTACTGTCAGTAAACTGGTTAGAGGGCACAGTACTGCCAGTGAACTGTTTAGAGGGCACAATACTGCCAGTGAACTGTTTAGAGGGTACAGTATTGCCGGTGGACTGGTTAGAGGGCACAGTACTGCTAGTGAACTGGTTAGAGGACACTGTACCATCAGAGAGTTGGTTAGAGGGCACAGTAGTGTCAGAGAACTGGTTAGAGGGGACAGTACTGTCAGTGAACTGGTTAGAGGGCACAGTGCAGTCAGTGTGAACTGGTTAGAGGGCACAGCACTGCCAGTGAACTGGTTAGAGGGCACAGTACTGTCAGTGTGAACTGGTTAGAGGGCACAGTACTGTCAGTAAACTGGTTAGAGGGCACAGTACAGTCAGTCAACTGGTTAGAGGGCACAATACTGTCAGTGTGAACTGGTGAGATGGCACAGTACTGTCAGTAAACTGGTTAGAGGGCACAGTACTGTCAATGAACAGGTTAGAGGGCACAGTACTGTCAGAGAACATGTTAGAGTGCACAGTACTGTCAGTGTGAACTGGTTAGAGGGGACAGTACTGTCATTGAACTGATTAGAGGGCACAGTACTGTCATGAACTAGTTAGTGGTCACAGTACTGTCATTGAACTGGATAGAGGGCACAGTATTGTCAGAGAAATGGTTAGAGGGCATGGTACTGTTAGTGAACTTGTTAGAGGGCACAGTACTGTCAGAGAACTTGTTAGAGGGCACAGTATTGGCAGTGAACTGGTTAGAGGACACAGTACTGTCAGAGAACTGGTTAGAGGGCACAGTACTGGCAGTAAACTGGTTAGAGGATGCAGTACTGTCAGAGAACTGGTTAGAGGACACAGTACTGTCAGAGAACCGGTTAGAGAGCACAGTACTGTCAGAGAACTGGTTAGAGGGCACAGTTCAGTCAGTGAACTGGTTATAGGGCACAGTACTGTCAGTGTGAACTGGTTAGAGGACACAGTACATTCAGTGAGCTGGTTAGAGGGCACAATACTATCAGTGGTACTGGTTAGAGGGCACAATACTGTCAGTGAACTGGTTAGAGGGCACAATACTATCAGTGGTACTGGTTAGAGGGCACAATACTGTCAGTGAACTAGTTAGCGGGCACAATACTATCAGTGGTACTTGTTAGAGGGCACGGTATAGTTAATGTGAACTGGTTAGAGGGGACAGTACTGTCAGTGAACAGGTTAGAGGGCACAGTAGTGGCAGTGAACAGGTTAGCGGGGACAGTACTGGCCGTGAACTGGTTAGAGGACACAGTAATATCAGACAACTGGTTAGATGGGACAGTACAGTCAGAGTACTGGTTAGAGGGCAGAGTACTATTAGAGAACTGGTTAGAATGCACAGTACTGTCAGAGAACTGGTTAGGGGGCACAGTACTGGCCGTGAACTGGTTAGAGGACACAGTAATGTCAGACAACTGGATAGAGGGGATAGTGCTGTCAGTGTGAACTGGTTAGAGGGGACAGTACTGTAAGTGTGACCTGGTTAGAGGGGACAGTACTGTCAGTGAACTGGTTAGAGGGCACAGTACTGTCAATGAACTGGTTAGAGGGCACAATACTGTCAGTGTGAACTGGTGGGAGGGCACAGTATGTCAATGAACAGCTTAAAGGGCACAGTACTGTCAGTGAACTAGTTAGAGTGCACAATACTGCCAGTGTGAACTGCTTAGAGGGCACAGTTCTGTCAGAGAACTGGTTAATGGGCACAATACTGTCAGTGTGAACTGGTTAGAGGGCACAGTACTGTCAGTGAACTGGTTAGAGGACTCAGTACTGCCAGTGAACTTGTTAGAGGGCACAATACTGTCAGTGTGAATGGGTTAGAGGGCACAGTACCGTCAGAACCAGTTAGAGGGCACAGAACCATCAGAGAACTGATTAGAGGGCACAGTACTGTCAGAGTGAACTGGTTGGAGGACACAGTACTGTCAGAACTGGTTAGGGGGCACAGAACCATCAGAGAACTGGTTAGAGGGCACAGTACCGTCAGATAACTGGTTAGAGGACACAGTACTGCCAGTGAACTGGTTAGAGGACACAGTACCGTCAGATAACTGGAGAGAGGACACAGTACTGCCAGTGAACTGGTTAGAGGACACAGTACTGTCATGAACCGGTTAGAGGGCACATTACCACCAGTGTGAACTGGTTAGAGGGCACAGTAGTGTCAGTGAACTGGTTAGGGGGCACAGTACTGTCAGAGGACAGGTTAGAGGGGACAGTACTGCCATTGAACTGGTTAGAGGGCACAGTTCTGTCAGCGAACTGGTTAGAGGGCACAGTACTGTCAGTGCGAACTGGTTAGGGGGCACAGTACTGCCAGTGAACTGGTTAGAGGACACAGTACCATCAGATAACTGGTTAGAGGACACAGTACTGCCAGTGAACTGGTTAGAGGACACAGTACCATCAGGTAACTGGTTAGAGGACACAGCACTGCCAGTGAACTGGTTAGAGGACACAGTACATTCAGAGAACTGGTTAGGGGGCATCGTACTGCCAGTGAACTGGTTAGAGGGCACAGTGCTGCCAGTGAACTGGTTAGAGGACACAGTACCATCAGATAACTGGTTAGAGGACACAGTACTGCCAGTGAACTAGTTAGAGGACACAGTACATTCAGAGAACTGGTTAGAGGGCACTGTACTGCCAGTGAACTGGTTAGAGGGCACAGTACTGCCTGTGAACTGGTTAGAGTGCACAGAACTGCCAGTGAACTGGTTGGAGGGCACAGTACTGCCAGTGTCAACTGGTTAGAGGACACAGTACCGTCAGATAACTGGTTAGAGGACACAGTACTGCCAATGAACTGGTTAGAGGACACAGTACAGTCAGTGAACTGGTTAGTGGGCACAATACTGTCAGTGAACTGCTTAGAGGACACAGTACTGTCAGTCTGAACTGGTTAAATGACAGTACCATCATTGGACGATAGCAAAATACTGCAGATGTTGGAAATCCGAAATAACAACAGAAAATGCTGGAAAAACTCAGCAGTATTGTGCCCACTAACCAGTTTTGAAGAAGGGTTCGACCCGAAACGTCAACTCAAATTTCTCTCCACGGATGCTGCCTGACCTGCTGAGTTTATCCAGCATTTTCTGTTGTTATTTCAGTACCATCATAGAACTGGTTAGAGGGCACTGTACTGCCAGTGAACTGGTTAGAGGGCACAGTACTGTCAGTAAACTGGTTAGAGGGCACAGTACTGCCAGTGAACTGTTTAGAGGGCACAATACTGCCAGTGAACTGTTTAGAGGGTACAGTATTGCCGGTGGACTGGTTAGAGGGCACAGTACTGCTAGTGAACTGGTTAGAGGACACTGTACCATCAGAGAGTTGGTTAGAGGGCACAGTAGTGTCAGAGAACTGGTTAGAGGGGACAGTACTGTCAGTGAACTGGTTAGAGGGCACAGTGCAGTCAGTGTGAACTGGTTAGAGGGCACAGCACTGCCAGTGAACTGGTTAGAGGGCACAGTACTGTCAGTGTGAACTGGTTAGAGGGCACAGTACTGTCAGTAAACTGGTTAGAGGGCACAGTACAGTCAGTCAACTGGTTAGAGGGCACAATACTGTCAGTGTGAACTGGTGAGATGGCACAGTACTGTCAGTAAACTGGTTAGAGGGCACAGTACTGTCAATGAACAGGTTAGAGGGCACAGTACTGTCAGAGAACATGTTAGAGTGCACAGTACTGTCAGTGTGAACTGGTTAGAGGGGACAGTACTGTCATTGAACTGATTAGAGGGCACAGTACTGTCATGAACTAGTTAGTGGTCACAGTACTGTCATTGAACTGGATAGAGGGCACAGTATTGTCAGAGAAATGGTTAGAGGGCACGGTACTGTTAGTGAACTTGTTAGAGGGCACAGTACTGTCAGAGAACTTGTTAGAGGGCACAGTATTGGCAGTGAACTGGTTAGAGGACACAGTACTGTCAGAGAACTGGTTAGAGGGCACAGTACTGGCAGTAAACTGGTTAGAGGATGCAGTACTGTCAGAGAACTGGTTAGAGGACACAGTACTGTCAGAGAACCGGTTAGAGAGCACAGTACTGTCAGAGAACTGGTTAGAGGGCACAGTTCAGTCAGTGAACTGGTTATAGGGCACAGTACTGTCAGTGTGAACTGGTTAGAGGACACAGTACATTCAGTGAGCTGGTTAGAGGGCACAATACTATCAGTGGTACTGGTTAGAGGGCACAATACTGTCAGTGAACTGGTTAGAGGGCACAATACTATCAGTGGTACTGGTTAGAGGGCACAATACTGTCAGTGAACTAGTTAGCGGGCACAATACTATCAGTGGTACTTGTTAGAGGGCACGGTATAGTTAATGTGAACTGGTTAGAGGGGACAGTACTGTCAGTGAACAGGTTAGAGGGCACAGTAGTGGCAGTGAACAGGTTAGCGGGGACAGTACTGGCCGTGAACTGGTTAGAGGACACAGTAATATCAGACAACTGGTTAGATGGGACAGTACAGTCAGAGTACTGGTTAGAGGGCAGAGTACTATTAGAGAACTGGTTAGAATGCACAGTACTGTCAGAGAACTGGTTAGGGGGCACAGTACTGACCGTGAACTGGTTAGAGGACACAGTAATGTCAGACAACTGGATAGAGGGGATAGTGCTGTCAGTGTGAACTGGTTAGAGGGGACAGTACTGTAAGTGTGACCTGGTTAGAGGGGACAGTACTGTCAGTGAACTGGTTAGAGGGCACAGTACTGTCAGATATCTGGTTAGAGTGGACAGTACAGTCAGAGTATTGGTTAGAGGGCACAGTACTGCCAGAGAACTGGTTAGAGGGCACAGTCCTGCCAGTGTGAACTGGTTAGAGGGGACAGTACTGTAAGTGTGACCTGTTTAGAGGGGACAGTACTGTCAGTGAACTGGTTAGAGGGCACAGTACTGTCAGATATCTGGTTAGAGCGGACAGCACAGTCAGAGAACTGGTTAGAGGGCACAGTCCTCCCAGTGTGAACTGGTTAAAGGCACAGTACTGTCAGTGAACTGGTTAGAGGGCACAGTACTGTCATTGAACTAGTTCGAGGGCACAGTACTGTCAGATATCTGGTTAGAGCGGACAATACAGTCAAGAGTGCTGGTTAGAGGGCACAGTCTGCCAGAGAACTGGTTAGAGGGCACAGTCCTGCCAGTGTGAACTGGTTAGAGGGGACAGTATTGTCAAAAAACTGGTTAGAGGGCACAGTACTGTCAGTGAACTGGTTAGAGGGCACAGTACTGTCATTGAACTGCATAGAGGGCACTGTACAGTCAGTGATCTGGTTATAGGACACAGAACTGTCAGTGTAATCCGGTTAGAGGGTACTATCAGACAACTGGGTAGAGGGCACTGTACAGTCAGTGAACTGGTTATAGGACACAGAACTGTCAGGATAATCCGGTTAGAGGACACAGTACTGTCGGTGAACTGGTTAGATGGCACAGTACTGTCAGAGAACTGGTTAGAGCACACGGTACTGTCAGTGTGAACTGGTTAGAGTGCACAGTACTGCCAGTGAACTGGTTATAGGGCACAGTACTGACGGTGAACTGGTTAGAGGGCACAGTGCAGTCAGGGAACTGGTTAGAGGGCACAGTATTGTTATTGAACTGGATAGAGGGCAATGTACTGCCAGTGTGAACTTGTTAGAGGGCACAGTACAGTCAGTGAACTAGTTAGAGGACACAGTACTGTCAGTGAACTGGTTAGAGGGCACAGTACTGTCAGTGTGAACTGGTTAGAGGGCACAGTACTGTCAGTGTGAACTGGTTAGAGGGCACAGTACTGTCAGATATCTGGTTAGAGCAGACAGTACAGTCAGAGCACTGGTTAGAGGGCACAGTACTGCCAGACAACTGGCTAGGGGGGACAGTACTGTCAGTGTGAACTGGTTAGAGGGCACAGTACTGTCAGAGAACTGGTTAGAGGGCACAGTCCTGCCAGTGTGAACTGGTTAGAGGGGACAGTATTGTCAAAAAACTGGTTAGAGGGCACAGTACTGTCAGTGAACTGGTTAGAGGGCACAGTACTGTCATTGAACTGCATAGAGGGCACTGTACAGTCAGTGATCTGGTTATAGGACACAGAACTGTCAGTGTAATCCGGTTAGAGGGTACTATCAGACAACTGGGTAGAGGGCACTGTACAGTCAGTGAACTGGTTATAGGACACAGAACTGTCAGGATAATCCGGTTAGAGGACACAGTACTGTCGGTGAACTTGTTAGATGGCACAGTACTGTCAGAGAACTGGTTAGAGCACACGGTACTGTCAGTGTGAACTGGTTAGAGGGCACAGTACTGCCAGTGAACTGGTTATAGGGCACAGTACTGTCGGTGAACTGGTTAGAGGGCACAGTGCAGTCAGGGAACTGGTTAGAGGGCACAGTATTGTTATTGAACTGGATAGAGGGCAATGTACTGCCAGTGTGAACTTGTTAGAGGGGACAGTACAGTCAGTGAACTAGTTAGAGGACACAGTACTGTCAGTGAACTGGTTAGAGGGCACAGTACTGTCAGTGTGAACTGGTTAGAGGGCACAGTACTGTCAGATATCTGGTTAGAGCGGACAGTACAGTCAGAGCACTGGTTAGAGGGCACAGTACTGCCAGACAACTGGCTAGGGGGGACAGTACTGTCAGTGTGAACTGGTTAGAGGGCACAGTACTGTCAGAGAACTGGTTAGAGGGCACAGTCCTGCCAGTGTGAACTGGTTAGAGGGGACAGTACTGTCAGAGAACTGGTTAGAGGGCACAGTACTGTCAGTGAAATGGTTATGGGCACAGTACTGTCGGTGAACTGGTTAGACAGCACTGTACTATCAGGGAACTGGTTAGAGGGCACAGTATTGTTACTGAACTGGATAGAGGGCACTGTACTGCCAATGTGAACTTGTTAGAGGGCACAGTACTGTCAGAGAACTGGTTGGAGGGCACAGTACTGTCAGTGAACTGGTTAGAGGGCACAGTACTGTCAGACAACTGGTTAGAGGGCACAATACTGTCAATGAACTGGTTAGAGGGCACAGTACAGTCAGTGAACTGGTTAGAGGACACAGAACTGTCAGTGAATTGGTTAGAGGGCACAGAAGTGTCAGATAACTGGTTAGAGGGCACAGTACTGTCAGAGAACTGGTTAGAGGGCAGAGTTCTGTCAGAGAACTGGTTAGAGGGCACAGTACTGGCAGTGACCTGGTTAGAGGGGACAGTACTGTCAGACAACTGGTTAGAGTGCACAGTACTGTCAGAGAACTGGGTAGAGGGGACAGTACTGTCAGAGAACTGGTTAGAGGGCACAGTACTGTCAGAGATGTGGTTAGAGGGGACAGTACAGTCAGAGTACTGGTTAGAGGGCACAGTACTGTCAGACAACTGGCTAGAGGGGATAATACTGTCAGTGTGATCTGGTTAGAGGACACAGTACTGTCAAAGAACTGGTTAGAGGGCACAGTACAGTGAGTGAGCTGGTTAGAGGGCACAGTTCTGCCAGTGTGAACTGGTTCGAGCACTCAGGACTGTCACTGAGAACTGGTTAAAGGACACAGTACTGTCAGAACTGGGTAGAGGGCACAGTACTGTCAATAAACTGGTTAGAGAACACAGCACTGTCAGTGAACTGGTTAGAGGGCACAGTTCTGTCAGAGAACTGGTTGGAGGTGCAGTACTGTCAGAGAACTGGTTAGAGGGCACAGTACTGTCAGAGAACAGGTTAGAGAACACAGTACTGTCAGTAAACTGGTTAGAGGGCACAGTACTGCCAGTGTGAACTGGTTAGAGGGCACAGTAATGTCAGAGAACAGGTTAGAGGGCACAGTACTGTCAGAGATCGGATAGAGGACACTGCCCAGTCAGTGAACTAGCTATAGGACACAGTACTGTCAGAGTAAACTGGTTCGAGGACACAGTACTGTCAGACAACTGGTTAGAGGGCACAGTAATGTCAGAGATCTGGTTAGAGGGGACAGTACAGTCAGAGTACTGCTTAGAGGGCACAGTACTGCCAGAGAACTGGTTAGAGGGCACAGTCCTGCCAGTGTGAACTGGTTAGAGGGGACAGTACTGTCAGTGAACTGGTTAGAGGGCACAGTACTGACAGTGAACTGGTTAGAAGACACAGTACTGTCAGTGAACTGGTTATAGGGCACAGTACTGTCAGTGAACTGTTTAGAGGATACAGTACTCTCAGTGACCTGGTTATAGGGCATGGTACTGTCAGTGAACTAGTTAGAGGATACAGTACTGTCAGTGTGAATTGGTTAGAGGGCACAGTACTGTCAGTGAACTGGTTAGAGGGCACGATACTGTCAGTGTGAACTGGTTAGAGGGCACAGTACTGTAAGTCAGTGAACTGGTTAGAGGGCACAGTACTGTCAGTGAACTGGTTAGAGGGCACAGTACTGTCAGTGACCTGGTTAGAGGGCACAGAAGAGTAAGTGAACTGGTTAGAGGGCACAGTACTGTCAGTGAACTGTTTAGAGGATACAGTACTGTCAGTGAAATATTTAGAGGATACAGTACTGTCAGTGTGAACTGGTTACGGGGCACAGTACTGTCAAAGAATAGGTTAGAGTGCACAGTACTGTCAGAGAACTGATTATAGGGCACAGTACTGTCAGAAAACTAGTTAGAGGGCACAATACTGTCAGTGTTAACTGGTTAGAGGGCACAGTACTGTCAGTGAACTGGTTAGAGGGCACAGCAGAGTAAGTGAACTGGTTAGAGGGCACAGTACTGTCAGTGAACTGGTTAGAGGGCACAGTACTGTCAGTGAACTGGTTAGAGGGCACAGTACAGTCAGTGAACTGTTTAGAGGATACAGTACTGTCAGAAAACTGGTTAGAGGGCACAATACTGTCAGTCTGAACTGGTTAGAGGGGACAGTACTGTCAGTGAACTGGTTATAGGGCACAGGACTGTCAGTGAACTGGTTATAGGGCACAGTACTGTCAGAGGACTGGGTAGAGAACACAGTACTGTCCGTGAACTGGTTAGAGGGGACAGTACTGTCAGTGAACTGGTTATAGGGCACTGTACTGTTAGTGAACAGGTTAGAGGGCACAGTATTGTCAGTGAACTGGTTAGAGGGCACGTTACTCTCAGTGTCAACTGGTTCGAGGGCACAGTACTGTCAGAGAACTGGTTATAGGGCACAGTATTGTCTGTGTGGACTAGTTAGAGGGCACAGTACTGTCAGTGAACTGGTTAGAGGGCACAGTACTGTCAGTGAACTGGTTAGAGGGCACAGTACAGTCAGTGAACTGTTTAGAGGATACAGTACTGTCAGAAAACTGGTTAGAGGGCACAATACTGTCAGTCTGAACTGGTTAGAGGGGACAGTACTGTCAGTGAACTGGTTATAGGGCACAGTACTGTCAGTGAACTGGTTATAGGGCACAGTACTGTCAGAGGACTGGGTAGAGAGCACAGTACTGTCCGTGAACTGGTTAGAGGGGACAGTACTGTCAGTGAACTGGTTATAGGGCACTGTACTGTTAGTGAACAGGTTAGAGGGCACAGTATTGTCAGTGAACTGGTTAAAGGGCACAGTACTGTCAGATAACTGGTTAGAGGGCACGTTACTCTCAGTGTCAACTGGTTCGAGGGCACAGTACTGTCAGAGAACTGGTTATAGGGCACAGTATTGTCTGTGTGGACTAGTTAGAGGGCACAGTACTGTCAGTGAACTGGTTAGAGGGCACAGTACTGTCAGTGAACTGGTTAGAGTGCACAGTATAGTCAGTGAACTGGTTATAGCGCACAGTACTGTCAGAAACCTGGTTAGAGCGCACAATAGTGTCAGTGTGAACTGGTTAGAGGGCACAATACTGTCAGTGACCTGGTTATAGGGCACAGTACTGTCAGTGTGAACTGGTTAGAGGGCACAGTACTGTCAGTGAACTGGCTCGAGGGCACAGTACTGTCAGTGAACTGGTTAGAGGACACAGTACTCTCAGTGTGAACTGGTTAGAGGGCATAGTACTGTCAGTGAACTAGTTAGAGGGGACAGTACTGTCAGTGAACTGTTTAGAGGACACAGTACTGTCACAGTGAACTGGTTAGATGGCACAGTACTGTCAGTGAACTGGTTAGAGCGCACAGTACTGCCAGTGTGAACTGGTTCGGTGACACAGTACTGCCAGAGATCTGGTTAGAGGGCACAGTACTGTCATTGAACTGGATAGAGGGCATTGTACTGTGAGTGTGAACCGGTTAGGGGGCACAGTACTGTCAATGAACTGGTTAGAGGGCACAGTACTGTCAGTGAACTGGTTATAGGGTACTGTTCTCTCAGTGTGGAATGATTATACAGCACAGGACTGTCAGAAAACTGGTTAGAGGGCACAGTACTGTCAGTGTGAACTGGTTAGATGTGACAGTACTGTCAGAGAACTGGTTAGAGGGCACGTTACTGTCAGTGTCAACTGGTTCGAGGGCACAGTACTGTCAGAGAACTGGTTATAGGGCACAGTCTTGTCCGTTTGGCTGGTTAGAGGGCACAGTACTGTCAGCGAACTGGTTAGAGGGCTCAGTACTGTCAGAGAACTGGTTAGAGGGCACAGTACTGTCAGTGAACTGGTTAGAGGGCACAGTATTTTCAGTGAACTGGTTAGAGGGCACAGTACTGTCAGTGAACTGGTTAGAGGATTCTGTACTGTCAGTGTGAACTGGTTACAGGGCACAGTACTGTCAAAGAATAGGTTAGAGGGCACAGTACTGTCAGAGAACTGGTTATAGGGCACAGTACTGTCAGAAAACTGGTTAGAGGGCACAATACTGTCAGTGTTAACTGGTTAGAGGGCACAGTACTGTGAGTGAACTGGTTAGAGGGCACAGGACTGTCAGTGAACTGTTTAGAGGATACAGTACTGTCAGTGTGAACTAGTTACAGGGCACAGTACTGTCAAAGAGCAGGTTAGAGGGAACAGTACTGTCAGTGAACTGGTTAGAGGGCACAGTACTGACAGTGAACTGGTTATAGGGCACAGTACTGTCAGTGAACCTGTTATAGGGCACAGTACTTTCAGAAAACTGGTCAGAGGGCACAATACTATCAGTGTGAACTGGTTAGAGGGCACAGTACCGTCAGTGAACTGTTTAGAGGATACAGTACTCTCAGTGACCTGGTTATAGGGCACGGTACTGTCAGTGAACTGGTTAGAGGATACAGTACTGTCAGTGTGAACTGGTTAGAGGGCACAGTACTGTCATTGAACTGGTTAGAGGGCACAGTACTGTCAGTGAACTGTTTAGAGGGCACAGTATTGTCAGTGAACTGTTTAGAGGACACAGTACTGTCACAGTGAACTGGTTAGAGGGCACAGTACTGTCAGTGAACTGGTTAGAGAGCACAGTACTGTCAGTGAACTGTTTAGAGGACACAGTACTGTCACAGTGAACTGGTTAGAGGGCACAGTACTGTCAGTGAACTGGTTAGAGAGCACAGTACTCTCAGTGAACTGTTTAGAGGATACAGTGCTGTCAGTGTGAAGTTGTTAGAAGGCACATTACTGTCATGAACTGGTTAGAGGGCACAGTGCTGTCAGTGAAGTGGTTCGAGGTCACAGTACTGTCAGTGAACTGGTTAGAGGTCACAGTACAGTCAGTGAACTGGTTAGAAGGCACATTCCTGCCAACGTGAACTGGTTAGAGGGCACAAAACTGTCAGTGGAGCTGGTTAGAGGGCGCTGTACTGTCAGAGAACTGGTTAGAGGGCACGGTACTGTCATGAACTGGTTAGAGGGCACAATACTGTCAGGGAACTGGTTAGAAGGCACAGTGCTGCCAACGTGAACTGGTTAGAGGGCACAATACTGTCAGTATGAACTGGTTAGAGGGCATAGTACTGTCAGTGAACTAGTTAGAGGGGACAGTCCTGACAGTGAACTGTTTAGAGGACACAGTACTGTCACAGTGAACTGGTTAGAGGGCACAGTACTGTCAGTGAACTGGTTAGAGGATACAGTACTCTCAGTGAACTGTTTAAAGGATACAGTGCTGTCAGTGTGAACTGGTTAGAGGGCACATTACTGTCATGAACTGGTTAGAGGGCACAGTACTGTCAGTGAAGTGGTTAGAGGGCAAAGTACAGTCTGTGAACTGGTTAGAGGGCACAGTACTGTCAGACAACTGGCTAGAGGGGTCTGTACTCTCAGTGTGAACTGGTTAGAGGGCACCGTACTGTCAGGGAACTGGTTAGAAGGCACAGTCCTGCCAACATGAACTGGTTAAAGGGCACAAAACTGTCAGTGGAACTGGTTAGAGGGCGCTGTACTGTCAGAGAACTGGTTAGAGGGCACGGTACTGTCATGAACTGGTTAGAGGGCACAGTACTGTCAGTGTGGACTGGTTAGAGGGCACAGTGCAGTCAGTGAACTGGTTAGAGGGTGCTGTACTGTCAGATAACTGGTTAGAGGGCACAGTACTGTCAGAGAACTTGTTAGAGGGCACAGTACTGTCAGAGAACTGGTTAGAGGGCACAGTACTGTCAGTGTGAACTGGTTATAGGGCACAGTAATGTCAGAGAACTGGTTAGAGGGCACAGTACTGTCAGTGAATTGCTTAGAAGGCACAGTACTGTCAGTGAACTGGTTATAGGGCACAGTACTGTCAGTGTGAACTGGTTAGAGGGGACAGTCCTGTCAGAGAACTGGTTAGAGGGCATAGTACTGTCAGTGTGATCTGGGTAGAGGGCACAGTACTGTCAGTGAAGTGGTTAGAAGGCACAGTACTGTCAGACAACTGGCTAGAGGGGTCTGTACTGTCAGTGTGAACTGGTTAGAGCGCACAGTACTGTCAGGGAACTGGTTAGAAGGCACAGTCCTGCCCACGTGAACTGGTTAGAGGGCACAAAACTGTCAGTGGAACTGGTTAAAGGGCACAGTTATATAGGAGAACTGTTTAGAGACACAGTACTGTCGGTGTGAACTGGTTAGAGGGCACAGTACTGTCAGTGTAAACCGGTTGAAGAACACAGTACTGTCAGAGAACTGGATAGAGCTCATGGTACTGTCAGTGTGAACTGGTTAGAGGGTACCTCCGGTCAGTGAACTGGTTAGAGGGTGCAGTACTGTCAGTGTGAACTGGTTAGAGGCGGCAGAACTGTCAGTGAACAGTTTAGAGGGCACAGTACTGTCAGAGAACTTGTTAGAGGGCACAATACTGTCAGAGAACTGATTAGAGGGCACAGTACTGTCAGAGAACTGGTTATAGGGCACAGTACTGTCAGAAAACTAGTTAGAGGGCACAATACTGTCAGTGTTAACTGGTTAGAGGGGACAGTACTGTCAGAGAACTGGTTAGAGGGCACGTTACTGTCAGTGTCAACTGGTTCAAGGGCACAGTACTGTCAGAGAACTGGTTATAGGGCACAGTATTGTCCGTGTGGACTAGTTAGAGGGCACAGTACTGTCAGTGAACTGGTTATAGCGCAGAGTACTGTCAGAAAACTGGTTAGAGGGCACAATACTGTCAGTGCGAACTGGTTAGATGGCACAGTACTGTCAGTGAACTGGTTATAGGGCACAGTACTGTCAGAGAACTGGTTATAAGGCACAGTATTGTCCGTTTGGCTGGTTAGAGGGCACAGTACTGTCAGTGAACTGGTTAGAGGGCTCAGTACTGTCAGAGAACTGGTTATAGGGCACAGTATTGTCCGTGTGGACTGCTTAGAGGGCACAGTATTGTCAGTGAACTGGTTAGAGGGCACAGTACTGTCAGCGAACTGGTTAGAGGGCACAATACTGTCAGTGTTAACTGGTTAGAGGGCACAGTACTGTCAGGGAACTGGTTAGAGGGCACAGTAGAGTAAGTGAACTGGTTAGAGGGCACAGTACTGTCAGTGAACTGTTTAGAGGATACAGTACTGTCAGTGTGAACTGGTTACAGGGCACAGTACTGTCAAAGAGCAGGTTAGAGGGAACAGTACTGTCAGTGAACTGGTTAGAAGACACAGTACTGTCAGTGAAATTGTTATACGGCACAGTACTTTCAGAAAACTGGTCAGAGGGCACAATACTATCAGTGTGAACTGGTTAGAGGGCACAGTACTGTCAGGGTACTGGTTATAGGGTACAGTACTATCAGTGAACTGTTTAGAGGATACAGTACTCTCAGTGACCTGGTTATAGGGCACGGTACTGTCAGTGAACTGGTTAGAGGATACAGTACTGTCAGTGTGAACTGCTTAGAGGGCACAGTACTGTCAGTGAACTGGTTAGAGGGCACAGTACTGTCAGTGAACTGTTTAGAGGACACAGTACTGTCACAGTGAACTGGTTAGAGGGCACAGTACTGTCAGTGAACTGGTTAGAGAGCACAGTACTCTCAGTGAACTGTTTAGAGGATACAGTGCTGTCAGTGTGAACTGGTTAGAAGGCACATTACTGTCATGAACTGGTTAGAGGGCACAGTGCTGTCAGTGAAGTGGTTAGAGGTCACAGTACAGTCAGTGAACTGGTTAGAAGGCACATTCCTCCCAACGTGAACTGTTTAGTGGGCACAAAACTGTCAGTGGAGCTGGTTAGAGGGCGCTGTACTGTCAGAGAACTGGTTAGAGGGCACGGTACTGTCATGAACTGGTTAGAGGGCACAGTACTGTCAGGGAACTGGTTAGAAGGCACAGTGCTGCCAACGTGAACTGGTTAGAGGGCACAGTACAAGTCAGTGAAATGGTTAGAATGCTCAGTACTGTCAGTATGAACTGGTTAGAGGGCATAGTACTGTCAGTGAACTAGTTAGAGGGAACAGTCCTGACAGTGAACTGTTTAGAGGACACAGTACTGTCACAGTGAACTGGTTAGAGGGCACAGTACTGTCAGTGAACTGGTTAGAGGATACAGTGCTCTCAGTGAACTGTTTAAAGGATACAGTGCTGTCAGTGTGAACTGGTTAGAGGGCACATTACTGTCATGAACTGGTTAGAGGGCACAGTACTGTCAGTGAAGTGGTTAGAGGGCACAGTACAGTCTGTGAACTGGTTAGAGGGCACAGTACTGTCAGACAACTGGCTAGAGGGGTCTGTTCTCTCAGTGTGAACTGGTTAGAGGGCACCGTACTGTCAGGGAACTGGTTAGAAGGCACAGTCCTGCCAACGTGAACTGGTTAAAGGGCACAAAACTGTCAGTGGAACTGGTTAGAGGGTGCTGTACTGTCAGAGAACTGGTTAGAGGGCACGGTACTGTCATGAACTGGTTAGAGGGAACAGTACTGTCAGTGTGGACTGGTTAGAGGGCACAGTGCAGTCAGTGAACTGGTTAGAGGGTGCTGTACTGTCAGATAACTGGTTAGAGGGCACAGTACTGTCAGAGAACTGGTTGGAGGGCACAGTGCTCTCAGTGAACTGTTTAGAGGATACAGTGCTGTCACAGTGAACTGGTTAGAGGGCACAGTACTGTCAGTGAACTGGTTAGAGAGCACAGTACTCTCAGTGAACTGTTTAGAGGATACAGTGCTGTCAGTGTGAACTGGTTAGAAGGCACATTACTGTCATGAACTGGTTAGAGGGCACAGTGCTGTCAGTGAAGTGGTTAGAGGTCACAGTACAGTCAGTGAACTGGTTAGAAGGCACATTCCTGCCAACGTGAACTGGTTAGAGGGCACAAAACTGTCAGTGGAGCTGGTTAGAGGGCGCTGCACTGTCAGAGAACTGGTTAGAGGGCACGGTACTGTCATGAACTGGTTAGAGGGCACAGTACTGTCAGGGAACTGGTTAGAAGGCACAGTGCTGCCAACGTGAACTGGTTAGAGGGCACAGTACAGTCAGTGAAATGGTTAGAATGCTCAGTACTGTCAGTATGAACTGGTTAGAGGGCATAGTACTGTCAGTGAACTAGTTAGAGGGAACAGTCCTGACAGTGAACTGTTTAGAGGACACAGTACTGTCACAGGGAACTGGTTAGAGGGCACAGTACTGTCAGTGAACTGGTTAGAGGATACAGTACTCTCAGTGAACTGTTTAAAGGATACAGTGCTGTCAGTGTGAACTGGTTAGAGGGCACATTACTGTCATGAACTGGTTAGAGGGCACAGTACTGTCAGTGAAGTGGTTAGAGGGCACAGTACAGTCTGTGAACTGGTTAGAGGGCACAGTACTGTCAGTGAACTGGTTAGAGGGCACAGTAGAGTAAGTGAACTGGTTAGAGGGCACAGTACTGTCAGTGAACTGTTTAGAGGATACAGTACTGTCAGTGTGAACTGGTTACAGGGCACAGTACTGTCAAAGAGCAGGTTAGAGGGAACAGTACTGTCAGTGAACTGGTTAGAAGACACAGTACTGTCAGTGAAATTGTTATAGAGCACAGTACTTTCAGAAAACTGGTCAGAGGGCACAATACTATCAGTGTGAACTGGTTAGACGGCACAGTACTGTCAGGGTACTGGTTATAGGGTACAGTGCTGTCAGTGAACTGTTTAGAGGATACAGTACTCTCAGTGACCTGGTTATAGGGCACGGTACTGTCAGTGAACTGGTTAGAGGGCACAGTACTGTCAGCGAACTGGTTAGAGGGCACAAAACTGTTAGCGTGAACTGGTTACAGGGCACAGTACTGTCAACGAATAGGTTAGAGGGCACAGTACTGTCAGAGAACTGGTTATAGGGCACAGAACTGTCAGAAAACTAGTTCGAGGGCACAATACTGTCAGTGTTAACTGGTTAGAGGGGACAGTACTGTCAGAGAACTGGTTAGAGGGCACGTTACTGTCAGTGTCAACTGGTTCGAGGGCACAGTACTGTCAGAGAACTGGTTATAGGGCACAGTATTGTCCGTGTGGACTGGTTAGAGGGCTCAGTACTGTCAGTGAACTGGTTAGAGGGCACAGTACTGTCAGTGAACTGGTTAGAGGGCACAGTACTGTCAGTGAACTGGTTATAGGGCACAGTACTGTCAGAGAACTGGTTATAGGGCACAGTGTTGTCCGTTTGGCTGGTTAGAGGGCACAGTACTGTCAGTGAACTGGTTAGAGGGCTCAGTACTGTCAGAGAACTGGTTAGAGGGCACAGTACTCTCAGTGAACTGGTTAGAGGGCACAGTATTGTCAGTGAACTGGTTAGAGGGCACAGTACTGTCAGTGAACTGGTTAGAGGGCACAGTACTGTCACTGAACTGTTTAGAGGATACTGTACTGTCAGTGTGAACTGGTTACAGGGCACAGTACTGTCAAAGAATAGGTTAGAGGGCACAGTACTGTCAGAGAACTGGTTATACGGCACAGTACTGTCAGAAAACTGGTTAGAGGGCACAATACTGTCAGTGTTAACTGGTTAGAGGGCACAGTACTGTGAGTGAACTGGTTAGAGGGCACAGTACTGTCAGTGAACTGTTTAGAGGATACAGTACTGTCAGTGTGAACTGGTTACAGGGCACAGTACTGTCAAAGAGCAGGTTAGAGGGAACAGTACTGTCAGTGAACTGGTTCGAGGGCACAGTACTGTCAGAGAACTGGTTATAGGGCACAGTATTGTCCGTGTGGACTGGTTAGAGGGCACAGTACTGTCAGTGAACTGGTTATAGGGCACAGTACTGTCAGAGAACTGGTTATAGGGCACAGTCTTGTCCGTTTGGCTGGTTAGAGGGCACAGTACTGTCAACGAACTGGTTAGAGGGCTCAGTACTGTCAGAGAACTGGTTAGAGGGCACAGTACTGTCAGTGAACTGGTTAGAGGGCACAGTATTTTCAGTGAACTGGTTAGAGGGCACAGTACTGTCAGTGAACTGGTTAGAGGGCACAGTACCGTCAGTGAACTGTTTAGAGGATTCTGTACTGTCAGTGTGAACTGGTTACAGGGCACAGTACTGTCAAAGAATAGGTTAGAGGGCACAGTACTGTCAGAGAACTGGTTATAGGGCACAGTACTGTCAGAAAACTGGTTAGAGGGCACAATACTGTCAGTGTTAACTGGTTAGAGGGCACAGTACTGTGAGTGAACTGGTTAGAGGGCACAGGACTGTCAGTGAACTGTTTAGAGGATACAGTACTGTCAGTGTGAACTAGTTACAGGGCACAGTACTGTCAAAGAGCAGGTTAGAGGGAACAGTACTGTCAGTGAACTGGTTAGAGGGCACAGTACTGACAGTGAACTGGTTATAGGGCACAGTACTGTCAGTGAACTTGTTATAGGGCACAGTACTTTCAGAAAACTGGTCAGAGGGCACAATACTATCAGTGTGAACTGGTTAGAGGGCACAGTACCGTCAGTGACCTGTTTAGAGGATACAGTACTCTCAGTGACCTGGTTATAGGGCACGGTACTGTCAGTGAACTGGTTAGAGGATACAGTACTGTCAGTGTGAACTGGTTAGAGGGCACAGTACTGTCATTGAACTGGTTAGAGGGCACAGTACTGTCAGTGAACTGTTTAGAGGGCACAGTATTGTCAGTGAACTGTTTAGAGGACACAGTACTGTCACAGTGAACTGGTTAGAGGGCACAGTACTGTCAGTGAACTGGTTAGAGAGCACAGTACTGTCAGTGAACTGTTTAGAGGACACAGTACTGTCACAGTGAACTGGTTAGAGGGCACAGTACTGTCAGTGAACTGGTTAGAGAGCACAGTACTCTCAGTGAACTGTTTAGAGGATACTGTGCTGTCAGTGTGAAGTTGTTAGAAGGCACATTACTGTCATGAACTGGTTAGAGGGCACAGTGCTGTCAGTGAAGTGGTTCGAGGTCACAGTACTGTCAGTGAACTGGTTAGAGGTCACAGTACAGTCAGTGAACTGGTTAGAAGGCACATTCCTGCCAACGTGAACTGGTTAGAGGGCACAAAACTGTCAGTGGAGCTGGTTAGAGGGCGCTGTACTGTCAGAGAACTGGTTAGAGGGCACGGTACTGTCATGATCTGGTTAGAGGGCACAGTACTGTCAGGGAACTGGTTAGAAGGCACAGTGCTGCCAACGTGAACTGGTTAGAGGGCACAATACTGTCAGTATGAACTGGTTAGAGGGCATAGTACTGTCAGTGAACTAGTAGAGGGGACAGTCCTGACAGTGAACTGTTTAGAGGACACAGTACTGTCACAGTGAACTGGTTAGAGGGCACAGTACTGTCAGTGAACTGGTTAGAGGATACAGTACTCTCAGTGTACTGTTTAAAGGATACAGTGCTGTCAGTGTGAACTGGTTAGAGGGCACATTACTGTCATGAACTGGTTAGAGGGCACAGTACTGTCAGTGAAGTGGTTAGAGGGCACAGTACAGTCTGTGAACTGGTTAGAGGGCACAGTACTGTCAGACAGCTGGCTAGAGGGGTCTGTACTCTCAGTGTGAACTGGTTAGAGGGCACCGTACTGTCAGGGAACTGGTTAGAAGGCACCGTCCTGCCAACGTGAACTGGTTAAAGGGCACAAAACTGTCAGTGGAACTGGTTAGAGGGCGCTGTACTGTCAGAGAACTGGTTAGAGGGCACGGTACTGTCATGAACTGGTTAGAGGGCACAGTACTGTCAGTGTGGACTGGTTAGAGGGCACAGTGCAGTCAGTGAACTGGTTAGAGGGTGCTGTACTGTCAGATAACTGGTTAGGGGGCACAGTACTGTCAGAGAACTTGTTAGAGGGCACAGTACAGTCAGAGAACTGGTTAGAGGGCACAGTACTGTCAGTGTGAACTGGTTATAGGGCACAGTAATGTCAGAGAACTGGTTAGAGGGCACAGTACTGTCAGTGAATTGCTTAGAAGGCACAGTACTGTCAGTGAACTGCTTATAGGGCACAGTACTGTCAGTGTGAACTGGTTAGAGGGGACAGTCCTGTCAGAGAACTGGTTAGAGGGCATAGTACTGTCAGTGTGATCTGGGTAGAGGGCACAGTACTGTCAGTGAAGTGGTTAGAGGGCACAGTACTGTCAGACAACTGGCTAGAGGGGTCTGTACTGTCAGTGTGAACTGGTTAGAGCGCACAGTACTGTCAGGGAACTGGTTAGAAGGCACAGTCCTGCCCACGTGAACTGGTTAGAGGGCACAAAACTGTCAGTGGAACTGGTTAAAGGGCACAGTTATATAGGAGAACTGTTTAGAGACACAGTACTGTCAGTGTGAACTGGTTAGAGGGCACAGTACTGTCAGTGTAAACCGGTTAGAGAACACAGTACTGTCAGAGAACTGGATAGAGCTCATGGTACTGTCAGTGTGAACTGGTTAGAGGGTACCTCCGGTCAGTGAACTGGTTAGAGGGTGCAGTACAGTCAGTGTGAACTGGTTAGAGGCGGCAGAACTGTCAGTGAACAGTTTAGAGGGCACAGTACTGTCAGAGAACTTGTTAGAGGGCACAATACTGTCAGAGAACTGATTAGAGGGCACAGTACTGTCAGAGAACTGGTTATAGGGCACAGTACTGTCAGAGAACTGGTTAGAGGGCACGTTACTGTCAGTGTCAACTGGTTCAAGGGCACAGTACTGTCAGAGAACTGGTTATAGGGCACAGTATTGTCCGTGTGGACTGGTTAGAGGGCACAGTACTGTCAGTGAACTGGTTAGAGGGCACAGTACTGTCAGTGAACTGGTTATAGCGCAGAGTACTGTCAGAAAACTGGTTAGAGGGCACAATACTGTCAGTGTGAACTGGTTAGATGGCACAGTACTGTCAGTGAACTGGTTATAGGGCACAGTACTGTCAGAGAACTGGTTATAGGGCACAGTATTGTCCGTTTGGCTGGTTAGAGGGCACAGTACTGTCAGTGAACTGGTTAGAGGGCTCAGTACTGTCAGAGAACTGGTTATAGGGCACAGTATTGTCCGTGTGGACTGCTTAGAGGGCACAGTATTGTCAGTGAACTGGTTAGAGGGCACAGTACTGTCAGCGAACTGGTTAGAGGGCACAATACTGTCAGTGTTAACTGGTTAGAGGGCACAGTACTGTCAGTGAACTGGTTAGAGGGCACAGTAGAGTAAGTGAACTGGTTAGAGGGCACAGTACTGTCAGTGAACTGTTTAGAGGATACAGTACTGTCAGTGCGAACTGGTTACAGGGCACAGTACTGTCAAAGAGCAGGTTAGAGGGAACAGTACTGTCAGTGAACTGGTTAGAAGACACAGTACTGTCAGTGAAATTGTTATAGGGCACAGTACTTTCAGAAAACTGGTCAGAGGGCACAATACTATCAGTGTGAACTGGTTAGAGGGCACAGTACTGTCAGGGTACTGGTTATAGGGTACAGTACTGTCAGTGAACTGTTTAGAGGATACAGTACTCTCAGTGACCTGGTTATAGGGCACGGTACTGTCAGTGAACTGGTTAGAGGATACAGTACTGTCAGTGTGAACTGCTTAGAGGGCACAGTACTGTCAGTGAACTGGTTAGAGGGCACAGTACTGTCAGTGAACTGTTTAGAGGACACAGTACTGTCACAGTGAACTGGTTAGAGGGCACAGTACTGTCAGTGAACTGGTTAGAGAGCACAGTACTCTCAGTGAACTAGTTAGAGGGGACAATACTGTCAGTATGAACTGGTTAGAGGGCATAGTACTGTCAGTGAACTAGTTAGAGGGAACAGTCCTGACAGTGAACTGTTTAGAGGACACAGTACTGTCACAGTGAACTGGTTAGAGGGCACAGTACTGTCAGTGAACTGGTTAGAGAGCACAGTACTCTCAGTGAACTGTTTAGAGGATACAGTGCTGTCAGTGTGAACTGGTTAGAAGGCACATTACTGTCATGAACTGGTTAGAGGGCACAGTGCTGTCAGTGAAGTGGTTAGAGGTCACAGTACAGTCAGTGAACTGGTTAGAAGGCACATTCCTGCCAACGTGAACTGGTTAGAGGGCACAAAACTGTCAGTGGAGCTGGTTAGAGGGCGCTGTACTGTCAGAGAACTGGTTAGAGGGCACGGTACTGTCATGAACTGGTTAGAGGGCACAGTACTGTCAGGGAACTGGTTAGAAGGCACAGTGCTGCCAACGTGAACTGGTTAGAGGGCACAATACTGTCAGTATGAACTGGTTAGAGGGCATAGTACTGTCAGTGAACTAGTTAGAGGGGACAATACTGTCAGTATGAACTGGTTAGAGGGCATAGTACTGTCAGTGAACTAGTTAGAGGGAACAGTCCTGACAGTGAACTGTTTAGAGGACACAGTACTGTCACAGTGAACTGGTTAGAGGGCACAGTACTGTCAGTGAACTGGTTAGAGGATACAGTACTCTCAGTGAACTGTTTAAAGGATACAGTGCTGTCAGTGTGAACTGGTTAGAGGGCACATTACTGTCATGAACTGGTTAGAGGGCACAGTACTGTCAGTGAAGTGGTTAGAGGGCACAGTACAGTCTGTGAACTGGTTAGAGGGCACAGTACTGTCAGACAACTGGCTAGAGGGGTCTGTACTCTCAGTGTGAACTGGTTAGAGGGCACCGTACTGTCAGGGAACTGGTTAGAAGGCACAGTCCTGCCAACGTGAACTGGTTAAAGGGCACAAAACTGTCAGTGGAACTGGTTAGAGGGTGCTGTACTGTCAGAGAACTGGTTAGAGGGCACGGTACTGTCATGAACTGGTTAGAGGGCACAGTACTGTCAGTGTGGACTGGTTAGAGGGCACAGTGCAGTCAGTGAACTGGTTAGAGGGTGCTGTACTGTCAGATAACTGGTTAGAGGGCACAGTACTGTCAGAGAACTGGTTGGAGGGCACAGTACTCTCAGTGAACTGTTTAGAGGATACAGTGCTGTCACAGTGAACTGGTTAGAGGGCACAGTACTGTCAGTGAACTGGTTAGAGAGCACAGTACTCTCAGTGAACTGTTTAGAGGATACAGTGCTGTCAGTGTGAACTGGTTAGAAGGCACATTACTGTCATGAACTGGTTAGAGGGCACAGTGCTGTCAGTGAAGTGGTTAGAGGTCACAGTACAGTCAGTGAACTGGTTAGAAGGCACATTCCTGCCAACGTGAACTGGTTAGAGGGCACAAAACTGTCAGTGGAGCTGGTTAGAGGGCGCTGTACTGTCAGAGAACTGGTTAGAGGGCACGGTACTGTCATGAACTGGTTAGAGGGCACAGTACTGTCAGGGAACTGGTTAGAAGGCACAGTGCTGCCAACGTGAACTGGTTAGAGGGCACAGTACAGTCAGTGAAATGGTTAGAATGCTCAGTACTGTCAGTATGAACTGGTTAGAGGGCATAGTACTGTCAGTGAACTAGTTAGAGGGAACAGTCCTGACAGTGAACTGTTTAGAGGACACAGTACTGTCACAGTGAACTGGTTAGAGGGCACAGTACTGTCAGTGAACTGGTTAGAGGATACAGTACTCTCAGTGAACTGTTTAAAGGATACAGTGCTGTCAGTGTGAACTGGTTAGAGGGCACATTACTGTCATGAACTGGTTAGAGGGCACAGTACTGTCAGTGAAGTGGTTAGAGGGCACAGTACAGTCTGTGAACTGGTTAGAGGGCACAGTACTGTCAGTGAACTGGTTAGAGGGCACAGTAGAATAAGTGAACTGGTTAGAGGGCACAGTACTGTCAGTGAACTGTTTAGAGGATACAGTACTGTCAGTGTGAACTGGTTACAGGGCACAGTACTGTCAAAGAGCAGGTTAGAGGGAACAGTACTGTCAGTGAACTGGTTAGAAGACACAGTACTGTCAGTGAAATTGTTATAGGGCACAGTACTTTCAGAAAACTGGTCAGAGGGCACAATACTATCAGTGTGAACTGGTTAGAGGGCACAGTACTGTCAGGGTACTGGTTATAGGGTACAGTACTGTCAGTGAACTGTTTAGAGGATACAGTACTCTCAGTGACCTGGTTATAGGGCACGGTACTGTCAGTGAACTGGTTAGAGGATACAGTACTGTCAGCGAACTGGTTAGAGGGCACAAAACTGTCAGTGAACTGGTTATAGGGCACAGTACTGTCAGTGAACTGTTTAGAGGACACAGTACTGTCACAGTGAACTGGTTAGAGGGCACAGTACTGTCAGTGAACTGGTTAGAGAGCACAGTACTCTCAGTGAACTGTTTAGAGGATACAGTGCTGTCAGTGTGAACTGGTTAGAGGGCACATTACTGTCATGAACTGGTTAGAGGGCACAGTACTGTCAGTGAAGTGGTTAGGGGGCACAGTACAGTCTGTGAACTGGTTAGAGGGCACAGTACTGTCAGACAACTGGCTAGAGGGGTCTGTACTCTCAGTGTGAACTGGTTAGAGGGCACCGTACTGTCAGGGAACTGGTTAGAAGGCACAGTCCTGCCAACGTGAACTGGTTAAAGGGCACAAAACTGTCAGTGGAACTGGTTAGAGGGTGCTGTACTGTCAGAGAACTGGTTAGAGGGCACGGTACTGTCATGAATTGGTTAGAGGGCACAGTACTGTCAGTGTGGACTGGTAAGAGGGCACAGTGCAGTCAGTGAACTGGTTAGAGGGTGCTGTACTGTCAGATAACTGGTTAGAGGGCACAGTACTGTCAGAGAACTGGTTGGAGGGCACAGTACTCTCAGTGAACTGTTTAGAGGATACAGTGCTGTCACAGTGAACTGGTTAGAGGGCACAGTACTGTCAGTGAACTGGTTAGAGAGCACAGTACTCTCAGTGAACTGTTTAGAGGATACAGTGCTGTCAGTGTGAACTGGTTAGAAGGCACATTACTGTCATGAACTGGTTAGAGGGCACAGTGCTGTCAGTGAAGTGGTTAGAGGTCACAGTACAGTCAGTGAACTGGTTAGAAGGCACATTCCTGCCAACGTGAACTGGTTAGAGGGCACAAAACTGTCAGTGGAGCTGGTTAGAGGGCGCTGTACTGTCAGAGAACTGGTTAGAGGGCACGGTACTGTCATGAACTGGTTAGAGGGCACAGTACTGTCAGGGAACTGGTTAGAAGGCACAGTGCTGCCAACGTGAACTGGTTAGAGGGCACAGTACAGTCAGTGAAATGGTTAGAATGCTCAGTACTGTCAGTATGAACTGGTTAGAGGGCATAGTACTGTCAGTGAACTAGTTAGAGGGAACAGTCCTGACAGTGAACTGTTTAGAGGACACAGTACTGTCACAGTGAACTGGTTAGAGGGCACAGTACTGTCAGTGAACTGGTTAGAGGATACAGTACTCTCAGTGAACTGTTTAAAGGATACAGTGCTGTCAGTGTGAACTGGTTAGAGGGCACATTACTGTCATGAACTGGTTAGAGGGCACAGTACTGTCAGTGAAGTGGTTAGAGGGCACAGTACAGTCTGTGAACTGGTTAGAGGGCACAGTACTGTCAGACAACTGGCTAGAGGGGTCTGTACTCTCAGTGTGTACTGGTTAGAGGGCACCGTACTGTCAGGGAACTGGTTAGAAGGCACAGTCCTGCCAACGTGAACTGGTTAAAGGGCACAAAACTGTCAGTGGAACTGGTTAGAGGGTGCTGTACTGTCAGAGAACTGGTTAGAGGGCACGGTACTGTCATGAACTGGTTAGAGGGCACAGTACTGTCAGTGTGGACTGGTTAGAGGGCACAGTGCAGTCAGTGAACTGGTTAGAGGGTGCTGTACTGTCAGATAACTGGTTATAGGGCATAGTACTGTCAGAGAACTGGTTAGAGGGCACAGTACTGTCAGTGATCTGGTTAGAGGGCACAGTACTGTCATGAATTGGTTAGAGGGCACAATACTGTCAGTGAAGTGGTTAGAGGGCACAGTACTGTCAGACAACTGGCTAGAGGGGTCTGTACTGTCAGTGTGAACTGGTTAGAGCGCACAGTACTGTCAGGGAACTGGTTAGAAGGCACAGTCCTGCCCACGTGAACTGGTTAGAGGGCACAAAACTGTCAGTGGAACTGGTTAAAGGGCACAGTTATATAGGAGAACTGTTTAGAGACACAGTACTGTCAGTGTGAACTGGTTAGAGGGCACAGTACTGTCAGTGTAAACCGGTTAGAGAACACAGTACTGTCAGAGAACTGGATAGAGGGCATGGTACTGTCAGTGTGAACTGGTTAGAGGGTACCTCCGGTCAGTGAACTGGTTAGAGGGTGCAGTACTGTCAGTGTGAACTGGTTAGAGGCGGCAGAACTGTCAGTGAACAGTTTAGAGGGCACAGTACTGTCAGTGATCTGGTTAGAGTGCACAATACTGTCAGAACTGGTTAGAGGGCACAGTGCTGTCAGTGATCTGGTTAGAGGGCACAGTCCTGTCAGTGAACTGTTTAGAGGACACAGTACTGTCAGTGTGAACTGGTTAGAGGGCACATTACTGTCATGAACTGGTTAGAGGGCACAGTAAACATAGAGATAGGAACAGGAGTAGGCCATTCGGCCCTTCGAGCCTGCTCCGCCATTCAATGAGATCATGGCTGATCTTCGTCTGAGATCTTAGCTGATCTTACCAGTTCAGTACCCCGTCCCCGCCTTTTCTCCGTAACCCTTAATCCCCTTAGCCTTCAGAAATATATCCAATTCTCTCTTGAAAATATTTATTGAATTAGCCTTCACAGCCCTCTGTGGCAGGGAATTCCACAGGCTCACCACTCTTTGAGTGAAGAAATTCTTCCTCATCTCTGTTTTAAATGATTTGCCCGCTATTTTTAGACTGTGGCCCCTGGTTCTGTGCTCCCCTGCCATTGGAAACATTCTCTCTGAATTCAGCCTGTCCAGGCCTGCCATAATTTTATATGTTTCGATGAGATCCCCTCTCAATCTTCTAAACTCCAGTGAGTACAAGCCCAAACTATTCAATCTCTCCTCGTAGGTCATTCCCGCCATTCCAGGTATCAGCCTGGTGAATCGCCGCTGCACTCTTTCCATGGCAAGAACATCCTTCCGCAGATGGGGCGACCAAAACTGTACACAATACTCCAGATGCGGTCTCACCAGCACCTTGTAAAGCTGTAGTAAGGTATCCCTATTCCTATACTCGAACCCCCTTGATATGAAGGCCAACATACCATTTGCCTTCTTAATCGCCTGTTGCACCTGCATGCTCTCCTTCAGTGACTGGTGCACAAGAACACCCAGGTCCCTCTGCACTTCCCCATCTCCCAATCTATTGCCATTTAGATAATAATCTACCCTCCTGTTTTTACCCCCAAAGTGGATAACCTCGCATTTATCCACATTATAGTGCATCTGCCACGTATCCGCCCATTCCCCCAACCTGTCCAAATCGCACTGTAGCCTCCTGACATCCTCATCAGAGCCCACCCCTCCTCCTAGTTTAGTGTCGTCAGCGAATTTGGAAATATTGCATCCAATTCCCTGATCCAGATCATTTATATATATTGTGAACAGCTGGGGTCCCAGGACAGATCCTTGCGGCACCCCGCTGGTCACTGCCTGCCACTCCGAAAACGAGCCGTTTATTCCAACTCTCTGTTTTCTATCCGCCAGCCAGTTCTCTATCCACGTTAATACTTTGCCCCCAATCCCATGAGCCTTAATTTTGCATGATAATCTTTTGTGTGGAACCTTATCGAAGGCTTTCTGGAAGTCAAGGTACACCACATCCACTGGCTCTCCCCCATCTATTTTATCAGTTACTTCCTCAAAAAATTCCAGCAGATTAGTCAAACACGATTTACCCTTTGTAAATCCATGTTGACTCTGTCCGATCCTTTCCCCATTTGTCAAGTGCTCCGCTATTTTATCCTTAATAATGGACTCTAGCATTTTACCCACAACCGATGTAAGGCTTACTGGTCTATAATTCCCTGCTTTCTCTCTACCCCCCTTTTTAAATATTGGGGTAACATTAGCTACCCTCCAATCCACGGGTACTGTTCCCGAGTCAATGGAGTTCCGGAAGATGATCCTTAGAGCATCTGCTATCTCCAGGGCCACCTCCTTAAGTACCCTAGGATGTAGTTTATCAGGCCCCGGGGATTTGTCGGCCTTCAGTCCCCTCAACTTACCCAACACCATATCCCTAGAGATACTAATTTCTGTCAGCTCCTCCCTCTCATTAGTCCCTATGTTTGCCGATATTCCTGGGAGGTTATTTGTGTCCTCCTTTGTGAATACAGAACCAAAGTATGAGTTTAATTGGTCTGCCATTTCCTTATTCTCCATTATATATTCTCCCGAATCGGACTGCAAGGGACCGACTTGGGATTTTACCAGTCTTTTCCTCCTGATATACCGATAAAAGCTTTTGCAGTCTGTCTTTATGTTTGCTGCAAGTTTACTTTCGTATTCTATTTTCCCCTTCCTGATTAATCCCTTTGTCCTCTTTTGCTGTATCCTGTACTGCCCCCAATCTTCCGGTCTGGTGCTTTTTTTTGCCAGTTGATATGCCCTTTTTTTTAATTTTATGCTGTCCCTAATTTCCCTCGTTATCCACGGTTGAGCCACCTTTTTAGGTTTATTTTTATGCCAAACCGGTATAAGCATGTTCTGGGATTCTTCCATTCTATCTTTGAATGCTTGCCATTGTCTATCCACTGTCAATCCCCCCAGAAACACCACCCAATCAATCTTACCCAATTCCCGTCTCATACCCTCGTAATTCCCTTTATTTAAGTTCTGGACCTTAGTCTCTGATTCAATTTCCTCACTCTCCATCTCGACTGAGAGCTCGATCATATTATGATCGCTCTGACCCAAGGGGCCTCGTACAAGAAGATTGTTGATAAGTCCCTTCTCATTGCACAATACCCAGTCTAAAATGGCCTGATCTCGAGTCGGCTCCTCGACATATTGGTCCAGATAACCGTCCCGAAAACATTCCAGGAATTCCTCCTCCTCAGAATTTTTACTAATTTGGGTAGTCCAATCAATATGTAAATTAAAGTCACCCATGATGACAGCTGTGCTCTTATCGCACGCTTCTCTAATTTCCCTTTTTATGCCTTCCCTCACCTCCATATTACTATTTGGAGGCCTATATATCACACCCACTAACGTTTTCCTCCCCTTGCTATTTCTCATTTCTACCCATACAGATTCCGTTTCATCCGAGTTAATATCCTTCCTTTCCATTGCATTAATCCCCTCCTTTACCAGCAATGCTACCCCACCTCCCCTACCTTTTTGCCGATCCTTCCTAAATATTGTATATCCCTGGATGTTAAGTTCCCAGCCTTGCCCACCCTGCAGCCACGTTTCTGTAATCCCAATCAAATCATACTTGTTTACCTCTATTTCCACAACGAATTCATCCACCTTGTTCCTAATGCTTCTAGCATTAAGATACAAAGCCTTCAGGCTTGCTTTTTTCACACTCATTATGAATTAGTTTGGCCCTTTGTGTTTCTCTCCTTTGCTTATTGCTTCTCACCTTTCTACCATCTATTTCTGACTTCATATGACTTCCCTCTTTTCCGCTATCTAGGTTCCCATCCCCCTGCCAAATTAGTTTAAATCCTCCCGAACCGCCCTAGAAAATATTACCCCGAGGACATTGGCTCCCTCACAGTTCAGGTGTAGACCGTCCCCTTGGTACAGGTCACTCCTCCCCAAGAACTGGTTCCAATGCCTCAAGAATTTAAATCCCTCTCCCTTGCACCACTGCTCAAGCCACGTATTTAGCTTATCTATCTTACTCTCTCTAAACTTATTAGCTCGTGGCACTGGTAGCAATCCAGAGATTACTACCTTTGAGGTCCTACTTTTCAATTTAGCTCCTAACTCCCTAAATTCAGCTTGTAGGACCTCCTCCCTCTTTTTACCTACATCGTTGGTACCTACATGTACCACGACAACTGGCTGATCCCCCTCCCCCTTCAGAATGCTCTGCACCCGCTCCGAGACATCCTTGACCCTTGCACAGTACTGTCAGTGAAGTGTTTAGAGGACACAGTACTGTCACAGTGAACTGGTTAGAGGGCACAGTACTGTCAGTGAGCTGGTTAGAGAGCACAGTACTCTCAGTGAACTGTTTAGAGGATACAGTGCTGTCAGTGTGAAGTTGTTAGAAGGCACATTACTGTCATGAACTGGTTAGAGGGCACAGTGCTGTCAGTGAAGTGGTTCGAGGTCACAGTACTGTCAGTGAACTGGTTAGAGGTCACAGTACAGTCAGTGAACTGGTTAGAAGGCACATTCCTGCCAACGTGAACTGGTTAGAGGGCACAAAACTGTCAGTGGAGCTGGTTAGAGGGCGCTGTACTGTCAGAGAACTGGTTAGAGGGCACGGTACTGTCATGAACTGGTTAGAGGGCACAGTACTGTCAGGGAACTGGTTAGAAGTCACAGTGCTGCCAACGTGAACTGGTTAGAGGGCACAATACTGTCAGTATGAACTGGTTAGAGGGCATAGTACTGTCAGTGAACTAGTTAGAGGGGACAGTCCTGACAGTGAACTGTTTAGAGGACACAGTACTGTCACAGTGAACTGGTTAGAGGGCACAGTACTGTCAGTGGACTGGTTAGAGGATACAGTACTCTCAGTGAACTGTTTAAAGGATACAGTGCTGTCAGTGTGAACTGGTTAGAGGGCACATTACTGTCATGAACTGGTTAGAGGGCACAGTACTGTCAGTGAAGTGGTTAGAGGGCACAGTACAGTCTGTGAACTGGTTAGAGGGCACAGTACTGTCAGACAACTGGCTAGAGGGGTCTGTACTCTCAGTGTGAACTGGTTAGAGGGCACCGTACTGTCAGGGAACTGGTTAGAAGGCACCGTCCTGCCAACGTGAACTGGTTAAAGGGCACAAAACTGTCAGTGGAACTGGTTAGAGGGCGCTGTACTGTCAGAGAACTGGTTAGAGGGCACGGTACTGTCATGAACTGGTTAGAGGGCACAGTACTGTCAGTGTGGACTGGTTAGAGGGCACAGTGCAGTCAGTGAACTGGTTAGAGGGTGCTGTACTGTCAGATAACTGGTTAGAGGGCACAGTACTGTCAGAGAACTTGTTAGAGGGCACAGTACTGTCAGAGAACTGGTTAGAGGGCACAGTACTGTCAGTGTGAACTGGTTATAGGGCACAGTAATGTCAGAGAACTGGTTAGAGGGCACAGTACTGTCAGTGAATTGCTTAGAAGGCACAGTACTGTCAGTGAACTGGTTATAGGGCACAGTACTGCCAGTGTGAACTGGTTAGAGGGGACAGTCCTGTCAGAGAACTGGTTAGAGGGCATAGTACTGTCAGTGTGATCTGGGTAGAGGGCACAGTACTGTCAGTGAAGTGGTTAGAGGGCACAGTACTGTCAGACAACTGGCTAGAGGGGTCTGTACTGTCAGTGTGAACTGGTTAGAGCGCACAGTACTGTCAGGGAACTGGTTAGAAGGCACAGTCCTGCCCACGTGAACTGGTTAGAGGGCACAAAACTGTCAGTGGAACTGGTTAAAGGGCACAGTTATATAGGAGAACTGTTTAGAGACACAGTACTGTCAGTGTGAACTGGTTAGAGGGCACAGTACTGTCAGTGTAAACCGGTTAGAGAACACAGTACTGTCAGAGAACTGGATAGAGCTCATGGTACTGTCAGTGTGAACTGGTTAGAGGGTACCTCCGGTCAGTGAACTGGTTAGAGGGTGCAGTACTGTCAGTGTGAACTGGTTAGAGGTGGCAGAACTGTCAGTGAACAGTTTAGAGGGCACAGTACTGTCAGAGAACTTGTTAGAGGGCACAATACTGTCAGAGAACTGATTAGAGGGCACAGTACTGTCAGAGAACTGGTTATAGGGCACAGTACTGTCAGAGAACTGGTTAGAGGGCACGTTACTGTCAGTGTCAACTGGTTCAAGGGCACAGTACTGTCAGAGAACTGGTTATAGGGCACAGTATTGTCCGTGTGGACTGGTTAGAGGGCACAGTACTGTCAGTGAACTGGTTAGAGGGCACAGTACTGTCAGTGAACTGGTTATAGCGCAGAGTACTGTCAGAAAACTGGTTAGAGGGCACAATACTGTCAGTGTGAACTGGTTAGATGGCACAGTACTGTCAGTGAACTGGTTATAGGGCACAGTACTGTCAGAGAACTGGTTATAGGGCACAGTATTGTCCGTTTGGCTGGTTAGAGGGCACAGTACTGTCAGTGAACTGGTTAGAGGGCTCAGTACTGTCAGAGAACTGGTTATAGGGCACAGTATTGTCCGTGTGGACTGGTTAGAGGGCACAGTATTGTCAGTGAACTGGTTAGAGGGCACAGTACTGTCAGCGAACTGGTTAGAGGGCACAATACTGTCAGTGTTAACTGGTTAGAGGGCACAGTACTGTCAGTGAACTGGTTAGAGGGCACAGTAGAGTAAGTGAACTGGTTAGAGGGCACAGTACTGTCAGTGAACTGTTTAGAGGATACAGTACTGTCAGTGTGAACTGGTTACAGGGCACAGTACTGTCAAAGAGTAGGTTAGAGGGAACAGTACTGTCAGTGAACTGGTTAGAAGACACAGTACTGTCAGTGAAATTGTTATAGGGCACAGTACTTTCAGAAAACTGGTCAGAGGGCACAATACTATCAGTGTGAACTGGTTAGAGGGCACAGTACTGTCAGGGTACTGGTTATAGGGTACAGTACTGTCAGTGAACTGTTTAGAGGATACAGTACTCTCAGTGACCTGGTTATAGGGCACGGTACTGTCAGTGAACTGGTTAGAGGATACAGTACTGTCAGTGTGAACTGCTTAGAGGGCACAGTACTGTCAGTGAACTGGTTAGAGGGCACAGTACTGTCAGTGAACTGTTTAGAGGACACAGTACTGTCACAGTGAACTGGTTAGAGGGCACAGTACTGTCAGTGAACTGGTTAGAGAGCACAGTACTCTCAGTGAACTGTTTAGAGGATACAGTGCTGTCAGTGTGAACTGGTTAGAAGGCACATTACTGTCATGAACTGGTTAGAGGGCACAGTGCTGTCAGTGAAGTGGTTAGAGGTCACAGTACAGTCAGTGAACTGGTTAGAAGGCACATTCCTGCCAACGTGAACTGGTTAGAGGGCACAAAACTGTCAGTGGAGCTGGTTAGAGGGCGCTGTACTGTCAGAGAACTGGTTAGAGGGCACGGTACTGTCATGAACTGGTTAGAGGGCACAGTACCATCAGGGAACTGGTTAGAAGGCACAGTGCTGCCAACGTGAACTGGTTAGAGGGCACAATACTGTCAGTATGAACTGGTTAGAGGGCATAGTACTGTCAGTGAACTGGTTAGAGGGGTCAATACTGTCAGTATGAACTGGTTAGAGGGCATAGTACTGTCAGTGAACTAGTTAGAGGGAACAGTCCTGACAGTGAACTGTTTAGAGGACACAGTACTGTCACAGTGAACTGGTTAGAGGGCACAGTACTGTCAGTGAACTGGTTAGAGGATACAGTACTCTCAGTGAACTGTTTAAAGGATACAGTGCTGTCAGTGTGAACTGGTTAGAGGGCACATTACTGTCATGAACTGGTTAGAGGGCACAGTACTGTCAGTAAAGTGGTTAGAGGGCACAGTACAGTCTGTGAACTGGTTAGAGGGCACAGTAATGTCAGACAACTGGCTAGAGGGGTCTGTACTCTCAGTGTGAACTGGTTAGAGGGCACCGTACTCTCAGGGAACTGGTTAGAAGGCACAGTCCTGCCAACGTGAACTGGTTAAAGGGCACAAAACTGTCAGAGGAACTGGTTAGAGGGTGCTGTACTGTCAGAGAACTGGTTAGAGGGCACGGTACTGTCATGAACTGGTTAGAGGGCACAGTACTGTCAGTGTGGACTGGTTAGAGGGCACAGTGCAGTCAGTGAACTGGTTAGAGGGTGCTGTACTGTCAGATAACTGGTTAGAGGGCACAGTACTGTCAGAGAACTGGTTGGAGGGCACAGTACTCTCAGTGAACTGTTTAGAGGATACAGTGCTGTCACAGTGAACTGGTTAGAGGGCACAGTACTGTCAGTGAACTGGTTAGAGAGCACAGTACTCTCAGTGAACTGTTTAGAGGATACAGTGCTGTCAGTGTGAACTGGTTAGAAGGCACATTACTGTCATGAACTGGTTAGAGGGCACAGTGCTGTCAGTGAAGTGGTTAGAGGTCACAGTACAGTCAGTGAACTGGTTAGAAGGCACATTCCTGCCAACGTGAACTGGTTAGAGGGCACAAAACTGTCAGTGGAGCTGGTTAGAGGGCGCTGTACTGTCAGAGAACTGGTTAGAGGGCACGGTACTGTCATGAACTGGTTAGAGGGCACAGTACTGTCAGGGAACTGGTTAGAAGGCACAGTGCTGCCAACGTGAACTGGTTAGAGGGCACAGTACAGTCAGTGAAATGGTTAGAATGCTCAGTACTGTCAGTATGAACTGGTTAGAGGGCATAGTACTGTCAGTGAACTAGTTAGAGGGAACAGTCCTGACAGTGAACTGTTTAGAGGACACAGTACTGTCACAGTGAACTGGTTAGAGGGCACAGTACTGTCAGTGAACTGGTTAGAGGATACAGTACTCTCAGTGAACTGTTTAAAGGATACAGTGCTGTCAGTGTGAACTGGTTAGAGGGCACATTACTGTCATGAACTGGTTAGAGGGCACAGTACTGTCAGTGAAATGGTTAGAGGGCACAGTACAGTCTGTGAACTGGTTAGAGGGCACAGTACTGTCAGTGAACTAGTTAGAGGGCATAGTAGAGTAAGTGAACTGGTTAGAGGGCACAGTACTGTCAGTGAAATGTTTAGAGGATACAGTACTGTCAGTGTGAACTGGTTACAGGGCACAGTACTGTCAGTGAACTGTTTAGAGGATACAGTACTCTCAGTGACCTGGTTATAGGGCACGGTACTGTCAGTGAACTGGTTAGAGGATACAGTACTGTCAGCGAACTGGTTAGAGGGCACAAAACTGTCAGTGAACTGGTTAGAGGGCACAGTACTGTCAGTGAACTGTTTAGCGGATACAGTACTGTCAGTGTGAACTGGTTACAGGGCACAGTACTGTCAAAGAGCAGGTTAGAGGGAACAGTACTGTCAGTGAACTGGTTAGAAGACACAGTACTGTCAGTGAAATTGTTATAGGGCACAGTACTTTCAGAAAACTGGTCAGAGGGCACAATACTATCAGTGTGAACTGGTTAGAGGGCACAGTACTGTCAGGGTACTGGTTATAGGGTACAGTACTGTCAGTGAACTGTTTAGAGGATACAGTACTCTCAGTGACCTGGTTATAGGGCACGGTACAGTCAGTGAACTGGTTAGAGGATACAGTACTGTCAGCGAACTGGTTAGAGGGCACAAAACTGTCAGTGAACTGGTTAGAGGGCACAGTACTGTCAGTGAACTGTTTAGAGGACACAGTACTGTCACAGTGAACTGGTTAGAGGGCACAGTACTGTCAGTGAACTGGTTAGAGAGCACAGTACTCTCAGTGAACTGTTTAGAGGATACAGTGCTGTCAGTGTGAACTGGTTAGAGGGCACATTACTGTCATGAACTGGTTAGAGGGCACAGTACTGTCAGTGAAGTGGTTAGGGGGCACAGTACAGTCTGTGAACTGGTTAGAGGGCACAGTACTGTCAGACAACTGGCTAGAGGGGTCTGTACTCTCAGTGTGAACTGGTTAGAGGGCACCGTACTGTCAGGGAACTGGTTAGAAGGCACAGTCCTGCCAACGTGAACTGGTTAAAGGGCACAAAACTGTCAGTGGAACTGGTTAGAGGGTGCTGTACTGTCAGAGAACTGGGTAGAGGGCACGGTACTGTCATGAACTGGTTAGAGGGCACAGTACTGTCAGTGTGGACTGGTTAGAGGGCACAGTGATGTCAGACAACTGGCTAGAGGGGTCTGTACTCTCAGTGTGAACTGGTTAGAGGGCACCGTACTGTCAGGGAACTGGTTAGAAGGCACAGTCCTGCCAACGTGAACTGGTTAAAGGGCACAAAACTGTCAGAGGAACTGGTTAGAGGGTGCTGTACTGTCAGAGAACTGGTTAGAGGGCACGGTACTGTCATGAACTGGTTAGAGGGCACAGTACTGTCAGTGTGGACTGGTTAGAGGGCACAGTGCAGTCAGTGAACTGGTTAGAGGGTGCTGTACTGTCAGATAACTGGTTAGAGGACACAGTTCTGTCAGAGAACTGGTTGGAGGGCACAGTACTCTCAGTGAACTGTTTAGAGGATACAGTGCTGTCACAGTGAACTGGTTAGAGGGCACAGTACTGTCAGTGAACTGGTTAGAGAGCACAGTACTCTCAGTGAACTGTTTAGAGGATACAGTGCTGTCAGTGTGAACTGGTTAGAAGGCACATTACTGTCATGAACTGGTTAGAGGGCACAGTGCTGTCAGTGAAGTGGTTAGAGGTCACAGTACAGTCAGTGAACTGGTTAGAAGGCACATTCCTGCCAACGTGAACTGGTTAGAGGGCACAAAACTGTCAGTGGAGCTGGTTAGAGGGCGCTGTACTGTCAGAGAACTGGTTAGAGGGTACGGTACTGTCATGAACTGGTTAGAGGGCACAGTACTGTCAGGGAACTGGTTAGAAGGCACAGTGCTGCCAACGTGAACTGGTTAGAGGGCACAGTACAGTCAGTGAAATGGTTAGAATGCTCAGTACTGTCAGTATGAACTGGTTAGAGGGCATAGTACTGTCAGTGAACTAGTTAGAGGGAACAGTCCTGACAGTGAACTGTTTAGAGGACACAGTACTGTCACAGTGAACTGGTTAGAGGGCACAGTACTGTCAGTGAACTGGTTAGAGGATACAGTACTCTCAGTGAACTGTTTAAAGGATACAGTGCTGTCAGTGTGAACTGGTTAGAGGGCACATTACTGTCATGAACTGGTTAGAGGGCACAGTACTGTCAGTGAAGTGGTTAGAGGGCACAGTACAGTCTGTGAACTGGTTAGAGGGCACAGTACTGTCAGACAACTGGCTAGAGGGGTCTGTACTCTCAGTGTGAACTGGTTAGAGGGCACCGTACTGTCAGGGAACTGGTTAGAAGGCACAGTCCTGCCAACGTGAACTGGTTAAAGGGCACAAAACTGTCAGTGGAACTGGTTAGAGGGTGCTGTACTGTCAGAGAACTGGTTAGAGGGCACGGTACTGTCATGAACTGGTTAGAGGGCACAGTACTGTCAGTGTGGACTGGTTAGAGGGCACAGTGCAGTCAGTGAACTGGTTAGAGGGTGCTGTACTGTCAGATAACTGGTTATAGGGCACAGTACTGTCAGAGAACTGGTTAGAGGGCACAGTACTGTCAGTGATCTGGTTAGAGGGCACAGTACTGTCATGAATTGGTTAGAGGGCACAATACTGTCAGTGAAGTGGTTAGAGGGCACAGTACTGTCAGACAACTGGCTAGAGGGGTCTGTACTGTCAGTGTGAACTGGTTAGAGCGCACAGTACTGTCAGGGAACTGGTTAGAAGGCACAGTCCTGCCCACGTGAACTGGTTAGAGGGCACAAAACTGTCAGTGGAACTGGTTAAAGGGCACAGTTATATAGGAGAACTGTTTAGAGACACAGTACTGTCAGTGTGAACTGGTTAGAGGGCACAGTACTGTCAGTGTAAACCGGTTAGAGAACACAGTACTGTCAGAGAACTGGATAGAGGGCATGGTACTGTCAGTGTGAACTGGTTAGAGGGTACCTCCGGTCAGTGAACTGGTTAGAGGGTGCAGTACTGTCAGTGTGAACTGGTTAGAGGCGGCAGAACTGTCAGTGAACAGTTTAGAGGGCACAGTACTGTCAGTGATCTGGTTAGAGTGCACAATACTGTCAGAACTGGTTAGAGGGCACAGTGCTGTCAGTGATCTGGTTAGAGGGCACAGTCCTGTCAGTGAACTGTTTAGAGGACACAGTACTGTCAGTGTGAACTGGTTAGAGGGCACATTACTGTCATGAACTGGTTAGAGGGCACAGTACTGTCAGTGAAGTGGTTAGAGGACACAGTACTGTCATGAACTGGTTAGAAGGCACAGTATTGTCATTGAACTGGTTAGAGGGCACAGTACTGTCAGAACTGGTTAGAGGGCACAGTACTGTCAGTGATCTGGTTAGAGGGCACAGTACTGTCAGTGGACTGGTTAGAGGGCACAGTATTGTCATTGAGTTGGATAGAGGGTGCTGTACTGTCAGTATGAACTGGTTAGAGGGCATAGTACTGTCAATGAACTGTTTAGAGGACACAGTACTGTCAGTGTGAACTGGTTAGAGGGCACATTACTGTCATGAACTGGTTAGAGGGCACAGTACTGACAGTGAAGTGGTTAGAGGGCACAGTACAGTCATCAACTGGTTAGAAGGCACAGTATTGTCATTGAACTGGTTAGAGGGCACAGTACTGTCTGTGAACTGGTTAGAGGGCACAGTGTTGTCATTGAACTGGATAGAGGGTGCTGTACTGTCAGTGTGAACTGGTTAGAGGGCACAGTACTGTCAGAGAACTGGTTAGTGGGCACAGTACTGTCAGTGAACTGGTTATAGGGCACAGTACTGTCAGTGAGCTGGTTAGAGGGCACAGTACAGTCAGAGAACTGGTTAGAGGGCACAGTACTGTCTGTGAACTGGTTAGAGGGCACAGTGTTGTCATTGAACTGGATAGAGGGTGCTGTACTGTCAGTGTGAACTGCTTATAGGGCACGGTACTGTCAGAGAACTGGTTAGTGGGCACAGTACTGTCAGTGAACTGGTTATAGGGCACAGTACTGTCAGTGAACTGGTTAGAGGGCACAGTACAGTCAGAGAACTGGTTAGAGGGCACAGTACTGTCAGTGAACTGATTACCAGACACTTTACTGTCAATTAACTAGTTAAAGGGCACAGTTATGTCAGAGAACTGTTTAGAGACACAGTACTGTCAGAGAACTGGTTAGACGTCAAGGTCCTGTCAGTGTGAACTGGTTAGAGGGTACCTACGGTCAGTGAACTGGTTAGAGGGCGCAGTACTGTCAGTGTGAACTGGTTAGATGCGGCAGTACTGTCAGTGAACAGTTTAGAGGGCACAGTACTGTCAGAGAACTTGTTAGAGGGCACAGTACTGTCAGTGAACTGGTTAGAGGGCACAGTACTGTCAGTGTGAACTGGTTATAGGGCACAGTACTGTCAGAGATCTGGTTAGAGGGGACAGTACTGTCAGTGAACTGGTTAGAGGGCACAGTACTGTCAGAGATCTGGTTAGAGGGGACAGTACTGTCATTGAACTGGTTAGAGGGCACAGTACTGTCAGAGAACTGGTTAGAGGGCATAGTACTGTCAGTGTGATCTGGTTAGAGGACACAGTACTGTCAGAACTGGTTATAGGGCACAGTACTGTCAGTGAGCTGGTTAGAGGGCACAGTACTGTCAGAACTGTTTAGAGGACACAGTACTGTCAGTGTGAAACAAATACAGAAAATGCTGGAAATACTCAGCAGGCCAGGCAGCATCGTGCAGAGAGAAACAGAGTTAACGTTTCAGGTCTGGGACCCTTCATCAGATCTGGAAAAAGCTGGAGATGTAACAGATATTAAGCAGGTGCAGAGATTGCGGGGGAGGGGGGGGGCGGGGTTAGGAGGGGAGGACGGAATTGAAAGAACATCCTGTATTTTTGTAAGAGGCAGGAAAGATAAAATGTTGCAAATGGGAATGGCAAAAATCATACTGCAAGAAAACTGGGGGCAGGGATAATTATCTGAAATTGTTGAACTCAATGTCGAGTCCGGAAGGCTGTAAAGTGCCCAATCAAAAGATGAGGTGCTGTCCCTCGAGCTTACGTTGAGCTTCATTGGAACAGTGTAAGAGGCCGAGGACAGAGAGATCAGAGTGGGAGTGAAGCGGTGAATTCAAGTGACAGGCGACCGGAAGCTCGGGGTCACCCGTACGGACTGAACGGGGTTGTTCCGCAAAGCGGACAGTGAACTGGTTATAGGGGACAGTACTCTCAGTGAACTGATTAGAGGATACAGTACTGTCGGAGTGAACTGGTTAGAGGGCACAGTGCTGTCAGTGAACTGGTTATAGGGCACAGTACTGTCAGACAACTGGTTATAGGGCACAGTACTGTCAGTGAACTGGTTAGAGGGCACAGTGCTGTCAGTGAACTGGTTATAGGGCACAGTACTGTCAGACAACTGGTTATAGGGCACAGTACTGTCAGTGAACTGGTTAGAGGGGACAGTACTGTCAGAGAACTGGTTAGAAGACACAGTACTGTCAGTGAACTGGTTAGAGGGGACAGTACTGTCAGAGAACTGGTTAGAAGACACAGTACTGTCAGTGAACTGGTTATAGGGGACAGTACAGTCAGTGAACTGGTTAGAAGACACAGTACTGTCAGTGAACTGGTTAGAGGGGACAGTACTGTCAGAGAACTGGTTAGAAGACACAGTACTGTCAGCGAACTGGTTATAGGGGACAGTACTGTCAGTGAACTGGTTAAATGACACAGTACTGTCAGCGAACTGGTTAGAGGACACAGTACTATCAGACAACTGGTTATAGGGCACAGTACAGTCAGTGAACTGGTAAGAAGATGCAGATACAAAAGGCTAAAGACGGAGGAAGCCCTAGAGGAGTACAAAAAGTGCAGGGGGATATTTAAAAAAGAAATTAGGAGATCAAGGAGGGGCCATGAAATAACACTGGCGAGCAAAATAAAGGAAAATCCTAAGATGTTTTATAAGTATATTAAGGGTAAGAGGATAACTAGGGAAAAAATAGGGCCCATTAGGGACAAAAGTGGCAATCTGTGTGTGGAGCTGGAAGATGTAGGAGGGGTTCTAAATGAATTTTTTGCATCTGTTTTCACTATGGAGGAGGACGATGTAGACATAGAAATAGAGCGGGGGGACTGTGATATGCTCGATCATATTAACATCGAGAGGGAGGAGGTATTGGCGGTTTTAGCAGGCCTAAAAATGGATAAATCCCCAGGCCCGGATGAAATGTATCCCAGGCTGCTGTGTGAGGCAAAGGAAGAGATTGCGGGGGCTCTAACACATATATTCAGGACCTCTCTGGCCACAGGGGATGTGCCAGAGGACTGGAGAACCGCTAATGTAGTACCATTATTCAAGAAGGGAAGTAGGGAAAAACCAGGGAATTACAGGCCAGTGAGCCTAACATCAGTGGTAGGAAAATTATTGGAAAGAATTCTGAGGGACAAAATTAGTCTCCACTTGGAGAGACAAGGATTAATCAGGGATAGTCAGCATGGCTTTGTCAAGGGAAGATCATGTCTGACTAATTTGATTGAATTTTTTGAGGGGGTGACCAGGTGTGTGGATGAGGGTAACGCAGTGGATGTGGTATACATGGATTTCAGTAAGGCCTTCCATAAAGTCCCGCACAGGAGACTGGTCAAGAAGGTAAGAGCCCATGGAATCCAGGGTGCCTTGGCACATTGGATACAAAACTGGCTTAGTGGCAGAAGGCAGAGGGTGATGGTCGAAGGTTGTTTTTGTGGCTGGAAGCCTGTGGCCAGTGGGGTGCCACAGGGATCGGTGCTGGGTCCCTTGCTGTTTGTGGTCTACATTAATGACTTGGATATGAATGTAAAAGGTATGATCAGTAAGTTCGCGGATGATACAAAAATTGGTAGGGTGGTAAATAGCGAGGAGGGTAGCCTCAGTCTGCAGGACGATATAGATGGGTTGGTCAGATGGGCGGAACAGTGGCAAATGGAATTTAACCCGGAAAAGTGCGAGGTGATGCACTTTGGGGGGACTAACAAGGCAAGGGAATACACAATGAATGGTAAGACCCTAGGCAAGACGGAGGTGCAGAGGGATCTGGGTGTGCAAGTACACAGATCCCTGAAGGCGGCGGAACAGGTGGATAAGGTGGTAAAAAAGGCATATGGGATACTTGCCTTCATTAGCCGAGGCATAGAATATAAGAGCAAGGAGGTTATGATGTAGCTGTATAAAACACTGGTTAGGCCACAGCTGGAATACTGTGTGCAGTTCTGGTCGCCACACTACAGGATGTGATCGCTTTGGAGAGGGTGCAGAGGAGATTCACCAGGATGTTACCAGGGCTGGAGCGCTTCAGCTATGAAGAAAGACTGGGCAGATTGGGTTTGTTTTCCTTGGAGCAGAGGAGGCTGAGGGGGGACATGATTGAGGTGTACAAAATTATGAGGGGCATAGATAGGATGGATACTGAGGAGCTTTTTCCCTTAGTAGAAGGGTCAATAACTAGGGGGCATAGATTCAAGGTAAAGGGCGGGAGGTTTAGAGGGGATTTGAGAAAGAACTTTTTCACCCAGAGGATGGTTGGAGTCTGGAACTCACTGCCTGAAAGGGTGGTCGAGGCAGGAACCCTCACAACTTTGAAGAAGCATTTGGATGAGCACTTGAAATGCCATAACATACAAGGCTACGGACCAAATGCTGGAATATGGGATTAGATTAGACAGGGCTTGATGGCCGGCACGGACACGATGGGCCGAAGGGCCTCTATCCGTGCTGTATAACTCTATGACTCTATGACTCCACTGTCGGTGAACTCCTTATAGGGCACAGTAATATCAGAGAACTGGTTATAGGGCACAGTACTGTCAGTGAACTGGTTAGAGGGCACAGTACTGTCAGTGAACTGGTTAGAGGGCACAGTACTGTCAGCGAACTGGTTAGAGGGCACAGTACTGTCAGTGTGAACTGGTTAGAGGACACAGTACTGTCAGTGAACTGGTTAAACAACACAGTACTGTCAACGAACTGGTTAGAGGACACTACTGTCAGTGAACTGGTTAGAAGGCACAGTACTGTCAGTGAACTGGTTAGAGGGGACCATACTGTCAGTAAACTGGTTAGAAGACACAGTACTGTCAGTGAACTGGTTAGAAGACACAGTACTGTCAGTGAACTGGTTAGAAGGCACAGTACTGTCAGTGAACTGGTTAGAGGGGACCGTACTGTCAGTAAACTGGTTAGAAGACACAGTACTGTCAGTGTGAACTGGTTAGAAGACACAGTACTGTCAGTGAACTGGTTAGAGGGGACAGTAATGTCAGTGTGAACTGGTTAGAGGGCACAGTACTGTCAGTGAACTGGTTAGAGGGCACAGTACTGTCAGTGAACTGGTTAGAGGGGACCGTACTGTCAGTAAACTGGTTAGAGGGCACAGTACTGTCAGTGTGAACTGGTTAGAAGACACAGTACTGTCAGTGAACTGGTTAGAGGGGACAGTAATGTCAGTGTGAACTGGTTAGAGGGCACAGTACTGTCAGTGAACTGGTTAGAGGGCACAGTACTTTCAGTGAACTGGTTAGAGCGCACAGTACTGTCAGTGAACTGGTTAGAGGGCACAGTACTGTCAGTGAACTGGTAAGAGGGCACAGTACTGTCAGTGAACTGGTTAGAGGGCACAGTACTGTCAGTGAACTGGTTAGAGGGGACAGTAATGTCAGTGTGAACTGGTTAGAGGGCACAGTACTGTCAGTGAACTGGTTAGAGGGCACAGTACTGTCAGTGAACTGGTTAGAGGGCACAGTACTGTCAGTGAACTGGTTAGAGGGGAAGCTAGATAAGTACATGAGGCAGAAAGGAATAGAAGATTATGCCGATAGTGTGAGATGAAGTAAGGTGCGAGGAGGCTCGTGTGGAGCAATAAAACCTGTACAAACCAGCTGGGCCAAATGGCCTGTTTCCAAGCTGTAAATTTTGTTATGGGATTTGTTTCACAGAGTGAAGTCGATCGCTGTTAAGTGACTGATCTGTAACATGTGCCGTCATCGCACCAGCCCCCCACCCCCCAATATCAGAACTCCACCAACTGAAACATCACCCAAACGACCAAAGCTCCTCCACACAGGGTCTACGGCAATTGAGCTACCAAAATGGAGCTGCTGAATGGGAGTCTGAGAGCGGGACCCCCCAAGTCACACCCTGTCCACTGTATATTGAGGTCAAGAGCGCATTCAAAATAAATTCAGTGGTAGTCAGTGTCCCCTGTAAGCTGCACTGCCTCCTGCGCGGCCTGCCTCACCCAGTGCACGGCCAATTCATATTTTTGCCTCAGTTGCGGTATCTACAATGGAGAAGCCGGTGAGCGGCCTGCGCGGGACCCTGCAGGTGACGGTGCGGCCATGCAGCTTAGCGGGAACATTGGTGGCAGTCTGGCACAGGGTCCATTATACCGTAGCACAGGGACACCGAGTCTTTGTCACTGAGGGTTTTCAGTTTATAGCTATATTAATGTTGAATACATCATTCATCATATGAACTATTAAAGGTCAGAGGAGGCAGTAAATATCCTGTGCTCAGTTGTTTGAGACTGTCGGATGCTGTATCTCATCTACTGAAGATCGAATGAGCAGAAGGTGCTGTTGTGTCAAATTGTTCCGACGCTGGAGCCATCATTCAGTCCTGAGTAGTGTTGGATGAAAGGACATTAGTCTGAGAGATTGGTGATCTCAGATCTGTGCTCGTAACACCATGGCGGGTGGAGGGAGCCGGGCCCTGACTTATGGTTGGCATCGCTGGTGGGATGTATTCCTGGAGCTTTGACCACGTGCCCTTTGACCACGTGCCCTTTGATCACGTGGCACTTGCCTGTGGCTTGCAAATGTTGCCTTCTAAAGGTTGTCCCCTGTACCGGAGTGTTCTCGTTCAATGGTGGTGGCCCCGTGCCCCGAAGAATGGTCTCCCCCGAGAGTGGGCCCCCCCCCCGAGAGTGGGCCCCCCCCGAGAGTGGGGCTCTCTCCCCCGCCGAGAGTGGGCTCTCTCCCCCGCCGAGAGTGGGCCCCCCCCCGTGAGTGGGGCTCTCCCCCCCCCCCGAGAGTGGGCCCCCCCCCGCGAGAGTGGGGCTCTCCCTCCCCCCCCCCGAGAGTGGGGCTCTCCCTCCCCCCCCCGAGAGTGGGGCTCTCCCTCCCCCCCCGAGAGTGGGGCTCTCCACCGCCCCCCCCCGAGAGTGGGGCTCTCCACCCCCGCCCCGAGAGTGGGGCTCTCCACCCCCCCCGAGAGTGGGGCTCTCCCCCCCCGAGAGTGGGGCTCTCCCCCCCCCCTGAGAGTGGGCCCCCCCCCCGAGAGTGGGGCTCTCCCCCCCCTGAGAGTGGGGCTCTCCCCCCCCCCCGCCCCCCGAGAGTGGGGCTCTTTCTGATTCCCCGCCCTCCGCATCATGTGGTCCTCTCCGTTGAATACCAGAAATGCAAGACTGGTGGTATTCATAAGAACATAAGAAATAGGAGCAGGAGTAGGCCAATCGGCCCCTCGAGCCTGCTCCGCCATTTAATAAGATCATGGCTGATCTGATCCTAACCGCCAATCTACTATCACAGAACCATCTCCTGAATCTAACAGAATTAGACACACGAAATAGGAGCAGGATCAGGCTACACGGCCCCTGGGCCCGCTCCGCTACCCACAGGGCCATGTCCGAGCCGAACCTAGACTCATGTCCAAATTCCTGCCCGCTCCCCGTAACCCTTAATTCCCTTTACTTCTAGGAAACTGTCTATTTCTGTTTTAAATTTATGTAATGATGTAGCTTCTACAGCTTTTTGGGGCAACATATTCCATGGACCTACCACCCTCTGAGTGAAGTAGTTCCTCCTCATCTCAGTTTTGAAAGAGCAGCCCCTTATTCTAAGACTATGCCCCCTAGTTCTAGTGTCACCCATCATCGGGAACATCCTCCCCGCATCCACCCGGAGGATTACGGCCATTCCCGCATCTCTGAGTGACCTGGGAGAGGGCGGCCGCCAGTGGTGACTGTCTCTCTCCCATAGGAAGAATTGGTAGAGGGGAGAAAGAGGCAGAGAACCGCTAGGACCAGGGTCCAACTCAAAGTGCCCCCCCTGCCCCAGCCCTGCCCAACAGGCTCAGGAATCTCAGCCACTCTACCCATCAAGGACAGCTTTTATTGCAACTAATTCTTCCTCAAAGAATTCTGTTTAATGACAAATTGCTTCCAATTTTCAATGGAGCAGGTGAAATCCATCTTTGACCTTCTAAAGCTTATCTGTAAATCAAAAGATACGAAGCCAACTAAACAGTCTCATTTGTTCACAGTTACTGCTAATTAATTATAATCTTAATTCATGGGCCTGTCACACTTGCAGTGAGATTGCTTGTATTTGTTAAATGTGGCATTGAATAATAATGTGCTTCACGTGGTAACAACATTAAGCTAGTTAACTGCTTGTTTATGGCTGAGTAAATGTGCGCATGTTCCCACTGGTTAGTGTTTCACACCATTCCTCGGAGAATGTGCTGAGATCTAGAATGAGGAATATTGTTGCTAATTTCCATTACATTTCCTCATTTCATTTCCTGCTTTATCTTGGTTTTTATCTACACTATTGTATTTTTCGTCATTGTGGCGATAAATCCTTCATATCCATCTGACGCTGACCATCCCTCACTGTTTTGAGTCAGTTGATTTCAGTTTGTGTCGGCTGTGGCTCAGTGGGCAGCACCCTCGCCTCTGAGTCAGAAGGTCATGGGTTCAAGTCCCACTCCAACGAATTGAGCACATGAATCTAGGCCGACACTCCAGTGCAATACTGAGGGAGAGCTGCACTGTCGGAGGTACCGTCTTTCGGATGAGGTGTTAAACTGAGGCCCTGTCTGCTCTCTCAGGTGGACGTAAAAGATCCCATGGCACTATTTCGAAGAAGAGTAGGGGAGTTCTCCCCAGTGTCCTGGGGCCAATATTTATCCCTCAACCAACATCACTAAAACAGATTATCTGATCATTATCACATTGCTGTTTGTGGGAGCTTGCTGTGTGCAAATTGGTTGCCGTGTTTCCTACATTACAACAGTCCAAAAGTACTTCATTGGCTGTAAAGCGCTTTGATACTGTCGTGTATTGATTGCGAGTTTGACACCAGTCAATACGGTAATGTAATGTGCGAGTTTAACACCAGTTAACACGGTAATATAATGGGCATTGCATTATGGGAATTACCCGGGAAAGCAGCAGTCAGCCATTTTAAGGAATAAAGTAAAGATCACCGTTAGAAGCCTGTCTGCCTGACTCTGATTTAATTCGACGTATCTACATGCTTGATTGAACGTATTAAAGCATAGATATAACATTGGCGACGAGGATAACGAAAGGAATCATTTTAAATAGGTAGATGCCCAAGTTTTAGTTAGCTAGGATGGAGAAGACCGGCATTCAAAATTTTGCTTGCTTCGCCGAGCCAGCCACGTTGGGTCCAAGATGGACGAGGTGGTTAACGTCTTTTGAGCTTTATGCCGACGGCAAAGGACTCATTATTGACGATACCTCTACAGATGCCACAAAGCAGAGGAGAAGGGCTCTACTTCTACACCTAGCAGGACCAGATGTCCAGGATATCTTTTCGACTCTACCGGACACAGGAGAGCCAGCAGACTACACGGCGGCGGTTAGTGCTTTGAACCACTACTTCGTGCCCCAGGTCAACGCAGCATTTGCTAGACAGACTTTTCATAAGTTGTCCCAGAAGGCAGGTGAGACTGCAACAATTTACTACTCGCTTGCGGCAGGCTGCTAAAGACTGTGCTTTTGGGGGGGATGTGGATAATCAAATAAGAGACGCTATCCTGAGTAGGTGCACGTCAGCCTATGTGTGGAGGAAATTGCTAGAGGAAGGGCATGGTCTAACGCTCGCCCGCACATTACAATTGGCCTCACTATGTGAAAACGTCGAGGAGCAGATGTCAGCCATGTCATGTACAGAGAAGGCGGAGACAGATACTGTTCGTCGTGTTACACAGAAAAGAGGGTATTACGCGAAAAGCTCGACAGAGAAACCAAAGGGAAATGGCGATAGGAATGAAAGGAAATGTTACAGATGTGGACACATAGACCACATGGGCAGCGATCCGAAATACCCAGCACGTGGACAAACGTGTCATAAGTGCAAAGGAAAGGATCATTTCTCCAAAGTATGCCGCACAAAGGGTACAAAGAAACAGTGTGAACAATGTAGAGGAACAAAATTACTTTGCATTTGCTGTTATTAGAAATAACGTGACAGAGAGACTTACCTTTTGTGTGGGGGGAGTAAACCTGAGAATGTTAATTGATTCGGGTGCAACTAATAATGTGATAGATGAGAATACATGGGAAGGATTAAAGCCAGAACACATTAAGTGTCAGTCACATGTCCCTAAGACAGAGAGAAAGTTATTCTCTTATGCTTCTAGCCGACCACTGTCAGTTAAAGGTATATTCACATGTGGGATTACAATAGGTAAGAGAACTGAGCAGGCGGAGTTCATTGTGGTTAAAGGCCATGGAGAGCCGTTGCTAGGAAGGGAGACAGCCATGAAACTGGGAGTTTTAAAAATAGGCGCAGATTTCTCAGCTGTGGTAGATGTAAGACAGCTACTAGAACAGCGGTATCCAAAGGTGTTCCAGGGAGTAGGAAGGCTGAACACAAAACAGATCAGTTTGTATATCGACCCACAAGTGAAGCCTGTGGCCCAGCCACTCAGGCGTATACCATTCAACTTAAGGGGGGCAGTAGAGGCCAAAATAAAACAATTGAGGGACATGGACATTATCGAACCTGTAACTGGTCCCACCCCATGGGTAAATCCTGTGGTTATTGTACCAAAAGCGGATAAGGATGTAAGGTTATGCCTAGACATGAGACGAGCAAACCAGGCAATAGTGAGGGAACGATATCCAATCCCCACCGTTGATGAGATACTCCAAGGTATGAGTGGCTCGACGGTGTTTAGTAAGCTAGACCTGAAATGGGGTTATCACCAGCTAGAACTGACCCGAGTCACGAGAAATCACAACGTTTGCAGTACATAACGGAGTATACAGGTACAAGAGGCTGATATTTGGTGTATCTTCAGCTAGTGAGCAATATCAGCACGAGATAGCTAATGCCTTAGCTGGAATAGAGGGTATTAAAAACATCTCAGATGACATTATCGTGCGTGCACACGACCAGGAAACGCACGACAGACGCCTGCACGCTGTCATGACCAGACTAATGGAAAGTGGACTGACACTAAACTCAGAGAAGTGCCAATTCAACATGGACCGATTGATTTTCATGGGAATCCTGTTGTCTGAAAAGGGCATCGGACCAACAGCAGAGAGAGTGCGAGCGGTGGCAGAAGCTCGGGTACCAGAGAATGCTACAGAGGTGAGGAGTTTCTTGGGACTCATTGGGTACAGTAGCAGATTCATCCTGCAGTTTGCAACGCTATCAAAGCCACTGCGACGCCTGACGAGAAAAGACACACCATTTAAATTTGGATCACAACAGAGACAGTCATTCAGTGCACTCAAGGAAGAGTTGGCCAGAGCTGGCACTTTAGCATATTTTGATAAGGACGCACCAACCAAGGTGATATCAGATGCCAGTCCTGTAGGTTTAGGCACAGTACTAGTTCAGAACCAACAGGGACAAGAGGTGCCAATATGCTATGTAAGTCGTAGTTTAACAGACTGTGAGAGGAAATACTCTCAAACAGAGAGAGAGGCCTTAGCTCTTGTATGGGCTTGTGAGAGGCTGCATCCATATGTGTATGGCCGAAAATTTAACTTGGTAACTGACCATAAGCCATTACAGGTGATATACGGCCCACACTCTAAACCCTGTGCCCGTATAGAGAGATGGGTACTTAGATTACAGCTGTATGATTTTAAGGTGATACACATTCCAGGCAAGTAAAACATTGCAGACCCACTGTCACGATTGCTGGGGGAGACAGCAAAACAGGAGAGACATTCTCATGGCTCAGATGAATATGTGAGATTTGTAGCTGTGAGTGCGACACCAAAAGCACTCACTACTAGAGAGGTGGAGGAAGCCTCTGCTACCGACCCAGAGCTGATTGAGGTACGGAAGGCAATCACAAACGGACATTTTGAGAACTGTAAATCTTATGCAGCAATTGTAAACGAGCTGTGCGGAGTGGGGTACCTAGTTCTTCGGGGAACATGCATCGTGCTACCCACAGTGTTACACGCACGAGCCCTGGTGTTAGCACATGAAGGACACTTGGGAATAGTTGGAACAAAGCAACATCTCAGAACCAAGGTTTGGTGGCCTGGCATGGACAAGGCAGCTGAAAAACACTGTAAAGCGTGCCACGGCTGTCAGATAGTAGCCAGACCCGACCCACCTGAACCGTTGAGACCAACACCATTACCGGAGGGCCCCTGGCAGGATGTAGCTATAGACTTACTGGGACCCTTGCCATCCAACCACTCCATTCTTGTGGTAGTTGATTATTATAGTCGCTACTATGAATACGACATCATGACCTCCACAACAACAGAGAAGGTTATTGATAGTTTAGAGTCAATCTTCAGCCGTCATGGTTTGCCAATCACCTGCAAATCTGATAATGGTCCCCAATTCAGATCTGAATTATTCAAAGAATACTGTGAAAACAACGGGATCAAACACCTGAAAACGACAGCAAAATGGGCTCAGGCTAACGGAGAAGTCGAGCGCCAGAATGCATCGCTGATGAAGAGAATCAGAATTGCTCAGTCAGAAGGACTAGATTGGAAACGTGAACTTAGAAAATATGTGACTGTGTACAGGAGCATTGACCATGCCACGACCGGAAAGAGCCCGGCAGAGCTGCTCTTTAAACGGAAAATGAGAGGAAAGCTGCCAGACATCACAGAGTCGCGCGCAGACATGGAAGTACGTGACCGGGACGCAGAACAAAAAGGCAAGTCCAAACTGTACGCAGATGAACAGCGAAGAACACAATACTCAGAGGTGGAAGTTGGTGACACGGTGCTCGTACGGCAGGACAAAGTGGACAAGTTCACCACTCCTTTTAATGCCACACCACACAAATTTTTGAGTAAAACAGGGAGTCAAGTAGTAGTGGAATCTCCAGAAGGAGCACGCTACTCGAGAAACACTACGTTTGTGAAGAAATACAGAATCAATGGACCAAAGGAGACACTCCATGAGCAGGAGGAAACACAAGGGACTGAGGACAATATAGTAGACCCTGACACACATACCACTGTGACACAGGCAATACCCACACCAACATGTCAGACATACCCAATACAGCCAGACCTCAAAGGGTTAAAAGAAACCCCCAAAGACTGTCTGATTATGTCACAACATAAACTGTGTGAGAACTGCATGGGTGATGTTAAATGTTTAAACCTGGGAATTATTTAGTTGTGTGGTAAGACACAAGTTTGTAAAAAGTTTATAAACCAAATAAGTTATGTAGTGTTATTGTAAGCAACTGTTTGTAAATTGCAAGTTTGTTTCCAAGGAAAAGGGGGATGTCATGTATTGATTGCGAGTTTGACACCAGTCAATACGGTAATGTAATGTGCGAGTTTAACACCAGTTAATACGGTAATATAATGGGCATTGCATTATGGGAATTACCCGGGAAAGCAGCAGTCGGCCATTTTACCAATAAAGTAAAGATCACTGTTAGAAGCCTGTCTGCCTGACTGATTTAATTCGACGTATCTACATGCTTGATTGAACGTATTAAAGCTTAGATACAACAGATACATCTGGTGGTCTTTCTTTCATTGTACAGGAAACTCTTTTAACCGGCACCTAAATATCCGGAAATCTCTCTTAACCGGCAAAATTCAGGAGTAGGTTCAGGTTTACTATATATTAGTGGCCGTGTAACCGGGGTTCCTGCACCTGTGGTCGTGCAACAGGGACTCCTGGATCTGTGGCTGTGTAACCGGGACTCCTGCACAAGTGCCGTGTAACCGGGGCTCCTGCACCTGCGGCCGTGTAACCGGGGTTCCTGCACCCGTGGCCGTGTAACCGGGACTCCTGCACAAGTGCCGTGTAACCAGGGCTCCTGCACCTGCGGCCGTGTAACCGGGGTTCCTGCACCCGTGGCCGTGCAACAGGGACTCCTGGATCTGTGGCCATGTAACCGCGGTTCCTGCACCTGTTGCCGTGCAACAGGGACTCCTGGATCTGTGGCCGTGTAACCGGGACTCCTGCACAAGTGCCGTGTAACCAGGGCTCCTGCACCTGTGGCCGTGTACGGGGCTCTCGTACCTTGGTAAGTATACCTCTCTGTAATCCGGACTTTTTGATCAACCGGCACCACGCCGGTCCCGTCGGTGCCGGATAAAAAAGAGTTTCCTGTAGCTAGAATTTATCCTGTGCGAATTCTCCTGTTTTAGTAATCCACTAAGCATGTTTTGGGACCTCGGTGCAGTACTGAGGGAGTGCTACGCTGTCGGAGGATACTTCTTTCGGATGAGACGTTACAACCGAGGTGGATGTAAAAGATCCCACGGCTGGAAACCTCTGGGATGTCCTGCGGTTGTGAAAAGCGCTCTCTAAATGCAAGTCTTTCTGTCTTCCACATCTACGTGTGAAATTCCTTTGTACTGCACAAGGCGCAAACTGATGTAAAGTAAAATCTCTGTTAAGATAGTAGAGAAAGGAATTTCCTTTGAGTGAAATAATCGGACATTAATATTCGCACAGCAAAGACTCAAGGGGGGAGAAATTCAGTATCGCCCCGTTTGGGGCGCGATTATCGGCCGGGCCCAAAGTTTAGCGCCTGGTGCTAATTATCGCCTCCGACTGCAAACTTGGCTTCTATCGCCCCTGGAGGTGATTGGAGCGCTAAATCAGGCGCTGCACACCTGTCTTAAGGCGCAAAGGTCGAGGAGCGAGGCGCTACCTCAGAGCGCTGGCGAAGCTCATGTGATGTCAGTCAGCAATGGAACACAAGACACACTGGTGCCGGCCAGTTCTTAAAGGGGAGGGTCGATCTTGCTCTCCATCCACACCCTGCTCATTGCAGCCTTGAATCTCGGCCTGGAGAGACCTGTACATCAAATCTGCTGGAAAGAACAATGGAGAGGCCCAGGGAAAGAGCTCAGATGCAGCCCCCAAGTCTCTTCTAAATCGATGCAAGGAAGATCAAATAAAAAAGAACCTGCAAAGTGCTGCTCAGTACCCAAAACTCCTCAACACAGCTTTGAATCTCTCCTGCAGTCTCTCTCTCTCTCACTCAGAATGTGTGGTGAAAAAATTTCGCCGACAAAAAAAGGCAGGAAGCGGTCGCCTTTAAATAGCGCTCCCCCAGTCCCTTTCTGACTGCAGAACGCTCCCCTCAACCTGTCGTTGCTAGCGGCAGGCGGTAAGACAGGGACGCCATTCAATATCCGGTCCGGGTCGCTACCGGGGCGTTGCACGCTCAACTGACGTCACGATCTGCGGGTGCAGGAGATTGTGGCGGTAGTGTTTAGCGCCGCCGCAAAATGTCTGGTCAATTTCGTGAGCGGCGCAAACATCGCCGCGCACGGGCGCTAGTGGCTTTGCGCCACATTAGCGCCCTCTTAAGGCGCTAACGGGAGATGCAAACCAACCAAATTTTCCCCCCAAGGTCTTATAAAGAAAGACATTTCTATAGCACCTTTCACAACCTCAGGATGTCCCAAAGAGCTTTACAGCCAATGAAGTACTTTTTGAAGTGTAGTCACTGTTGTAATGTAGGAAACACGGCAGCCAATTTGCGCACAGCAAGCTCCCACAAACAGCAATGTGATAATGACCAGATAATCTCTTTCTTTATATTGGTTGAGGGATAATATTGGCCAGGACTCCCCTGCTCTTCTTCCAGTAGTGCCATGGAATCTTTTATGTCCGCCTGAGAGAGCAGAAGGGGCCTCTCATCTGAAAGCCGGCACCTCTGACAGTGCAGCACTCCCTCAGCACCGCACGGGAGTGTCAGCCTAGATTTTTGTGCTCAAGTCTCTGGAGTGGGATTTGAATCCACGACTTTCTGACTCAGAGATGAGAGTGCCACCCACTGAGCCCCGGCGGTGTGCTGCGTCGGTGCCACATGATCTGTGCCTGGATTTAGCGAATCACATTGCACTTCAGCAAGTGTTTAACTTATTTTTTTTTGGTGCAGTTTTGTTTGATGCTTATGTTAGTTAGATAGTTAACGAGAGAGGCTGGATTCGATCACTGTTGCTGGGAGTCAGGTCACGCCCCCTGAGCTTTATGTAATTAATTTCATTGTGCCTGAGACAGGCACTGCAGTGAATAAACAAAATCCATTTCATCGTTCTCCCTTTAGCGTTTGCTTTATTCTCTCCTACCCTGTTGCTTCCAGGATGGCTCAGGTAGTAGGTGCAGTGCACTGTGTCTTAGAGCAGCGCTTCTCAAACTTCTTCGGTTAAAGGGCGCATTTCAAATGGATTAGTAATCACGGGCCCCCCCTTGTATTGATACTGTACCAGGAACTTCCGACAGTGAATTGCAATATAGCTATGGTGAAATTTACAAAACGGGAATCCCTCAAGTATGTCCATATAAAATGATAGTGATTTTAAAGCATTGATTTTTTTAAATTACAAATGCATTGGTTGTTCAGTGTGTTCAAGTGCTGCCCAGATTTTAATGTCAGATTTGCTCCTTGGCCAGTTCTTGACCGTGGACAGACTAATCTAATGTAACCTATGTCCGAGTTACGGGGCCCGTTCCTTTTGGCCGTATCCCGGATCTGCTTCAGCCGACTGGTAGTCGGGACGGGATCTTTGTTTACAGACGGTCGGTTCCTCTCTGAACAGCGGGCCCTGCGCTTTCTCTCCTCCGACTCCTGTTGCTGGCGGTGGCATTGCGGCCGCTGCCGGCCCGACGTCTTTTTCCCTCCCTCCTTCTCCTCCTCTTCCTGCAGTGCACAGCCGCCGCCATGGTAACCATTCACCGCCCCGTTCAGCAGTGCCCAGCCGCTCCGCACCGGCTCGCTCTCCAACACCGACTGGGGTGCTTTTTGTGGACCCCTTGGAAAGTCTCTACTGACCCCCAGGGGTCCGCGGATGCCCAGTTTGAGAACCGTTGTATTCGAGCCATTCAGACTAGTAGGTTTTTTGTCTGGTCAATGGTGGGTGAGGTGATCTCAGGTGAGGTGGAGAGTTACAATTGGCCTCAGCACCCCTAGTTTAGTGTTTCCAAACAGCGGAAAGGTTCTGAGGCCCAACAAAATTCTCGGAGTCTCCTTCCTCCTTGGTGGAACTTCCAGGAGCCAGTCAGCCCTGACAGTGACCTCATCCCAAATCTTGGGGAAGGCCTTTTAACATTAAGGAGGCAACAATGGCATTTACGGCACTCCCTCTGAATTTGCCCTGTGATGGTCCTGGCATGTTGGAATGGAAATTGTGGGTGGGAGCTAGCCATTTTGGACAAAGATTTTAATTAATAAAGAACGATGCTGGAACTTCATCTAGAGCCCTTTGTTAATGACATAGCAATAGGCCCCCAACTCCATCTTAGCACAGTAAGTACACCTGATTCATTCATAAGAACATAAGAAATAGGAGCAGGAATAGGCCATACAGCCTCTCGAGCCTGCTCCGCCATTCAATAAGATTATGGCTGGTCTTCGACCTCAACTCCACTTTCCCGCCTGAGCCCCATATCCCTTGATTCCCCCGGAGTCCAAAAATCTATCGAACTCTGCCTTGAATATACTCAAAGACTCAGCCTCCACAGCCCTCTGGGGTAGAGAATTCCAAAGATTCACCACCCTCTGAGTGAAGAAATTTCTCCTCATCTCAGTCCTAAATGGCCGACCCCTTATTCTGAGACTGTGACCCCTGGTTCTAGACTCTCCAGCCAGGGGAAACATCCTCCCTGCATCTACCCTGTCAAGCCCCGTAAGAATTTTGTATGTTTCAATGAGATCACCTCTCATTCTTCTAAACGCTAGAGAATATAGGCCGAGTCTACTCAATCTCTCCTCATAGGACAATCCCCCTCATCCCAGGAATCAGTCTGGTCAACCTTCGTTGCAGGGTACTTTACCCTGGCTCCCGTACAGGCAGAACTGGCAAGGGGAAGCGGGGACGTTAGCTCATCGACCCTGCCTCTTTGAATGACTTCATGATGGAATGGGCGGGGTCCAAGCTGCTCTTGCGGCCTCTCGTCGGAATTTCGTGAGGCAAAAGCGGGCGGAGGTCCAGTGGAACTTGGCCCCGTCCTAAATTCCGTCCGACTTGCGTGGCTTGTTCCACCTTCCACAGTAGCGGACCCCCATATTCAACAGCAGCCCAGGCAAGAACGCGTTGTCTTGCAATACCTACTCTGTACGAGCAAGAAAGGAATTCTCAGTCAAATGCAAAATAGATGAGCGGCCTAACAAATAGAGTGAAGTCAGTCGTCAGTATTAATAATACCAGCAGTAAAGCCATATTCATTACAAAACCCATCAATAATCCTCCCAGATGAGACTGTGCTTCAGTGGAAATGAGCTAAATAGAGGATAATAGTAAGTGAGTCGATAACCGTAATTAAATTGTGGGGTTCAGATAACGTCATCATCCACAAGAGGGAAGGTTCCATGGTTTATGTTGGCCTCAATCTCAGGATTGGATTATTGCCGTGAATTCAGTCTCAGCTTTCAGATGGAACTTGTGTTGACGTCTGTGTCATGCTATCTGAATTCTTGCTGTGGTGATTTCTTGTTTCAATTTGAATTGAATCATGTCGGATAAAATCTCATTGCCAATTTTATATTGTGGGACTGGGAGGATTTCCAGGGTGCTTTTCTCACACAAGGGCAACTGGAATGTGCGGGTGAGTAACACCCTCAGTAGGCGTCCTGGATGACACCAGAAAACTTTAGAGCAAATTTTAAATCCTTACCGTTAGTGCTAATTGGTCCTAAATTCGTTATCGCCCAAATCCGAGGGTGATTCCTGCAGGTTGTCAGAACTGAGAGGCCCGAGGACCGGACTAAATCCATCGAGCCTTTTTATCATAATTCAGGCGAGCTCCGGGCGCCCCGATGCAACGCCCTTTGCCTGGGCCTAGCCAGTTTTGGCCGGCAATGAGGCTCACAGCTAAGTCTGGGAGGGAGCAAGAGTGGGCCGCAGGTGTTTTGTGTAACTAGGAGAGGCTTGCCGGCTCCTTACGACTCCACAAATAACTAAACTCTGGACGTTTTGGGGCTTTTTTTTGAGCGGCCTCCTGTAGTCTCTTTAAGGACCGCACGTTAGACATTTCAAGACCAAGAAATAATAATCAGAGCTTCTGCATCGCCAGCTCAAACAAGTCTAAATGAATTTTGGAGATTGGGTCTGAATTAGGTGCAGGAGTCTCAGTACAATATTGAAATAAGGTCAGTGCACATTTCAGGCGACTGCTAGGTCTGCCTTAAAAAAAAAGACCCCAACCAACTTAGCAATGGCCGACGCCAGTACAGATTGGGCGTGGGCCTCTGTCCTGCTAAAATGGTGTTAACCTTGTTGAATTTAAGCCCCGATACCGTCAAATGCGAGCATCAGCCAGGAAGGCCGGGGCTCCAATTATGTGCACCTCAACTTTACCTTTCTCATATTTTTTATATTTGTTCCTCAGGATGTGTGCGACACTGGCAAGGCCACATTTATTACCCATCCCTAGTTGTCCTGAGATGTATTGGAGGGTATTCAAGTGAAAGGGTGAGGTGTATTGCAGAGTGTTGAAGTGAAACGTACGATGTATCGGAGAGTGTTAACGTGAAATGTACGATGTATCGGAGAGTGTTAACGTGAAACGTATGATGTATCGGAGAGTGTTAACGTGAAACGTATGATGTATCGGAGAGTGTTAACGTGAAAAGTACGATGTATCGGAGAGTGTTAAAGTTAAATGTACGATGTAGCGGAGAGTGTTAAAGTGAAACGTACGATGTATCGGAGAGTGTTAACGTGAAACGTACGATGTGTCGGAGAGTGTTAACGTGAAATGTATGATGTATCGGAGAGTGTTAACGTGAAACGTACGATGTATCGGAGAGTGTTAAAGTGAAACGTACGATGTATTGGAGAGTGTTAACGTGAAACGTACAATGTATCGGAGAGTGTTAAAGTGAAACATACAATGTATCGGAGAGTGTTAAAGTGAAACGTACGATGTATCGGAGAGTGTTAATGTGAAACGTACAATGTATCGGAGAGTGTTAAAGTGAAAGGTACAATGTATCGGAGAGTGTTAAAGTGAAACGTATGATGTATCGGAGGGTGTTAAAGTGAAAGGGTGAGGTGTATCGGAGAGTGTTACAGTGAAAGGGTGAGGTGTATCGGAGAGTGTTACAGTGACAGGGTGAGGTGTAATTAGAGTGTTACAGTGACAGATTGAGGTGTATCGGAGAGTGTTACAGTGACGGTGAGGTGTATCGGAGAGTGTTACAGGGTGAGGTGTATCGGAGAGTGTTACAGTGAAAGGGTGAGGTGTTTCGGAGAGTGTTACAGTGACAGGGTGAGGTGTATCAGAGAGTGTTACAGTGAAAGGGTGAGGTGTATCGGAGAGTGTTACAGTGAAAGGGTGAGATGTATCGGAGAGTGTTACAGTGACAGGGTGAGGTGTATCGGAGAGTGTTACAGTGACAGGGTGAGGTGTAATTAGAGTTACAGTGACAGGGTGAGGTGTATCAGAGAGTGTTACAGTGACAGGGTGAGGTGTATCAGAGAGTGTTACAGTGACAGGGTGAGGTGTATCAGAGAGTGTTACAGTGACAGGGTGAGGTGTATCGGAGAGTGTTACAGTGACAGGGTGAGGTGTATCGGAGAGTGTTACAGTGACAGGGTGAGGTGTATCGGAGAGTGTTACAGTGACAGGGTGAGGTGTATCGGAGAGTGTTACAGTGACAGGGTGAGGTGTATCGGAGAGTGTTACAGTGACAGGGTGAGGTGTATCGGAGAGTGTTACAGTGACAGGGTGAGGTGTATCGGAGAGTGTTACAGTGACAGGGTGAGGAGTATCGGAGAGTGTTACAGTGACAGGGTGAGGTGTATCGGAGAGTGTTACAGTGACAGGGTGAGGTGTATCGGAGAGTGTTACAGTGACAGGGTGAGGTGTATCGGAGAGTGTTACAGTGACAGGGTGAGGTGTACCGGAGAGTGTTACAGTGACAGGGTGAGGTGTATCAGAGAGTGTTACAGTGACAGGGTGAGGTGTATCGGAGAGTGTTACAGTGACAGGGTGAGGTGTATCGGAGAGTGTTGCAGTGACAGGGTGAGGTGTATCGGAGAGTGTTACAGTGAAAGGGTGAGGTGTATCGGAGAGTGTTACAGTGACAGGGTGAGGTGTATCGGGGAGTGTTACAGTGACAGGGTGAGGTGTATCGGAGAGTGTTACAGTGACAGGGTGAGGTGTATCGGAGAGTGTTACAGTGAAAGGGTGAGGTGTATCGGAGAGTGTTACAGTGACAGGGTGAGGTGTATCGGAGAGTGTTACAGTGACAGGGTGAGGTGTATTGGAGAGTGTTACAGTGAGGGTGTGGTTTATCGGAGAGTGTTACAGTGACAGGGGGAGGTGTATTGGAGTATGTTACAGTGAAACGGTGAGGTGCATCGGAGAGTGTTACAGTGACAGGGTGAGGTGTATCGGAGAGTGTTACAGTGACAGGGTGAGGTGTATCGGAGAGTGTTACAGTGACAGGGTGAGGTGTATCGGAGAGTGTTACAGTGACAGGGTGAGGTGTATCGGAGAGTGTTACAGTGACAGGGTGAGGTGTATCGGAGAGTGTTACAGTGACAGGGTGAGGTGTATCGGAGAGTGTTACAGTGACAGGGTGAGGTGTATCGGAGAGTGTTACAGTGACAGGGTGAGCTGTATCGGAGAGTGTTACAGTGACAGGGTGAGGTGTATCGGAGAGTGTTACAGTGACAGGGTGAGGAGTATCGGAGAGTGTTACAGTGAGAGGGTGAGGTGTATCGGAGAGTGTTACAGTGACAGGGTGAGGTGTGTTGGAGAGTGTTACAGTGACAGGGTGAGGAGTATCGGAGAGTGTTACAGTGAGAGGGTGAGGTGTATCGGAGATTGTTACAGTGACAGGGTGAGGTGTATCGGCGAGTGTTACAGTGACAGGGTGAAGTGTATCGGAGAGTGTTACAGTGACAGGGTGAGGTGTATCGGAGAGTGTTACAGTGACAGGGTGAGGTGTATCGGAGAGTGTTACAGTGAAAGGGTGAGGTGTATCGGGGAGTGTTACAGTGACAGGGTGAGGTGTATCGGAGAGTGTTACAGTGACAGGGTGAGTTGTATCGGAGTGTTACAGTGACAGGGTGAGGTGTTTCGGAGAGTGTTACAGTGACAGGCTGAGGTGTATCGGAGAGGGGTACATTGACAGGGTGAGGTGTATCGGAGACTGTTACAGTGACAGGGTGAGGTGTATCGGAGAGTGTTACAGTGAAACGGTGAGCTGTATCAGAGTGTGTTACAGAGACAGGGTGCGGTGTATCGGAGTATGTTACAGTGACAGGGTGAGCTGTATCGGAGAGTGTTACAGTGACAGGGTGAGGTGTATCGGAGAGTGTTACAGTGAGAGGGTGAGGTGTATCGGAGAGTGTTACAGTGACAGGGTGAGGTGTATCGGAGGGTGTTACAGTGACAGGGTGAGGTGTATCGGAGAGTGTTACAGTGACAGGGTGAGGTGTATCGGAGAGTGTTACAGTGACAGGGTGAGGTGTATCGGAGAGTGTTACAGTGACAGGGTGAGGTGTGTCGGAGAGTGTTACAGTGACAGGGTGAGGTGTATCGGAGAGTGTTACAGTGACAGGGTGAGGAGTATCGGAGAGTGTTACAGTGAGAGGGTGAGGTGTATCGGAGAGTGTTACAGTGACAGGGTGAGGTGTATCGGAGAGTGTTACAGTGAAACGGTGAAGTGTATCGGAGAGTGTTACAGTGACAGGGTGAGGTGTATCGGAGAGTGTTACAGTGACAGGGTGAGGTGTATCGGAGACTGTTACAGTGAAAGGGTGAGGTGTATCGGAGAGTGTTACAGTGACAGGGTGAGGTGTATCGGAGAGTGTTACAGTGACAGGGTGAGTTGTATCGGAGTGTTACAGTGACAGGGTGAGGTGTATCGGAGAGTGTTACAGTGACAGGGTGAGGTGTTTCGGAGAGTGTTACAGTGACAGGGTGAGGTGTATCGGAGAGGGGTACATTGACAGGGTGAGGTGTATCGGAGACTGTTACAGTGACAGGGTGAGGTGTATCGGAGAGTGTTACAGTGAAACGGTGAGCTGTATCAGAGTGTGTTACAGAGACAGGGTGAGGTGTATCGGAGAGTGTTACAGTGAATGGTTGAGGTGTATCGGAGAGTGTTACAGTGACAGGGTGAGGTGTAATTAGAGTGTAATTTGGCGATGAGGTAACTAACGGACCCTGAATAAAGAAGAAAAGTCTGCCAGGATGTTTAAACAACCAAATTACGAGGTACGGTTAGCTACCAGAGGAAGAGAGCGTAATGGACTATATAGCGGTGTTGCGTAAAGTAGTACAAGATTGCAATTATGGGAACAACCTGAAGGAAATGCTGCGAGATAGGCTAGTTTGCGGAATTATGGACGACCGAATGCAGCGTAGATTATTATCCGAGACTGGGTTTACTTATGAAAAAGCATTGGAACTTGCTCAAGCCATAGAGACAGCGAACCGAGATGTAAAAGAAATACAGGGTTCAGACAGAGCTAATGCTACGCAAGTTGCAGGTCAGGTTGTTGTGCACAAGTTGAACATGCGTCAGAACCCACAACGTGAGCATGTGAAGGCATGTTATAGATGCAAGGGCGATCACCTGGCGAGTGAATGCCGGTTTCTGGAGGAAAAGTGCTACAAGTGTGGGAAACAAGGACACATAAAACGAGCTTGCAGGGTGAAATCACCTGTGGAGGAATCCAAACCAAAAGGGGGAGGACAGCAGAACCAAGGGAGAGAAGTGAAAAAACATGGAGCACACCACATCAGCAGGGAAGCTGAGGAAGAAGAGGACATGTTCATAATGTATGGCATGTTAGAGAACATTCCAAAAGTGGCTTCTATCACATTGCAACTGACAGTAAATGACTCTAAGGTGAACTTTGAAGTGGATACAGGGTGTGGCGTGACCATAATGAACAAGGCAGAGTACTCAAAATTGTGGAACCGTGCAAAAGTTCCAGAGTTAAAGCCTTGCTCCCTGCATCTTAAAACATATACAGGTGAACGAGTGGCGACATTAGGTACAGCTAATGTAACTGTGCAACACAGGGACACTGTGGAACAGCTACCTGTAGTTATAGTATCGGGTACCGGATCAAACCTGTTAGGTCGGGGCTGGATAAAAGAACTTAAATTAGACTGGGGAGCAGTACATCAAATAGATGCGGGCAATCAGTTGACTTTGCAAGAAGTGTTGAGTGAACATGGGAATGTGTTCAAGGAGGAACTTGGCGCATTTAATGGCCCCCCAGCTAAGATTTATGTAGACAAGGAGGCACCGCCAAGGTTTTTTAAACAATGACCTGTGCCTTATGCCATGAAGCCAAAGGTAGAGGCTGAGCTTGACCGTCTATTGAGAGAGAACATACTGGAGCCAGTGAAATGTTCGGAATGGGCAGCTCCCATAGTACCTGTTTTAAAACCGGACAATTCGGTAAGACTCTGTGGAGACTATAAATTGACAGTCAATCGGTGTTCAAACTAGAGCAGTATCCGATTCCCAAAACAGAGGATCTCTTTGCAAACCTGGCTGGAGGAAAGAAATTCACAAAGTTGGATATGGGTCATGCCTACTTGCAGATTACACTGGATGACGAATCAAAGAAGTATGTCACCATAAATACACACAAGGCCGTTTGGTGTCTCATCTAGTCCAGCTATCTTCCAGAGGACAATCGAAGGTATACTGCAAGGGATTCCACATGTTTCCATCTATCTGGATGACATTCTGGTGACGGGAAGAACCGACCAGGAGCATCTGAGCACTCTGAGAGAGGTACTACAGAGATTGGAGAGGGCAGGGTTCCGGCTCAAGAGGAGTAAGTGCACTTTCCTGGGGAATGAGGCAGTGTTCCTGGGACACAGAGTGGACGCCACCGGGCTCCATCCACTCAAGGAGAAGGTACAGGCACTGCAGGACACCCCTGCTCCTACAAATGTGGCTGAGTTAAAAGTTTACCTGGGACTGCTGAACTATTATAACAGGTTTTTACCAAACTTGTCAACTGTGTTAGCACCTCTTCACAAACTACTGTGCAAGGAGACACAGTGGCAGTGGGGAGAGGAGCAGGGGGTTTCATTTGAACAGTCCAAGAAACTGATGCTGTCGTCGGATGTGCTGGTTCACTACAATGCAGAGAAAGACATCATTCTCTCTTGTGACGCTTCACCTTATGGGGTGGGGGCAGTTCTTTCACACTGCATGGAAGATGGAACTGAAAGACCAATAGAGTTTATGTCCCGAACTCTAACACCAGCGGAAAAAAACTATTCCCAGTTAGACAAAGAGGGGTTAGCAGTAATGTTTGGGTTACAGAGGTTCCACAAGTACATATATGGCAGGAAGTTCACCATATACACCGATCATAAACCTCTTCTCTCTCTTTTCGATGAAATGAAAGCAGTTCCACAGATGGTGTCACCCCGGATCCAGAGGTGGGCAGTGACGTTGAGGGCATATGAGTATGTCATCATCTACAAGGCGGGCAAGTACCATGGGAACGCAGATGCCTTGAGCCGTCTTCCACTGCCAGGCACAACTAGCCGTGCAGCTCCAGAGGACAGAGTTTTGATGTTGGAGGACACTGACACGGCACTTGTGACTGCAGAGCAAGTAAGAACATGGACAGGTAAAGATCCAGTACTGTCTAGAGTTCGAGAATATGTGGTGAGGGGATGGCCACAGCATCCGGAAGGGGCTGACTTCACACCCTACAGTGTCAGGAAAACAGAGCTCAGTGTGCAGGATGGTTGCGTGTTGTGGGGAGCACGAGTGATTATTCCACAGCCAGCACGACAGGCTATCCTAGAGCAACTACATCAGTGTCATCCTGGGGTCTCGCGTATGATAGCCTTGGCTAGGAGTTACTTGTGGTGGCCAAAGCTAGATGAGGAGATAGAAAATCTAGTCAAGACATGCAGCACTTGTCAGGAACACTGGAAGGCTCCTCTCCACCCCTGGGAGTGGCCGGATAAACCATGGAGAAGATTACACTTAGATTATGCGGGTCCATTCATGGGGAAGATGTTCCTCATAATCATTGATGCACATTCCAAATGGATGGATGTTTATCCTGTAAATTCTGCTTCCGCCACTACTACTATAGACTGCCTGCGTCGGAGCTTCAGTAATCAAGGGCTACCGGAGATCGTGGTGAGTGACAATGCCACTTGTTTTGTGAGTCCAGAGACAAAAGAGTTCTTGAGAAAAAATGGCATAGTGCAGGTGACCTCGGCTCCATATCATCCGTCCTCGAATGGACTTGCGGAGAGAGCCGTACAAACATTTAAGGAGATGATGAAAAAAAGTGCAGAAGGGAGTTTAGCAGCCAAAGTGTCACGGGTTCTGTTCAGCTACAGAATAACACCTCAATCCACCACAGGACTCTCTCCTGCTGAGATGTTATTAGGTCGTAGACTACGCTCCACTCTTGACCTTGTCCACCCAGACCTAAAAGGGAAAATGGAAAACAGACAAAACAAACAAAAAGAGAACCATGACAAAAGAACAAAGAGCCGAAGTTTTGGAGAAGGAGATGCGGTCCTTACCAGGAATTTCAGTTATGGACCAAAGTGGATTCCTGGCTTTATAGACTCAATGACAGGTCCAGTATCATACAAGGTCATGTTGGGTGATGGGTAGGGTAGTACGCAGACATGTAGATCAGATACTTCCCAGACAAGGGGAAATTGAAATGAAGGTTCCAGATGCAATGGCTGAAGACAGGGTTGCCCCCAGTTATCCAAGTGCATCTGTGGTGCCACCACCAGGGACAGAGCCAATTCCACAGGAACCTATTCGTCAAGAGGAAACCATCGTTGCAGAGTCAGATACTCTGAGCACTGCTCAGGAGCAGCTAGTGGCTTCACCACAAACAAGCAGGGACTTTACTGTTAGACGTTCACAAAGGACTCACAAGCCACCAGAGATTGATACTGAACTGTTAGATTCGTCAAGTATGGAACATGATGAATGGAGACTCCTTATGTGACCCTCAGGAATGGTTGTTTGTTAAGAAATTCATACTGAAATCTTAAGGGGGGAGGGATATAGTAATCTGGGATGTTATGATTAAGGTTATCCACCAGGTGGTGCTGTAGCCAATGCTGCTGCTAAGGTCAGAGGTTTGCTTCCTGTCAAGGTCAGCAAGGGTGAAATGCCAGGATGCAGGCATGATGTTTGTTACTCTGTTTGTTAATAAAGTACTCATGCTAATTCTACGATATCGCCTCTTCGAGTCCTTGTCTCACTACATGGATGTTTCACAGTTACAGTGAAAGGTTGAGGTTTATCGGAGAGTGTTACAGTGACAGGGTGAGGTGTATCGGAGAGTGTTACAGTGACAGGGTGAGGTGTATCGGAGAGTGTTACAGTGAAAGGGTGAGGTGTATCGGAGAGTGTTACAGTGACAGGGTGAGGTGTATCGGAGAGTGTTACAGTGACAGGGTGAGGTGTATCGGAGAGTGTTACAGTGACAGGGTGAGGTGTATCGGAGAGTGTTACAGTGACAGGCTGAGGTGTATCGGAGAGTGTTATAGTGACAGGGTGAGGTGTATCGGAGAGTGTTACAGTGACAGGGTGAGGTGTAATTAGAGTGTTACAGTGAAAGGTTGAGGTTTATCGGAGAGTGTTACTGTGACAGGGTGAGGTGTATCGGAGAGTGTTACAGTGACAGGATGAGGTGTATTGGAGAGTGTTACAGTGACAGGGTGAGGTGTATCGGAGAGTGTTACAGTGACAGGGTGACGAGTATCGGAGAGTATTAAACTAAGGCTCCTGATGTATCAGGAAGTATACTGGGGATCACGACTCATTAGAGACTGCTGGTACAGTGATCAATTACATTATTTCATATTTAGGAAAAATATTTGTTTAACCTGATTGTGTTGAATATGAAGATCTATTGACTGGTGTAGCAGACCTCAGTTCCAATGTTGTCTGTTATGATACTGAAAGTTCCAAACAAATCTTATTTTAGCAAACAGCGATCAGAGAGCTGTTATACGGCTGGAGAGCTTGAGTTTCATTAACCAGAGAACGCGCCTGCTTTCTGTGGGTGTAACAGGTGCTCAGGCCTCGGAGATACAGACATGATGCATCATCTCTTAGGCAGTCATCACCAGGGTAACAGCATATCAGTGATAGCGCACTATCTTTCCCAAGGGCAAACCATCAGCAGCAGCCAATACTGTCTCATTACTGATCTCCATTCATTGAATGCATAATCAATCCGATTGTACAAATCTTTCGTAATTACAGTCAGCCAGTGATGAATCCCTTCAGGAAGTGCTGCCATGGTCCAAATGTATTCACATCTCTTACAGAGGTCGAGCCCACTTAAAGCCACATTACCATTTCTAGGGGGGTAATTTTAACCTCACCTGGCGGGCAGGAGACCCGTTTTACACCCCACCTAATTTTACTTGCCATAGAATAGTACAGCACAGGAGGAGGCCATTCAGCCCATCGAGTCTGTGCCGGCTCTTTCGAAGAGCAATCCAGTTAGTCCCACTCCCCCGCTCTTTCCCCAGATCCCTGAAATTTTTTCCCTGTCAAGTATTTCTCCAATTCCCTTTTACTCTTGAATCTGTATCCACCATCCTATCAGGCAGTGCATTCCAAATCCGAACCACTCATTGCGTAAAAAAGTTTTTCCTCATGTTGCTGACTGTTGTATCCGTGTGTTAATGAAGACACGGAAAGCAGGAGTTGATTTAACAAGTGTTTACTGAACAAAGTCTGGAGGTGAACTAACTATACAAGACGCTACACAGGCTTATATACCCGAGTGGTCACTACCGGTACTACAGTACACAGGGGCTTCAAAAAAACATAGTTCCTCTTAAAGGTACATACACCACAATTCCTCCCCTTTTAGATAAATAGTACATAACATTTTAAGTAATCATTAATTAACATTTTTACAAGAACAATAATCTACACATTTGCTGAAGTTAATCAATTACAAATTCAGTCTCTCTGGTGGCTTCCTGACTCGGTCCGGATAACGCCTCGGTGGTGTAGTAGGTTTCGGTGGTGTAGTAGGTTCTTTTGGCAAGGTCGATTCGGCTTGAATGCCAGTGTCGGGTTCATCTGGTTCCAGTATCACCGGATCGGAGGTAGATACTATGGGTATCTCTGCTTCATCATTAGGCGTATAGAGTTGTGGTGTAAGTTGTCCCTTTTCAGATGACTCTATGATCTGGTCAGCATGGCGCCTTATTATGCTTTCTCCAATGTCCACGGTATACATCAGCGGTCCTAGTCGTGTGCAAATAGTTCCAGGCTGCCATTTCTCGGTACGGTAGTCCCGGGTCAAAACTTGTTGACCTATCTGGAAGGTTCTAGTTGGCCTTTCATTCATGCCTTGAAATTGCCGGTTCTCTACGTCCCTTCTGATGTTTGGCTTGATCAAATCCAGCCGGCATCTTAGTCTTCTATTGAAAAACATTATGGTGGGGGTTTGGTTTGCAACCATATGTGTTGCATTCCTGTACGCAAACAAGAAGTTATCTACCTTATGTTGTAGATTTATGTCTTCATTACCCATGGCCTTTATGGCCTTCTTGAAGGTCTGGACAAACCTTTCAGCTAATCCATTGGTGGTGGGATGGTATGGGGCGGAAGTGTAGTGCTTAACCCCATTGTTTTTTAAGAACTTCCTGAATTCTTTGGATACAAATTGCGGTCCATTATCAGAACAGATCTGTTCAGGCAGCCCATTCCTGGCGAATATGGTCCTTAATACTGTGATGGTTTTTTCCGCGGTGGTGGAAGACATCTTTATTACCTCCAGCCACTTGGAGTGTGCATCAACCGCGATTAAGAACATTGAGTCCATAAATGGACCAGCAAAGTCGATATGTACCCTTTGCCAGGGAGATGAGGGCCACTCCCATGGATGTAGAGGGGCTTGTGGTGGGGCGTTTTGGACCTTCTGGCATCCTAGACAGCTCTTGGTCATTTCTTCGATGTCTCCATCGATACCTGGCCACCACACAAACGCTCTGGCTAAATTCTTCATTTTCACTCCACCCAGATGCCCCTCGTGAAGCTCCTTTAGCACTTTATCCTGGAGTTAGGGTGGAATCACCACTCTGGATCCACACATCAAGGTTCCTCGGCACACTGACAACTGTTCTCTTCTTTGCGAGAATGCTGGCAACAGTGGTTCGCCATGTGCTGGCCATCCCTTCACCGTTAGATCGTAGACTCATGAGAGAGTCGGGTCATTTCTCGTTTCCTTTTCAATGGTAGAATTTGTCACTGGTAGACATTCCACTATGGTCGAGTGGATCATCTCCACTGGGTCCACTGTAGGTGCCTCTTCTACTGTTGGCAACAGTAGGCGCGATAAACCGTCAGCATTCCCATGCTGTTTTGTTCCTTTGTATTCTATGTCATATTGGTGTGCCCCTAGGAAAAGGGACCACCTCTGTAGCCTTTGCGCTGTCATAATGGGAACGCCCTTTTTAGGGTTGAATATGGAGACGAGGGGTTGATGGTCAGTCAACAAGGTAAATTTTTGTCCGTGTAGGTAATGGTTGAATTTCTTCACCCCCCACACCAGGCTGAGTGCCTCCCTGTCGATCTGGGCATAGTTACGCTCAGCTGAGTTCAATGAGCGTGACGCAAAAGCTATCGGCCGCTCCGAGCCATCAGGGAATTTATGCGATAATACCGCTCCTACGCCGTAAGGGGATGCATCGCACGCCAGTCTGATTGGCAGTGATGGGTTGTAATGAGCCAACACTTCCTTGGACGTGATCAAGCCTTTGCATTTATGGAAGGCACGTTTACAGTCTTCGCTCCATTTCCAAATTACTCCCATTTGTAGCAGTGCGTTAAGAGGGTGCAGAACCGTTGACAGGTTCGGTAAAAATTTATGATAGTAATTTATTAATCCCAGGAACGACCTTAATTGTGAGACATTTTCAGGCGCTGGGGCTTTTACGACCGCTTCAATTTTTTCAGGTGATTTATGCAACCCTTCTTCGTTAATGACATGGCCACAATATGATATTTGTATCTGGAAAAATTCGCACTTGGGGCGATTTGCTCGTAGGCCCCGTTCTCCCAGCCTCGTGAGCACCTGCTCCAAATTGGCAAGGTGCTCGTTGTCATTTTCTCCTGTTACAAGGATGTCGTCTAGGTAGCATTGAGTCCCCGGAATCCCTTGCAGTACTTGCTCCATAGCTCTTTGCCAGATAGCTGGAGCTGATGCTACTCCGAAAACCAGCCGATTGTACTGGTACAGGCCTTTGTGTGTGTTTATTGTGAGATACTTTTTAGAGGTCTCCTCAACCTCCATCTGTAGATATGCCTGTGCCAAGTCAATTTTGGTGAAACATTTCCCCCCGGATAGTGAGGCAAAAATATCCTCTATCCTCGGAAGAGGATACTGTACCGTATGAAGAACCGGGTTTACAGTCACCTTGAAGTCCCCACAGATGCAAATTTTTCTCTGTTCTTCAGATTTATCATTATTCAACGTTTTCTTCATGACCGGGACGATGGGTGTTGCCCACTCGCTCCAATCTACCTTGGGTAACACGCCTGCTTTTTCCAAATTCTCCAGCTCTGCCTCGACTGCTGGACAAATTGCGTATGGCACCGGCCTTGCCTTAAAAAACTTGGGAATTGCCGCATCTTCCACTTTTATTGAGGCGGTGGCACCTTTCAGGGTTCCTAGTTCCTGTTGAAACACTTCTTTGGCGTTAGCCAAGATTTCTTTTAATCGTCCAGGTATGATGTCATCATCATTTTTTTTCTTACTGGTCACCGTCAGTGCCTGAATGGAGTGCCAGTCCAAACGTATCTTTCTGATCCATTCACGTCCCAACAACGGTGGACCACCATCTTGCAGAACGTATAAATACAACTTCTGTATTTACTTGCCGTTGTATACAACAGGCACCCTTATTTTCCCTCTGGGGTATACTTTCTGCCCCGTATATGTCTTCAAGATAATGGATGCGTCTTTCAAAGGTATATGCGGAAATAGCCGCTCGTAATCCCGTCGACTTATGATGGTCAGAGCTGATCCTGTATCTAGCTCCATTTTAACTGGGGACCCCGCTATTGTGAGGGTAACCCAAATGGTCTGGTAATCTTCTTTGGCAATTACATTACGTAATTTGAGACAGCTTAGTCTCTTGTTTCCGGAGTCGCTATCGCTCTTCTGGTCTTCGGAGCTACTGTCCGTCATCATTTGTACCTTCCTGTATTTTTCCTTATTGACCCTTTTACTGTCAGCGGATTTTTTTCCAGATCGGCATACACATGCAATGTGTCCCATCTTTCCGCATTGCCTGCATGCTTTGTCCTTGAACCAGCAGTCCCTCTGGTCATGGGTGGATCTGCCACAGCGATAACATCTCTCGAAACCCCGTGTCATTTCATGGGTGCCGAAGTTCTATGGCTTTTGCTGTATCTCTGCAGCTCCTCTTGCTGCTGCTTCGTATGATACAGCCTGATGCGCCATCAATTACTCAAAAGACTGAGGTTGAGCGAGTAACAATCAGGCTTTTATTAACTAAAGAATGAAGGTCTTGTCTCGAGTGGTCGACCCATCCAGAATACTAAGGGACTGGGAGGTAGTCACTTATATACCTGGAATAGTGGGAGGAGTCAGCCGAGGCATGTCCAGACCTGTACCTATTGGAATACACATACAGACACAGACAGGTAGAACAGTGGTTTACCACACAGCCATACTGAAAGCCTTGTCCAGTGTCAAATCTTTCTCAGAAAGTAGTCTTTTCTGTGTTCCTTCGTTTAGGAGACCACAGACGAATTTGTCTCATAGAGAATCTGCCAGTCCTGCCCCGAATTGGCAGTGCTTTGACAGCTTTCGTAATTCGGTGAGGTAATCAGCGTTACTTTCATTCTTGTGCTGATTCCTCCTGAAGAATTTGAATCGTTCCGCTATCAGCAGCGGTGTTGGGTTTAAGTGCTCCTGTAGGGTATCAGCAATCTCCTTAAAATTCTTGTCCATCGGTTTGGCTGGAGTGATCAAGTTTCGTAACAGCCCGTATGTCCTTGCGCCCATCAGATTTAGAAGTACCGATGCCTTTTTATCATCCGCTACTTCATTCGCCTTGCAATATACCTCCACGCTTTCCAATCCTCTATATCACTATCGAAAGCAGTAATATTGCCAGTCTTAGGCATCCTGAAAATCAAAAATGGCGCCTCCCGCGCTTTCCCTTCTTCCCTGCCGAGTCAAGATGGCGCCTCCCGCGCTTTCCCGCCGCTGCCGCTGCTGCCAACGCTGTTCTCCGCGGTTTTTATTTACATATATATTTTTAAACAGTTTCTCCGTCACTTGGAGAATCGTTCCCGTCGGACTCTCTGGGACTTTCCCCTCCCTTTGCTTCGTCCGAACGCCGACCTGCTTTGCAGCGCCGGCCGTGTCCTGAGTGCTCCACCCTCTGTCTCTGTTTGCTTCTGCCTTCAGACTCGCTGCCCGGCCCCACTGCAGAGCTACCCGATCGAGCCCCAGCCCGCCGCCCAGGAAGGATCAGTGCACTACCTGCCACCAGCCCATTTAGCTGGTGAAACCACAGTTTTGTTTCTTTTTCTTTGACCTTCGTCTGAGGAATCGAACTCCTTGAGGTGCTGCTGAATTGCAGGTAAGTTCGTTTCTAACTCGTCGCCACTGTTGTATCTGTGTGTTAATGAAGACACGGAAAGCAGGAGTTGATTTAACAAGTGTTTACTGAACAAAGTCTGGAGGTGAACTAACTATACAAGACGCTATACAGGCTTATATACCCGAGTGGTCACTACCGGTACTACAGTACACAGGGGCTTCAAAAAAACATAGTTCCTCTTAAAGGTACATACACCACACTGACGTAAGAAAACTACTAGGCACTTGGTCTAAGTGTTAATCAAAGCTTTAATCAACTGTTTTACAACATGGAGGTCTAGTTGTGTCCTTCACTAGTTCCTGTTAAGAATGTCCTGCGCAAGCTGGGCCCGTGCCCGAGTATTTATACTCTCCCTGGACAGCGCCACCCGCAGGCCGCTCAGTATTATTTCATGAGTCTTTCTTTCATGAATGACTGATTCATGTCAGTTGCCTCTGTTTCTTTTGCCAATTACCTTAAATCTGTGCCCTCTGATTATCGACCCTACAGCCATTGAAACAGTTTCTCTTTACTTACTCTATCTAAACCCTTCACGGGAGGGCAAATTCGGGCAGGGTGAATAACCGGCGCCTGACCTGAAGAAACCCATTTTCCGCCTGGCAAGTTAGGTTACGATTACCCCGTGGCATCTACAACACCCATTGACCGGGCACCTCCCTGGGCTCAGGTTAAAGGGATACTAACCTCAGTACCATTCCAATTCAATCCAAGCTGATCCCGGTAAGCAATGTAAGGCTTAGCTCAGCTGGAGGCCCACTGATTAAACCTTCACTGCCTCCCAAGTATAAATCATTGCTAAAATCATTCATCAGTAATGAGGGCAAATCTGAACCGGGGCATTTTAAAAATCAACAACAGTGAAAGAGATGAAGATGATCTTTAAGCAGCATTAATTTTGTTTACAGGGAAATGTTGGTCCCAACCAGTTCTGGTAGTCCGATTCTGGCTCACATCCTTGCCTGCACCCTTCTCTCCCGAGTTTTGTTTAAAGACACCCATCGCAGTTCCCTTTGCTCCGAACTTGAACTTGCTGCAGTTCCCCAGCAGCCTCCTTTCTGGGTTTGGCTTTATTGGCCTCTTGTAAATTCCTCCTCAGGTTTGACTCGAACCATCTGCCGTATCCTCTCTTCCCCCTCATTGGTTCTCTAGCCCTGCCGTCCTTGTCCTGTTGTTTTAACAGTTACCTCTAGACTGGATTTAAAGATGCGCCGTTGCCGCTTTTCCTTCAGGCTGGTTCCTCTGATTTCCCCCAGATACCTTCCCTCACTCGACTTGCTGATGCTGCCTGCAGCTCGTCCAACCCCAACATTTGACCCCTTTAGAGTGACCTTCAAGAAGCCCACTCCGACCGTCCTGGTTTTTCCTAGTTCCCTGCAGCTTCTTAACTTCCTCACCCAACATTAATACATTCACGTGATAACTGTAGCATTGGAGCAAAGCGACTTGGTAGCACACTGATGCTGTGATGTTGCAGTGTAAATCTAAAGACAGACACATACCTGACTCGGCTATGAAACTCATTCCCTCCAAGCCGGATCCGGACTTCGGACTTAAACAGAAAGTACAATTTTCTGACTTTGCGTACCCCGGCGGGGAATCCTGTCCCACCGGCAGCACCAAAGACTCTTTCCAACTTTAGTGAAGCACCAATTACAGTTAGGGAGTGTGGTAGCATAATGGTTATGTTACTGGTTCCTATTTCAAGCGCTCTCTGTAGCAAAGCGTTCTGTGATCCAATAACTGAAATTTCCACTGACCTCTCTCCACACTCTCTGTGTGACAATTTTAAACTAAGGAACCTTTGGCACTGATTCCCCAGCCAGATAAAATAGTTGAAATCTGTTCAGAAGGTTCCCTACATCACAAAGATGTGATTGTTGTACCAGCTTCTGATGATCTAAACCCAGCCTGTCCACAACACGCTCACTTACCCAGAGCCTTACCAATCTCAACAACAACAAGTTAGGGCCTCGGCAGCTGAAGGCACGGCCACCAGTGGTGGAGCGATTAAATTGGGGGTCTTCGAGAGGCCAGAATTGGGGGAGCACAGAGATCTCGGCGGGTTGTAAGGCTTGAGGAGAGTATGGAGATAGGGAGGTGGCGAGGCCGTGGAGGGATTTAAAAACAAGGATGAGAATTCCAGAGAATAAAGAGGAACGGTAGCAGAGTGGTTATGTTACTGGGCTAGTAATCCAGAGGCCTGGACTAACGATCCAGAGACTGTGAGTTCAAATGCAGCTGGGGAATTTAAAGTTCAGTTAATTAAATAAATTTGGAATAAAAAGCTAGTACCAGTAATGGTGACCATGAAACTACTGGATTGTTGTGAAAATCCATCTGGTCCTTTATGGAAGGAAATCTGCCACCCTTACCCGGTCTGGCCTATGTGTGACTCTAGACCCACAGCAATGTGGTTGACTCTTAACTGCCCTCTGAAATGGCCTAGCAAGCCACTCAGTTGTACCAAACCGCTACAAAGAAGTATACTAAGACCACACGGACTGCAGCGGTTCAAGAAGGTGGCTCACCACCACCTTCTCGAGGGCAATTAGGGATGGGCAATAAATGCTGGCCTTGTCAACGATGCCCACATCCCAGGAACAAATAATAAAGGAAAGTGTTAAATACTGCCCGGAGTCCCCCATAGACTCCGTCCTTCCCAACCTGCTTCCACTCGCAGGAAACAGTATAACTTGGTTTGAGATAACTGAATGATTTTCTAAGGACAGATATGGATGGAAACAGTGAGACAACACCAAGGTTAAATGCCTTTTTCACATTTTTGCAATATTCATTTGCCATTCTCTGGATTTAAAAAGAAAACGTTTTCAATTTCTCTTGTTCTATGTAAGTGTAGTTTAAAGTTAAGTGTGTGATGGTCTTGTTGCCATCTACTGACAAGTAAAGGAACAGGCCATTGCAAACACTGGTGGTTTCTGGTGGTACAGATGGACTGTGACGTTAGCTGGATGGGTCACTTGAATATTTGTATCCTGGGACAGCTTATCATAGAATGGTTACAGCCCGTCGAGCCCGTGCCGGCTCTCTGCAAGAGCGCCTCAGCTAGTCCCACTCCCCCACCCTTTCCCTGTAGCCCTGCAAATTTTTTTCCTTCAGGTACTTAATCCAATTTCCTTTTGAAAGCCACGATTGAATCTGCCTCCACCACCCTTCCAGGCAGTGCATTACAGATCCTAACCACTCGTTGCGTAATTTTTTTTTTCCTCATGTCGCCTTTGGTTCTTTTGCCAATCACCTTAAATCTGTCTCCTCTGGTTCTCGACCCTTCCGCCAATAGGAACAGTTTCTCTCGATCTACTCTGTCCAGACCCCTCATGATTTTGAACACCTCTATCAAATCTCCTCTCAACCTTCTCTGCTTTAAGGAGCACAACCCCAGCTTCTCTAGTCTATCCACATAACTGAAGTCCCTCATCCTTGGAATCATTCTCAGAAATCTTTTCTGCACCCTCTCTAAGGCCTTCACATCCTTCCTAAAGTATTGGACACAATACCCCAGTTGAGGCCGAACCAGTGTTTTATAAAGGTTTATCATAACTTCCTTATCGAAGATCTCTTTCACATCCCCTAGAGGAGGGAACTCTTTCCTCAACTGTCCCATCCAACCTCAGTGGGACTGCCCTCACCTGGTTCCGCTCTTATCTATCAACTTCCAAGGTACGTCCTGTTGCCCAGCAAGCCCAGGCAGCCATTTCAAACGGGAGTGATTCACAATTGACATCCTACAGGCCAGAATGGTGGGACAAGGTCTGCCGGTCACAGCCCCAAATTACTAAATATTTGAGACTGGTCCTGACCCCCGGATGTGCCGTAGCCCAAAGTGAGAAGATTGGGGATGGGGCTACTCCCCATTTGCTGCTTCAGCACTGCCCCCGCGCACCCCCCCCTCAAACATTCAGGCTGCGTCCTCCTCAGACCGACTATGTCATGGCATGAAGGGGGAAGGATATACACAAGAACTGATAGGGTGACTTAAGAGGGCAAAGAGAAAGTTAAGTTAACTTTAAAGAAATGTGTCGTCGTGGGTCTATAGACTTAATTCCATCCTAAAGAAGATTTCAAATACAGCTGCAATGCCAGCTGGGAAAAGCAAAGAGAAGTGAATGCTGCCTCGATCTGTTCCAGCTTCAGTTTGTGCTAGAAGTTATTTGGTGAAGATTTTCTATCAATGCTTCTGAAGCACGAGACCAGCAGTCAGCGGAAGATGAAAATTAAAGGATTAAAATGTGCTCATTAAATGATAAAAGTATACATTAATACATCAGAATATACAGAGCAGTGTTATATTCTATGGAGAGCAGTGTAATAACAGACAAGCAGTGTTATATTGTACAAAACCGTGTTATAATGGACAAAACAGTGAAGAGGTACAAAGTGGCGAGGTGAGGCACTGCTGGACAGGATGGGATGAAAGGCGAGAGGATGAGATACCCCCAGCCCAGGCTGCTCCAACTAAATATTGGGAAGACCGAAGCCACTGTCTTCAGTCCCTGCCACAAACTCCGTTCCCTAGCCACCGACTCCATCCCTCTCCCTGGCAACTGTCTGAAGCTGAACCATTGGCAGCCGTGCCTTCAGCTGCCTGGGCCCTAAGCTCTGGAATTCCCTCCCTAAACCTCTCCACCACTCTATCCTCCTTTAAGACGTTCCTTAAAACCGACCTCGTTGACCAAGCTTTTGGTCACCTGCCCTAATGTCTCCTTATGTGGCTCGGTGTCAAGTTTTATTTGATAACGCTCCTGTGAAGTTCCTTGGGATGTTTTACTACGTTAAAGGCGCTATATAAATGCAAGTTGTTGTTACTCCTGTTCGGTGTTGGCTTGTGTCTGCCGGCTGTAACTCTCTGTGCGTTAGCCCAGGTTACAGCAAATGTACTCGGCACACAATGATAGTGACAGAGGTACTTCAAGCCCAACACAGCTGTTTCTGTGATAGAATCACAGAATAGTACAACATAGAAAGAGGCCATTCGGCCCATCGAGTCTGCGCCAGCTCTTTCGAAGGACAATCCAGTTAGTCCCACTCCCCCGCTCTTTCCCCATATCCCTGCAATTTTTTCTCCTTCAAGTATTTATCCAATTCCCTTTAGAAGGCTACTATTGAATCTGTATCCACCGCCCTATCAGGCAGCGCGTTCCAAATCTGAACCACTCGTGTAAAACAGTTTTCCCTCATGTCGCCTCTGGTTCTTTTGCCAATCACCTTAAATCTGTGGCCTCTGGTTATCGACCCTTCCGCCATTGGAAACAGTTTCTCTTTATTTACTCTATCTAAGTTGGAGTCTGGAACTCACTGCCTGAAAGGGTTGTGGAGGCAGAAACCCTCACAACATTTAAGAAGCATTTGGATGTGCACTTGAAATGCCATAGCATACAAGGCTACGGGCCAAATGCTGGAATATGGGATTAGATTAGACAGGGCTTGATGGCCGGCGCGGACACGATGGGCCGAAGGGCCTCTATCCGTGCTGTATTACTCTATGACTCTAAACCCTTCATGATCTTCAATAAGAAAAGGAATTCCCTTTGTTTGTGTGTGAAATGGAATCACTTGACATTAGCTTTGTGTTTTCACACTGCGACTGTCAGCTGGTGCTTTCTGATTAAGGGCCAGCTTCAGCCAATCATTTGACAGAAAACAAGGTCCAATCTAATCTCACAGTTGGCTATAAAGCGCTAATTCTGCCTTTCTGAGGAATGACTGAATAAGAAGTGGTGTCTATTCCCTTTTGGCAGTCTGCCTTTCATTGTGTTATTAAACTAATTGCCAGAGTGAATACTGAAGCGGTTTTGTTCGTTACTAGATGCCAAAGCCCATCATCCCTCTGTACTCGCTACCACTTCTCAGTAATCTCCTCATCTCTCTCTCTCGTTCACACCTTAATTGTGATGAATGACAAACAACCCCAGCTCTGAAGTGGTTTACCATCCAGAACAAGTAACAACTCCGGGGGTGGCTGATTCTTTTGACAAATTATTGTTTTATTACTTGACACAATTTAACATTATTTATTATTTTTGCTGCCTGCATGGGTCACGTTGCTCCACTGGTCACTAGGCTGGTGGAAGACTGGCATCATTGTGCTAACAAGCCTAATATGTGGCATTTTATCAAACGCTTTTTGAGAGTATTGTGTCCAGTTCTGGGCACTGCACTTTACAGGAAGGATGTGAAGGCATTAGAGAGGGTGCTGAAGAGATTTACGAGAATGGTTCCAGGGATGAGGGATTAGTTACGTGGATAGACTGGAGAAGCTGGGGTTGTTCTCCTTAGAGCAGAGAAGGCTAAGAGGAAATTTGGTCGAGGTGTTTAAACTCATGAAGGGTTTAGATAGAGTAAATAAAGAGAGACTGTTTCCAATGGCTGAAGGGTCGATAACCAGAGGGCACAGATTGAAGGACTTGGGAAAAGAACCAGAGGCGACATGAGGAAAAACTTTTTTGCGCAACGAGTGGTTAGGTTTTGGAATGCGCTGCCTGATAAGGTGGTGGAAACAGATTCAATAGTAGACGTCAAAAGGGAATTGGATAAATACCTGAAGGAGAAAAAAGTGCAGGAATACAACAACAGCAACAACTTGTATTTATATAGCACCTTTAATCTAGTAAAACGTCCCAAGGCGCTGCACAAGAGTATTATAAAACAAAATCTGACACCGAGACACATAAGGAGATGACCAAAAGCGTCTTAAAGGAGGAAAGAGAGGTAGCGAGGCGGAGAGGTTTAGGCAGGGAATTCCAGAGCTTAGGGCCCAGGCAACAGAAGGCACGGCCACCAATGGTGGAGCGACTATAATCAGGGATGCTCAAGAGGGCAGAGTTAAAGGAGCACAGATATGTTGTGGGGCTGAAGGAGATGACAGAGATAGGGAGGGACGAGGCCATGGAGGGATTTGAAAACAAGGATGAGAATTTTAAAATCGAGGCGTTGCTTCACCGGAAGTCAATGTAGGTCAGGGTGAACGGGACTTGGTGCGAGTCAGGACACGGGCAGCAGAGTTTTGGATGACCTCAAGTTTACGTGGGAGGCCGGCCAGGAGTGCGTTGGAATAGTCAAGTCTAGAGGTAACAAAGACAAATGAATGAGGGTTTCAGCAGCAGTTGAGCTGAGGTAGGGGTGGAGTCAGGCGATGTTCCGGAGGTGGAAATAGGCGGTCTTAATGATGGCGCGGATATGTGGTCGGAAGCTCATTTCAGGGTCAAATATGACACCAAGGTTGCAAACGATCTGATTCAGCCTCAGACAGATGCCAGGGATGGAGTCAGTGGCTTGGGAAGGGAGTTTGTGGCAGGGACCAAAGACAATGGTTTCAGTCTTCCCAAAATTTAATTGGAAGAAATTTCTGCTCATTTAGTACTGGATGTCGGACAAGCAGTCTGACAATTTAGAGACAGTTCAGGGGTCAAGAGAAATGGTGGTGAGATAGAGCTGGGTGTTGTCAACGTATATATGGAAACTGATGCTGTGTTTTTGGATGATGTTGCCAAGGGGCAGCAGGTAGGTATGTGGATCTGGGGAAAGAGCCGGGGAGTGGGACTAACTGGATTGTTCTTCGAAAGAGTTGGCGCAGACTCGATGGGCCGAATGGCCTTCTTCTGTGTTGTACTATTCGATGATTCTATACGCCATGCTGGTCTCTAATGGGTTGCGAGGAGGTATTTAAGTATGACTCTTCGTTATATGGCTTTAGGTTTTGAACCCTGAACCTGCGAGGAAACCCCTTGACTCCACTCATCACCCACTCTTTAGCAGTGGAACCACAATCAGATGCCACCTGTTGCTGCAACCCTTGTCTTTCCACCCTGTGCCACACTGCAGTAAGACGTCAACTTGTGCCTCTGGGTAGATGTTATGATTTGGGCAATCACTGGATACTGTTTCTCATGCCCAGTACAAAAGGCCACTCCCATAAGCAAGCCCTGTCTCCCCATGAACTGAAGCAAGACCCGATTGCAACCCATTAGATCTGATAGAGCTGTTCAAAGTCATGAAGGGTTTTGATCGAGTAAATAAGGAGAAACTGTTTCCAGTGGCAGAAGTGTCGGTAACCAGAGGACACAGATTTAAGGTGACTGGCAACAGAACCAGAGGCGACACAGGGAAGCATTTTTTTACGCAGCGAGTTGCTGTGATCTGGAACGCGCTGCCTGAAAGAGCGGTGGAAGCAGATTCAATAGTAACTTTCAAAAGACAATTAAATAAATAAATAAATACTTGAAGGGAAACATACAGGGCTATGGGGAAAGAGCAGGAGAGTAGGATTAATTGGATAGCTCTACCAAAGAGCCGGCACAGGCACGATGGGCTGAATGGCCTCCTTCTGTGCTGTATCGTTCTATGATTCAATGGAGACCTGATAGCAAAGTACTTGCCCAGGGCGAGCAATAAACCTCTTTTGCTAAAGGTAAACGTATTGGAAATAGTGTGATGCACCTTCTGTTTCCTACATTACAACAGCGACTACACTTTAAAAGTACTTCGTCGGTTCTGAAACACTTTGGGGGAGAAATTCGCGTTCACCAGTAAAGTTGCCAGTGTCAGAAAATGGCAACACTAACAGAGCAAAATTTACCGGCGGGGGGTGGGGGAGTGTGGTGGAGATTGTTGGCCCGGTGCTTACCTGCCGTGCAACGCCGTCCAGGTGGCGAGGCTGTGGAGTACGCAAGGGATTGTGGGTGATGAAGAGGTCCGAGAATTAAAGGGGCCACGCACACTGAAGCAATACAAATTAAAATGAAGTGAAACATTGCCGTTTTCAGCCCTTTCGGCCTTTTAAAAAAGTATTTAACATTAAAAAGAAGTCCCAAATGTGAATATTCAGCTCTTGAAGCTGAATACCCTTGCTAACCTCAAAAAATGGGAAATCTGCCTCAGCACTAACACAAATGGCTCAGTACGCTAGGGAAGGGGCACCCTGGGTCTTGCATGCAGCACTCCAGCTTTGTGCAGAGGGTCAACACTGCAAGAGCGGCCCTCTACCCATAGGCCCAGGAGGCCCTCCAGAAAGGACGATGTGAGATTACATCGCTGAGGCCGTCACCAGTAGTGTCGCCCCCACCACCTGCTCCAGTGCCCAAAGAAGCTTCATGACCTCAGACCACTGTTCAAAGTCAGTGAATGCATCTTCAAAAGCCGTCTCCTACCAACTGCACCACTAGCCTCACACACTGCTCAATGCATGACCCCCACCCCCAATCACTCACCTACCAACAATGTGCACCAATCACGAGACACAGCTCCCATTCCTAGCCTCACCTTACCTCCTTGGAGGAGTCGGTGCAGGCCATTCTTAGCAGAGACATGGCTGAGCCTTGGTCAATGGCAGGGCTGAGGATAAAAGATGCTGGTATCCTCGTATGTTATCTCCTTCTGGCATGCACCACATGCATTCCCGCTCTCCCATCACCACAACTCCACCCTTGTGCCTTCCTCATTTCACACACCCAAGAAATGCAGCCTGCCCAGCCAGTGGTAGACAAGAAGAGGATGAAGAGAGTGAAGAAGAACCAGAAGAAGATGATTGATTTGACACTCCCAGTCATCAGCTCCTCAAGGTCAATCAGCAAGGACATTTGCAGTGTCCCCCACTGAAAGTCAGCAGCCTTCTACCAGCCATGCTGCAGCCACTGGGGTAGCACTGCGTGACATGAGTAGGAGAGGCAAAGGCACACACAAGACAGTCACTAAGAGAATGCATACGGGTGATGAGTTGATTTCTTGATGTCACATTGGATGGATAGATGTATATAGGTGGAGTGGAAAGTTTGCTTTGTGGTGGCTTTTATTTCAGCATCGTGGCCAAGAGGACGCTGTGATGGTCAGTAGCAGAGGGAAAGTAAGGTTTGGGACTAAAGTTGAAAGGGGAATTGGAGTTGTGGTCACTGGGACCGCAGGCGGATGATTCCATCCTGGATATCCCGGCCACAAAGGGGCTGTCTGGGATGCATCCTTCCGTCTGATTCCTCCTTTTCGGTGTCTTCCTCTTCCCTCTGCGAGCGGAGGCTGTAAATGTGAAATGACAGCATAAAATGCTGAAAATACTCAGCTGGTCAGGCAGCATCTCCACCTGAGATGTGAACACTGTTTTTCTCTCCACAGATGTTGCCTGACCTGCTGAGTATTTGCAGCATGTTCTGTCTTCTCAAAGGCCTTCATTTACCATCTGAGCCCTTGCAAGTGTCCAGCAGCACTCCCTACACACCTATTGCAGCAAGTCACCACTTCAATAAAAACAAAAACAAAACAGTCCAAAATCTTAAATCCAAACTTACCTGAGCGATGTGTGTGTCCCTTTAAGAGGTGCAGGCATTGCCACTGTCAGCCTGCCTGCTGACGTAGTCACTTGCACACCGATTTACGTCACAATGCTGCCAATTTGTTGGAGATGGCACTGCCAGTTACCAGCAGCGCAAATGTAGGGACCATCGCCAGCAGCGAGTTTAATTTAATGGCGCTACGGAGTGGCGCAAAGGCTACACATTTCTCGCCCTTTGAGACGTCCTGAGGTTGTGAAAGACGCTATATTAATATAAGTCTGTCTTTCTTTCCTGATTTCTCTGACAGGCAAATAGCAGACTAATAGACCGTATATCGCAGGCTATAAACTTCAAATCAGGAAATTCCTGCTGGTGATTTCTCACCAGTACTTTAAACCTGTTTTGAAAATAATTAATATATTTGTAAATATTACTGAGCGTTTCCACCAACACCGGCCTGGCAAAAGAGAGTTGCACTAAAGGTGATTTGGTGTAGGGAATCCCCATTTGACCCAATTTGAATCATAGAATCTTACAGCACAGAAGGAGGCCATTCAGCCCATCGTGTCTTTGAAAGAGCTATCCAATTAATCCCACTCCCCTGTGTAAAGTCCACGCCTCAATAATACACGGACTTCGGGAGAACAGTTTAACAGGTACTTTACTGAACAGGAGGCAACGTCAGACTGAAATACAGAAGCCTGCTAGGGCCTTTTATACAGGGGTGGTCACTGCCGGTACTGCAGTCTAAGACCAGTTATTCCCTTAAAGGTACATACACAACAATTCCTCCCCTTTTAGATAAACAGTACATAACATTCATTTAACAACTAAATAATAACTAATTACAATTACAATTTTCTCGGTACTATATACATCAACTGAAATAATCATTTATAAGTTCAGTCTTTGAGGAGGCTTTCTGATCCTGACTGGATAGCGCCTTTCTCGAGTATCCTGTTCTTGCGGTGGAGTCGATTCTGGCTCATTGTCATTGATTGGTTCGTCAGCTTCCAGTACCACTGCTTCTGAGGTAGACGCAATCTGTACTTTGGGCTCATTACCAGGTGCACATGATTCTGGTATAGGTTTGACTTGTTCCTGTGACTCTAGAATCTGGTCAGCATGGCGTCTCACAATGCTCTCTCCAACGTCCACTGTGTACATTAGTGGTCCCTGCTGTGTGCATATCGTTCCTGGCTGCCATTTTTCTGTTCGGTAGTCGCGGGCCAAGACTGGTTGCCCTATCTTGAAGCTCCTGGTTGGCTTCTCATTTATGTGCTGGAACTGCTTATCCTCAACATCTCGTCTTATGTTTGGTTTGAGCAAATCCAAGCGACATCTTAGCCTTCGGTTGAAAAACAGTACGGCTGGAGTTTGGTTGGTTACTGCATGTGTCGCATTCCGGTAAGCAAACAAGAAATTATCCACCTTGTGTTGTAGTGGTATGTCGTCATTATACATTGCTTTTATGGCCTTTTTAAAGGTCTGAACAAACCTCTCAGCCAAGCCATTTGTGGCTGGCTGATATGGGGTAGATGTGTAATGTTTCACCCCATTATTCTTCAGGAACCTCCGGAAATCCTCAGACACAAACTGTGGCCCATTGTCGGAGCAAATCTGTTCTGGCAACCCATTCCTGGCGAAGATGGTCCTTAGGACTACAATAGTTTTCTCCGTGGTGGTGGAGGACATTTTAATGACATCTGACCATTTCGAATGGGCGTCCACAGCGATTAGAAATATTGAGTCCATAAATGGACCAGCAAAATCAATGTGTACCCATTGCCATGGAGATGAGGGCCACTCCCATGGATGTAGCGGGGCCTGTGGTGGAGCGTTTTGGACCTTCTGGCATCCTGTGCATCTCTTGGTCATATCCTCGATTTCTTTATCGATTCCCGGCCACCACACAAACGCCCTGGCTAGTCTCTTCATTTTTACCCCTCCCAGATGACCTTCATGAAGCTCACTGAGCACTCTATCTCTCAACTTGGGTGGGATTACCACTCGGGATTCACACATCAAGGTCCCCCGGCACACTGACAGTTGTTCTCTCCTTGGCGAGAATGCTGGCAACAGTGAGTCGCCATATGCTGGCCATCCCTTTACCGTCAAATCATAGACCCGAGAGAGTGTCGGGTCATTTCGGGTTTCCTTCTCAATGCTTGCGTTTGTAACAGGCAAACATTCGACTATGGTCGCATGGAATATCTCCACAGGGTCCACTGCAGGTGCTTCTTCCACCGTAGGCAACGGTAGACGCGACAGCCCATCAGCGTTTCCATGCTGTTTCGTACCCTTGTACTCTATGTCGTACTGATGTGCCCCTAGAAAAAGTGACCATCTTTGCAGCCGTTGCGCCGTCATCTCCGGAACGCCCTTTTTGGGTTAAAAATTGAGACCAGTGGCTGATGATCAGTCAGTGGGGTGAATTTCTGCCCGTGCAGATAGTGATTGAACTTCTTCACCCCCCACACCAGGCTGAGGGCCTCCCTGTCAATCTGGGCGTAGTTACGCTCGGCTGAGGTTAGCGAGCGCGATGCAAAGGCTATTGGCCTCTCTGAACCGTCACGGAGTTTGTGTGATAGCACCGCTCCAATGCCGTAAGGTGACGCATCACATGCCAACCGAATCGGTAGTGTTGGGTTGTAGTGGGCCAATACTTCTTTTGAAGTGATTAGGCATTTACATTCCTGAAAGGCACGCTTACACTCATCGCTCCATTTCCATGTTACTCCAGTTTGTAGCAGGGCGTTCAGTGGGTGCAGAATTGTAGATAAATTCGGCAAGAACTAATGGTAGTAGTTCACCAACCCGAGGAACGACCTTAGTTGCGACACATTTTCCGGTGCTGGAGCCTTGACTACAGCCTCAATCTTGTCCGGCGACTTATGCAACCCTTCCTCATCAATCATGTGGCCACAATACGAGATTTGTCTCCTGAAGAACTCGCATTTGGGGCGGTTGGCTCGTAGCCCATATTCCTGTAATCTCGTGAGCACCTGCTCCAGGTTGGCAAGGCGTTCACTGTCATTTTCGCCCGTAACCAGGATGTCGTCTAAATAACACTGGGTCCCCGGAATCCCCTGCAGTACTTGTTCCATCACCCTCTGCCAAATAGCCGGGGCTGATGCTACCCCGAATACCAGTCGATTGTACTGGTAAAGGCCTTTGTGCGTGTTTATCGTGAGGTATTTTCTAGATGCTTCTTCCACCTCCATTTGTAGATACGCTTGGGCCAGATCAATCTTTGTAAAACGTTTCCCTCCAGATAGTGAGGCGAAAATATCTACTATCCGCAGAAGTGGATATTGTACTGTGTGCAGGGCTGGGTTCACAGTCACCTTGAAGTCCCCACAGATGCGAACTTTCTTCGGCTCCCCAGGCGTGCTGCTCAATGCTTTCTTCATTACAGGAACGATGGGTGTGGCCCACTCACTCCAGTCCACCTTGGACAGCACACCTGAACATTCTAGACTCTCCAGTTCAGCTTCAACGGCTGGGCAGATCGTGTATGGCACCGGTCTGGCCTTAAAAAATTTTGGGTTTGCATTATCTTCAATCTTTATGGTTGCCTTTACTCCTTTTAGAGTCCCAAGTCCTTGTTGGAACACCTCTTCCGCGTCAGATAGAATTTGTGACAGACGTCCAGGTGCGACGTCTTCATCCTTTTTGTCAGTCACAGTTAGCGCCTGAATGGAATGCCAATCCAATTGTATTTTTCGGATCCATTCACGTCCCAATAATGGTGGTCCTCCATCTCATAGTATATACATATATAGTTTCTGCGTTTCCTTGCCGTTATATTTAACTGGCACCCTTATTTTTCCTCTGGGGTAAACCTTTTGCCCCGTGTATGTCTTCAATACAATGGACGTGTCCTTTAAGGGTATGTGTGAGAATAGCCACTCATAGTCTCATCGATTCATGACAGTTAGGGCTGATCCTGTGTCCAATTCCATCTTTACTGGGGACCCAAATGGTTCGGTGATCCTCATTTGCGATCACGTTGTGTAACTTTAGACAACTTAGTCTCCTGCTCCCGGAGTCCTTATCACGCTCCTGATCTTCCGAACTACTGTCCGTCAGTTTCTTTACTTTCCTGTACTGTTCTTTAGTAGTTCTTGTCGTGTTGGTTTTCTTTCCCAACCTGCAGACTCTTGCTATATGTCCCATTTTTCCACATTGCCTGCATACTTTGTCCTTAAACCAGCAGTCCTTCTGCTCATGGGTTGTTCTGCCACAGCGATAGCACTTTTCTGCTCCATACGCCATTTCGTTGGTGCTGTATTCTTGTGGTTTCTGTTGTATTTCCGCAGCTCCCCGTGCTGCTGCTTCGTAGGATACTGCCATGCTGAAAGCCTGTTCTAGCGTCAGGTCCTTTTTCGAAAGTAGTCATTTCTGGGTTCCTTCACTCTGGAGCCCGCAGACAACTTATCCCGTAAGGTGTCTGCCAGTCCTGCTCCGAACTGGCAGTGCTTCGATAACTTGCGTAGTTCCGTAAGATAGTCAGCATTGCTCTCATCTTTGTGCTGGTTTCTTTTATGGAACTTGAATCTTTCTGCTATCAGCAGTGGTGTAGGGTTTAGGTGTTCCTGTAAGATATGAACAATCTCCTCAAAACTTTTCTCCATTGGTTTAGCTGGGGTAATTAAATTCCGCAATAGGCCGTACGTACTCGCGCCCATCAGATTTAATAATACCGACGCCCTCTTTCCATCGGCCACCTCATTTGCCTTGCAGTACACTTCAATTCTTTCCACATACGTGGTCCAGTCTTCTACCTCGTTGTTGAAAGCAGTGATACTGCCACTTTTTGGCATCTTGGGTGATTTAAAATGGCGCCTCCCGCGCTTTTGCTTCTTCCCCAATGGAATAAAATGGCGCCTCCCGCGCTTTTGCTTCTTCCCCAACGGGATAAAATGGCGCCTCCCGCGCTTTTGCTTCTTCCCCTTGCTGCCACGCTGCTCCTAGCGTTCTACAGGGTAATGGCGGTGACCCGCGGCTTTGGCGCGTCTCGCTTTCCTTCCCCCCGTTTATTTTCTCTCCGCTGCCCTGTTCTTGAGCACCGACCGCGTCCTGTGCGCTCCACCCTCTCTCTCTCGTTTTCTTTTTCCGGCGATGCTGCGCGGCCCGTTTTGTAGAGCTGCTCGATCGAGCTTGAGCCCGCCGCAGTCCGGAAGGGTCAGCGCGCTACCTGCTACCAGCATGATTTGCTGGAACACCTTAACTGGGGAGCCAAGCACAGCTCTCCACAGTCTCTCTCGCAATCCTCCGAACACCGATGAATTCTTTGGGCGGTTGCCCACGGTCGATGCCCGTTGCTCAGACTACGACCTCCAAGAACCCTCCTCTCAGGGCGAGATCCCCGTGAGATGATGCCACACTGCAGGTCAGTTCAAACTTACTCGTCGCCACTGTAAAGTCCGCGCCTCAATAATACATGGACTTCGGGAGAACAGTTTAACAGGTACTTTACTGAACAGGAGGCAACGTCAGACTGAAATACAGAAGCCTGCTAGGGCCTTTTATACAGGGGTGGTCACTGCCGGTACTGCAGTCTAAGACCAGTTATTCCCTTAAAGGTACATACACAACACCCTGCTCTTTTCCCACAGCCCTGCAAATGTTTCTTAACTTGAAGAGCCTCCAAGTTCCCCTTCAAGTCACACACCATCCTGGTTTGGAAATATATCGGCCGTTCCTTCATCGTTGCTGGGTCAAAATCCTGGAACTCCCTCCCCAACAGCACTGTGGGAGCACCTTCACCACAAGGAGGTGTATAAAATTATGAGGGGCATAGATAAAGTGGATAGAAAGGACCTATTCCCTTAGCAGAGGGGTCAAAAACCAGGGGGCACAGATTTAAAGTAATTGGTGGGAGGCTTAGAGGGGATTTGAGCGGAAATTTCTTCACCCAGTGGGCAGTGGGGATCTGGAACTCACTGCCTGAAAGGGTGGTAGAGGCAGGAACTCTCATCACATTTAAAAAGTACTTGGATGTGCACTTGGGGTGCTGTAACTTGCAGGGCTACGGACCAAGAGCTGGGAAGTGGGATCAGGCTGGATAGCTCTTTGTTGGCCGGCGCGGACACGATGGGCTGAAATGGTCTCCTTCCGTGCTGTAACTTTCTATGATTCTATGACATACTGAGAGAGTACGGTGGCAGCACGGTGGCATAGTGGTTAGCACTGTTGCCTCACAGCGCCAGGGACCCGGGTTCGAATCCGGCCTCGGGTGACTGTCTGTGTGGAGTTTGCACATTCTCCCCGTGTTTGCGTGGGTTTCCTCCGGGTGCTCCGGTTTCCTCCCACAGTCCAAAGATGTGCGGGTTAGGATGATTGGCAATGATAAATTGACCCTTAGTGTTAGGGGGGATTAAATACGTGGGGTTACGGGGATAGGGTGGGATGTGTGTTGGTGTAGGGGTTACGGGGATTGGGTGGGATATGTGTCGGTGCAGGCTCGATGGGCCGAAATGGCCTCTATCTGCACTGCGGGGATTCTGTGTGAAACTGTGAAACAGTGGTTACAGAAGCATATGGGATCTTGAGCTTCATAAATAGAGGTATTGAGTACAAAAGTAGAGAAGTTATGCTGAACCTTTATAAAGCACAGGTTAGGCCACAACTGGAGTATTGCGTCCAGTTCTGGTCACCACACTTTAGGAAACATGTGAAGGCCCTTGAGAGGGTGCAGAGGAGATTTACCAGAATGGTTCCGGGGATGGGGGATCTTAAATTCAAGTACAGTTTGGAGAAGCTGGATTTTTTTTTCATTAAAGCAAAGGAGGTTGAGGGGTGATTTGATAGAGGTGTACAAGATTATGACGGGTTTGGATAAGCTAGACGGGGAAAGGCTGTTCCCACTAGTTGATGGTACAAGGACTAGGGGACACAGATTTAAGGTTTTGGGCAAGAAATACAGGGGGGACGTGAGGATAAACTTTTTTATGCAGCGAGTGGTGAGGACCTGGAACTCGCTGCCGACGGAAGTGGTAGAAGTGGAGACACACTGGCCTAGAAATTCAGTGCGCTGCGCCACCCGTTAGTGCCTTAAGAGGGCGCTAAGTGGGTCGGAAGCCACTGGCCACGCCTCCCGCTAAATTCAGCGGGACGCTAATGGTGGCGCTAGCCGTTAGCACTGCGCCGCTACCGATGACGTCATCGGTGGGCGCAGCGCCCCGCTGACGCCCCGATCGCGATATTTAGATGCGCCCCCTGCTTTAACACCGGACGCTATGTGCAACTGGTTCAGGGGGGCCTACCTGCGGCGGTAGAGGCGCTAATTAAAGGAGAGGTGTGGGGCGGCCATTTTTGTTGCTGGCCGCCTGCCAGCACCTCTCCGCGCTGCCGTCCCCGGCCTCCTGAGCCCACCCCCCCCGCGGAGTGCCGACTGCGTTCCAAGAGCCCGGCACGTCTCCTCGGTGCCGGGCTCTTTTGCCGGCACTCGCGATCCTCGATCGCGCTGCACAAGGCCCCTCCCCTTTAAGAAGGGGAGGAAGGCCTGCAGTACTGCAGCGCGCCGTGCCGCAGCATGTGCCGCTGTGGCACGTTGCGCAGCAATATTCAGTTGCAGCGCCCCAAGAGGGATGCGGGGCGCCTCCAGTAGCGCCGCGCTTCCCTCTGGGGCGCGCCAACTGAATTTCCGGCGGGCGGCCACGACTGCTTCCGGGGCGCTACTTTTAGCGCCCTGGCCAGGCTGGCGCCCCAAACGGGGCTATAGTAAATTTCTAGGCCTCTATATTTTCAAGGGGAGACTGGATAGGCATTTGAGGGAAATAAAGTTGCAGGGCAACGGGGATAGAGCGGGGGAGTTGGACTTACTGGATCGCTCCACAGTGAGCCGGCACGGGCCGAATGGCCTCCTTCTGTGCCGTTATGACTCTATGGGCTGGATTTTCATCGGGCCGTTGAGGCGGGATTGGAGGCGTATGGGGGGTTAAAATTGCAAAAACTGGCGGGCTGGCCCAACCCCGCCTCCAAGCAATTTTCAAAAAATCGTGTCTACTGATCCTGTCTCCGTCCCGCCTCCAAGAGGCGGGATAGGCCATTAAGGCCCTTAACAAGCACTAAATTGCCTCTATAATGCCATTTTGATAAGCCGTGGTGATTTTAACCCTTTTCCGATGTGAAGCACGCCTGTTGTGCAACACGACGGTGAAACCTGGCGGTAGCACAATTGGATTGCTGACTATTAGCTGCAGCTCCACCATTAAATAGGATATTTGATCAGCCATCATTTGCAGGTGGCAGGACTTTGTTGTCTCAGGTCTGGGGGAACTTTTAGAAGGCATAACCACAGCTGTGGAAGATTGGAGCCTGACACCCATCTCCAGTGTGACCTCCTGGGAAACCCCTCTCGCCACCTTCACTGAGCGCTTCCTCAACTGAGGCATATACCAAGTAATCCTAAGCCCTCAATGTGGAAGTCCCATTAGCGAAATGACATACACCACAACTACAGCAGTAGCCATCAGATTTTTTATTTACAGTATTCATCTGATGGCTTTTTAACATAAAACATCAAATAAAACATCAAGTGACTACCCTTGTGACTATTTGTGCAGTATCTTTCTCTTACGCGTGCCCCTACGTGGTGCTTCCCCTGTGGCTTCAGCAGATGTGGAGGCCCCTTGCTCACTTTCTTGCTGCTCCTGTCTCGACACCTTTGGCGGGCGTCCTCTGGGGTTCCGAACCTGTGAGGGCTCGTCAACAGTCTGCTGCTCCAGCAGCTGTGCAGGGGTTGAGACGCCGATCTCAGATGGGTGCGGACTCTGGTGGGGCTCTGACCAAGGGCTCTGCAGTGGCATGGAAGTGTGAGCGCTTGGAGAGGAACCCCCACTTCCTTGATGTCTGCCACCAACTTCTCTCTCATGGGTCAGGTCCCCCTCAGCGCTTGCAAGTGGCTTGAGAGCACCTTGCTGCACATCAGGGGGGCCATGGGGACCCGTATCTGCACTGGCAGTCCTACTCAGAAGGTCTGGTTTCTCTGTTCAATAGATGACCATCGCTCCTCCAGAGATGTCATTCTATTCTGAACACTCACCATGTTTTCTGCACTCTGGCGACTTCTCACCTCCATAGAGGTTGCCATCCTTTCCATGGTGATGCGTTCATGCACCAGTGACTCCACAAAGGCTCTGCTCATGTTCGCAATGGACTCCTCCATTCGCTCCACACTCGCAGCGACCCTGGAGACAAAACCTGCCAGAGACTCCTGCATCTGTTCCTGGAGTTCCAGCACCGCTGATCTTATGGATGGATCCAGAGGCAGAGGGTCGACATGCAGCTGAGCCGAGCTGGCAGAGTCCTGCGCCCTCCGACTAGGACTCTCCACTGCTGTCCCTGTCTCCACAATCTGCTGATGCTCACTTGTGAGCTGTGATACACCAGGTGACAACACTACACTATCTCGCGATGGTCCCACCGAGGTGTGAGTGTCTGCACTGGTGCTGGGTGCGCTGAATTCTGCTGACGCTGCGCCCTCAGAGGTTGCAGCTTCCTCTGAGGAGTCTGTATGCTCAGGCTCTTCCTCCTGGCTAGTGGGGACAGGTGCTTGCGATGGTCCTGTGGGGAAGTAAAGGAAAGAGTCAGAAATGTGATGCCAAGGTTACATGCACATTGCATATTGCAGATGATTATAAGTCCATCTGTTAGAGCTTCAGAATCATTATCAGCGACTCATGCAATGTCATTGAGAGATGGAAAACTATTCTGTTACCAGCTTGCTGTGATGCACCCATCTGTCCGTCCCCCACTTGCGCATCGTCCTCCACTCCCACGATCTCCAGGATCGCATCCTCCCAGGTGGTGTGGTGGGCTACTGAGGGTGGCCCTCCTCCTGTCCTCGCTCTTTCCCTCTTATTGTGAGCTCTCTTTTCCTGCAATGAGGGAGACAAGTGGAGTTTGAGTGAGAATGAAGGAGTGAGTGTAGAGAACCCATAGCATAGATGCTTAGAAGGAGACAAAGATGGAGTGAGGTGGCAAGACCAAGGGCCCTCCCTGTGTGTTGTCAGTTGTTTTCATAACATCACAGTAATAGGGAGCGTGAGGGCTGCATAGTCGAATAGTTAGGTGAATGTGACCATAGAGAGAGAGGGAATGGGTAAGGGTGCATGGATGTCAGTGTCAAGTGGGATGTGGAGGAAGAGATTGCTAAAGCTGAGTGCTGGTGAGGAGAGGCAATGGGGATCAGATTGAGGGTGATGGGAAATTCATACTCACTTTTCCAGTGCGCAGAAGGTCATGAAATCTCTTCCTGCACTAAAGCCAGGTTCTGCGGGTTACTGACAAGGAGTTGACCTCCTCTGCCACCTGGATCCACACAGCCTTGGTTTGCTGGGGAGGCATCTTCCTCCCTGAAGAAGGGAAGAGCACCTCCTTATGTGCTCTTGCTCCCTCCACTAAAGCCTGCAGGGCAATGTCATCAAAGCAGGGTGCAGACCTAGGTCTCTGGCTGGCCATTCTTCCTGCAGGTGCCTCTCACTGCAAAGGCCAAAAGGTTGGCAGTCTGCAGAAGAAGCAAGGCTTGTTGCAGACCTTAAATGCAGCAGCAATGATGACGTCATCGGAGGCGACTTTCAGACTGGAAAAACTCATTGGCCATGGGTTCCCACACGCTGGAACTCAATTGGCCAATTAAGTTGAAATCGCATCATTCTCCCACATCGATTTAGAATCGGGTGGATAACACGAAATGCGGATTACACGACCCCAGCCCACCCCAGTATCAAAATCCAGCCCTATGACTGTATAAGGACTGCAGCGGTTCAAGAAGGCAGCTCTCCACCACCTTCTCAAGGGGCGATTAGGGATGGGCAATAAATACCGGCCTTGCCAGTGACGCCCACACCCCACGAACAAATAAAAAAACAGTGAACCGGAACAAAGTAAGACTAAAAGGCCATCTTGCACAATCCAATGCAACTGTCAATCATAAAATGTTTTCAAAGACGCATGGTTTGCCTGACAGGTTTTGCTGATGTTATATTTACACCTGTGGATCAAAACAATTCTTTTACAGAGAGTGACAGCTTTTCCCTCCAGTTGATCAGCAATCCCAAGCGATTAGCTCTGTCTCTTGCCCACAGTCCAGTAATTAGAATGAACTCTTTCTAACACCTGGATAGACATTGCATCTAACACTTATTAAGCGGTCCACCTGGACCGAGCTGACTCATCCTCCCGTGGAAGTGGCTTTGAGACATGCGGTGGATAATGTGCATTTCATAGAAATATTGAGATGGATGGAAACCCCATTTATGTGGTGTATCTGGGGTTTCCGGTGATCTTCCACCGAAGGTACAGTGCCTGATCTGGAGAAGCCCTGAGGATATTCCCTGCGTCCGTCAACCCTCAACTGGACTCATTATGCTGGAATACTCTGCTTTCACCTTGACACAGTGTCGCTGCCTTTACACCTTCTGGACCGGAAATCCAATCCAATCCAGCCTCATGCGACTGGGTGTCGTAGAACCTCGGCAACATAGGGGCCTGGAGTTTCCACTCGCTTGCGCTGGTTTTTTTTCAGCGCTGCTCACCCGATGTCGGCGCAACCGGCAAAAAGATCACGGAATTTTAAGCACCAATTGCGTTCGGTGCAACTCGAGCTTGCACCATCTTTTGCGCTAGTCGAGCTGGAAACATAGAAAATAGGAACAGGAGTAGGCCATGCGGCCCCTCGAGCCTGCTCCGCCATTCAATGCGATCATGGCTGATCATCCAAATTCAGTACCCGGTCCCTGCCTTCTCTCCATATCCCTTGATCCCTTTAGCCTTGAGAAATATATCCAACTCCTTCTTGAATATATTTAATGAATTGGCCTCTACTGCCTTCTGTGGTAGAGAATTCCACATGTTCACCACTCTCTGGGTGAAGAAATTCCTCCTCATTTCTGTCCTAAATGGCCTACCCCTTATCCTTAGACTGTGACCCCTGGTTCTGGACTCCCCGACCATCGGGAATATTCTTCCTGCATCTAGTCTGTCCAGTCCTGTCAGAATTTTATAATTTTCAATGAGATCCCCTCTCATTCTTCTAAACTCCAGCGAGTACAAGCCCAATCGATCCAATCTCTCCTCATACGTCATTCCTGCCATCCTAGGTATCAGCCTGGTGAATCTTTGCTGAACTCCTTCCATGGCAAGAACACCCTTCCTCAGATAAGGCGACCAAAACTACACACAATACTCAAGATGTGGTCTCACCAAGGCCCTGTATAACTGCAGCAAGACATCCTTGTTCCTGTACTCGAACCCTCTCGCTACGAAGGCCAACATACCATTTGCCTTCTTAACCGCCTGCTGCACCTGCATGTTTACCTTCAGCGACTGGTGCACAAGGACACCCAGGTCTCGTTGCACTTCCCCTTCTCCCAATCTATTGCCATTCAGATAATAATCTGCCTTCCTGTTTTTGCTACCAAAGTGGATAACCTCACATTTATCCACGTTATATTGCATCTGCCATGCTTTTGCCCAATCACCCAACCTGTCCAAATCATCCTGGAGTTTCTCGGCATCCTCCTCACAGCACACACGCCCACCCAGCTTTGTGTCGTCTGCAAATTTGGAGATATTACAACTAGTTCCCTTGTCTAGATCATTAATATACATTGTGAATAGTTGGGGTCCAAGGTCCGATCCCTGCGGTATCCCACTAGTCACTGCCTGCCATTCAGAAAAAGACCCGTTTATTCCAACTCTTTGCTTTCTGTCTGCCAACCAGTTCTCTATCCAAGTCAGTACCTTGCCCCCAATCCCATGTGCCTTAACTTTACATGCTAATCTCTTATGCGGGACCTTATCGAAAGTCCAAATACACCACATCCACTGGTTCTCCCTTATCTATTTTACCAGTTACATCCTCAAAAAATTCCAGTAGATTAGTCAAGCACGATTTACCCTTTGTAAATCCATGTTGACTTTGTCCGATCCTGTCACTGTTTTCCAAGTGCTCTGCTATGACATCTTTTATGATGGGCTCTAGCATTTTCCCCACTACCGATGTCAGGCTTACCAGTCTCTAATTCCCCATTTTCTCTCTACCACCTTTTTTGAATAGTGGGGTAACATTAGCTACCCTCCAATCCATGGGTACTGTTCCAGATTCCATCGAATGTTGGAAGATGATCAGCAATGCATCTACTATTTCTAGGGCCACTTCCTTAAGTACACTAGGATGTAGATTATCAGGCCCTGGGGATTTATCGGCCTTCAGTCCCATCAATTTTCCTAACACCATTTCCCTACAAATACTGATTTCTTTCAATTCCTCACTTTCATCAGACCCTATGTTCCCCGACAACTCTGGGAGGTTATTTGTGTCCTCCTTTGTGAAGACAGAACCAAAATATGTATTTAATTGGTCTGCCATTTCTTTGTTCCCCTTTATAAATTACCCTGATTCTGACTGCAAGGGACCTACGCTTGACTTCACCAATCTTTTTCTCTTCACATATCTATAAAAGCTTTTACAGTCAGTTTTTATGTTCCCTGAAAGCTTACTCTCATATTCTATTTTCCCCCTCTTAATTAATCCCTTTGTCCTCCTTTGTTGAATCCTAAATTACTTCCAATCCTCAGGTTTACTGCTTTTTCTGGCCAATTTATATATCCTCTCTTTGGATCTTATGCTATCCCTAATTTCCCTTGTCAGCCACGGTTGAGTCACCTTTTTCATTTTATTTTTATGCCAAACTGGGATGAACAAATTCTGTAGTTCATCCATGCGGTCTTTGAATGTTTGCCATTGCCTATCCACCGTCAACCCTTTGAGTGACATTCCCCAATCAATCCTACCCAACTCGCGCTTCAGACCATCGTAGTTTCCTTTGTTTAAATTCAGGACCCTAGTCTCTGAGTCAACAACTTCATTCTCCATCTTAATGAAGAATTCTATCATATTATGATCGCTCCGACCCAAGGGGCCTCATACAACAAGATTGTTAATTAATCCTTTCTCGTTACGTAATACCCAGTCTAAGATGGCCTGATCTCTGGTTGGTTCCTCAACATATTGGTCCAGGAAACCATCCCGTAAACACTCCAGGAATTCCTCCTCCACAATATTGTTACTAATTTGGTTAGCCCAATTTATATGTAGATTAAAGTCACCCATGATGACTGCTGTGCCCTTATTGCATGCTTCTCTAATTTCCCTTTTAATGCCATCCCCAACCTCCGCATTACTGTTTGGAGGTCTATATACCACTCCCACTAACGTTTTCTGCCCCTTGGTATTTCTCAGTTCTACCCATACAGATTCCACATCATCAGAGCTAATATCCTTCCTTACAATTGTGTTAATCCCTTCTTTAACCAGCAATGCTACCCCACCTCCCTTTTCTTTTTGCCTATCTTTCCTGAATATTGAATAACCCTGGATGTTGAGTTCCCAGCCTTGGCCACCCTGGAGCCATGTTTCCGTAATCCCAATCAAATCATAATCGTTTACCTCTATTTGCGCAGCTAATTCATCCACCTTATTACGAATGCTCCTCGCATTAAGACACAAAGCCTTCAGGCTTGTTTTTTTAACGCTCTTATACCTATTAGAATTATTATTTACTGTGGCCATGTTTGATTTAAACCATTGATTTCTCTGACTGCCACTTTTGTTTTTCTCCTTCCTATCTTTTTCTTTTATCCTTGTTTCCCTTTCCTCTGTCTCCCTGCTCAGGTTCCCAACCCCCTGCCATTTTAGTTTAAACCCTCCCCCAGAGCACTAGCAAACACTCCCCCTAGGACATCGGTCCCGGCCCTGCCCAGGAAGCCAGCCCTGCCCACAAAACTGGCCACGCCCCCAGGGTGAATTAATCGCCGTGGCGAGTTTCCGCTGATTGCGCTCGTTTGCGGGGCCTTCGCGGAGGCTCGGAAAATTTCATTAGTTCTTTTGGGCGCAAGGAGACTAATAGACTAATAGGCACGTTTTAAAAGGTTTTGAATAAAATTCTTTTTTAAAATTTACTAAGAAATTGACGACTGTCGGCCAATATAACTAGAAAATTGTTCTGTATTTGTTTTACAAGTCATTTAAAATCGGGTCACTCACAAGTGGTGGTGCGAAACTGATTTAAAATGCTTATTTTTTGGGATAAACCATTTTCACTCTTAAATATATCAAGGAATATTTTTTAAGGCAAATTTTGTTTTTTAATTTACCTTTTAAAATGCTGCCCGATTGCGCTGGTTCAGGGCAGATTTTGCATGCGACGATATGCAAATGAGTTTGAGCGGAAACTCGGGGGTGGGAGCGGGGGGGAAATACTTTCCAAAATGGGCTCAATTTTGGCCGCAGTTTGCGCCGGAATCACGGTTGCGGCCAAAGCGGTAAACTCTACCTCAGGAACTGGAGGAGGCCTTTCGGCCCCTCGAGCCTGTGCTGCTATTCAATGAGATCAGGACTGATCTGTACCGCAACTCCATTTACCCGCCTTTGCTCCTCATCCCTTGATTACCGTTACCCAACAAAAATCTATCGCCCTCAGTCCTGGAAACTCCCATTGTCCTCCAGCATCCACCGGCTTTCGGGGGGAGAGATTTTCAGAGTTCTACTACTCTTGGTGCGATAAAGTGCTTCCCGATATCGCTCCTGAATGGCCTAGCTCTAATTTTAAGATTATGTCCCCTTGTTTCAGATTCCCCCACCAAAGGAAATAGTTTCTCGGTACTTGCCCTTTCAAATCCTGTTAATGGAGATTTGATAGCGGTGTTTAAAATCATGAAGGCTTCAATCGTAGCCTTCAAAACGGAATTACAAAATTACTTGAAGGAGAAAATATTGCAGGGATATGGGGAAAGCGCGGGGGAGTGGGACTAACTGAATTGCTCTTCGAAAGGGCCGGCGCAGGGTCGATGGGCCAAATGGCCTCCTTCTGTGCTGTACTATTCTATGATAATGTTTTAAACACCTCAATCAGATCACCCCCCAACCTCCTATACTCAAGGGAATACAAGCCAAGTTTATGCAACTCTGCATTTAACTGTCCTTTCACCTCTGGACCTTGCAGTTTACTGGTGGTGAGGTTACACTTACAGTAGCTTGATTACTGTCACAGTAGTAAAATATCCCAGCTGGCAAATCCTTTTTTTGTGCATTTTGCACTCATCAAAGTATGCCAACATTGGAAAAAAAGTAGTTTCCCATTTCAAGCATCTAGTAGCAGGCTCAAGCATTCTACATATTACAGATACTGTGTAATAAAGATACTATTGTTCAGTCTCTGAGGAAGGATATACTTGCCTTAGAGGTGGTGCAACAAAGGTTCACTAGATTGATCCCTGGGATAAGAGGGTTGTCCTATGAGGAGAGATTGAGTAGATTGGGCCGATACTCTCTGGAGTTTAGAAGAATGAGAGGTGATCTCATTGAAACATATAAGATTCTGAGGGGGATTGACAGGGTAGATGCTGAGAGGTTGTTTCCCCTGGTTGGAGAGTCTAGAACTAGGGGTCACAGTCTCAGAATAAGGGGTTGCCATTTAAGACTGAGATGAGGAGGAATTTCTTCAGAGGTTTGTGAATCTTTAGAATTCTCTACCCCGAGGGGCTGAGGATACTGAATCATTGAGTATATTCAAGGCAGAGATCGATAGATTTTTGGGCTCATGGGGAATCAAGGGATATGGGGATCAGGCGGGAAAGTGGAGTTGAGGTCGAAGATCAGCCATGATCTTATTAAATGGTGGAGCAGGCCCTAGGGGCTGTATGGCCCACTCCTGCTCCTAATTCTTATGCTCTTATGATCTTATGTCTCAACAATATTCCTCTGCAATGTTTTCAACTCAAACCTCAAAGGGCTCCCTCACTGGCCCAGTATGACATTTACAACCCAGCCATCCCTTAATGTCTCTGAATGGCATCATACAGCAGAGAAGGAGGCCATTCAGCCCATCGTGCCTGTACCGGCTCTTTGAAAGAGCTCTCCAATTAGTCCCAATCTCCTGCTCTTTCCCCACAGCCCTGCAATTTTCTCCCCTTGAAGTATTTATCCAATTCCCGTTTGAAAGTTACTATTGAATCTGCTTCCACCGTCCTTTCAGGCAACGCATTCCAGATCAACAACAACTCGCTGCGTAAAAAAAATTCTCATCCCCCCTTTGGTACTTTTGCCAATTATCCTAAATCTGTGTCCTCTGGTTACCGAGCCTCTTGCCACTGGAAGCAGTTTCTCCCTATTTACTCTATCCAAGCCCCTCATAATTTTGAACAACAACAGTGCCAAGTTGGCACAAAGTCCAGTGCCAAGTTGGGGGCTGCTTTGGGCCCGTGCCTACTGGGAACTGGGTATATGCTGTTCACAGCCAGTTCCCATGAGGTGGGACCCATCAGTCTGTGCTGGATTTCAACCAAAGTCCCAGAAGTGAAACGCCAGTGTCTACCACACTACACCATCAGTTACCAAGTTTTAATGGGTGGAAGTATGGCGGCCGCTAGCATTTATTCTTCACGATTGATCTCCACAAGGTACAATCGTGCTAGAATATTCTGTGCTGTATTTACGTTATTTCCTGGCAAACAAAATCCTGCAATGCTGCAGTTAGATGATACTGTTTCTCTCGGGTCCCTATCACGAGTATCTCTGGCTCCTCTTTTGTAAATGGCACGCTGCCACGATTGAACTCAGCCTGCCCCGAATACAACAGTGGAAACCTAAAAACAAATGCGGCTTTAAACAAAATATTCAGTCTGTATCGCAAAGATTACAAACGATTGGCAGCGATTCAATCTTGACTTTATGCTAACATTCATAATCTGCCCAGCCTTCACTCTTGTGGCTTTGGCAGCATCATTGGCATGAGGAGTGCTCAGATGGATTACTGCCTTATCAATCCTTGCTAGCTATTGATTGTGCTCACTATAATCCTCACTTAAATCGTCCATTTGCCTCCCATTACTTTCTAGCCACTATGCAGGCAGGACGGACATACGAAACAGATGGGCAGGAAAAGACAAGCTGGACCATCAAGCCTGACCCACACACTATGATGTCTGGATTATAATGATTAGATACTTCTGGATAAAGGTGTGACGCACACTGCTGACTCCTGCTGTATATTATGTATGACTGACCTTTCGCCTGAACTGCAGGGTTAATCAAACAGCAAGAGAGAGGAATGGAGTGATAGGGAAAGATAATTGTGTGGGGAGAGGGGGCATAATTAGAGAAGATAAAGAAACTATACAGAGAGTGATAGTACTGGTTGAAGGTATGGTCTTGTCTCAGGAGGCTAGTCCATTGAGGCCCTCAGAAACACGGCAAGTTAAATCATCTCTTACAATTAATTATGATTCTCGCTTAAATTTCAAGTGCAGCAGTAATAATTGGTGTCAATCCCTGATTAATTTCCATCATGCCGATGTTGCCCTGAATTGATTCCAACATAAAGCCCTTTCAATTCAAATATGAGGGACTGGACTGCATCTTATTATTGAAAGCCTTATTCTAATTGATCAGATTGAAGTCCACACTTAAGTCACAGCATAGTGAAAATTGAATAAATTCGATTATGGATTGAGTTAATTAGCGGGAGCTATAGCCGAGTTTGGTTTCTGCAGTAATTAAAAGTTGCCGTCTTTGTAACTCTTCTAGTGGCGGGCTTGAGTGCAAGAATAGGCAGGTTTCTAATAAAGAATCTGCATTTCTATAGCACCTTTCACAACCTCAGGATGTCCTAAAATGCTTTACAGCCAATGAAGTACTTTTTTGAAGTGGAGTCACTGTTGTAATGTGGGAAACGCAGCAGCCAATTTGCGCACAGCAAGCTCCCACAAACAACAATGTGATAATGACCAGATCTTCTGTTTTGGTGATGTTGGTTCAGGGATAAATAATATCCAGGAGGACTCCCTTGCTCTTCTTTGAATAGTGCCATGGGATCTTTTACGTCCCTCTGAGAGGGCAGATGGAGCCTTGCTTTAACATCTCATCTGAAAGACAACAACTCTTGACAGTGCAGCGCTCCCTCAGCACTGCACTGAGGTGTCAGCCTAGATTTCGTGCTCAAGTCTCCGGAGTGAACTTGAACCCACACTTCAGAGGGCAGTTAAGAGTCAACCACGTTGGTGTGGGACTGGAGTCACATACAGGCCAGACCGGGAAAGGACGGCAGGTTTCCTTCCTTAAAGGGACATTACAGAACCAGTTGGACCTTTGGGACAATCTGACAGTTTCATGGTCACTTTTACTGGCTACCAACTTTTTAGTGCCAGATTTTTTTTAAACTGAATGCTCACTGGATTGTTAGTTCAGGCCTCTGGATTACTAATCCACTAACATAACCACTACACTATCGTACTTGGAGATACTGGCCAATATTGAGGACTAGCAGCCCACAGTCCATTTAATAGTACAGACAGCACACAGCACGTAGCTCTCAGTGTCAACCCCTGTGTGTACAGAGCTCAGTATCTGTGCAACCCTACAGCTAAACTGGGTAACCATGCCAGCAGACTAGCGAATACAGGAGAGTGAGCCAAGCTATCCTGGTGATTAAATCATCACTGTATGTTCCTGTGCAATTTGTTGCCCCTGTATATTACAGAACCTTTAAGTTGGAGCAGTTCTTCAACAGCACCTCCCAAGCCTGCGACCTCCACCACCTAGAAGGACAAGGGCAGCAGGCGCATGGGGAACACCACCACCTCCAAGTTCCCCTCCTAGTCACACACCATCCCGACTTGGAAATATATTGGCTGTTCCTTCATCATCGCCAAGTCAAAATCCTGGAACTCCCTCCCTAACAGCATTGTGGGAGTACCCTCACCACACGGACTGCAGCGGGTCAAGAAGGCGACTCACCACCACCTTCTCGAGGGAAACTAGGGATGGGCAATAAATGCTGGGCTTGCCAGCGACGCCCACCTCCCGAGAATGATTTTTTTTAAAGTTCTGTAGTATTGCTGGTGTAGTCCGTGGTTTGCAATTGGATCCAGTTACACAGTCGGGCAGAGTCAATGGCACCAGCAGCAGAGGCGGGTAAACATGCCCAGGAGGATCCACTGCACAGGAGATTCCCCATCCGTTCAGTCTCCATGTTAGGGTCCAGCCTGTGCTACAAGGCCCACACATTAAGGAGACTTTTCTGATAGTGAACGGGGGGTTCTGCATTTTCAGTTGTCCCAAAAAACCCTCTGAATTCTGTGCTTTGAGAAGTGAGACCTGTGGGACTTTCACTCTCACTGGCGAGGGAGCATTGGAGCAGAAATCTCTGACAGCTACAGCGTTGGGACTTTTCATTTATTCCTGGGTTTATTTTTGCATATTTTCCTTTACAAACAAACACTTTCATCCTCAATTTAAGTCCCATTCTTTAAAGTTCACAGTTATATTTTTTGATGTACAGTATTTTCAATTCCAATTTGGTTCAAAGGAAGGGGCTGTTTTTAAAACTATGTTGAGTCAATCAACTCGTTTCGAGACGAGGTTGAATATCTGGTTTAGGGAGGGGATTGGAGAGATCTATGGACGAGAGGCCAGCGAACAGCAGAATAATTCAGGGCAGAAGTGCTTCGCTGATGGAAGCCTCTTGCTGGGAGCCGCTGATGAGCCTAGTGACCTCTGCTCTCTCTGACTTTACTGCTGTGATCAAGAGCGCAGCAGCAGAATTTATTTCTTCAGATCTGTCGTTGGCTCTGGGGATGAGAGTCATTCATTCAAAATAGTCTGGAATTGAACTGGAGGGAGCAGTGGAGGGGAATGGAAAATCGATCACTCATAGCGCAAGTTCCTGGAGCTTTCTTATATTAATTCTGGCAGCGGCTGACAGGAAGAAAGAGAATTTAACGTGAAATTAAACAGCTTCTGTGGAATGACCAGGGAATTGGACGCTGATGTAATAAAACTCACTATGCCCTTGGTTTGAGCAGAAAGCAAGGCTTTAATTAACTTATTTCTGTACATGGAAGTCTAGTTGTATCTCACTAGCTCCTTGTCTTTACAAAATGTCCCTGGCAAGCTGGGGCCAACGCCCGAGTATTTATACTCCTTGGACGGCGCCACCAGCTGGCCGTCCAGTGTTATTTCATAGGTAGTTTCTCGATGATGAGATTTATGACATTCTTCCTGCCTAAAAGATTTGGAAATCCGATGACTTCCTCTTAACGGATTAGGTGGACCACGAATAGCCGCAGTCTTTTAGATTTTTGTTTATGGCCAGAAGGCACGTCTCCCCGGACCGTGTCTTGGTCCCTGGGCCGCTTGATCCGTGCCGTGTTGCTCTGATCAACCCGAGGGAGGCTGGGGAGATTGTGACTCCGGGTGCGGGTCCCCACAGGCGCAGAACTGGCTTCGTCCCGTTGGTTAGCCGGAGATTGACCAGCGTCCTGGCCCGGGGTGGCCATCCCACGGGGAGCGCTCGGCTCCCCGAGCGGATCCGGCAGGGCAGCCGGCAGATCCCTCGATGTCCCAGGTAGGACGTCATCCTCGGGGGAGCACAGAGAGTCGGCCTCCATCAGTCGGGTCCGCAGAACCGGCCGGACAGGGAGCCAGGTCCCGGAGCGAAATGGTGGACTCCCGGCCATCCGGGTACCGCACGTGGGCGTACGTGGGGTTGATGTCTGTAAGTTCTACCTCGTCGACTAGAGGATCAGTTTTTGACGATCGGATGAATCTTCGGAGCAGCACGGGGCCAGGAGCTGCCAACCATGACGGTAGAGACGTCCCATGGGTGGAGCGATGCTGGAAGCTGAAGAATCGCTCATGAGGTGTGACATTGGTAGAAGTAGAAAGGAGAGACCTGATGGAATGCAACGCGTCAGGGAGCATAGTTTCCCACTGCGTAACCTCAGTGCAAGACGAACAGCGTTCCAAATGATAGCGTTGTATCTCTCAACCTGTCCATTACCGACGGGATGGTATGGTGTCATTTTACTTGTGGTGATTCCCCGTTGGGAGAGATACGGGCAACATACGGGTAATGCCAGGGTGGCATAAGTCAGTATGAAGATCCCCAAGAGTCGAAGTTGACATAGAAGAGCAGAATGCCCGCGTGTGGGTATCCGGGGCCACATTCTCTTTGCCGGGTCGATAATGTATGGTGTATCCAAAGGCGGCCAATTCCATCCTCCAGAGTTGTATTTTGTTATTCTTGATGTTAGTGCGTTTCTGGTTATCCAGCATAAAGGCCATGGAGCGCTGATCGGTTATAAGTGTGAAATGGCGACGAGCGAGAAAATGACTCCATTTACGTACAGCTTCGATGATAGCCATAGCCTCCTTCTCGACAGGAGGATAATGGAGCTTGCTACCCTGCAAAGTTCTGGACAGAAATGCAACGGGTCGACCACCTTGATTCAAGGTAGCAGAGATCGCCACATCCGATGCATCATACTCGACCACGAAAGGAAGATTTTCATCAATGGAACGAAGCGTGGCTTTTTCCAGTTGTTGCTTGAGGAGGTTGAAAGCTGAAATAGCCGTTGCCTCCAATGGAAATGACTTTGCGTGAAGCAGGGGCTGGATCTTGTCGGGAGAAGTGAGGTATTCATTTCGCATAATAGGCGAACATGCCGAGTGCCCGACGAAGAGAGCCGAGATTCGTAGGGGGAGGGAGCTCCTGAAGCGGACGAAGTCGCTCCGGATCCGGTTTGATGACACTGTTACCCACCCAGTAGCCAAGGATGTTGACTGATGGTACTGATTTCACAGATTTGGACTCATTTAAGGTTAAGTTGCGACGACGGAGAACGTCAAAAAATTTCTGGAGATTGGCATCATGCTCCTTCTGGTCATGACCAGCAATGGTGATATTATCTAGATATGGAAAAGTGTCCGTTAAGTTCTCCTGTTTGACTAGGCTATCCATTGCCCATTGAAAGATGGCCACCCCATTGGTGACCCCAAATGGAAGGCGACAAAACTGGTAAAGCCGACCATTGGCCTCAAAGGCCGTATACTTTTTGTCAGTGTCCTTTAACGGTACTTGATGATATGCGCTCTTTAAATCAAAAGTTGAAAATACCTTGTAGTTGGCAAGGTTATTGACCATGTCATCGATGCGTGGTAGTGGGTCGGCATCCAGGTTAATAGCTTGCGAGTAATTGATGCAAAGACGTTTCTTGTGTTGCTTCAGAGGATTTTTAACAATGACGACTTGAGCCCGCCAGGAAGATGAACATGGCTCAATGATACCGTCAGCTAGAAGGCGAGAGATTTCTGCCTCGATAAAGGCTCGATCATCTCGGCTGAAACGTCGTGATTTAGTGACGATGGGCTTACATCGGGGGGAAAGATTGGCAAACAAGGAGGGCTCGTCGAGCGAAGCTGCCGAAAGCGCACAAAACGGTACTTTGGAAATAGTAAGCTCCAGCTTTGCCCCTCCAAACTCGAAAGTGAGTCTTTTGTGTTGTTTCTGGAAATCCTGTCCCAGGAGCACATCACTGCATAGGTTCTTGAGCACCCCGAGCCGGGTGGAGAAATAAGTGCGGCCATTGAAAATAAGGTCGACAAGACAAAAGCCAGAAGAATTGGGGGTCAGTGTCGTCATAGCCATTGCAATTTCCCTGTCCGAGGGGTAAATACGCAGTTTTAACTTACTGACAGCCCGCTCACTAATGAAGCTGTCAGAGCTGCATGAGTCAATTAGTGCACTCAAAATGTGTCCATTTATCGAAACCTTCGTGGCTGCATGGGACAAACTTTGGGGAAAAACAGCTGTGATAGGAGGAGGGGCAGTTTTACCCTTGACAGCTGTAACCTTAGTAGTGGTTCTTGGGGGAGGAGCAGTTTTATAGATTGCAGCTGTAACCTTAGTAGTGGCTCTTGGGGGAGGAGCAGTTTTATAGATAGTAGCTGCAAAACTAACAGGAGCTCTCGACCGGTATACCTTAGAAAAGCGGCCTTTCTTACTAACAGCGGCTCTTGACTGGCATACCTTAGAAAAGTGACCTTTCTTGCTGCAATGATTGCAGGTCGCGTTACGAGCAGGACAAAATTTCCTATAATGGAACGCTCCTCCACAGAGGAAACACTTCCTTCCAGATTGCCAAGATGCCCCTAGGGCGGGGTCATCATCAGTGTAGGTTTCTAGGGTAGGGTTGTCATCAGCCAGGTTGGAGTCGTCATCCGTGAGGGCTTCCGCCCGAGGCCAATTGAAAGAGTCACTAAAAGAGATAGCAGCAGCCTGTGCACGTGGTGAAAGATAAGTGTCTGCATTCCTCTTTGCTAAGTCCAGAGAACATGCCTGGTCATAGGCAGCCTGTAACTTGAGGGTTTTATTCTCCAACAGACGCTGACGTATGAAGTGAGACGCAATCCCACTAATAAAGGAATCACGAATTAACTCCTCCTGGTACTGCTCAGCTGTAACAGCTTTAAGATTACAATCCTTGCTGAGCCTGCAAAGTTTCTGAAGGAATTCGTCAAGTGATTCCCCGGGTTGTTGTCGAGTTGTGGACAGTAGATGCCGAGAAAAAATTTCATTTGGGGACTTGACATATAGCTGCTGTAGTATATGGATAGCGGCATCATAGTCTACACAGACTTCGATATAATCAAACACATGAGGGAATACATAATTAGCAAGTATTTCTAATTTATCAGGAACATTTTCACCACACACCCTGAGGAAGTTGCTAAAAGTACGATACCAGTGTTTCCATACCTTAGCAGCTATAAGTGAATTCGGGTCCAGCCCAAATATGGCCAAATTCAAATGGAATGGTAATGATGCCATTTCCTGTCATTGCAGTGCTGGACACAAGGAGCGACAGCATGTTGCTGAAGCCCAGCATTGCTGTGGGCCACAAAGGAGTATAGAAAAGACCCCAAAGGTAGGATTGCCAGCCCGCCAGGATTGTCTTAGCGTCTCCATTGATTGAAGATGAATCTCCAAGAGACTGCTGGGAGCAACACCCAGGAGAAAAACCATAAGGGCTTTCAAAAAATTGTGTTTTTGAAATAATTTTTAACATGGCACCATCATGGGGCATCACCCTTGTGCAGAGATAGGATACAACCTCCCATGTTCAGAAAACCCCTTTAAGTACCACTGAGGGCATCGGGGAAGTTTGACTAGGCTGGGAGGATCCCATATGGACACGTAACTCTCTGTATTCCAGAACAGAGGCCCAAGCCTAGAGGGATTAGCCCTGATGAAGACAGAAGGATGACATTACTTCTAAGAGATTGTTTTCAAGTCTCTCCATGACCTCACCCCTCCCGATCTCTGTAACCTCCTCCAGCCCGACAACCAATGTTCCCTTTAAGCTGCGCGGCCGTGTTGCCACGCGGTGCTCTGGACCTCCCGCTCTGACAGCTCACCGGCTTTTCAATGCGAAATACTGCGTATGCACGGTATTTTGAATGGGACGCGCAGCCCCTTAAAGAGGCGAAGCACCCAAAAAAAATTAAAGGGAACATTGCCTACAACCCTCCGAAAACCCTGCGCACCTCCAATTCTGGCCAATTGCACATCCCTGATTTTCATCGCTCCACCATTAGTGGCCAAGGCCCTAAGCTCTGGAATTCACTCCCTCAACTTCTCTGCTTCTCTCTCCTCCTTTAAGATGCTTCTTAAGACCTACCTCTTTGACCAAGCTTTTAGTCACCTCACCTAATATCTCCTTATGTGGCTCGGGGTCAGATTTTGGTTGATAATGCTCCTGTGAAGCACTTTGGGATGTTCTACTATGCTAAGGCCGCTATATAAATGCAAGTTGCTGTTGTTTGTGTGGACAGTGGGTGAGGACGAGATTGGGTTTGGTTGTAATGCCTCCCACAGTTAACTACTCAACCAACGCAGAGCATGAAAGCCCAAACACAAAGAACTGGCTGAAGTAATAAAGGCCAGCGGACACCTGTTGAACCGTAAGTGAAGTGAGCTCCTTCATGAGTGGAAAGGACAAAAGGGGTTAAAAATTAGAACAAAGCATTTCTTTTAAAAGCTCGGCCAAATCTAAGCAGTGTCCACTTCCCTCACAATGATTAAAATTTATTACCAGCCTCTCTTTATTCGGTAGCACGTCTGTGCCTTTGGCCTTTCTTCCCAGATAGACAGCATGATAACTTTTAATCGTGCTGTCTATAGCCCAAAAATCTCGGCCAACACTCCAGTGCAGTGCTGAGGGAGTGCTGCACTGTCGGAGGTGCCGTCTTTCGGGTGAGACGTTAAACCGAGGCCCCGTCTGCTCTCACAGGTGGACGTAAAAGATCCCGCGGCATCATTCGAACAACAGCAGGAGGAGTTCTCCCCGGTGTCCTGGGCCAATATTTATCCCTCTATCGACATCACTAAAAACAGATGATCTGGTCATTATCACATTGCTGTTTGTGGGAGCTTGCTGTGTGCAAATTGGCTGCTGCGTTTCCTACATTACAACAGTGACTCCACTTCAAAAAGTATTTCATTGGCTGAAAAGCGTTTTGGGACGTCCTGAGGTGGTGAAAGACGCTATAGAAATGCAAGTCTTCTTTCTTATTAAAGATTATTCAGCTCCCTTTTAAATTCCTCCACTCGTAGCTAATAGGAGATATTTGGTTTATTTCCCAGACCAGCTTCCAAGAGCCATTTTGAAACCCAAGGGTTGGTGGATCTGAGGTTGTCCTTTCTTCTCCTTGTGAGTTGCTTGACCCATAGATGATCTTCTCTGCGAAACAAGGCGTTCCTGTAACTTTGAGTGCAAAAACTTTACTGAACGTGTTGTTGTTGACAGGACTGAGAGTCCCGTTAACAGTTGGTGAGCTAATATATTACCATATTCAGGTAGCTGTCTGTCTAAAACACTTGGGCAGAGAGGGACGATGATGTCTGGCCCAGCAGACAGGCCAGATGTGGGTTTTTTTAAAGTGCCCCTTAACTGGGATGAACCCCATGGCTGGAGCTGTGCTCCACAGAGACCAAGACTCAAGTTCTGCAAAGGGTTAATGTTTTATCGGCCTGTCGGAGGGTGTCAAGTATTTTCACTGCTCTGTGGTAGATTGTGCTAGGGTTTCAATGTTTCATTGGCCTGTGAAAGGGTGTTAAATGTGTTATTGCCTTGCGGTTGGATTAAATGTTTTCTCGTTCCTGTGCTATGGTATTGGGCCTATAAATTTGGCCACACAGCGCCAGTTTTTCAGTTGCTAACATGCCGACTAAGCCCCCAATATGGCGGTCAGGAAGCATGCACATGTTTGTCTGGAGGTACGTCACCCACCATATTGGCATAGGAAAAAAATTGTTGTGCAGGGCCCAAGCTTAAACTGGCGTTAGGTCCTTTGCATATGCAAATAATGGGCCTAACACCTGTTTGAGGCCCCATTGCAAGATTGTTTGCCTGGGTGAGCTCAAGAGAACCAGACCTTGGGAGCACCTGCTACCAAAAAGGTAAGTTTTTGAAATTTACATACCTGAATGTGGAGCCAGGAGCAGCAGACCCAATCCCCCCCAGACCCAGACTCCAATCCCCCCCAGACCCAGACTCCAATCCCCCAGACCCAGTCTCCAATCCCCCAGACAGTCTCCAATCCCCCAGTCTCCAATCCCCCAGACAGTCTCCAATTCCCCAGACAGTCTCCAATCCCCCAGACCGTCTCCAATCCCCCAGACCCAGTCTCCAATCCCCCAGACAGTCTCCAATCCCCCAGTCTCCAATCCCCCAGACCCAGTCTCCAATCCCCCAGACAGTCTCCAATCCCCCAGACAGTCTCCAATCCCCCAGTCTCCAATCCCCCCAGACCCAGTCTCCAATCCCCCAGACAGTCTCCAATCCCCCAGACCCAGTCTCCAATCCCCCAGACAGTCTCCAATCCTCCAGTCTCCAATCCCCCAGACCCAGTCTCCAATCCCCCAGACCCAGTCTCCAATCCCCCAGACCCAGTCTCCAATCTCCCAGTCTCCAATCCCCCAGACAGTCTCCAATCCCCCAGGCCCAGTCTCCAATCCGCCAGACAGTCTCCAATCCCCCAGACCCAGTCTCCAATCCCCCAGACCCAGTCTCCAATCCCCCAGTCTCCAATCCCCCAGACCCAGTCTCCAATCCCCCAGACAGTCTCCAATCCCCCAGACAGTCTCCAATCCCCCAGACCCAGTCTCCAATCCCCCAGACCCAGTCTCCAATCCCCCAGACAGTCTCCAATCCCCCAGACCCAGTCTCCAATCCCCCAGACCCAGTCTCCAATCCCCCAGACAGTCTCCAATCCCCCAGACAGTCTCCAATCCCCCAAACAGTCTCCAATCCCCCAGTCTCCAATCCCCCAGTCTCCAATCCCCCAGACCCAGTCTCCAATCCCGCAGACAGTCTCCAATCCCCCAGACCCAGTCTCCAATCCCCCAGACAGTCTCCAATCCCCCAGACAGTCTCCAATCCCCCAGACCCAGTCTCCAATCCCCCAGACAGTCTCCAATCCCCCAAACAGTCTCCAATCCCCCAGTCTCCAATCCCCCAGACAGTCTCCAATCCCCCAGACCCAGTCTCCAATCCCGCAGACAGTCTCCAATCCCCCAGACAGTCTCCAATCCACCAGACCCAGTCTCCAATCCCCCAGACAGTCTCCAATCCCCCAGACAGTCTCCAATCCCCCAGACCCAGTCTCCAATCCCCCAGACAGTCTCCAATCCCCCAGACCCAGTCTCCAATCCCCCAGACCCAGTCTCCAATCCCCCAGACCCAGTCTTCAATCCCCCAGACAGTCTCCAATCCCCCAGTCTCCAATCTCCCAGTCTCCAATCTCCAGACCCAGTCTCCAATCCCCCAGACAGTCTCCAATCCCCCAGACCCAGTCTCCAATCCCGCAGACAGTCTCCAATCCCCCAGACAGTCTCCAGTCCCCCAGACCCAGTCTCCAATCCCCCAGACAGTCTCCAATCCCCCAGACAGTCTCCAATCCCCCAGACCCAGTCTCCAATCCCCCAGACAGTCTCCAATCCCCCAGACCCAGTCTCCGAACTCTGTGTTGGGCACTTTCCCAAGTCCAGGCAGAATAGAAACAGGCTGACAGAGGGGTATTGCTGTCAACATGGTTTATTGAGATACTCTTTGAGGTAAAAATTGCTGCTTTATTACAATAATTTACATTTTATTTATCTTTATTGTATATTGTAATATGTTTCATTCTATAGAGTAGTGTATGTTTCATTGTATATTGTGGTATACCCTGGCTAATAATTATCCCTTAACCAGTATCACTATAACGGGTTATCTGGTTATTATCACATTGCTGTTAGTGGGAGCTTGCTGTGCGCAAATTGGCTGCAGCGTTTCCTACATTACAACAGTGACTACACTTCAAAAGTACTTCATTGGCTGTAAAGCGCTTTGGGACATCCTGAGGTCATAAAAGGTGCTGTAGAAATGCGAGACATCCATTTTTCTTTTTCATTATATATTGTAGTATATGTTTCATTGTGTATTGCAGTGTAAAAAGTATGGAAAAGTATGCAGAAAGTTTGTGCATAGGCATATGTGACTGCATGTGTATGCGGGCCTGTGCTCGTGCATGTGTTTGTGTGCATTTGAATGTGGGTGCATGTCTGCACATGTATGTGTATGTCTGTGTATGCATGTATGTGTGTGCATGTGTCCACGTGTGGATGCGTGTACGTGTGAATGTATGTGTGTGTGTGTGCGAGTGAGGTTGCGTGTTAGTGTGTGAGTGCCAGTGTGAGAGTGTGTGTGAGTGCATGTGAGTGTGCATGTGTGAGAGTGAGTGTGTGTATGTGTGTGAGAGAGCGTCTGAAAGTGTGTGCATGATTGTGTGTGAGTGCATGTGTGTGAGTGTGTGTGACAGTGTGGGTGTGAGTGAGTGTGTGTGTACTTGTGAGAGTGGGTGTGAGTGTGTGAGTGCATGTGTGTTTGTGTGTGAGAGAGTGTGGGTGAGAGTGCGTGTGTGTGAGAGTACGTGAGTGCGTGTCAGTGCGATTGTGTGTGTGTGTGTGAGTGCATGTGAGAGTGCGTGAGCATGTGTGAATGCATGTGAAAGTGTGAGTGCAAGTGTGTGTGTAAGTGTGAGTGCATGTGAGAGACTGAGAGTGCGTGAGTGAGTGTGTGAGCACGAGTGTGAGTGCATATGAGAGTGCGAGTGTATATGTGAGCGTGCAAGTGTGAGAGTGCGAGTGTGTGTGAGAGTGTCAGTGAGTGCGTGTGAATGTGTGAGTGTGTCTGAGAGTGTGAGTGCGAGTGTGTGTGAGTGCATGTGTGAGTGCGAGTGCAAGTGAGAGTGTGTGTGAGTACGAGTGTGTGTGAGTGCATTTGTGAGTGCTGTGAGAGTGCAAGTTCAAGTGTGAGAGAGTGAGAGTGAGTGCAAGTGAGTGCGTATGAGTGTGAGTGCGTGTGTGAGTATGAGTGCCTGTGAGTGAGTGAGTGCGTGTGTGTGAGTGCATGTGAGAGTGTGTGTGTGCGAGTGTGAGAGTGAGTGCATGAGTGAATGTGAGTGCGTGCGAGTGCGAGTGAGTGTATGAGTGAATTTGAGTGCGTGTGTGAGTGCGAGTAGCGTGCGAGTGCGAGTGAGTGCATGAGTGAGTGTGAGTGCACACTCGCAGTGAAGTATGTTCCTAATGGCCCTCTATTGTGTGCCCAGCACCCACCTTATTCCAGCGATGGTGTTGCTGATAAATGCTGCGGGCCTGTCAGGCATCAGTTGTAATTGAGCTCAAAATAAAGGTCTTTCCTCCCCAGGTCTATTAAGAGTCAGGTACCGGCGTCCCTCGGCTGCACACTCGATATCGGATGTTTGACAGATATTCCCCCGAGCCAAGGTTTTCTTCTCGATGACCTCGTCTGCTTTTTAGCGAACAGCAAATCTATGATTAATGGACTTGTCAGTTACAGCGCGGTGTAATGTGAGCATTTGGTGATTAACTGTGAAAGTGGATGACAGAGCGGAAATCTTTTTAATCACAAAGGGACGCACAGTAACTAACCTTTGAACCAATCCCAATCAGGGGGGTCTGTGACTGACAGCCTGTCACCTCGTCCCGAGTAAAGAGGAATGAATGAACTTGGTGCCAAGGCAGGACACTGAGCAATGTATTAATGTGGAACTGGGCAGCAACTGCATTCTCTGAAATGTTAAAGAAGATTATTTAAGAAAAGGAAAAGGCCATCGGACCAATAAGGATTGATCTTGACCCCACCTACCCCTCAATCCCATCTATTCACCTTTTCACCATATCCCTCAATCCCACCTATTCACCATATCCCTCAATCCCACCTATTCACCATATCCCTCAATCCCACCTATTCACCTTTTCACCATATCCCTCAATCCCACCTATTCACCATATCCCTCAATCCCACCTTTTCACCATATCCCTCAATCCCACCTATTCACCATATCCCTCAATCCCACCTTTTCACCATATCCCTCAATCCCACCTACCCACCATATCCCTCAATCCCACCTATTCACCTTTTCACCATATCCCTCAATCCCACCTACTCCCGATATCCCTCAATCCCACCTAGCTACCGTCTCACTGTATATCTCAATCTAACCTTCTCACCATACTTGAAAAACTGGCCCCATTGTCTAATTAAAGGGACAGAGTGCAGCCCTTCTTAAAGAAAAGAGAAAGGCTTAAATTTCTATAGTGTGTGGAAACACTGTGTGTATGTAGATAAACCTGTATAATCCCCTTTTAACTGCTGTATTCCCCTCCCCCCGCAAGACAGTTGCAAGCTGAGAGGAATAAGGCATGTTCAGACTTGCCTGCTGCTGAGAGAAGGAAAACCAATCAGGTTCCAGCAGGTGACCAATCCGTGAGTCATCACAGGTTCGCGGTCTGTACGAATTCAGTACTGTATTGTGAGAGTTGGAGTAAAGACCTATTTCTTGTAGCTCGCTGTGTTGCCTATTTCTTTACACGGGAGACTGTCGTCTCCCACACTGGTGACCCCGAATGTCGACGGCCGAAGCCCCCGACTCACGTAGCCCTACAGAGGCCAGCAACGACCCGACGGCAACCAGCAGCAGCCCGATGTCGGCCGGCGCCGTGTCCTTGAAGCTCCCCACCTTCTGGGAACACCAAGCGCCGGCTTGGTTCGCGCACACGGAGGCCCAATTCACCCTTCGCAGGGTTCAAGACGATGAAGAAAGGTACCTCCACGTAGTCTCAGCACTAGCAAGCTCCACCGCCGCCGAAGTTCTCGACCTGCTGGGGAACCCACCACAGACCGGTAAGTACTCAACCATTAAGGGCCGCTTGCTGCAGGCTTACGGCCTGTCCGGGGAGGAGAGGGCCCGCAGGCTTCTTTCACTACCAGGCCTCGGCGATTCTACCCCGACCCAGTTGATGAGCCGGATGCTTGCGCTCCTGGGCTCTGAACCGCAGTGCTTTTTGTTTCGGGCCCTTTTCCTCAGCCTGCTTCCTCAGCAGGTACAGACTGCCCTCGCGGGGTCCCCGATCATGGACTGCGTACAACTGGCAGCCGCCGCGGACAAAGTCTTCGCCGTCGCCCAACTCGGCTGTGCAGCCGCGAGGCTCCCCGACACCACCGAGCGCGCGCCGCCACGCCAGGCCACAGAACTATGCTACTACCACGCGCGTTTCGGCCACAAGGCCCAACGCTGCAGAGCACCCTGCTCTTTCGATCAAACCAAGATGGCCGCCCGGCCCAACGCACCAGCCCCACGCCGCCGTCTAGGCCCCCTCGACCGCACCCCCGCCGCCACGATGGCCATCAGCACCGCAGGTAAACTGCTGCACATAACCGACTCCCTTTCAGGGTGCAGGTTCCTTTGCGACACCAGAGCCCAATGCAGCATAATTCCTGCCTCCCAGCTCGACATCCAGGCAGGCTGCAGCGGCCCACCCCTCGTGGCGGCAAATGGCGCAGCCATCGCTACTTTTGGAAAGCGACGGGCCGAGGTTTGTTTCAACGGCCAGCGATTTACGTGGGATTTCGTGACAGCCTCGGTGGCACATCCCTTGCTGGGCGCCGATTTTCTTTGTGCCCACGGACTCCTGGTCGACGTCTGCGACAGGCGCCTGATCGACACAGCAACTTTCGCTTCACTGGCCTGCCAGCAGAGCAACAGCCCGGCCCTCGTCGGGTCCTGCTCTGCCCCGGCGGATGACGACTACGCCCGCCTACTCGCAGATTTCCCGAGGCTCACACAACCGACCTTCTCAGCCGCGGCAGCCAAGCATGGTGTCGAGCACCACATCGCCACTACGGGACCACCAGTGTTCGCCCAAGCCAGACGCCTGGACCCAGCCAAGATGGCGGTGGCCAAGGAAGAATTCGCCACGATGGAGAAACTGGGCATCATCCGCCGCTCAAACAGCCCCTGGTCATCCCCCCTCCACATTGTGCCCAAGCCAGGCGGTGGCTGGCGCCCCTGCGGCGACTACAGATGGCTCAACGACGCCACCACGCCCGATAGATACCCCATTCCGCACATCCAAGACTTCTCGGCGCACCTAGCAGGAAAGTCCGTCTTTTCCAAGGTCGACCTGATTCGCAGCTACCATCAGGTCCCCGTCCACCACGCAGACATCCAGAAGACGGCGGTCATCACCCCCTTTGGACTGTTCGAGTTCCTGCGCATGCCCTTCGGGCTCAAAAACGCCGCACAGGCCTTCCAACGGCTCATGGATTCCGTCCTACGGGACCTGAGCTTCCTGTTCGTCTATCTGGACGATATCCTCGTGGCCAGCACCAGCAAGGCCGAGCACATCGCGCATTTGCGTTCTCTTTTCCAGCGCCTCAGCCAACACGGGCTAATCGTCAACCCAGCCAAATGCCAGTTTGGAGCAGCCCAAATTGACTTTCTCGGCCACAGAATCTCGCCAAGGGGAGCCATTCCCCTACCTTCCAAGGTGCAGGCGGTGGCGGACTTTCCCCAGCCCACCTCGGTCAAGGCGCTGCAGGAATTTTTGGGGATGGTCAATTTCTATCACCGTTTCGTGCCCAAGGCCGCCTCACTCATGCGCCCCCTCTACGAAGCCACCAGGGGCAAAACGGGTAAAGAGCAACTCACCTGGTCCAGCGAGATGGCGACAGCCTTCCACCAGACCAAAAGCGCCTTGGCCAACGCCACACTACTGGCCCACCCCATCCCGGGTGCCAAGACCGCCCTCACCACGGACGCCTCGGATTACGCTGTCGGCGCTGTCCAGCAACAGTGGGTCAAAGGCGCGTGGCAGCCACTGGCATTTTTCAGCCGACAGCTGCGCAAGAACAAGCAGGCCTACAGCACGTTTGACAGAGAGCTCCTGGCCCTGTTCCTGGCAATCCGGCACTTCCGTTTCCTCCTGGAAGGCCAGCCATTCACCGCATTCGTGGACCACAAGCCGCTCACTTTCGCCATGGCCAAAGTAACCGAACCCTGGTCCGCGCGCCAACAGCGCCAACTCAACTTCATCTCGGAGTTCACCACGGACATCCGCCACGTCGCCGGTAAGGACAATTTGGTGGCCGACTGCCTCTCAAGACCCTCGCTCCACGCAGTGCACCTGGGCATCGACTACGCCAGCATGGCGAGAGACCAGGCCGCTGACGCGGAGATCCAGGCCCTCAGGACGTCAACCACCAGCCTCACTCTGGCCGACATCCACTTCCACGCAGCCGGCACAACCCTCCTGTGCGACGTCTCAGTCCCCTCGCCTAGGCCGGTCGTCCCATCCGCCTGGCGCAAGCGAGTTTTCGACATCATCCACGGCCTCTCACATCCAGGGATGCGTGCGTCTCAGAAACTCATGTCCGCCAAGTTCGTCTGGCCTGGACTCCACAAGGATGTGAGAGACTGGACCAACACATGTGTGGTGTGTCAGCACGCTAAGGTCCAGCAGCACACCAAGGCGCCATTGGAGTGTTTCCCAGTGCCCGAGAGGCGTTTCGACCACGTCCACGTCGATCTGGTAGGCCCCTTGCCGCCGTCGCACGGTTTCGCACACCTGCTCATGATCGTCGACCGCACCACCAGATGGCCCGAGGCGGTTCCCCTCGCCTCCACCACCATGACCGACGTCGCGCGAGCATTCGTCTCGACATGGGTGGCCCGGTTCGGCGTGCCGACCGACATATCCTCGGACAGAGGCCCCCAGTTCACCTCCCACTTGTGGAATGCCATCACCGCCGGCCTCGGCACCAAGTTGCACAGGACAACAGCCTACCACCCGCAGGCCAACGGGCTCTGCGAGCGCTTTCATCGTTCCTTGAAAGCCTCCCTCTGCGCCAGCCTGGCCGACACCAGCTGGATCGACAAACTACTCTGGGTCCTCCTGGGATTGCGCACCGCGCCCAAAGAGGACCTCCGCGCCTCCGCGGCCGAGATGGTCTACGGCCAACCACTCAGAGTACCAGGCGACTTCCTCCCCCTGACAACGGAGCCGTGGTCGGCCGCCAGACAGCTTTCCCTGCACCAGGACGCAGCCCAGCAATTCCGTCCAGTGCCCACTTCGCAACACGGCCCGCAGCCGTCCTACGTGCCTCGAGACTTACGACATGCGGAGTTCGTCTTTGTGTGCCGGGACGCGCACAGAGGCCCGCTGCAGGCACCATACACCGGCCCCTTCTCAGTATTGGAGACGGGGGACAAAGCTTTTCTTATCAACGTCGGCGGGAAGCCGGACCTTATTTCAGTAGACCGCCTCAAACCGGCGCACCTGGACCTCAGCTTCCCGTTACGTCCGGCTCTCCCCCCACGGCGGGGCAGACCTCCCGCGTTGGCGGCGGCCCCACAAGAGGACCAAGACACGCCAGAACCTTACTTCCCAGCCGCCGCCCCACCTTCGCCGGCAGCCCGTCCAGCCAGCCCACCAGCAGCCAGACCAGCCGACGAACCAACCGGCCGACCTCCTAGACAGCCCTCCTCACACGCCAGATGGCTATTACAGCCGCTACGGCCGTTTGGTCAAACCTCCGCAGAGACTGACTTTTACAGTTAACGAGGATTCTGGGGGGGCGTATGTGGCGTTGCCACATTGGGGAAACACTGTGTGTATGTAGATAAACCTGTATAACCCCCTTTTAACTGCTGTATTCCCCTCCCCCCGCAAGACAGTTGCAAGCTGAGAGGAATAAGGCATGATCAGACTTGCAGGCTGCTGAGAGAAGGAAAACCAATCAGGTTCCAGCAGGTGACCAATCCGTGAGTCATCACAGGTTCGCGGTCTGTACGAATTCAGTACTGTATTGTGAGAGTTGGAGTAAAGACCTATTTCTTGTAGCTCGCTGTGTTGCCTATTTCTTTACGCGGGAGACTGTAGTCTCCCACAATAGCACCTTTCACAACCTCAGGACGTCCCAAAGCGCTTTACAGCCAATGACGTGCTTTAGAAGTGTAGTCACTGTCGAAATGTAGGAAATGCTGCAGCCAATTTGTGAACAGCAAGCTCCCACAAACAGCAAACAGATAAGGGAGCAGATAATTTGTTTATGGTGTTGACTATGGGAGCAATGTTAGCCAGGACACTGGGAGAACTCCCCCATTATGTTACCATAGGAACTTTTATGCCCACCTTGACCAGGCAGTGTTGCATCCGAAAGACGGCACCTGCGACAGTGCAGCACCTCCTCAGTACTGCGCTAGAGCCCACATGTAGAGGAGTGTGTGCAGATTTGGGCATCTCGCCTTCGAAAGGGGCCTTGATGTGTTGGTGAAGGTTCGACGAGCAACAAGGATCATGCCAGGGAGACAGGCAGAACAGAATTTGTTGTCTTTGGGGAAAGAAGCTTGAGGGAGGGCTGAGGGAGCATGATCCAGGCACTTAAAAAGCTGAGAGTGGAGCTGAAAACAATTAATTTAACTTGGGCAGTGAGCCCAGAACTAGAGGACACGTGTATAACATTAACACCCCTCAGGCAAGAATTGTGATGTTTGTTTTTTTACAGGAGCAAGTACTGATAGGGATGATCGGATGGTGTGCTGATGATGGTTTCCGAGCACCTGGCCTAAGGCAGGACAATTTGCCAAAGATATTTAATGTAAATTTAAGATTAGATAAGTACTGATAGGCCTAGCCAAGGCATAAGAGCGATGCCTCACATGCAGCCTTTTTTCTGATTCTGTGCCTGCTCACCATTGTACATCAACAACTTGTATTTATATAGCACCTTTAACATAGAATTATAGAATGGTTATAGCACAGTAGGAGGCCATTCGGCCCGTCGAGCCCGTGCCGGCTCTCTGCAAGAGCACTTCAGCTAGTCCCACTCCCGCCCTTTCCCCGTAGCCCTGCAATTTTTTTTCCTTCAGCTACTTATCTAACTCCCTTTTGAAAGCCACGATTGAGTCAGCCTCCACCACCCTTTCAGGAAGTGCATTCCAGATCCTCACGCTGTGTAAAAAAGTTTTCCCTCACGTCGTCTTTAGATCTTCTGCCAATCACCTTGAATCTGTCTCCTCTGGTTCTCGACCCTTCCGCCAATGGGAACAGTTTCTCTCTATCTACTCTGTCTAGACCCCTCATGATTTTAATGTAGTAAAACATCCCAAGGCGCGTCACAGGAGTATTATCAGGCAACATTTGACATTTGTACATCCTATACACACAGCTCACCTGCCAGAATGCAACTTTACACAACATTTTGTAACTTGCATTTATATAGCGCCTTTCGTGACCTCAGAATGTCCCAAAGCGCTCCACAGCCAATTAATACTTTAGAAGTGTAGTCACTGTTGTTAGGTAGACAACGCGGCAGCCAATCTATGTACAGCAAGATCCCACAAACAGATAAATGAACAGTTAATCTGTTTTTTGGTGTTGACTATGGGAGCAATGTTGGCCAGGACATTGGGAGAATTCCCCCAATGTGTTACCATAGGATCTTTTATGCCCAGCTTGACCAGGCAGTCCATGACAAATGATTGACCTTTTAAAGTGGGGATGTGCCGGAGATGTATCAGGGAGCGACAGAGTGTCACACTCCTTTATTCCGCGATGAAGGAAGAAGCTTGTTAAATTTCCCACACGGAGCAGTCAGTTCTCATTACTGTTTCAAGCCAAACTGCGCAAAATTAATTTAAAAAAAACGTCTGCCAACATAACTGAAACGTTTTAATGCTAAATGAATGTGCAGCCAACATTTTCCAGCAGTTTGTCACAAGCTCGTACATTTTGAAAATCAATCACGGTAACATTTTTACAAGCAGCCCTGCTCCGTGCTCGGAGCAATTCTAATTTCAGCTCCTTGGCTGGCAGCACTCTCCACTCTCAGCCAGACATTTAAGCCTAGAATAGAAGCCCACTGTCCAGGGCCCCAAACACCCCTTCCAGGTGAAACAGCGATTTACTTGTACTTCTTGCAATCTAGTATACTGTATTCGCTGCTCACGATGCGGTCTCCTCTACATTAGGGAGACCAAACGCAGATTGGGTGACTGCTTTGCGGAACACCTCCGTTCAGTCCGTAAGGGGGACCCCGAGCTTCCGGTCGCCTGTCACTTTAATTCACCGCTCCATTCCCACTCAGACCTCACCGTCTGCGGCCTCTTGCATTGTTCCACGGAAGCTCAGCGTAAGCTCAAGGAACAGCACCTCATCTTCCGATTAGGCACTTTACAGCCTTCCGGACTCAATATTGAGTTCAACAATTTCAGATCATAACCTCGGCCCCTATCATATTTTTATATATTTTTTATCCACACTTTTGGTTTGTGCCTTTTCCTTTTTTTCTCTCTCCCACATGGCAGCTGTCTCTCACTCTGCCAGCGCATTTCACACTTCATCTAGAGCCATCCTTTGTCTCTTTACCTGCCCTAATACCATCTCATCTCGCCTTGAATATCTCTTAATGTCTCTTCACCTCTCACAAGACCTTCCCTTTTGTCCTTTCATCCCCTCCCCCATTTCCCAGCCCCCAAACTGGCCTTTTCATCCGTTTCATTTCCTGCTTTTTTCTCAGTTCTGACGAAGGGTCTTCGACCTGAAACGTTAACTCTGTTTCACTCTCCACGGATGCTGCCTGGCCTGCTGAGTTTTTCCAGCGTTTTCTGTTGTTATTTTGTGTCTGACTAACTTGATTGAATTTTTTTGAGGAGGTAACAAGGAGGGTCGATGAGTTTAGTGCGTTTGATGTAGTCTACATGGATTTTAGCAAGGCTTTTGACAAGGTCCCACATGGCAGACTGGTCAGAAAACTAAAAGCCCATGGGACCCAAGGGAAAGTGGCAAGTTGGATCCAAAATTGGCTCAGTGGCAGGAAGCAAAGGGTAATGGTCGACGGATGTTTTTGTGACTGGAAAGCAGTTTCCAGTGGGGTTCCGCAGGGCTCAGTAGGTCCCTTGCTTTTTGTGGTATACATCAACAATTTAGACTTCAATGTAGGGGCATCATTGAGAAGTTAGCAGATGATACAAAAATTGGCCGTGTGGCTGATAGTTATTTCGGATTTCCAGCATCCACAGTATTTTGCTATTGTATTTAAGCCTAGAAATTGGGCTGGGCCGCACCCGCTTTTCAGGCATGAACTGGGCACCTAAGGGTCCAATATGGTGGGCGGCACGCCTCGCCGAAAATACGCCATCCACCATATTGGATCGGGCGCTCCGTAGACGTCCAGGGTGCACACCAGAAGTGTTCAAAAATCGCATGATATTATCGGACGTGACTGACGTAGTCACGCATGCGCAGTCCCAGTGGGTTTTTTTGTTTGTTCTCGCCGGACCTCCCACAGATTAGTGAGAGAGAAAGGTGGAAATTTCAGCTATTGTGAGGTCTGCAACGTGACTTGAAGGTGATATTAGGACGCTGTCAGCTTGTGAGAGTTTTATAGTACTCTCGCCGAGTGTGTTTATCGCTGTCAGGTCCTCTGCCAGGTGTGGTGAACGTTACTTTTTCATATTTGGGACCTGACATTTATACGCAGAATGTTTCTGCGCAGCTTTCGGTAGCTTCCGGTCCATTGGCAGCGGTCATTCAGTATATTAAAATAAGGGTCCTACGCTGGTTGTAGGGCCCTGTCATGAAATCGGTCCGCCCATTATACGCCGTGCCAGATTGTCCCTTCCATTGACATCAATGGAAGGGATAATTTGGCGAGGTTTATAACGTGCAGTCAATTTAATATTGTCCATTTTACACCGTTGTCCAGATTTAAAATGACCTCTGTTGTGTGTAAGATGTGAAGTGTGGGAATGTGAGGCTTTCCAACAGTGCTGAGAATGGGAGGTACAGAGTGTGTGAGTAGGAGAAAGAGGTGGAGTGCTGTGATGCCGTGCAGTGATTGTAGGAGTGTAGGGAAGCAGGGGGGAGTTGGGCTGCAGGTGTGAGCAGAGAGTAATTGAGCTGAGCTAGGATTCTTACCTTGACAGCCCTGGTGAGGTCATTAAACTTCTTTTGGGATTGCAACCAGGTCCTGAGAGCTGAGGTCCTGGGAATTCCTTGCATTCACCTCTTCACACTGTCTTCGGAGGTGTTGTCTGGAGGGCTTTCTGCTTCCCCGGGGATCAGAAGCTCCCACCTCCTTCCAACCGTCTGGGCAAGGGTCTGAAAATTGCATCAGAGTATCTGGGTGCCCGACCTGCCACACTCGCAGCCATGTCTGACAGTTTCCAGCGGTTCCTACTGCCTGCAGCCACAGCTCACCTCCCCTTTAAGAGGTGCAGGCTGCCTTTAAGTGGCGTCAGTGACACCCAATTTCCCACCTACCCAAACAGGCGCACAGCCAATAAGCAGCACACGCTGGTTGCATGTCTGTTTCTGTATGAGTTCCCAGCGCGGTAGGACTTAAAGTCCCATCCGACTTGATCACATAATTTAGGCTAACACTTCAGTGTGGTACTGAGTGAGGGCTGCATTGTCAGACGGGATATTGAAATGAAGGAGACAGGTAGAGAAAGGAGAATAGATCTCATTCTGAGGAGCAGCAGGGCGTTCTCCTGGTGTCCTGGCCAATAGTCCTCCCTCGGCCAATAGCACCGTAAGAGATTATCTTGTTATTCATTCATTTTCTGTTTGTCAGACCTCACTGTACTTCAAAAATGATTTGTTGATTGTAAAGTGCTATTGATAAGATGCTGATAGAGTCAGAGCATAAACACTGTCATGGACTGGTTGGCCCGAATGGCCTGTTTCTGTGCTGTATATGTAATTCAGTGTAAAATGCTATATAAATGGAAATTTCTCCGTTCCTTGGGATTCCTACATGGCCTGGATTTGATCCTACTGTTTGTCTACCACCATCTGGCTGTCTCGCTATCTCTCTATTGTTCTTTCACCACCTGCCTCCTTCATTTCTTTATTTGTCTTTCTCTCTCCCCCATTTCTGTCTCTCTTTTGCTTTTTTTAAATTTCTGTCTGCAGCTTGTCAATGGGGGCTATATCTTATGAAGGACATGTTAAAAGGTAATTTGCGGGACTAGATTTTCTGTTCATTCATAGTTAATGAGCAGAAAATCTAGGCCACCCAAATTGCTGTGTCGTTGGTGAATCACAGTGATGCTGCGAGCAAGTGATGCGATCAGATTTATGTTGCATTGTGGGTATTGTTCTCCTCGCCTCACTACTTTTGGCAAAAACTAAAGATAAAGTGGTGCAATATCGGTGAAAAGTGCCACAACAGCTTACATTTATTTGGGCCTTTAACATAGAAAAAGTGTCCCAACACATTTCACAGAGGCAAAATCAAAAAATGCGATGCTAATTAAAGGGCGAGTTTAACCCTACTCGCTCAGCTGAAACCTGGCAGGCGGGCGGTTAAAATCGCCCGTGGCTCTTTCCTGTCCGAAAGCCGCCATGATCGCAACATCTGCAATTTGAATCTGCTCTCCTGAGCAGGCAGCAAGGACAGACGCCTAGAGCCAACGGGGTCCTTCTTTACATATGCACGTTACGCCCGATGACATCATTGAGACCCGGCTGTGATTTTAACTCAGGCCTGAGCGGGGAATCCACCTGGAGTTAAAATCGGGGCAACGCTGTCAAAGAAGGAGATGTTAGGAGGGGTGAAAAGGGGTGGGTTTTAAAGAGGGTCTGTAAAAGGAGGTGAGGGAGGTGGAGAGGCCTGGGTGGGGAGGTTTAGGGAGGGACTTCCAGAGAGTAGGGCCTGTGGGGCTGAAGGCACGGCTGCTAGTGGTGGGGTGAAGGAGGGGGATGCACAAGAGGCCGGAGTTAGAGGAATGGGGAGTTCGGAGTGGTGGTGGGAGGGGGGGTTATAGGGTTGGAGGAGGTTACAGAAATAAGGAGGGGCGAGGCCACAAGGGGAGTTAAACACGAGGATGGGCTACTCATGGTTGGCATTGCTTCCCAAAGGATTAAAAGACAATTTTTGCTTCCTAAGAGGAACCTGTTCAGGATTCTACAGGTGCACAGTCAAATTGGAAAGAGCTGAGCTCATAAAGTTTGTGGAAAGTGAAGATTCGGATGTATCTAAAGTGGACAGGCAGGAGTTTCTGTCTGAGAGCGTGGGAGTAGAAGGCAGTGGTGGTCATATTTGCAGCGGAGTAGGAGGAGTGCTGAAGCATAGAGGGCCAGCATGCTGAAGGCACTCCTCCAGGCAGCCTTCAACACAAGTAACATTCTGTTTACATGAAATTCTCACCAATATCCATAGACAATCAAATGAAGGAACAGTATTTTCTGTGCTGCTCCATTACACACCACAGATGTAGCCTGTTGGAAATTTCCTAAGTGGAATATAAATATATATATATGTGTGTGTGTGTGCATGTGTGTCAGAGTGCGTGCCGTTTAGGTGTGTGAATGTAGGTGCGCGTAAGTGCATGTGTCTGTATATGTGTAGGTTGTGTGCATGTGTCTCTGTATATGAGTGTGTAGGTTCTGTGCGTGTGTCTCTGTATATGAGTGTGTAGGTTGTGTGTCTCTGTATATGTGTGTGTAGGTTGTGTGCGTGTGTCTCTGTATATGTGTGTGTATGGTTGTGTGTGTGTGTCTCTGTATATGTGTGTGTATGGTTGTGTGTGTGTCTCTGTATATGAGTGTGTGTGTGTGTCTCTGTATATGTGTGTGTATGGTTGTGTGCGTGTGTCTCTGTATATGAGTGTGTAGGTTGTGTGCGTGCGTCTCTGTATATGAGTGTGTAGGTTGTGTGTGTGTGTTTCTGTATATGTGTGTATGGTTGTGTGCGTGTGTCTCTGTATATGAGTGTGTATGGTTGTGTGTCTCTGTATAGATGTACTGTTCCAGAGTCTATTGAGTTCTGGAAGATGATCAGTAGTGCATCTACTATCTCTAGGGCCACTTCCTTAAGTACCCTGGGATGTAGACCATCAGGCCCTGGGGATTTATCAGCCTTCAGTCCCATCAATTTTCCTAACACCATTTTCCTACAAATACTGATTTCTTTCAGTTCCTCGCTTTCATCAGACCCTATGTTCCCCGGCATCTCTGGGAGGTTATTTGTGTCCTCCTTTGTGAAGACAGAACCAAAGTATGCATTTAGTTGGTCTGCCATTTCCTTGTTTCCCATTATAAATTCCCCCGATTCTGACTGCAAGGGACCTACGCTTGACTTCACTAATCTTTTTCTCTTCACATGTCTATAAAAGCTTTTACAGTCAGTTTTTATGTTCCCTGCTAGCTTACTCTCATATTCTATTTTCCCTTTCTTAATTAATCCCTTTGTCCTCCTTTGTTGACTCCTAAACTGCTCCCAATCCTCAGGATTATTGCTTTTTCTAGCCAATTTATATGTCCTCTCCTTGGATCTTATGCTATCCCTAATTTCCCTTGTTAGCCACGGTTGAGTCACCTTTTTTGTTTTATTTTTGCGCCAAACTGGGATGAACAAATTCTGTAGCTCATCCATTCGGTCTTTGAATGTTCGCCATTGCCTATCCACCGTCAACCCTTTGAGCGCCATTCCCCACTCAATCCTGCCCAACTCACTCCTCAGACCATCGTAGTTTCCTTTATTTAAATTGAGGACCCTTGTCTCTGAGTCAACTACTTCATTCTCCATCTTAATGAAGAATTCTATCATATTATGATCGCTCCGACCCAAGGGGCCTCGTACAACAAGATTGCTAATTAATCCTTTCTCGTTGCATAATACCCAGTCTAAGATGGCCAGATCTCTGGTTGGTTCCTCGACATATTGGTCCAGGAAACCATCCCGTAAACACTCCAGGAATTCCTCCTCCACAGTATTGTTACTAATTTGGTTGGCCCAATCTATATGTAGGTTAAAGTCACTCATGATGACTGCTGTGCCCTTATTGCACGCTTCTTTAATTTCCCTTTTAATGCCATCCCCAACCTCCACCTTACTGTTTGGAGGTCTATATACCACTCCCACTAATGTTTTTTTCCCCTTAGTATTTCTCAATTCTACCCATACAGATTCCACATCATCAGAGCTAATATCCTTCATTACAATTGTATTAATCCCTTCTTTAACCAGTAATGCTACCCCACCTCCCTTTCCTTTTTGCCTATCTTTCCTGAATATCAAATACCCCTGGATGTTGAGTTCCCAGTCTTGGCCATCCTTGAGCCACGTTTCTGTAATCCCAACCAAATCGTATTCGTTTACCTCTATTTGCGCAGCCAATTCATCCACCTTATTACAAATGCTCCTCGCATTAAGACACAAAGCCTTCAGGCTTGTTTTTTTTAACGCTCTTAGACCTATTAGAATTATTATTTACTGTGGCCACGTTTGATTTGAACCGTTGATTTCTCTGACTGCCACTTTTGTTTTTCTCCTTCCTCTCTTTTGCTTTTATCCCTGTTTTCCTTTCCTCTGTCTCCCTGTTCAGGTTCCCAACCCCCTGCCATTTTAGTTTAAACCCCCCCGAACAGTGCTAGCAAACCTCCCTGCAAGGATATTTATCCCGCTCTGGTTCAGGTGCAACCCGTCCGACTTGTACAAGTCCCACCTTTCCCAGAAGCAGGCCCAGTGATCCAGGAAACTAAAGCCCTCCCTCCTGCACCAACTCTTTAGCCACGCATTCATCTGCTCTATCCTTCTATTCCTATACTCACTAGCACGTGGCACCAGAGATGCCGGGGAACATAGGGTCTGATGAAAGCGAGGAACTGAAAGAAATCAGTATTTGTAGGAAAATGGTGTTAGGAAAAATGATGGGACTGAAGGCCGATAAATCCCCAAGGCCTGATGGTCGACATCCCAGGGTACTTAAGGAAGTGGCCCTAGAGATAGTAGATGCACTACTGATCATCTTCCAGAACTCGATAGACTCTGGAACGGTACCCATGGATTGGAGGGTAGCTAATGTTACCCCACTATTCAAAAAAGGTGGTAGAGAAAAAGCGGGGAATTATAGACCGGTAAGCCTGACATCGGTAGTGGGGAAAATGCTAGAGTCTATTATAAAAGATGTAATAGCCGAGCACTTGGAAAGCAGTGACAGGATCGGACAAAGTCAACATGGATTTACAAAAGGTAAATCATGCTTGACTAATCTACTGGAATTTTTTGAGGATGTAACTGGTAAAATAGATAAGGGAGAACCAGTGGATGTGGTGTATTTGGACTTTCAGAAGGCTTTCGATAAGGTCCCGCATAAGAGATTAGCGTGCAAAATTAAGGCACATGGGATTGGGGGCAAGGTACTGACTTGGATAGAGAACTGGTTGGCGGACAGAAAGCAAAGAGTTGGAATAAACGGGTCGTTTTCCGAGTGGCAGGCAGTGACTAGTACCGCAAGGATCGGTCCTAGGACCCCAGCTGTTCACAATATATATTAATGATCTGGATGAGGGAATTGGATGTAATATCTCCAAATTTGCAGACGACACAAAGCTGGGCGGGAGGGTAAGCTGCGAGGAGGATGTCGGGAAAATCCAGTATGATTTGGACAGGTTGGGTGATTGGGCAGAAACATGGCAAATGCACTATAATGTGGATAAATGTGAGGTTATCCACTTTGGTGGCAAAAACAGGAAGGCAGATTATTATTTGAATGGCAATAGATTGGGAGAAGGGGAAGTGCAAAGAGACCTGGGTGGTCTTGTGCACCAGTCGCTGAAGGTAAGCATGCAGGTGCAGCAGGCGGTTAAGAAGGCAAATGGTATGTTGGCCTTCGTAGCAAGAGGGTTCGAGTACAGGAACAAGGATGTCTTGCTACAGTTATACAGGGCCTTGGTGAGACCGCACCTTGAGTATTGTGTGCAGTTTTGGTCACCATACCTGAGGAAGGACGTTCTTGCCATGGAGGGAGTGCAGCGAAGATTCACCAGGCTGATACCTGGGATGGCAGGAATGACGTATGAGGAGAGATTGTGTCGATTGGGCTTATACACACTGGAGTTTAGAAGATTGAGAGGGGATCTCATCGAGACCTATAAAATTCTGTCAGGTCTGGACAGACTAGATGCAGGAAGGATGTTTCTGATGGCTGGGGAGTCCAGAACCAGGGGTCATAGTCTAAGGATATGGGGTAAGCCATTTAGGACTGAAATGAGGAAGAATTTCTTCACCCAGAGAGTGGTGAACCTGTGGAATTCTCTGCCACAGAGGGCGGTGGAGGCCAGTTCATTAAATATATTCAAGAAAGAGTTGGATATGTTTCTTGAGGCTGAAGGGATCAAGGGATATGGGGAAAAGGCGGGGACAGGGTACTGAGTTTGGATGATCAGCCATGATCACATTGAATGGCGGAGCAGGCTCGAAGGGCCAAATGGCCTACTCCTGCTCCTATCTTCTATGTTTCTATGTATATGTGTGTGTAGGTTGTGTGCGTGTATCTCTGTATATGAGTGTGTATGGTTGTGTGCGTGTGTCTCTGTATATGTGTGTGTATGGTTGTGTGTGTGTGTCTCTGTATATGAGTGTGTATGGTTGTGTGCGTGTGTCGCTGTATATGAGTGTATAGGTTATGTGCATCTGTCTCTGTATATGTGTGTGTATGGTTGTGTGCGTGTGCCTCTGTATATGAGTGTGTATGGTTGTGTGTGTGTGTCTCTGTATATGTGTGTGTAGGCGGTGTGCGTGTGTCTCTGTATATGAGTGTGCAGGTTGTGTGTGTGTTTCTCTGTATATGAGTGTGTAGGTAGTGTGTGTGTGTCTCTGTATATGTGTGTGTATGGTTGTGTGCGTGTGTCTCTGTATATGTGTGTAGGTTGTGTGCGTGTGTCTCTGTATATGTGTGTGTATGGTTGTGTGCATGTGTCTCTGTATATGAGTGTGTAGGTTGTGTGCATGTGTCTCTGTATATGAGTGTGTAGGTTGTGTGCGTGTGTCTCTGTATATGTGTGTGTATGGTTGTGTGCATGTGTCTCTGTATATGAGTGTGTAGGTTGTGTGCATGTGTCTCTGTATATGAGTGTGTAGGTTGTGTGCGTGTGTCTCTGTATATGAGTGTGTAGGTTGTGTGCGTGTGTCTCTGTATATGTGTGTGTATGGTTGTGTGCATGTGTCTCTGTATATGAGTGTGTAGGTTCTGTGTGTGTGTCTCTGTATATGAGTGTGTATGGTTGTGTGTGTGTATCTCTGTATATGAGTGTGTATGGTTGTGTGCGTGTGTCTCTGTATATGAGTGTGTAGGTTGTGTGCATGTGTCTCTGTATATGAGTGTGTAGGTTGTGTGCGTGTGTCTCTGTATATGAGTGTGTATGGTTGTGTGCGTGTATCTCTGTATATGAGTGTGTGTGGCTGTGTGCATGTATCTCTGTATATGAGTGTGTATGGTTGTGTGCGTGTATCTCTGTATATGAGTGTGTATGGTTGTGTGTGTATCTCTGTATATGAGTGTGTATGGTTGTGTGCGTGTGTCTCTGTATATGAGTGTGTAGGTTGTGTGCATGTGTCTCTGTATATGAGTGTGTAGGTTGTGTGTGTGTGTCTCTGTATATGAGTGTGTATGGTTGTGTGCGTGTATCTCTGTATATGAGTGTGTGTGGCTGTGTGCGCGTGTCTCTCTATATGAGTTTGTAGGTTGTGTGTGTGTCTCTCTGTATATGAGTGTGTGTAGGTTGTGTGCGTGTGTCTCTGTATATGTGTGTAGGTTGTGTGCGTGTGTCTCTGTATGAGTGTGTAGGTTGTGTGCGTGTGTCTCTGTATGAGTGTGTAGGTTGTGTGCATGTGTCTCTGTATATGTGTGTAGGTTGTGTGCGTGTGTCTCTGTATGAGTGTGTAGGTTGTGTGCGTGTATCTCTGTATATGTGTGTAGGTTGTGTGCGTGTGTCTCTGTATATAAGTGTGCATCAAAGTTGGATGATCAGCCATGATCGCATTGAATGGCGGAGCAGGCTCGAGGGGCCGAATGGCCTACTCCTGCTGCTATCTTCTATGTTTCTATGTTCCCTCTAAGCTGCGTAGCCATCTGCCGGTCCCATGCAGCCCGAGACCGGCTTTTTCGATGTGAAATTTCACACATGAGCATAACGTTAAAGGGACCGCGCACCCAAATTTTCAGTTAGATCCCCATGCGATTCCACTCAGATCAGTTTACGTGATTCATGAACATTTGAGAATGAATTTTCTTACCTACAGGCTGTATAATCTGATCTCAATGCAGAGCCAGCCTCACAACCGCAGACATTTGCAAGTCGCAATGCCGATCAGCATGGATTTCATCTTTAATATTTGTATGTTTTGAAATTTTAAAGAGTCGTTTTGCAGTGAAAGAGAATGTGAAGGCGCGCCCTGCCCTCGGCATAGTGACTGCTGGGACACCAGTGATTAATGTAACTTCATTCTCGCTGCCCAGAGAGAATCTTAGACAAACTCCGAAGGGTTAACTGGTGGAGCAGGAACATGCGTTTTGCTGTAAAAATGATCCCAACAAACCAGCGATACTGGTTGTGATCGTGTTCAAATGTCAAGTGCTGACATTTTTGGCTCCGTGCTCATTACTGTCACTCAGCTCACTGGAAAGGAAACAAACTGATTCATTTTGGTGTTGCAATACATTTCTTACTATCTGCAACATGTTTTAAGTTTTGAAGAGGAGGGTGAGGTTTTACATTTGATAAATTACCCTGTAGAGAAAGCTGGTTAGATTCCGATCTGCTAACCTGAGCTGTTTAATGTGTTTCAGTCCCAGTTATCTTCCTCTCTCTCCCCCCACGTTCTCTCCTCCATCGTGCAGTCCCTGCCGTTTGGAATATGTGAGGTTTGTTTGCATTTGAAAGAAAGACTTGCATTTCTGTAGCGCCTTTCACGATCTCGGGGCATCCCGAAATGCTTTACAGCCAATGAAGTACGTTTGGAGTGTAGTCACTGTTGTAATGTAGTCACAAGGTTGTGGGTTCAAGTCCCACTCCAGAGACTTGAGCACATAATCTAAGCTGACACTCCAGTACAGTACTGAGAGAGTGCTGCACTGTCGGAGGTGCCGTCTTTTAGGTGAGACGTTAAACCGAGGCCCCGTCTGCTCTCAGGTGGATGTCAGAGATCCTATGGCACTATTCAAAGAAGAGCAGGGGGAGTTCTCCCCGGTGTCCTGGGGCCAATATTTATCCCTCAGTCAACATCACTAAAAAACAGATTATCTGGTCACTGTCACATAGATGTTTGTGGGAGCTTGCTGTGCACAAATTGGCTTCCGCTTTTCCTACATTACAACAGCGACCACACTTCAAAAGTACTTCATTGGCTGTAAAGTACTTTGGGACGTCCTGAGGTTGTGAAAGGCGCTATAGAAATGCAAGTTCTTTCTCTCCATCAGTACAGGTGATGCCCTTGGTCCTATGCTTAGATCTTTGAATTTTTAAAAAACAAGGGGGAATTGGAGTTGTTATTTGATGGAAAGTTTGCCTAATCTATAATTCAACACGATGTAGTATTATTCACAGATCGATCGGGAAGCCTCAGCTCCTACCATAGATGCGACTGTTGATGTTGTTCAAGTGCTCAGTTTATGACCTGGCTGGATAATTTACACACTCAATGAAATGTAGGCAAAACAGGCTGAACTTCATTCCGAGGGAGTCTCGTTATCAAATCCAGTGCAAAATGTTGAAATTATCATTGAAAAATAATTAATTTTTGAATTTCCTATGTTCTCCCTGAAAGCACTGACTGATGTTGAGCTGTGGTCCATGGGAGCCCAACAGGCCATTCTTCGTGTGCGTGTCTCGGCAGAGAGTGTCAGTGTGCTATTTGGCTGCAGGGGCATCGCAGCTGAGCCTGATCTTCATCTGACGCCTGTATACATCAGTTTCCCAGCAGGGGATCACTAGACAGCAATCAGGAACAGGAACCCTAGCTGCTTTTACCCTCCTTAACCAAATAAGGACAGTATTAGTGGCCTTATTTAGATCAGATCATTGGACATAAGCCAGGGATCAAACCTGAGATTTTCTGTTGTGTGTGGCTCAACGCTTTTACCAATTGAATTATTGGGGCGTAATAATTAACATTCATCTCTTTTTGTTGCTCCGTAATGTTCTGTTGGCTTTCGTTATTTAAACAGTGGATTCTAGTGATATAATCTTGGAACTGGCTGGGAGGAATCGCGTCCTATTAGTGCACGGAAGCTGAACGAATGCACAGTTGAAATGCCACGAGCTTGGAAGCAGCTGAGCGGAAGGACTGTCCAGATGTCAGCTCAGCTCTCTCTCACTGCCGGCCTCAATGACTCCCGCCCCCTGCCTCCACCAGCCAACCAGTTCCCCTCTCAGTGATGTCGGCCTTATATGAACTGTGCTGGTGAAGCTGCCTTGGAGATAAGGGCTGGAATCACCTTTTAAGAAAAAAAATCCCTGGCATGAAACAGAATTTTTTTTAAAATGAAGAGACATGTTCGAGCTAATTTTATGAGATTTATGGCACGGGAGACCAACATACTGGTGGTTAATGAAATTCCTGACTATATTAATTGGGATGTTAATCCACCTGAAATAATCAGGTTAGCACCTTCATTAAACAGCGTCGGAAGGAATTTCAGAGGGTGGTTGTAAATTGTAGTTAAAATCTTGAAATCTCGCCCCTGTGGAGGCTGGGGGTCAAGTGAAATTTTCAAGACTTGAGATCGATAGATTTGCGTTGGGTAAGTGTGTCAAGGGACTCGGAGCAAAGACGGGTCAATGGAATTGAGGTACAGATCAGCCATGATCTAAATGAATGTCGGAACAGGCTCGAGGGGCTGAATGGCCTCCTCCTGTTCCTGTGTGCGTTAGTATCGACTTCTGATGGTCAGCCTCCGTCTCCGACAGGGTCCTGTCCCCGAGCCCCCGTTTTCCTCAGTGGAACAGTGAGTACACAGTACTTTTAATCTGGAAAGTTAAGAACATAAGAAAGAAGACTTGCATTTATATAGCGCCTTTCACGTCCCAAAGCGCTTTACAGCCAATGAAGTACTTTTGAAGTGTGGTCATTGTTGTAATGTAGGAAACGAGGCAGCCAATTTGCACACAGCAAGCTCCCACAAACCCCAATGTGATAATGACTAGATAATCTGTTTTATCTGATGTTGATTCAGGGATAAATATTGGCCCCAGGACACCGGGGAGAACTCCCCCTGCTCTTCTTCGAAATAGTGCCAGGGGATCTTTTATGTCCACCTGAGAGAGCAGACGGGGCCTCGGTTTAATGTCTCATCGAAAAACATAAGGAATAGGAGCAGGAGTAGGCCATACGGCCCCTCGAGCCTGCTCCGCCATACGGCCCCTCGAGCCTGCTCCTCCATACGGCCCCTCAAGCCTGCTCCGCCATACGGCCCCTCGAGCCTGCTCCGCCATACGGCCCCTCGAGCCTGCTCCTCCATACGGCCCCTCGAGCCTGCTCCTCCATACGGCCCCTCGAGCCTGCTCCGCCATACGGCCCCTTGAGCCTGCTCCTCCATACGGCCCCTCGAGCCTGCTCCGCCATACGGCCCCTCGAGCCTGCTCCGCCATACGGCCCCTCGAGCCTGCTCCGCCATACGGCCCCTCGAGCCTGCTCCGCCATACGGCCCCTCGAGCCTGCTCCGCCATACGGCCCCTCGAGCCTGCTCCGCCATACGGCCCCTCGAGCCTGCTCCGCCATACGGCCCCTCGAGCCTGCTCCGCCATACGGTCCCTCAAGCCTGCTCCGCCATACGGCCCCTCGAGCCTGCTCCGCCATACGGCCCCTCGAGCCTGCTCCGCCATACGGCCCCTCGAGCCTGCTCCTCCATACGGCCCCTCGAGCCTGCTCCGCCATACGGCCCCTCGAGCCTGCTCCGCCATACGGCCCCTCGAGCCTGCTCCGCCATACGGCCCCTCGAGCCTGCTCCGCCATACGGCCCCTCGAGTCTGCTCTGCCATTCAATAAGATCATGGCTGACCTTCTACCTCATCTCCACTTTCCCGCCTATCCCCCTTGATTCCCTTCGTGCCCAAAAATCGATCGCTCTCGGCCTTGAATATACTCAACGTGTGAGCATCCGGGGAGTTATTGCTCCTGAGATCTGATTAATCATATGAGGAGCCAGGTTGATGTTTAACGAACTGGTAAAGAATGGCTGATTCAGCTTGGTCCAGACTGCAGCTCTTCTCCACCACGCCCGGCCCTTTTCCCCACTGACTGTCAGCTTGTGTCCCACCATCTCACACAGAGCACGCTCAGTGACAATTCACTATCCCTTCAGGAGAAAGACAGAGAAATAAAATTAAAAATCTGCAAACGCTGGAAACCTAAAATACAAACGGAAGAGGCACAGACACGATGGGTCGAATGGCCTCTTTCTGTGCCATAACTTTCTATGAATCTAAGATGCTGGAAACACACAATCGCCTGTCAGGGTCTGGAAACAGGCAGAGTCATATCATATGGGTAGGGACCTTTCCTATCCCACCCTGCCATACTGTGCTACCCTAGGCACGGATAATCAAAACACAAAATGCTGTGTGCAGTAACCGATGAGACTCGGCACACAAAACTGTGAAGCTGTACGGCATAGGTTCAGAGAATATTTTAGTACCCTGGTCTTTTTGTCAGCTATTTTAATGCCTCTTTACTGTGTGCTAACGGAATGGTCTCCCAGTTCATCAGAGGGGGGGCCAGGAATATATTGGCCCAGAATTCGGGTCTCCACGGGTGAGTATGCACGGGGTACTCACCCGTAAGCCCGTTGGAAGTGCCGGTTTCCTGCATGCACTGCGCATGCACGGGAAACCGGCACTTCCGTTCCCCTGAAAGCAGGGGTTCAGAGGTCGAACGCGTGCGCGGGGGAGTCTGCGCGTGCGCATCGAACTTCGTTTTTTTTTACAGGTTTCTCCGGGAGGGTAAGTCTTTAGAATTTAGAAATGTAAAAAGCAGACGTAAGGCCTGCTTTTTACAAGGTAAGTGGTCAATTAATTGAAATTAAAACATTTTTTCCACAGGTTTATTATTTTTAAATACTTTAAAGCAAGGTAAGTTTATTTTTAACCCCGTTAGAATATAAAATTATTTTTTTCAAAAATTTAAATTATTGTTTAAAATAGTTATTTAATGTAATTTATAGTTTATTTAAAAAATGTGATGTATTTTTAAATTTATTTGAAGGTTTACTGCTATTTTGGGGCTGTAGTATTTATAAGTCTTGACAGCACTTCCTGTCAGACTTATGAATGGAGCATTCCCTGCTACCATTGGCTCTCCATGGCCCACGTGATCCCAGGGGACGCATCGAACTAACTGCGCCCTGGGATACGCAAGCACTGCGCGCCGGCAGCTGGAGGAGGCCCCGGATCGGAATCCCACGCGGGCCCACAGCTCAACGGCCGGCGCGTTAGTTAAGTGCAGGTCGGAGGCTTGCACCCGCGGGAAGCCCCCGACCTGAATTTCTGGGCCAATGTGTTGAAAATTGCCCCTAGTTGCTTGGTTTCCATTGAGTAGCATTGAGATTTTTTTCAACCAAAATTAGCATCCAAGAAATCCTATGTACACCAGGTAAAGTGGACCATTCACTTACATCAATGGCAACCGTGGCTCTGTGGGGCCCTGGTTCTGTGGGTATGTCACTCTCTCGCCTCGGAGTCACAATGTTGTGGGTTCAAGTCCCACTCCAGAAACTTGAGCACATAATCGAAGATGACACTCCAGTGCAGTACTGAGAGAGTGCTGCACTGTCGGAGGTGCCGTCTTTCAGATGAGACATTAAACTAAGGCCCCCGGTAAAAGATCCCACGGCACTATTTCGAAAAAGAGCAGGGGGGTTCTCCCCGGTGTCCCGGACAATATTTATCCCTCAATCAACATCACTAAAACAGATGATCAGGTGAATCTCTATCAATTAGTCTAGAACAGACCCAGACATGACACTCACCCCAGTGGTGGTGAGCTATAGGAAGCATGAGTCCAAATTCACCTGTTTCTCCCGAGCACGCCACTCCCCACACGTCATGGCTCAAATTACTGCTTTCCAAAATATTATTTTCTGAAAGAAATTGATCTAATTTGCATTTGAATAGGTCAGTACTAACCTCCAGGATTGGCCTGGAGCCTCTGGGGATTAAAGATGAATCTCCAGGACACTGCTGGAGCAACACTTTTTTTGAACGCTTTTGTTTGTTAGTTATAAAAATATTGGACATGGGAATAAAGGCTATTTGTCATCCAATCGGGTAATGAACAGTCTGTTCACTTTCCGATTGGCGTGGGAAGACGGGGCGCCACGAGGATGGACATGTCGGGCGACCAATGGCGGGAGCGTGAGGGCAGGTGGTCATGTGCAGGAATACGTCCAATCAGAGTTAGCGACCCGAGGTGACTACAGCAGATTTATACTTGGTGCATAGCTTGTGTGTGAGAGAGTGTGTGTGAGAGTGTTAGTGTGTGTCTGTGTTAGTGTGTGAGTGAGTGTGTGTGTTAGTGAGTGTGTTTGTGTCTGTTTGTGTGTGTGAGTTTGTGTGTGTCTGTGAGTATTTATGTGTGTGTGTGTTTGTGTCTGTGTGTGAGTGAGTTTGTGTGTGTGTTTGTGTGTCTGTGAGTGTGTGTGTCTGTGTGTGAGTGTTTGTGTGTGTGTCTGTGTGAGTATTTATGTGTGTGTTAGTGAGTGTGTGGATGTGAGTGTGTCTAGCGACTAGGGACAGGGTCACTGGCAAGGCTTGGAAGCTAAGCAGCGCCAGGCCTGGTTAGTACCTGGAGGGGTGACCATCAGGGAAGACCAGGTGCAGAAAGTCACGGAAGAAGCCCCGAGGAGGGGCGGTTGGTGAGAAGGTCACGGAAGGAGCCCCGGGAGGGGCGGCTGGTGAGCAAGCCCGAGCGTTGGGCTGAAGATTGTCGGACAGGAGGAATGGTGGAAATGGAATGGCGGCGCGCACAGACGCAGCGGCTTTGCTTTTCCCAGGACGGTGCTATTTACGTTTAATATTAATGTTATTTGTACTGGACTCATGGGAGCTTGTAAGATCACATTTCGTTGTTCATGTACTTGTGCAATGAAAATAAAAGTTGAATTATTATTATTATAGTCTGTGTTACTGAGCAGTGCAGTACAGTGGGCTCTATCCATGGTGCTGAAATCAATGCTCTCCGTGGTTCTATTTGCAGCAATTAATGCATTTGCAGAAATATACAAATCCTTGCATTTATGTCGTGCTACAGCACCTTCAGACACTCTTCATCCAGAAAATTAACTGTGAAACGTTCTGTAAGCAAAGCCCAGCCAAACTGAAACAGTGTCTCACTGATCGCAAATGACTGGCTAATCTGTTTTGTTGTGATATTGGTTGAGGGAGGCTGGGCTAAAAATTGAGTAGCGCCCCAAATGAGGCGCTAACTTCGCCGGGGCGCTAAAAGTAGCGTCCCGGAAAAATTAGCGCCCCCATGCCGGAAATTGAGTGGTTGCACCCCAAGAAGGATGGGGCGCTGTGAGTCAATATTGCGGCGTTATGTGCCGCAGCGCCACACACTGCGGCACGTCGCGCCGCGGTATTGCAGGCCTTCCTCCCCTTCTTAAAGGGGAGGGGCCTTGTGCAGCGCGACCTGGGGCCCAGCTGGGCCTCCGGGGATCGGGAGTGCAGGCAAAAGAGCCCGGAACCCAAGAGAAGTGCCGGGCTCATGGAGCGCAGCTGGCACTCCGTGGGGGGGTTCAGGAGGTCTGGGACGGGAGCGCAGGCAGGTGCTGGCAGGCGGCCAGCAACAAAAATGGCCGCCCCGCACCTCGCCTTTAAATTGCGCCTCCCCGGCCACAGATACGCCCCCCTGACCCTGTCGGACATAGCGTCCGGCAGTAAATCAGGGGGTGCTCCCGAAGATCGTGGCCGGGGCATGAGCGGGGCGTTGCGCACACCAATGACGTCATCGCCAGCAGCGCAGGGCGCTACCGGTTAGCATCACCACTAACCTCCCGCTGAATTTTGCGGGAGGCGTGGGCAGTGCCACGTCCGTGCGCTAGTTTGTTTGCGCCCTCATAAGGCGCTAACGGGTGGCGCTACCAACTGAATTTTTCCCCCAGAATTTCTATAGCGCCTTTCACAATCTCAGTACATTCCAAAGCACTTTACAGTCAATTAAATATGTTTTGAAGTGGAGTCACTGTTGTAATGTAGGAAATGCGGCAGCTAATTTGCACACAGCAAGCTCCCACAAACAGCAATGTGATAGTGACCAGATAATCTGTTTTAGTGATGTTGATTGAGGGATAAATATTGGCCCCAGGACACTGGGGAGAACTCCCCTGCTCTTCTTCGAAATAGTGCCCTGGGATCTTTTACATCCTCCTGAGAGAACAGACGGGACCTTGGTTTATTGTCTCAGCCGAAAAACAGCACCTCTGACAGTACCGTACTCCCTCAGTACTGCATTGGAATGTTAGCCAGGATTTTTACACTCAAGTTTCATGGAGTGGGACTTGAACCCAGAGCCTTCTGACACCGAGGTAAGAGTGCTACTAACTGAGCCACAGCTGTCACTGAGAGAAAAAGCTTCATTGAATACTACCATGAGATCATATCATGCTGAACCAACAGAATTGGCATTCAGGACCTCGGTTTAACATCTAACCTGACAGACAACACACCAGCAATGCAATACTCCCAAAGTGATGCACTGAATATGCTGCTGAGTAAATCTAACGGAGATACTAAAGGACAAATGGAATTAATTTAAACCTGTGGATTTGCTGCAGTCCCTTAAAAGGGGATTTGACAAGTTCCTGAGTGAAAAGGACATTGTCTGTTGTGGAAGGTAAATGGCAAGGAGCTAGGTTGATGGTGAGCAACGGGCTAACGTGATCACTTGGAGCCTTACTTCTTTGCCTTTGGTCAGAGAGGAATTTCCGAGAGTTTTTGCCAAGTTAGCCACACGTTTCTTTCTCTTTTTTGTCCACCAGGGAATCATGTGGTTAGGGATGGATAATCAGTGTGCGTGGTTGCAACATATCTGAATAGGACAGAAAAAAATTGTCTATTCACATCCCTTTTGGTATGAACACAGTCCCATGGTATCCAATACAGCTCAGAATGCCAGTGCTTTTCAAATGACAAGATTATCACAATCCGTTATCTCCCGTTACCACAGTACAGTGCGATTGTTCCACACTTCATTCGGCAAGTGACACTGATCTTTAATTGATAATAAAGTAACAAAGAATTGAAAGTGAACTGAATTGATTGTATTTTGAAGTCCTGATTTACATTGAATAGATTGATGCTTAACTTTGCACGGCCAAACAGCATTTGAACCCATCTTTTCAAAAATCTATCTCGGGATGTGGGCGTCACTAGCAAGACCAGCATTTATTGCCCATTCCTAGTTGCCCTCGAGAAGGTGGTGGTGAGTCACCTTCTTGAACGGCTGCAGTCCGTGTGGTGAAGGTACTCCCACAGTGCTGTTAGGGAGGGAGTTCCAGGATTTTGACCCAGTGGCGATGAAGGAACAGCCGATATATTTCCAAGTCAGGATAGTGTGTGACTTGGAGGGGAATTTGGTGGCGATGGTGTTCCCATGCACCTGCTGCCTTTGTCCTAGGTGGAAGAGGTCGCGGGTTTGGGAGGTGCTGCCGAAGAAGCCTTGGCGAGTTGCTGCAGTGCATCTTGTAGATGGTGCACACTGCAGCCACGGTACGCCGGTGGTGGAGGGAGTGAATGTTTAAGGTGGTGGATGACTTGATCTCCAACCTAGTCATTATGGGGTGAAGCTTAGCTGCACTTTCCTTGTAGGTCCACTCCTGGTTAATGTGTAAAGCACTTGGGAAGTTAAAGACACAGTTTGCCTGGTGAGCTGTGAATCCTTTCTGCCTAGTTTGCCTGGATTTTTTTCAGCCACTCGAACGAGCTTTCATTGATGTCACCACCTACCTACCTGACGACGTTGCTTTTAGTGGAAATATAGATGTTGGGAGCAGAGGGCCAGCAACAAGGCCCAGGATTTCAGTGCCAGTGGCAGTCGGGTTTGGTGCCGTGTTAACGGGCTGCATCAGCCAACACTGTCTCTTAGCAACTGCTTGCTACACGGCTGCCAGCGATGGATGTTGTTAAAAAAAAGTCTCCTGCATCTGTAGAGCATTGGAGAGTAATTCGTTTCCAAAAAACATTGTTGTGAAAGCCATGGCACGAGGCCACCTTTTCCAGTAGAGAGGTCAGAAATAAGAATTGATTTACTTCTGTTGTATTAGGAGCTTCTACCAGCGTGCTCCCTTTCCATGCGACATTAGTTCAAGATTTTGTGTGCTAATTCGACAATGCAGGTTACACAATGAGTCACTGGAGAGATTCAGTGCTGTGAGGATTGATGGCTTCTTTGGGAAGTGCTGTTTACCCCTCGAGATTCATGCCTGTTGCTCTTTCTCTGAAATGATTCTGCTGTCGTTGTTGAGGAATGAAATTTGTACAGTTTCCCAGGGCTGTTTTGCTTTCTCTCCATTTCCTCCTCCCATCTGTCTTCCCAGCTTCCTAAAATCCAATAAAAAGAAATAACTTATCTTTCACAACCTCAGGTCATCCCAAAGAGCTTTACTACTTCTGAAGTGCAGTCACTGTTGTAATGTAGGAAACGTGGCAGCCAATTTGGGCACAGCAAGCTCCCACAAACAGCAGTGAGATAAATGACCAGAGAATCTGTTTTTAGTGGTGTTGGTTGAGGGATAAATTTTAGCCAGGACAGCGGGGAGTTGGGTTGAGGTATTAGCCAGGATAGCGGGGTGAAATCCGCTGCTATTCTTTGTAGTAGCCATGGGAGGGCATCACCTGGGAGGGCAGACGGGACCTCGCTTTAACGTCTCATCCAAAAGACGGCACCGTCAACAGTGCAGCACTCCCTCAGGGAGTGTCAGCCTAGATTATGTGCTCAAGTGACTGGAGTGGAACTTGCTTCTACGTCGGAATGTTGCGGGTTCGAGAGTGCAGCCTTTCAAGGTGAGACGATGTGACTGTGAAAGAACAAAGGGATTTGGGTGTCCAGGTACACAACTCACTAAAAACTTCTGCATAGGTACAAATAGCAGTCAAAAAGGTGAATGGAATGTTGGCCTTTATCTCAAACGGGTTGGGATACAGAGCCCACCTGGAGTTCAGTTTTGGGCAATGAACTACAGGAAAGATATATTGGCCTTGGAAGGGGTACAGTGCAGAGTCCCCAGAATGATACCGGGGCTTAAAGGGCTAAATTATGAGAACAGTTTGCATAAACCTGGCTTGTATTCTCTGGCGGTTGAGTGGTGATCTAATTGAGGTGTTTAAAATGATAAAACAATTCAATAGGGTAGCTACATTAAAACTATTTCCTCTGGTGCAGGAATAGAGAACAGGGGAGTGTAATCTTAAAATTAGAGTGAAGTCATTCAGGAGTGAAATCAGAAAGCATGTTTAAACACAAAGGGTGGTGGAAATCTGGAATTCTCTTCCCTAAAAAGCTGTGGATGCTCGGGGTCAGTTGGAGCTTTCAAGACTGAGATCAATGGATTTTTGTTGGGTCAGGGTATCGAGGGATACGGAGCTAAGGCGGGTAAATGGAGTTGAGGTGCAGATCAGCCCTGATCTAATTGAATGGCGGAACTTGCTCAAGGGGCTGAATGGCCTCCTCCTGTTCCTATGTAGACTTTGAACTAGAAAAAGCCTCAGAGAAGATAAACTGTAAAATGGAAAAGATATACATTACCAATATACTCATCTGAGAATGTGCTTTGTCCTCGGGCATCAATGCCCAGATTTGCCTCTGATTTAAGTGCAGAAGTGAACACCATTGTATTTGGTCAATGAGAACATTTCAAGACATGATTGTTTGATTACAAAGACTGTCTTCAGACTAATACCCTTGATTAGTTTATTTTGAAGTAGTCATTTCAATGAACACCTTTTCCATACTTCCATCCATCCTATGTTGTATCAGCCTTGTACAGTCAGATCCTCTTAAAAGTAATATCAACAAAAGCAGGCCAAATTCAGTGGGGGAATCACATGGGAAACTGTAACCTAACCTCCCGCCTGAGGAAAGCACTTTCCTACATGTATTACAAACACGTCTTGTGCTTTCTATCCTGGGGAATGAGAGGAGGCCATAGATTGCTATGGATGTGGGACTATCCCATCCCATCGTTCATAGTGACAATGACAGCAGTGTAGCCTCCAGTTTTAATAGAGGGCTTTCGCTGAGGCTATGGATACTGGGATACATCGAGCTACATCGATAGTTCTACTTATACTGTTGTCTCTTAATTTCTCATGCTCTGATGAGAGCAAGCCAGAGAGAATACTTACAAATTACGGAGCCAGATGGGCTGTGGGGAAAAAAAATGCAGAGAGGGAACAAGAGAAAGGGAATGGAAATTCTAGGCAGTGTCTTAGTGCTGTCACCCATGTTTATAATCTGTATTTTTGTGCTAGTCTCTATATTATAGGTGTTTGGTATTATACAGGGTGGCTTATGTGGTTTGTCTATTAGCGATGGAGCCTTGTACAATATATGTTATATTAGAGTGTGTTATAGTGAGGAGCTTGTCCGCTCCACCTGCCTGGGTAAGATTAAAATGGTCCTGTGCTCCCCTTCTCTCTGTGGGAGGACCTGTCCCAGACTGTGCTGCTCTCTCTGTGGGAGGACCTGTCCCAGACTGTGCTGCTCTCTCTGTGGGAGGACCTGTCCCAGACTGTGCTGCTCTCTCTGTGGGAGGACCTGTCCCAGACTGTGCTGCTCTCTCTGTGGGAGGACCTGTCCCAGACTGTGCTGCTCTCTCTGTGGGAGGACCTGTCCCAGACTGTGCTGCCCTCTCTGTGGACCTGTCCCAGACTGTGCTGCCCTCTCTGTGGGAGGACCTGTCCCAGACTGTGCTGCTCTCTCTGTGGGAGGACCTGTCCCAGACTGTGCTGCTCTCTCTGTGGGAGGACCTGTCCCAGACTGTGCTGCTCTCTCTGTGGGAGGACCTGTCCCAGACTGTGCTGCTCTCTCTGTGGGAGGACCTGTCCCAGACTGTGCTGCCCTCTCTGTGGACCTGTCCCAGACTGTGCTGCTCTCTCTGTGGGAGGACCGGTCCCAGACTGTGCTGCTCTCTCTGTGGGAGGACCGGTCCCAGACTGTGCTGCCCTCTCTGTGGACCTGTCCCAGACTGTGCTGCCCTCTCTGTGGACCTGTCCCAGACTGTGCTGCCCTCTCTGTGGGAGGACCGGTCCCAGACTGTGCTGCTCTCTCTGTGGGAGGACCGGTCCCAGACTGTGCTGCCCTCTCTGTGGACCTGTCCCAGACTGTGCTGCTCTCTCTGTGGGAGGACCGGTCCCAGACTGTGCTGCTCTCTCTGTGGACCTGTCCCAGACTGTGCTGCTCTCTCTGTGGGAGGACCTGTCCCAGACTGTGCTGCCCTCTCTGTGGACCTGTCCCAGACTGTGCTGCCCTCTCTGTGGGAGGACCTGTCCCAGACTGTGCTGCCCTCTCTGTGGACCTGTCCCAGACTGTGCTGCTCTCTCTGTGGACCTGTCCCAGACTGTGCTGCTCTCTCTGTGGGAGGACCTGTCCCAGACTGTGCTGCCCTCTCTGTGGACCTGTCCCAGACTGTGCTGCCCTCTCTGTGGGAGGACCTGTCCCAGACTGTGCTGCTCTCTCTGTGGACCTGTCCCAGACTGTGCTGCTCTCTCTGTGGGAGGACCTGTCCCAGACTGTGCTGCCCTCTCTGTGGACCTGTCCCAGACTGTGCTGCCCTCTCTGTGGACCTGTCCCAGACTGTGCTGCCCTCTCTGTGGACCTGTCCCAGACTGTGCTGCCCTCTCTGTGGGAGGACCGGTCCCAGACTGTGCTGCTCTCTCTGTGGGAGGACCTGTCCCAGACTGTGCTGCTCTCTCTGTGGGAGGACCTGTCCCAGACTGTGCTGCCCTCTCTGTGGACCTGTCCCAGACTGTGCTGCTCTCTCTGTGGACCTGTCCCAGACTGTGCTGCTCTCTCTGTGGACCTGTCCCAGACTGTGCTGCTCTCTCTGTGGGAGGACCGGTCCCAGACTGTGCTGCTCTCTCTGTGGACCTGTCCCAGACTGTGCTGCCCTCTCTGTGGACCTGTCCCAGACTGTGCTGCTCTCTCTGTGGGAGGACCTGTCCCAGACTGTGCTGCTCTCTCTGTGGGAGGACCTGTCCCAGACTGTGCTGCTCTCTCTGTGGGAGGACCGGTCCCAGACTGTGCTGCTCTCTCTGTGGACCTGTCCCAGACTGTGCTGCCCTCTCTGTGGGAGGACCTGTCCCAGACTGTGCTGCCCTCTCTGTGGACCTGTCACAGACTGTGCTGCTCTCTCTGTGGGAGGACCTGTCCCAGACTGTGCTGCTCTCTCTGTGGGAGGACCTGTCCCAGACTGTGCTGCCCTCTCTGTGGACCTGTCCCAGACTGTGCTGCTCTCTCTGTGGGAGGACCTGTCCCAGACTGTGCTGCCCTCTCTGTGGACCTGTCCCAGACTGTGCTGCTCTCTCTGTGGGAGGACCTGTCCCAGACTGTGCTGCTCTCTCTGTGGGAGGACCTGTCCCAGACTGTGCTGCCCTCCCTGTGGGAGGACCTGTCCCAGACTGTGCTGCTCTCTCTGTGGGAGGACCTGTCCCAGACTGTGCTGCTCTCCCTGTGGGAGGACCTGTCCCAGACTGTGCTGCTCTCTCTGTGGACCTGTCCCAGACTGTGCTGCTCTCTCTGTGGGAGGACCTGTCCCAGACTGTGCTGCCCTCTCTCTGTGGACCTGTCCCAGACTGTGCTGCTCTCTCTGTGTGGACCTGTCCCAGACTGTGCTGCTCTCTCTGTGGGAGGACCTGTCCCAGACTGTGCTGCCCTCTCTGTGGGAGGACCTGTCCCAGACTGTGCTGCTCTCTCTGTGGGAGGACCTGTCCCAGACTGTGCTGCCCTCTCTGTGGACCTGTCCCAGACTGTGCTGCCCTCTCTGTGGGAGGACCTGTCCCAGACTGTGCTGCCCTCTCTGTGGACCTGTCCCAGACTATGCTGTTCTCCTCACCTACAGCACCTTTATTCCAGGTTTGTGTCGCCCTTAGCGTTGGAGCAGGGCTTATGATACTGAACGGTTTGCAAAGTCAGAGAATGAAGAGAAAGTTAGCCATTTTACTAAAAACAAACTTCCATTTCCAGAGCACCTTTCACTACCTCTGGACGTCCCAAAGCGATTTTTACAGCCACTGAAGCACTTTTGAGGTATAGTCAATGTTGCAATGTAGGAAGCGCATCAGCCAATATGCGCACAGCAAGGTTCACTAAACAGCGATGAGATAATGAGCAGATAATCAGATGATCCCTTTCCTGGTACTGCCTTAGAATGCAAATCAGAAAATACTGCTCCACATCAGGCTGCAGGGCAACACCCTTGGTGAATGGAAGGAGTAAATGTTTGCCCTTATCATTCGATCCCAGTTGACAGACACAGGCTGACGACTTTGATCCTAACAGCAGTCCTGTGATTTTGTTTGCTTATAATTAAGAGTTGAAGGTTGCCAAAGTGTCATGTTTGATTAAGTTTGATGACTATATTGGATGCTCCCATGTGTTACAGCTTTATGTCAAGGATTTGAATGTAGGACTGGCAAAAGGCATGAAATCCTTTCCATGATAGTCTCTGTCAGTGAAACGACTTTGCCCAGAGGTTCCCATTGGCCTTGAGTACAAGGCACAGAACTGTCCTGAATTCAGCACAAAAACATTATTTTCTTCCGTGCTGCCTTTTGCAAAAAAAAAGACCAGAGTAAACAAATGGGCGAGGGCAGCAATAATAATAATAATAATAATAATCAACTTTATTGTCATTGTTAGTGCACAAGTGCAGTACAACGAAATGTAGGCTTGCGGCTCCCAAGAGTGTACATTTAGATTAAGACATTTAAACATTCAACATTCATTTGGCTTGTAATACATTAACATAAACATAACCATAATAAAGTGCATTGGCAGATGTGCAGGCTTTAGAGTTTATTTGTGGAGTTCAGTAGGATGACAGCCCTGGGAAAGAAGCTGTTCCTAAATCTGGTCGTACGGGTGCGAATGCATCTGTAGCGTCTCCCAGATGGCAGGAGGGCGAACAGACTGTGGCTGGGGTGGGTAGGGTCTTTGATGATGGTCCGTGACCTCCGTAAACAGCGTTTCTGGTATATGTGCTCTATGGTCGGTAGCCGGGTACCGGTAATGCGTTGGGCAGTTTTGACTACCCGCTGCAGGACTTTCCGGTCATAGTAGCTACAGCTGCCATACCATACTGTGATACAGTTCGTCAGGATGCTCTCTATAGTGCAGCGGTAAAAGTTAGAGAGGATCAGGGGTGACAGGTTACATCCCTTCAGCCTCCTTAGGAAATATAGGCACTGCTGGACCTTCTTCACCAGAGAGGAGGTATTGAGGGACCAGGAGAGGTCTTCCGTGATGTGGACTCCGAGGAACTTAAAGCTGTCCACCCTTTCCACCACAGCCCCATGGATGTGGATGGGGGTGTGACTTCCGCCTTTAGACTTCCTGAAGTCCACAATGATTTCTTTGGTTTTCTTGATGTTAAGGGCCAGGTTGTTATCGGCGCACCACTTCACGAGATGCTAGACCTCCTCCCTGTAGGCTGACTCATCGTTGTTGGTGATCTGGCCTACTACCGTGGTGTCATCCGCAAACTTGATGATGGTGTTGGAACCGTGAACAGCCACACAGTCGTGGGTGAAGAGGGAGTAGAGGAGGGGGCTCAGCACACATGTTTGTGGGGCCCCCGTGTTCAGGGTCAAGGGGGGGGAGGTGTGGTTACCTACTGACTTTTCTTCTGTTTTTACGATTGAACTGGGACTTGTTCTGATGCTTAAATGTGTGTGAAAATTAGCTACAAAAAATGGTTTGTCAAAATCTTGTTCAAGTTCAATCATGAGAAACACTCCAGCAGAGTTGTGTGCATGTGTCTGTAAGTGCACAGGCGTGGGTATGTCTGAATGCATGTGCGAGTGTGTTCATTCATGTGTGCATGGGTGGTTCTGTGTATGCATGTGTGTGTGAGATTGTGTGTACATCTGTGTATGATTATGTGTATGTGTGACTGGTTGTGTGCACACGTGTGTGCAGGATTGTCTGTGGGTCGGAAATTGCTTTCATCCTCCCATCTTGGGCCACCTCAGGCCATGCAGGTTCCAAATAAAGAGGATCAGCAAGCAAACAGTTCCAAGGACATAGTCTACTACTAGTCACTGCTGAACAGCCCTGGGTCACCCTCCTCCTCTTCCCCTGCCATGCTATCTTGCAGTGCTCTGATTTTTTTTAAAATGGGGTGCTTTAGGCTATCACCAAGGGGTAGTGACCTACAACCTCCTACCGAAACTGGGTAAAACACTGGGCAATTTTGGTCTCGTCCCTGAGGCCCCTCAGGTTTATTTCCATTGGCTCTCGGGAGTTCTCTGACATACCTTCACATAGCTGGTTTAATAGTGGCACAGACTGTGTGATTTTAACACAGTTTCCTCTTCCAGCCACACTTGTGTTTCTGCTGTTCTTGGTTGGGTTCCTGGGTAGCAGAGATTATTTCATTAGGAGGGCCAGGGAATATGCTGGAAGATAGCGGAGGAGGAAAACTGGCATAGATGTTCCAATCCTACAGTATTGTCATTGGGCTAGGTTCAGCATGAGTAAAGATGCCAGGTAATCTGCATCTCACTCATTGGCCCGCTCGAGACCGAAGTCTATGAACGGAAATTTAAACGGAAAGAACATGTGAAATATGCCAATGCTTTATTGGCAGATAGATGCCTTAATTAACTTGACAAAGGGATCCCAGTTCCCTTGCAGCGACATTGCAGCCTATAAATGTGCCACTGGTGCACAGATTGGGGAAAATGACCAAACACTACTGTCACGTTATTGTTAAATGGGACCCTTGCTGGAAGCCGCTTGGATCTTTATGACTCCATTCCCAGCTCCTTCACTGAATAAAACATGCAGTTGGAGGCAGCTCATTTGTACAAACAGAATTTGCCGGTTGATTGAGTCATGCATCAAGCACTGGATTATGTGAATGTGAATGAATAATGAATGAATAAAATCTGGAATCACTGAAATATTCAGTATCCAAAAGGTCCCAGTATATGCAGAATGTTGTGGATAAGTAGACCTGGGCAAAAGGCTACTTTGAAGCCAAGTTCTTGGTATAGGGACATCACAATCTAATGCCATAACCATATTTCACATCAGAACAAGCAATAAGCCACTTACTTTCCTTTTAATTGACTAAGAAATATTGATGGATCAGCAGGAGTTATTGAAAGTGAGGGCAGGTTATTTAGTGGACATTAAGATGCTGAATGCATTGATGTGATTGCACCAGAGAGGGTACAGAGGAGATTTACCAGGATGTTGCCTGGACTGGGGAGTTTTAGCGATGAGGAAAGATTGGATAGGCTGGGGTTGTTTTCTTTGGAACAGAGGAGGCTGAGGGGAGATTTAATTGAGGTGTATAAAATTATGAGGGGCCGAGATCGAGTGGATAGGAAGGGCCTATTTCACTGAGCAGAGAGGTCAATAACCAGGGGGCACAGATTTAAAGTCATTGGTAGAAGGATTAGAGGGGAGTTGAGGAGAACTTTTCACCCAGAAGGTGGTGGGGGTCTGGAACTCACTGCCTGAAAGGTAGGTAGAGGCAGAAACCCTAATCACATTTAAAAAGTACTTGGACATGCACTTGAAGTGCCGTAACCTACAGGGCTACGGACCAAGAGCTGGAACAAGGGATTAGGCTGGAGAGCTCTTTGTCGGCCGGCACGGATACGATGGGTCGAATGGCCTCCTTCTGTGACATAAATTTCTATGATTCTATGATAAATAGACAATTTTTCGACTTTTTCTAATTCCAGGTCAGATACAACACGAGTCAAATGCAGAACAAGCACCCTGTACACTGCCCCATCAGTGCACCTTAACCCTATTAACAGGAGCATGCCCTTACTGCACCACAATGGCACGTGTAGGTTTTCCACAGCTACAGGCAGACACTGCTCAATTTTATTTCACGGTGGATCCTTACGTCAGTAGATAGTGAGGAGCCTTTCAGCCCAATTGTTGAAATGAATCGCGGGCCCAGAGATGAGAGGAGTGTATGATAATTATCAACATCTAGCCCCCAGCACACCAGAGTTTCAAGTGAAGTCTTGTTGCTGTGAAAAAAACCACTTTAGAATTGCCTCTCTTGGTTTTCAAAAGACAGACAGAAACCCTCGCATTTATATCGTGCCTTATTCTGTCCCCCAGAAATATTTCAGAGCTGCGGTGATTTGTTATATAGGCAAACATGTTAGCACACAGCAAGATCCCACAATGAGACAAATGACCAGTTTGTTCATTTTTGGTGCTGCTGGTTGAGGGAGAAATGTTGGCCAGATTACCAGGAGAGTTCTCTGCTCTTCCAATAGTGCCGCAGGATCTTTTACATCCACCTGAACCTCCTGAACAAATAGATCTCGGTTTAACGTCTCACCCAGAGGGCGGGGACCTGTGACGATGCACCCTCAGTGCTGCAGTGGAAGGTTAACCTACTCATGCTCAAGTACTGGAGGGGGAAAAAGACTTACATTTCTATAGCGCCTTTCACGACCACCGGATGTCTCAAAGTGCTTTACAGCCAATGAAATACTTTTGGAGTGTAGTCGCTGTTATAATGTAGGAAACGTGGCAGCCAGTTTGTGCACAACAAAAGCTCCCACATACAGCAATGAGATAATGATCAGATAATCTGCTTTTGTTATGTTGATTGAGGGATAAATATTGGCCCCAGGACACCGGGGAAAACTCGCCTGCTCTTCTTTGGAATAGTGCCTTGGGATCTTTTACGTCCACCTGAGAGAGCAGATGGGGCCTCGGTTTAATGTCTCATCTGAAAGACAGCACCTCCAACAGTGTAGCACTCTCTCAGTACTGCACTGGAGTGTCGGCCTAGATTTTTGTGCTCGAGTCTCTGGAGTGGGACTTGAACCCACAACCTTCTGACTCGGAGGCGAGGGTGCTGCCCACTGAGGCAAAGCTGACACACAAGGAGGGGGAGCTTGAACCCACAAACTTCAAAGGTGAGAGTTCTACCAACTTAGTCAACCTGAAACGCTTAGTGTCTTGGATGTGCCAGGTACTCTTAAAAGACAAACTGCGCTCATGAACCCCCTACCTGATAAACTATACACAACACAACAAAACAAAACGTCACATTTCCAATGGAATGAAATGCCACACAAAGCACAGCTGTCTTTAAATCTGCAGCAGCAACAACATGCGCTTTAACAGAAAAACATCCCGGGGTGCTTCAAGAAGTCGTAATCAAAAAAATTGATTAAGAGCCATAGGAGAGATTAGGAACAAACAACAACTTGTATTTATATAGCGTCTTTAACGTAGTAAAACGTCCCAAGGCGCTGCACAGGAGTAGTGCAAGACAAAGAATGACACCGAGCCACATAAGGAGAAATTAGGGGCAGGTGAGCAAAAGCTTGGTCAAAGGGGTAGGTTTTAAGGAGCATCTTAAAGGAGGAAAGAGAGGTAGTGAGGCGGAGAGGTTTAGGCAGGGAATTCCAGAGGTTAGGGCCCAGGCAACAGAAGGCACGGCCACCAAAGGTTGAGCAATTATAATCAGGGATGCTCAAGAGGGCAGAATTAGAAGGCAGATATCTCGGGGGGCTGAAGGAGATTACAGAGATAGAGAGGGGCAAGGCCATAGAGGGATTTGAAAACAAAGATGAGAATTTTGAAATCGAGGCGCTGCTTAACCGGGAGCCAATGTAGGTCAGTGAGCACAGGGGTGATGGGCGAACGGGACTTGGTGCGAGTTAGGACACGGGCAGCCGAGTTTTGGATGACCTCAAGTTTACGTAGGGTGGAATGTGGGAGGCCAGCCAGGAGTGCGTTGGAATAGCACTTCAAAAGCCTCTAAAATTTATATTTTGTTTCTCCTTCTCTCAGACATTTTTTGAGTGGCGTACTGTTCCCCCCAATCTGAGCGGCTGCCTGCTGACAGGCCTTGTGATTGCTGCTTCCTTTTCACCAGCTGCTGTGAGGTGTGGGACAGCAGGCTGAGGTGACTAGTCCTGGGACTCAGTGAAGTAACTACTAACACTACTAACAATAACCAGCCCCAGGACAGTGACAGCGTAACACAAAGAATTCGACCCAACACAATCGTCGCTAAGCAAAAGGAAAAATATGTCATATTGGACAGAAACAACAAAAACCCAAAGCAAACTCAATTGCTACTTGGCCCTAAACAGACAATACAACATGGCTGATTACCTGACCATGGTAATGGATAGCAAACTGAGAAAAACCTTGACAATGTACAGACTTAGTGAACATAGCCTGGCGATCGAAAAAGGTAGACACAGGCAGACCCGGCTACCAAGAGAGGACAGGATATGCTCTCACTGCAGTCAGGGAGTGGTGGAGACAGAGATGCACTTCCTCACAGCGTGTAGAAAATATCAGGGCATAAGGGAGAATTTCTACCCAAAATTCACAAAAATATGCCCGGAATTCAGAAATTTGAATGACGACCAAAAACTCCCATACCTACTAGGGGAAGAGAGAAATTGTGTAACCTTAGCGGCACACTATGTTACAGCTTGCCATAAACAGAGGGACAACCACTAAATATAAGAAAAGAGTATATACAAATTATATGAATGTATATTTATACACTCAGGGATATATCTGTTTATACACTGTATGGATAGATCTGTATTTTTGTGTACAACCATGAATGTTTTTCGATGCTTTGGCAACATAAGATGTACCTTGTCATGCCAATAAAGCGATTTGAATTGAATTGACTTGCACTGCCCGCGGGGGGGAGTCACCTGTCTTTTGTCCTGATAGCCTGGCCGAGATAGAGAACTGGCTCTGTGATCCATGGCAATGGGGGTACCATTTGTTGTCCTCAAGCCCTTTAAACTCCTCTTTGAAGAGATCAGGGAGGGCAGAATTCCCGATGACAAAAACTTCATGGTAATTTTCAGCAGAGCTGGTAAATGACATGCAAGATTCTTTGCTTCTGGTCACCGCCCCCCCCCCCCCCACCCCCCCCGTGCATTCAGTGAGTGGAAGCCCTGCCTATTCAGAAAGCTCAGGGGTTTATTGAAGTGCTGGGAATGCTATGTGGGCAACATCTATAGCACCCTTCACTTTGGAGAACCCAACATTGGTTCAATCATGCCAAACCGAGCCGACACCCCTGGCCTCCTGAAAACGGTGTCAATGATCTGGCAAGTAAGTGCCTGGGACATTACACAGGCTCCCTGAAATGAGCCACAGGCAAAAGATCTTGGCAAGTCTTCATGCAGAATGTTGCACAGCTCTCCTGTGGTATCTTTGGTGAAGTTCACTCATCTCACACAGATCTCCTCACTGTGGTCTTCGGGTGTCTGTAGCCCGGACCGTTCTTTGATGGGGGGGCTAATATCTTGTGAGGTACCTCCTCCTCAAACACTCTCCTTTCTGTAGTACTCCTCCTCTTTAAAAACAAGGGAATGCCCACTGTGAATCCTGTAACTCAGAACCGCAAGCTTTGTGCAGGCTGTCAGAGGCATGGCCAGCCAGAACTTCCATGTCTGGGGCGCATTTCAGGCAGCCGCAGGGAGCCAGTAGAATGTCCCAGGCACTTGTTTGCCAGATGCTCAGCGAGAAATTCTGCTCTTTTGTAGGTCCAGCAATCACTTTGCAAAGCTCCTCCAGGCTGCAAACAGGAAAGTAAAACCGTTCCGCCAACGTGTTCTATGTTCCTACTTCCCGTCGTCAATGACCCTTGGAGCAATGGGGGCACTCAGCACGGGAGTTGGGCATTCCAATGCTGTTCCTGCTTATTTACATTTATTAAAGAATGAACTTGGAGAGGGTGATGGTCGAAGGTTGTTTTTGTGACTGGAAGCCTGTGTCCAGTGGTGTACCGCAGGGATCGGTGCTGGGTCCTTTGCTGTTTGTAGTGTACATTCATGATTTAGATATGAATGTAGGAGGTATGATCAGTGAGTTCGCAGTTGACACGAAAATTGGTGGAGTGGTAAATAGTGAGGAGGGAAGCCTCAGGCTACAGGACGACATAGACGGCTTGGTCAGATGGGCAGAACAGTGGCAAATGGAATATAACCCTGAAAAGTGTGAGGTGATGCATTTTGGGAGGACTAACAAGGCAAGGGAATACACAATGAATGGTAAGACCCTGGGAAGGACAGAGGATTAGAGGGACATGGTGCACATGTACATAGATCCCTGAAGGCAGCAGGACAGGTAGATAAGGTAAAAGGCATTTGGGATACTTGCCTTCATTAGCCGAGGCATAGAATATAAGAGCAGGGAGGTTATGATGGAGCTGTACAAAACACTAGTTAGGCCACAGCTGGAATACTGTGTGCAGTTCTGGTCACCACACTATAGGAAGGATGTAATTGCATTGGAGAGGGTGCAGAGGAGATTCACCAGGATGTTACCTGGGCTGGAGCGCTTCAGCTATGAGGAGGGACTGGACAGGCTGGGGTTGTTTTCCTTGGAGCAGAGAAGGCTGAGGGGGGACCTGATTGAGGTGTACAAAATTATGAGGGGCACAGATAGGGTAGATAGAAAGGAACTATTCCCCTTAGTAGAGGGGTCAATAATCAGGGGGCATAGTTTCAAGGTAAGGGGCAGGAGGTTTAGAGGGGATTTGAGGAAAAACTTTTTCACCCAGAGGGTGGTTGGAATCTGGAACTCACTGCCTGAAAGGGTGGTAGAGGCAGGAACCCCCACAACATTCAAGAAGCATTTAGATGAGCACTTGAAATGCCATAGCATACAAGGCTACGGACCAAGTACTGGAAAATGGGATTAGAATAGACAGGGCTTGATGGCTGGCGTCGACATAATGGGCCGAAGGGCCTCTTTCTGTGCTGTATAACTCTATGACTCTATTATCTTGCACCTTTCACGACCAAAGCGCTTTACAGCCAATTAAGTATTTTTCATAGAATCATAGAAATGTACAGCACAGAAGGGGGCCATTCAGCCCATCTAGTCCGTGCCGGCCGACAAAGAGCAACCCACCCTAATCCCACTTTCCAGCTCTTGGTCCGTAGCCCTGTAGGTTACGGCACTTCAAGTGTATATCCAAGTACTTTTTAAATGTGATGAGAGTCTCTGCCTCTACCACCCTTTCAGGCAGTGAGTTCCAGACCCCCACCACCCTCTGGGTGAAAAATCCTCCTCTAAACCTCCGACCAATTACTTTAAATCTATGCCCCCCTGGTTATCGACCCCTCTGCTAAGGGAAATAGGTCCTTCCTATCCACTCTATCTCGACCCCTCATAATTTTATATACACCTCAATTTGGTCTTCCCTCAGCCTCCTCTGTTCCAAAGAAAACCCCAGCCTATCCAATCTTTCCTCATGTCTAAAATTCCCCAGCCCAGGCAACATCTCGTAAATCTCCTCTGCACCCTCTCAAGTGCAATCACATCCTTCCTGTAATGTGGTGACCAGAGCTGCACGCAGTACTCTAGCTGCGGCCTAACTAGTGTTTTATACAGTTCAAGCATAACCTCTCTGCTCTTATATTCTATGCCTCAGCTACTAAAGGCAAGTATTCCATATGCCTTCTTAACCACCTTCTCTACCTGTCCTGCTACCTTCAAGGATCTGTGGGCATGCACTCCAAGGTCCTTCTGATCGTCTGCACTTCTCAGTGTCCTACCATTTATAGTGTACTAGCTGAAGTGCCCGGCGGTGCCGAGGCTTTTTCGAGGGCATGTTGTTGTTGGAAGAGAGAGAGAGAGAGCGACTGGGGTGGGGGGGGGGAGAAGAGAGAGAGAGAGCGCGACTGGGGGGGGAAGAGAGAGAGCGACTGGGGGGTAGAGAGAGAGCGACTGGGGGAAGAGAGAGAGCGACTGGGGGGTAGAGAGAGAGCGACGGGGGAAGAGAGAGAGCGGGTGGGGGGAAGAGAGCGGGGGGGGAAGGGAGGGCGGGGGGGGAAGGGAGGGCGGGAGGGGAAGGGAGGGCGGGGGGAAGGGAGGGGGGAAGGAAAGGGGGGGAAGGGGCGGGGGGAAGGGGGGGAAGGGAGGGCGGGAAGGGGGGGCGGGGGGGAGAAGGGGGGCGGGGGGGAAGGGGGCGAGGGGGAGAAGGGGGGCGGGGGGTGAAGGGAGGGGCGGGAAGGGGGGGCGGGGGGGAAGGAAGGGGAAGGGGAAGGGGGGGCGGAAGGGGAAGGGGCGGGGGGGGCCCAGGCCGAGAGCCCCGCTCTCTGAGCCCCGCCCCCCCCCGGCCGAGAGCCCCGCTCTCCGAGCCCCGCCCCCACCCCGGCCGAGCCCGATTGCGGCTCTGAGAGACGGCCGGCGGCCGAGCCCCGCCCCCCCCCCCGGCCGAGGCCGATTGCGGCTCTGAGAGACAGCCGGCGGCTGAGCCCCGAGCCCCGCCGAGGGTCGCGGCCCCACCCCGAGGGTCGCACCCCCCCCCCGAGGTGAAGACCACCGATTGCGGCTGTGCGAGACGGCCGGCGGGCCCGGTTGCCAGGGTAACCGTTGACGCTCAGCAAGCTCCGCCCCCCGGCCGAGCCAGAGAGAGACACCGCGTCTCAGCTCCTGCTGCGTGCGCACCCTTTAGTAAGGTAGCGGCGCTGGGCTGAGGCCCGCCCGCCCCTGCAGCCTTCGAGTGGGGCCGGGAGGTGCCTAGCTCGGGCGTGGGTGCGGAGGAGAAGCCGAGGCTTCGAGGCTTACCTGGAAAAACGGGGAAAGGTAGGAAAATTAATGAGATTAGATAAGTTAATTCGTTTCTAAATCATTTTTTTGAAAAACAATATGTGTTTTAAAAGTAACGTTTTTTTTTTGAGACGCAGAAAGCGGGAAAAAGGAAAAGTTTGGAATCAAGATGGCGGCGACTCACCTCGGTTCAGAACGATAAGGCCCGGCCACACACGCACCGATTGGCCCGGCGGCACACGCCAGCAACCCGGCGTACGATTGGTCGAGCTCGAGGTCACTCTGTTGCTAATGAGCGGATAATGAGATGCTAATGAGCGGAATGTTGAAGGTTTTTGGGATACCGCGGGCGCGATTTTAGCCCGGCCGAAACGTAAATACGCTTAAAACTGTCTCGGAAGCGTAAGCTTTCTTTGGAGGTAACGCGCGCGTAGGTACGCCCTGTAACTTTCGAGCGCATAGCCCGCCAGACGCACACGCGATGACAGACAGAATGACAGACAAAATGACAGACAGAATGACAGACAGAAGTATCGGCCGATTTATATATATAGATTCCCTCGCCTCGTTAGCCCTCCCCAAATGCATTACCTCACACTTCCCCAGATTGAATTCCATTTGCCACTGTCCTGCCCACCTGACCCGTCCATTGATATCCAAGTGTAGTCACTGCTGTAATGGAGGAAACACAGCAGCACAAGATTCCACAAACAGCAATGTGATAATGACCAGATAATCTGTTTTTTAGGTGTCGGTTGGCGGCCAATTATTGGCCAGGACACCTGGCAGAACTCCCCCATTTTTTTTCAAAATAGTGCCATGGGATCTATTATGTCCAACTGAGAGGGCAGACGTGGTAAGGCGGCACCTCCGACAGTGCAGCACTCCCTCAGTACTGCACTGGCGTGTCAGCCTGGATTTTTGTGCTTAAGTCTTTGGAGTGGGACTCGAACCCACGACCCTCTGACACAGAGGCGAGGGTGCTGCCCACTGAGTGAAGGAACTGCCTGCAGCATCAGCATGTGCACTGTCAGAGGGCCCCAAACCCGACCAGCTATCACAAGTTGTGAACGGGATCCATCTCAATTTGCAGTGTGGAGACGTACCAAAGAAACATTGAAAAGTCAAGCAAATGCAAGACTGTTCTCTTTTAGATGAGAAAAAATAAAGGAGGCAGCAAGGAACGCTCATACAGTGAACTGTTTTAAACACAGATCTCTGTCTATGTTGTAATGAGTATAAGGTATGGGTTAATGCAGCGCCTTCTCGGTACATCGGATCCCCACACCTTTACCTGGGCCGATCAGAATAAACAGCATTCGAGCACTGCATTGGAGAATTAGCCAATGTGCGTGGCTTTGAGCTAATTCAGTACAGGGTCAGCAGCTTAACAAGTGGCTCAGTAACATTACTGCAGATGAGATACACTTGGCTGCTCAATTGTGAGGCAGTTGTGGCAAATCCAGCCTATTAAGTGCACCGAGTTTTATTGACCTGTCAGTGGGCTAAAAAATACCGCGAAACTGAACTCTCTAATGCACTCGGAGGATATTAACCCACAGCTATGGGAACCTTAGCTGCCCTTTGCATTGTGTGTGAAGCGAAGATGGGAGAGATCAGAGAGGGTTCCACCTCGACTGTTCTTGGGCTGTGTTTTAGGTGCTTAACAGCAGCCGAACAAGACATTTTTCTTGCCCCTCCTCAGAGCTATATGTGGACTGTGCTCATTGCTTTATCACACCTCAGTCGTGTGGAATAGCACGGGTCCAGATCAGGAATCTCCATGGAGCCATGCATTGGAACTCTCGTGTGCTGCATAGCCAACGCTGCTCGTGTGGGCAGCTTTTAATATTAAAAAAGGGCTGCTGCCTTCAAGAAAAAGCGGCAAACTTTTATCCTGCCTGTTTGCATACACACATGGCGCTATAAGCAATATCAACGCATGGTCGTAGGATGCACGTTAAAACTGGACAGGGCTCCGAGAGACAAGGAAATGTTCTAACCCTGGAGACAGTGCAGAGAAGAGCCATAGGCTGATCCCTAGCACTAGAATACTGAGCTGTGAGGGTAAGAGAATGGAGAGGCAATTAATACGGGAGCTCATAGATACAAAGACTTGCATTTATATAGAGCCTATAACCTCAGGATGTTGCAATGCACTTTACAGCCAATGAAGTACTTTTTGAAGTGTAGTCACCGTTGTAACATAGGAAACGCGGCATCCAATTTGTGCACAGCAAGCTCCCACAAACAGCAATATGATGGTGATCAGATATTCTGTTTTACTGATGTTGGTTGAAGGATAAATATTGGCTAGGACACCGGAGAGAACTCCTCTTCCTCGAAATAGTGGTATGGGATCTTTTACGGCCACCTGTGAGAGCAGACAGGGCCTTGGTTTAATGTCTCATCCGAAAGACGACACCTCCGACAGTGCAGCACTCCCTCAGCACTGCACTGGAGTGTTAGCTTAGATTTTGTGCTCGTCTCTGGAGTGGGTACTTGAACCCACAACTTTCTGACCCAGTGGCGAGGGCGCTGCCCACTGAGCCACGGCTGACTCCACATAGAATCAGACAGTCAACAGAATAAAAAGGTAAATCCAGAACACTTTCAAATTAATCCTTGACGTGCCCTCTGAGGGGGATTTGAGTTTGCACATTCCAGATTCTTAAGAGCCAGAGCTGGCAATTGGTTTTATTAAATTTCATTTTTGGTATACGAGTGTCGCTCGCAAGAAAGAAAAGTACATATACAGGAGATATTGTGCAAAAATAAATGACCGTTGAATGAAAATCAGCAGTTTGAAGGTTAACATGAAGTGTTTAATTATATTTTTAGACAGCTCAGTGTTCAGAAATTGCAGTGCTATTTTCATACGGTTAGCCTTGAGAAGCTTAATGTTAGGAGACAGAAGTCTGTTGTTTATGTTCAGGAGCAGCACTTGGTACAGTGTGGGCTGCTTCCTTACTGCTTTCCCTGCAGCACTTTCAGGTTCCATTTGCTTTGGTACTGCCTTGTTCCAACCATTTCAATCGTTCACTGAGTACGGTGACTCTGCGCCCATTAAGTCTTGGGGCGGGGGGGGGTGCGGGGAAGAGGCTGATTTTTTTTTCTTGCCCGAGGGAAATTACTGTCCAGGTTTGGTGAGCTGGAAAAGAAAAAAAACTCACTGGAAATAAGATGAGAACACAAGAAGGATAATAATGGATGGTGAAACGCTCACCCATGCCTTTTTAAAAATTCATTGATGGGATGTGGGTGTCGCTGGCTAGGCCTGCATTTAGTGCCCATCCCTAATTGCCCTTGAGAAACATAGAAAACATAGAAACATAGAGATAGGAACAGGAGTAGGCCATTCGGCCCTTCGAGCCTGCTCCGCCATTCAATGAGATCATGGCTGATCTTCGTCTGAGATCTTAGCTGATCTTACCAGTTCAGTACCCCGTCCCCGCCTTTTCTCCGTAACCCTTAATCCCCTTAGCCTTCAGAAATATATCCAATTCTCTCTTGAAAATATTTATTGAATTAGCCTTCACAGCCCTCTGTGGCAGGGAATTCCACAGGCTCACCACTCTTTGAGTGAAGAAATTCTTCCTCATCTCTGTTTTAAATGATTTGCCCGCTATTTTTAGACTGTGGCCCCTGGTTCTGTGCTCCCCTGCCATTGGAAACATTCTCTCTGAATTCAGCCTGTCCAGGCCTGCCATAATTTTATATGTTTCGATGAGATCCCCTCTCAATCTTCTAAACTCCAGTGAGTACAAGCCCAAACTATTCAATCTCTCCTCGTAGGTCATTCCCGCCATTCCAGGTATCAGCCTGGTGAATCGCCGCTGCACTCTTTCCATGGCAAGAACATCCTTCCGCAGATGGGGCGACCAAAACTGTACACAATACTCCAGATGCGGTCTCACCAGCACCTTGTACAGCTGTAGTAAGGTATCCCTATTCCTATACTCGAACCCCCTTGATATGAAGGCCAACATACCATTTGCCTTCTTAATCGCCTGTTGCACCTGCATGCTCTCCTTCAGTGACTGGTGCACAAGAACACCCAGGTCCCTCTGCACTTCCCCATCTCCCAATCTATTGCCATTTAGATAATAATCTACCCTCCTGTTTTTACCCCCAAAGTGGATAACCTCGCATTTATCCACATTATAGTGCATCTGCCACGTATCCGCCCATTCCCCCAACCTGTCCAAATCGCACTGTAGCCTCCTGACATCCTCATCAGAGCCCACCCCTCCTCCTAGTTTAGTGTCGTCAGCGAATTTGGAAATATTGCATCCAATTCCCTGATCCAGATCATTTATATATATTGTGAACAGCTGGGGTCCCAGGACAGATCCTTGCGGCACCCCGCTGGTCACTGCCTGCCACTCCGAAAACGAGCCGTTTATTCCAACTCTCTGTTTTCTATCCGCCAGCCAGTTCTCTATCCACGTTAATACTTTGCCCCCAATCCCATGAGCCTTAATTTTGCATGATAATCTTTTGTGTGGAACCTTATCGAAGGCTTTCTGGAAGTCAAGGTACACCACATCCACTGGCTCTCCCCCATCTATTTTACCAGTTACTTCCTCAAAAAATTCCAGCAGATTAGTCAAACACGATTTACCCTTTGTAAATCCATGTTGACTCTGTCCGATCCTTACCCCATTTGTCAAGTGCTCCGCTATTTTATCCTTAATAATGGACTCTAGCATTTTGCCCACAACCGATGTAAGGCTTACTGGTCTATAATTCCCTGCTTTCTCTCTACCCCCCTTTTTAAATATTGGGGTAACATTAGCTACCCTCCAATCCACGGGTACTGTTCCCGAGTCAATGGAGTTCCGGAAGATGATCCTTAGAGCATCTGCTATCTCCAGGGCCACCTCCTTAAGTACCCTAGGATGTAGTTTATCAGGCCCCAGGGATTTGTCGGCCTTCAGTCCCCTCAACTTACCCAACACCATATCCCTAGAGATACTAATTTCTGTCAGCTCCTCCCTCTCATTAGTCCCTATGTTTGCCGATATTCCTGGGAGGTTATTTGTGTCCTCCTTTGTGAATACAGGACCAAAGTATGAGTTTAATTGGTCTGCCATTTCCTTATTCTCCATTATATATTCTCCCGAATCGGACTGCAAGGGACCGACTTGGGATTTTACCAGTCTTTTCCTCCTGATATACCGATAAAAGCTTTTGCAGTCTGTCTTTATGTTTGCTGCAAGTTTACTTTCGTATTCTATTTTCCCCTTCCTGATTAATCCCTTTGTCCTCTTTTGCTGTATCCTGTACTGCCACCAATCTTCCGGTCTGGTGCTTTTTTTTGCCAGTTGATATGCCCTTTTTTTTGATTTTATGCTGTCCCTAATTTCCCTCGTTATCCACGGTTGAGCCACCTTTTTAGGTTTATTTTTATGCCAAACCGGTATAAACATGTTCTGGAATTCTTCCATTCTATCTTTGAATGCTTGCCATTGTCTATCCACTGTCAATCCCCCCAGAAACACCACCCAATCAATCTTACCCAATTCCCGTCTCATACCCTCGTAATTCCCTTTATTTAAGTTCTGGACCTTAGTCTCTGATTCAATTTCCTCACTCTCCATCTCGACTGAGAGCTCGATCATATTATGATCGCTCTGACCCAAGGGGCCTCGTACAAGAAGATTGCTGATAAGTCCCTTCTCATTGCACAATACCCAGTCTAAAATGGCCTGATCTCGAGTCGGCTCCTCGACATATTGGTCCAGATAACCGTCCCGAAAACATTCCAGGAATTCCTCCTCCTCAGAATTTTTACTAATTTGGGTAGTCCAATCAATATGTAAATTAAAGTCACCCATGATGACAGCTGTGCTCTTATCGCACGCTTCTCTAATTTCCCTTTTTATGCCTTCCCTCACCTCCATATTACTATTTGGAGGCCTATATATCACACCCACTAACGTTTTCCTCCCCTTGCTATTTCTCATTTCTACCCATACAGATTCCGTTTCATCCGAGTTAATATCCTTCCTTTCCATTGCATTAATCCCCTCCTTTACCAGCAATGCTACCCCACCTCCCCTACCTTTTTGCCGATCCTTCCTAAATATTGTATATCCCTGGATGTTAAGTTCCCAGCCTTGCCCACCCTGCAGCCACGTTTCTGTAATCCCAATCAAATCATACTTGTTTACCTCTATTTCCACAACTAATTCATCCACCTTGTTCCTAATGCTTCTAGCATTAAGATACAAAGCCTTCAGGCTTGCTTTTTTCACACTCTCATTATGAATTAGTTTGGCCCTTTGTGTTTCTCTCCTTTGCTTATTGCTTCTCACCTTTCTACCATCTATTTCTGACTTCATATGACTTCCCTCTTTTCCACTACCTAGGTTCCCATCCCCCTGCCAAATTAGTTTAAATCCTCCCGAACCGCCCTAGAAAATATTACCCCGAGGACATCGGCTCCCTCACAGTTCAGGTGTAGACCGTCCCCTTGGTACAGGTCACTCCTCCCCAAGAACTGGTTCCAATGCCTCAAGAATTTAAATCCCTCTCCCTTGCACCACTGCTCAAGCCACGTATTTAGCTTATCTATCTTACTCTCTCTAAACTTATTAGCTCGTGGCACTGGTAGCAATCCAGAGATTACTACCTTTGAGGTCCTACTTTTCAATTTAGCTCCTAACTCCCTAAATTCAGCTTGTAGGACCTCCTCCCTCTTTTTACCTACATCGTTGGTACCTACATGTACCACGACAACTGGCTGATCCCCCTCCCCCTTCAGAATGCTCTGCACCCGCTCCGAGACATCCTTGACCCTTGCACCAGGGAGGCAACATACCATCTTGGAGTCTCGGTCTCGGCCACAGAAACTCCTATCTATCCCCCTTACAATTGAATCCCCTATCACTATAGCCCTATCCCTCTTTTTCCCGCCCTTCTGTGCAGCAGAGCCAGTCATGGTGCCCTGAACCTGGCTGCTGGTGCCTTCCCCTGATAAGTCATCTCCCCCAACAGTACCCAAAACGGTAAACCTGTTTTGGAGGGAGATGACCGCAGGTGACTCCTGCACTACCTTCCTGCCTTTACCCTGCCTTTTGGTCACCCATTTACTGTCTGAGCTAGCCTTTACCTGCGGTGTGACCAACTCACTGAATGTGCTATCCACAACATCCTCAGCATCGCGTATGCTCCAGAGTGAGTCCATTCGCAGCTCCAGCGCCGCCATGCGGTCTGCTAGGAGCTGCAGCTGGACACACTTCCTGCACACATAGTTGTCAGGGACAGTGTCCCTGATTTCCCACATGGCACAGGAGAAGCATGACACGGGTCCGAGCTGCCCTTCCATGACTTAACCCTTACAAGACCCTTTTATTTACTACGATTTAGCTTAATTATTGAATTCTACTTAGAATAAGTTTGTGAAAGTACTCACCAACCAGTCACCTACCTGTTTTCTGGTGTTGTATTTTCACTGCCGCCTCCTGTCCTGGAACCTTCTCCACCTAGGTTAGGCTCCTGAAATAAAATAAATTGAACCTACCTTTTCAACTTCCCCTAACCCCTAAAAGGTTAGAGGAGGTGGAAGGGTGGGAGACACTACACTGTAGTGTTTCGGGTTTAGCAACAGCTCCACCTATATAAGAGTTACTGGCCTCCTGCTCTCCCGACTGCACCAGCTGTGAAAGAAAAAGCCCGCGAAAGGTGAGCTTTTAAACTCACCAGTTACTGGCCTCCTGCTCTCCCGACTGCCCCAGCAGTTACTGGCCTCCTGCTCTCCCGACTGCCCCAGCTGTGGTCTCGGGCCTCGCCTCTCTCCGGTTTTTATACCGGCTCTGAATCACTGCTCCCGACTGGTCTCGGGCCTCGCCTCTCTCCGGTTTTTATACCAGATCTGAATCACTGCTCCCGACTGGTCTCGGGCCTCGCTGGTCGCCGGGTTTTCTCCCGAGCTCCTCCTCGTTGCTCCCGCTGGTCCCGACTGGTCTCGGGCCTCGCCTCTCTCCGGTTTTTATACCGGCTCTGAATCACTGCTCCCGACTGGTCTCGGGCCTCGCCTCTCTCCGGTTTTTATACCGGCTCTGAATCACTGCTCCCGACTGGTCTCGGGCCTCGCCTCTCTCCGGTTTTTATACCGGCTCTGAATCACTGCTCCCGACTGGTCTCGGGCCTCGCTGGTCGCCGGGTTTTCTCCCGAGCTCCTCCTCGCTGCTCCCGTTGGTCCCGACTGGTCTCGGGCCTCGCCTCTCTCCGGTTTTTATACCGGCTCTGAATCACTGCTCCCGACTGGTCTCGGGCCTCGCCTCTCTCCGGTTTTTATACCGGCTCTGAATCACTGCTCCCGACTGGTCTCGGGCCTCGCTGGTCGCCGGGTTTTCTCCCGAGCTCCTCCTCGCTGCTCCCGCTGGTCCCGACTGGTCTCGGGCCTCGCCTCTCTCCGGTTTTTATACCGGCTCTGAATCACTGCTCCCGACTGGTCTCGGGCCTCGCCTCTCTCCGGTTTTTATACCGGCTCTGAATCACTGCTCCCGACTGGTCTCGGGCCTCGCTGGTCGCCGGTGAGCCGCCTTCTTGAACCGCTGCAGTCCATATGGTGTAGGTACACCCACAATGCTGTTAGGAAGGGAGTTCCAGGATTTTGGCCCAGCGACAGTGAAGGAACGGCGATACAGGTCCAAGTCAGGATGGTGTGTGGCATGGAGGGGAACTTGTAGGTGGTGATGTTCCCATGCGTCTGCTGCCCTTGTTCTTCTAAGTGGTAGAGGTCGCGGGTTTGGAAGGTGCTGTTGAAGGAGCTTTGGCGAGTCGCTGCAGTGCATCTTGTAGATGGTACACACTGCAGCCACAGTGCATCGGTGGTGGAGGGAGTGAATGTTGAAGGTGGTGGATGGAGTGCCAATCAAGCGGGCTGCTTTATCCTGAATGGTGTCGAGCTTCTTGAGTGTTGTTGGAGCTGCACTCATCCAGGCAAGTGGAGAGTATTCCATCACACTCCTGACTTGTGCCTTGTAGATGGTGGAAAGGCTTTGGGGAGTCAGGAGGTGAGACACTCGCCGCAGAATTCCCAGCCTCTGGCCTGCTCTTGTAGCCACAGTATGTGGCTGGTCCAGTTCAGTTTCTGATCAATGGTAACCCCCAGGATGTTGATAGTGGGGAATTCAGCGATGGTAATGCCATTGAATGTCAAGGGGAGATGGTTAGAGTCTCGCTTGTTGGAGATGGTCATTGCCTGGCACTTGTGTGGTGCGAATGTTACTTGCCACTTGTCAGCCCAAGTCTGAATGTTGTCCAGGTCTTGCTGCATATGGACACGGACTGCGTCAGTATCTGACGAGTCTCGAATGGTGCTGAACAGTGTGCAATCATCAGTGAACATCCCCACTTCTAACCTTATGATGGAGGGAAGGTCGTTTATCCGGAGGTTAACTGTCCGGAATGCTCGATCCACCGGCAAAATTCAGGAGTCGGTTCAGTAAGTTTTTTTTCTTTTCGTTGCTTTTTTTTCACCAGTCAGGCTCTGCAAGGTCTAGCTGAAGCTGTTGCTTAGCTACAGAGACGCTTGCAAGCTACGGCCGACTGTTTAGAAGCTGTAAGCAACAGGGTTTGTTGCTAGATACGGAGTTCAGAAGCTCCGTATGTTTTAACATTAGCGCTGGTTTGTCCGGCAGTTTTGATGGGACGGCAACAGCTCGGTCCCGTCAGTGCCGGATACCAGAAAGTTTCCTGTATCTGGGCGTGACTATTCCAACGCACTCTTGGCTGGCCTCCCACGTTCTACCCTACGTAAACTTAAGGTCATCCAAAACACTGCTGCCCGTGTCCTAACTCACACCAAGTCCTGTTCATCCATCACCCCTGTGCTCGCTGATCTACATGGGCTCCCGGTTAAGCAATGCCTTGATTTTAAAATTCTCATCCTTGTTTCAAATCCCTCCATAGACTCGCCCGCACCCCTATCTCTGTAATCTACTCCAGCCCCACAAACCCCCCCCCCATCCCCGAGATCTCTGCGCTCCTCTAATTCTGGCCTCTTGAGCATCCCTGATTTTAATCGTTCAACCATTGGTGGCCGTGCCTTCATCTGACAAGGCCCTAAGCTCTGGAATTCCCTCCCTAAAGCTCTCCACCTCTCTTTCCTCCTTTAAGACGCTCTTTCAAACCTACCTCTTTGACCAAGCTTTTGGTTATCTGCCCTAATTTCTCCTTATGTGGCTCCGTGACAAAGTTTGTTTGATAACGCTCCTGTGAAGCACCTTGGGACATTTTACTACGTTAAAGGTGCTATATAAATACTTGTTGTTGTGAAGAAAGAAAGAACTTGTATTTCTATAACGCCTTTCACGACCTCAGGATATACCAAAGCACTTTACAGCCAATGAAGTGCTTTTGACGTACTCACTGTTGTAATGTAGGAAACACGACAGCCAATTTGCACACAGCAAGCTCCCACAAACAGCAATGAGATAATGACAAGACAATCTGTTTTAGGTGTTGGTTGAGGGATAAATATTGGCTAGGACACCGGAGAGAACTCCCCAGCTCTTCTTTGAATAGTGCTATGTTGGGGGTTGAGAAAGGTGGCGGTGAGGTAGAGCTGGGTACCGTCAGCGTACATGTGGAACCTGATATTGTTTCTTCGGATGATGTCACCCAGGGGCAGCATGTACATGAGGAATAGGAGGGGGCCAAGGATAGATCCTTGGGGGACTCCAGAGATAATGATGCAGGGATGTGAAGGGATGCTGTTGCAGGAGATTCTTTGCCTATGACTAGATAGGTAAGAATGGCAGTTCTACTCCGCTGGTTAAAGGAGGAGAGGTGTTGGAGGAGGATGGTATGATCAACCATTTCAAAGGCTGCAGATAGGTCGAGAAGGATGAAGAGGGATAGTGCACCACAGTCAGAGAGGAGGTAATTCATTGGCCCAGAAATTCAGGTCGGGGGCTTCCCGCGGGTGCAAGCCCCCGATCTGCACTTAACTTGAGCACTGGCCATTGAGCTGTGGGCCCCCGTGGAATTCCGATCCGGGGCCTGGTCCAACTGCCGGCGCGCAGTGCTTGCGTATCCCAGGGGCGCAGTTAGTTCGATGCATCCCCTGGGATCATGTGGGCCATGGGGAGCTAATCGGAGCAGGAAGAGCTGTCAAGACTTATAAATACTACGGCCCCAAAACAGCACTAAGGCCTAGAAATTCAGTGGCGCCCCATTTGGGGCGCCAGCCTCGCCAGGGCGCTAAAAGTAGCGCCCCGTAAGTAGTCATGGCCGCCTGCCGGAAATTGACTTTGCGCACCCCAGGGGGAAGCGCGGCGCTACTGGAGGCGCCCCGCATCCCTCTTGGGGCGCTGCAACTCAATATCGCTGCGCAACGTGCCGCAGCGCCACACGCTGCGGCACGGCACGCTGCGGTACTGCAGGCCTTCCTCCCCTTCTTAAAGGGGAGGGGCCTGCTGCAGTGAGATCAAAGATCGCGAGTGCCAACAAAAGCGCCCGGCACCGAGGAGAAGTGCCGGGCTCTTGGAACACAGCCGGCACTCCACGGGGGGGGGGGGGGGGGGGCTCAGGAGGCCGGGGACGGCGGCGCGGAGAGGTGCTGGCAGGCGGCCAGCAAAAAAAATGGCCGCCCCGCACCTCAGCGCCTCTACCGCCGCAGGTAGGCCCCCCTGAACCGGTCGCAAATAGCGACCGGCGTTAAAGCAGGGTGTGCAACTAAATTTCGCGATCGGGGCGGTAGCGGGGCGCTGCGCGCACCAATGACGTCATTGGTAGCGGCGCAGCGCTAACGGCTAGCGCCGCCATTAGCATACCGCTAAATTTAGCGTGAGGCGTAGCCAGTGGCGTCCAACCCACTAAGCGCCCTCTTAAGGCGCTAACGGGTGGTGCAGCCCACTGAATTTCTAGGCCTAAATCTTCAAATAAATTATTTTAAAAATGTGATTTTTTTTTTAACTATAAAATACATGAAATAACTATTTTAAACAATAATTAAAATTTTTGAAAAAAATAATTTTATTTTCTAACGGGGCTAAAAATAAACTTACCTTGCTTTAAAGTATTTAAAAATAATAAAACTGTGGAAAAAATGTTTAAATTTGAATTAATTCACCACTTACCTTGTGAAAAACAGGCCTTACGCCTACTTTTTACATGTCTAACTTCTGCAGACTTACCCCCCCCGGGAAAACCTGTAAATAAAACCGAAGTTCGATGCGCACGTGTTCGACCTCTGAACCCCTTCGTTCAGGGGAACGGAAGTGCCGGTTTCCCGCGCATGCGCAGTGCATGCAGGAAACCGGCACTTTCATTGGGCCTACGGGTGAGTACCCCGTGCGTACTCACCCGTGGAGACCCAAATTTCTGGGCCATTACTTTGTTTCAATGATGTGCCGGGGCAGAAACCAGCTTAGTATTTATTATTAAGAATTATACAAAGTGGGCCAAAAATAACTGGATGGAGTGTGAAGCATGGTCAGCCACAGCACAGTATAACTTGGGTGATGCCCTCTGCATTTCTCACAACTGCTTTCATACCATATGAAGAGGTAGCAATTAACACCTATCTTTCTTTCGTATAACATTAGATTTAGTGCTATGTTTGCTATATCTGCTTTGAAACTTATAGAAAACATTATGGAGTGCAGGGGTCCTTTGAATGATCCCTGAAGACTTTGCTGTTCACATCTGTCTGAGTGCAACTATTACTACTGGATTTCCTATAACCTGGCCAATCTATTACCCCACTTATAAAGTCTACCCTGACCCAAGGAGACTTGCACTGTTCTGCAGAGGTAGTTCAGTCTAAGTTTCTGCAGCCTGACCTGTGTGATAGGGGCTGGAAACTTCTCCAAGTTAGGTTAGACAGGTGGGTGAAGGAAAGGGGCTGAAGGGACATAGGACTAGTGCTCTCGCGGAGGATAAACACCAACAGCGAAGTTGGGCTGAATGGCCGGCTTCCATGTTGTGATTCTGAGTTAGTTGAAGAGGAAGGAGCTGGTGCAGTGTCAGGGCAAGGCTCAGGCAAACAGCCTTTAAAAATGGTATTAATGCAGATTGTTACAACTAGTCTTTGAGCTTCTAGAGGGCCCATTTATTTCATTACGCTCCTTCTCTGTTATAGGGTTTTCTGTTTCCTGTCAGCAGCAGACACGATGGGCCGAATGGCCTCCTTCTGTGCTGTATTATTCAATGATTTGCAGATTTTTGTTTAGATATTTGGATCAGTAATTTTTGTCCCCAGTTTTTTTATTTGCTTCTGCATGTATTCGGAGGCATTCGTCTGTTCCCAGTTATCAGATATTAATTGTGCTCTTTTTATACATTTTATCTCTGGTAACCTCCTCGGGCCCTTCAATCCATTGAGAACTCGGTTTCTCCAAATCTGACCTTTTGCGCATCCACCACTTCCTTCGCCCCACCACTGGTGGCTGTGCCTTCAGCCATCTAGGCCCTGAGCTCTGAAATTCTCTCCCTAATGCCCTTTGCCTCTCCACCTTTAAGACTGCTTAAAACCTACCTCTTTGACCAAGCTTTTGGTCACCTGTCCTAATGTCTCCCTCTTTGGCGGTGTTAATTTTTCTCTGATTACACTACTGTGAAGTGCCTTGGGACGTTTTACTATGTTACAGGCGTTATATAAACGCAGATTGTCGTTATTTATTTTTATAGCTGGGATTGGTACTCTTCTGCTTCCTGGTGCTGTTAAACATCATTCCCAGGATCTGGTTTTTGCAGCCATTGGGAGTTTGAATCAATTCGATTTTGCTCTTCATAAAATGACATCTCTCACAAAAATAGACAAATCCTCCCCCTGCCCCCGAACATCAGATATACATTGCCTTGGCTTGCCTTAAAATTAAAGACAAGACAACCTGCTGAAAAACAAATTGTGCGGATACAAAGCAGCAGGCAGTTGGGAACTTGACAGGAGAGGGAGAGAATTGGAATGAAGATGTCAGCAGCTGGGATACAGGAGCGAGAGATGAATAAGCATCTGCAGGAATCTTTACAGTCCACGACGAGTTATTCTGCTCTAACTATAATAATCTTTGGGGATAAGCAAAGATGAGATTGAATCATAAACTTGCAATGCCTCTTTTCCCAGCTCGATTTAGCTCTTTGTAGAATACTCAAACCTGGCCAAGTTTCAAAATAGAGAATGGCGTTTTTTTCAATCGTGTGAGTGATTGCTATTTTCTGTGTTAGTACATGATTCACACTGTGCCAACTGAGGCTGGTTTTGCACACTGTTTTTGTAAATTTGCTTTGCTTTTAGAAAGAAAGACTTACATTTATATAGCAGGACCTCGAGATGTCCCGAAGCGCTTTACAGCCAATTAAGTGCTTTTGAAGTATAGTCATTGTTGTAATGTAGGAAATACTGGCAGCCAATAATGATCACATAATCTGTTTGAGTGATGTTGGTTGAGGGATGAATATTGGCCAGGACGCCGGGGAGAACTCCTCTTCCAATAGGATCTTTTATGTCCATCTGAGAGAGCAGACACGGCCTCAGTTTAACGTCTCATCTAGAAGCCGGCACCTCTGACTGTGCAGCACTTCCTCAGTACAGGAAACTCTTTTTTATCTGGCGTGGTGCCGGTTGATCAAAAAGTCCGGATTACAGAGGTATACTTACCAAGGTACGAGAGCCCCGTACACGGCCACAGGTGCAGGAGTCCCAGTTACACAACACTTGTGCAGGAGTCCCGGTTACACGACACTTGCGCAGGAGCCCCATACACGGCCACAGGTGCAGGAGTCCCGGTTACACGGCACTTGTGCAGGAGCCCCAGTTACACGACACTTGTGCAGGAGTCCCGGTTACACGGCACTTGTGCAGGAGCCCCGGTTACACGACACTTGTGCAGGAGTCCCGGTTACACGACACTTGTGCAGGAGTCCCAGTTACACAACACTTGTGCAGGAGTCCCGGTTACACGACACTTGCGCAGGAGCCCCATACACAGCCACAGGTGCAGGAGTCCCGGTTACACGACACTTGTGCGGGAGTCCCGGTTACACGGCACTTGTGCAGGAGCCCCGGTTACACGGCACTTGTGCGGGAGTCCCGGTTACACGGCCACAGATCCAGGAGTCCCTGTTGCACGGCCACAGGTGCAGGAACCCCGGTTACATGGCCACAGATCCAGGAACCCTGGTTACACGACCACTAATACATAGTAAAACTTTTCTGAACCTACTCCTGAATTTTGCCAGCTAAGAGATTTAGGTGTCGGTTAAAAGAGAGTTTCCTGTATTACACTGGAGTGTTAGCCTAGAGTCTGTGCTTAAGTCTCTGGACTGGGGCTTGAAACCCATGACTTTTCTGGCTCAGAGGCAAGAGTGCCACCCACTGAGCTACGGCAGCTTTACAGCGTTGCAAGTCAAAGTGGGATGAAAATGGGAGCAGTGGTTTCAATGTGCAGTGTCAGCTTGGTTCGCTTGATAGGTTTTGGATTGAAGCCGCACACTAGGATTTGAGCACATAATCTAGGATGACACTCCTGTGCAGTACTGAGGGAGTGCTGCATTGTCAGAGGAGATGTCTTTTGGATGAGACATTAATCCGAGGACACGTCTCTCTGTATGGGTGAACGTAAAAGATCCCACGGCACTATTTGAAGAAGAGCAGCTGGTTCTTCTGCTATCTTGGCCCAAACAAAATTCCCCAACCAACACCTTCAAAACAGATGAAGTGATCATTTGTGCTGTTGGTTGGATCTTGCCATGCCATTGGCTGCCAGATTTGCCTACAAAACAGTGAATCCACTTCTAAAGTAATTCATTGGCTGTGAAGCACTTTGGGAAGTCCTTAGGATGTGACCGGTGCTATATAAATGCAAGCTCTTTCTTTCCTCACTCTGCTGGCTGTGCTGCCTTCACCAGGGTGAGGACTTCCTCCCATGAAGGAGGGAGATTCATGAGGAATCCACAACGGCGGTCTGGCATGTGGCACGTGTGGATCAGACTTACCAATTAATCCCAGTGGCAGAATTACTTACATAAATAGCTTGAAAGAAAAAGACTTGCATTTCTATAGCACCTTTCACGATCTCAGGATGTCCCAAAGCGTTTTACAGTCAATGAAGTCCTTTTTGAAGTGTAGTCACTGTTGTAATATGGGAAACGCGGCAGCCAATCTGCGCACAGAAAGCTCCCACAAACAGCAATGTGATAATGACCAGATTATCTGTTTTAGTGATGTTGGTTGAGGGATAAATATTGGCCCCAGGACACCGGGGAGAACTCCCCTGCTCTTCTTCAAAATAGTGGCCACGGGATCTTTTACATCCACCTGAGAGAGCAGACGGGGCCTCGGTTTAACGTCTCATCCGAAAGACGGCACCTCCGACAGTGCAGCGCTCCCTCAGCACTGCACTGGGAGTGTCAGCCTGGATTTTTGTGCTCAAGTCTCTGGAGTGAGACTTGAACCCACAACCTGGCACTGTCTCTGGTAATGACATAAATTCAGAGACGCGTCAGGGTTTATGATGCATAGTGCAATAGCAGACCCTGCAGGAGTGAATCATTGTAGGAGTGAAGCACTCCCAGTTTTAAATTATGGATTGGAGAAATAATTTTCCTTCATTTTAAATTATAGCTGTAGGAATAGAAAATACCTACATTATAAATTACAGCTGCAGGCGTATTGCAATCTAAATATTGTGACCAATATTTTATTTGCAGTGATTGATTATACGCCTGTAAAATAGAATGGTAGGAATCCTTAACTCTCACCCAACCAGTGATTGTTTCTCACCTCCTATCTATAAATATTATATACACTAAATATAATTGTCCCGATTTTAACTCCAGGTGGATTCCCCGCTCAGGCCCAAGTTAAAATCAATCGGGTGTCAATGACATCATCGGGCCGCAACAGGCATATGTAAAGAAGGACCCAGGTGGCTCCGGGCGCTCGGCCTTGCTGCCTGCACTGGGCAGCAGGTTAAAATTGCAGCTGTTGTGATCATGGCAGATTTCGGACAGGTAAGAGCCAGGGCGATTTTAACTGCCCACCCGCCAGGTTTCTGCTGAGCGAGTGAGTTAAAATCCCCCCCCCCCCCACCCCAAGGTGTCAGCCCTTGAGTTGACAGAACTCTGGCCTCTGATTCAGAAGGTTGAGTTCAAGTCCCACTTCAGAGGCTTGAGTAGAAAATCTAGGCTGACACTCTAGTGCAATGCTACCACTGAGCCAAAAGCTCACTCCTCCCGAATGTATTATTAGTCATTCAAAAGATGATCATTCCTTATACTTTCAAGTTGGCTTAATGCCAAGGGTTGTCAGCCTTGCATCAGTGGGCAGCACTCTCGTCTCCGACTCCGAAGGCCGTGCGCTCAAGTCCCACTCAACAGACTTGAGCACATAATCCCGCTGACACTCCCAGTCCAGTACTGAGGGAGTGCTGCACTGTCGGAGGTGCTGTGTTTCGGGGGAGATGTTAAACCGAATTCCCGTCTGCCCGCTCAGGTGGACGTAAAAGATCCCATGACACTATTACAAAGGAGAACAAGGGAATTTTTCCTGGTGTTGTGGGCCAATATTTATCCCTCAACCAACATCACTAAATAAAAAATGATCTGGTCATTATCACATTTCTGTTTGTGGGAGCTTGCTGTGCGCAAATTGGCTGCCGTGTTTCCTACATTACAACAGCGACTGCACGCTCCAAAGTACTTCATTGGCTGTAGAGCACTTTGGGATGTAATTTTTGTAGGTACAGCAATTTTATAGGTCACTTTGCAAAGCTCTGCCAAGTTGCATGCCCTTCTGCCAGCATGTTCTATATTCCTAATTGGCTGATACTTGCCATCATCAATTACGCTTGGAGCAAGGGGGGCATTAATCACGGGAATCTGGCATTCCAATGGCATTCCTGCTCATTTATATATAATAAAGAAGAGACTTGCATTTCTATAGCACCTTTCATGACCTCAGGACATCCCAAAGCGCTTTACTGCCAGTGAAGTACGTTTGAAGTGTTGTCACTGTTGCAATGTAGGAAACACAGCAGCCAATTTGCGCACAGCAAGCTCCCACAAACAAAATTGATCTGTTTTAGTGATGTTGCTCGATAAATACTGGCTAGGACACCATGGAGAACACCCCTGCTCTTCTTTGAAATAGTGCCACAGGATCTTTTACTTCCACCCGAGAGAGCAGACAGGGCATTACTTTAAACCCTCATCCGAAAGACGGCGCCGCTGATTTTGCCGCGCTCCCTCAGTAATGCTCTGGAGTGTCTAGACCTTGTGCTCAAGTCTCTGGAATGGGACTTGAACCCACAACCTTCTGACTCCGGCAAGAGTGCTGCCCAGAGCCACAGGCTGACACCTTGATACTTTACCATTGGTGAAGCCTCTAAAATGATTAACTTTGAAAACTGCTAACAAGTCTTTAGTTACAGTGACTCCCTGTTGTAATTACGTTTTATGTACTGGTAAATAATTAATTTCCTGTACACTATAGGGGTAATTCTCCAATTACACATGGGTGGGAAATCCTCCCTTCTGGAGGTACATATTGGAAATCTATTTGAAGCATGTGGCAAAAAGTAGCGTAATTCAGGCCGTGAGGTATTTTCTGGTTCCTGATTCCACTCGCACACTTTGTGATTGTTTTTAATGTTTCTTTACAAGGTTTGTTTTAGCATGTGTTAGCCGGGGCTCAGTGGGCAGCACTCCCGCCTCTGAATCAGAAGGCCGTGGATTCAAGTCCCATTCCAGGGACTTGGGCACAAAAATCTAGGCTGACACTCCAGTGCAGTGCTGAGGGAGTGCTGCACTGTCGGAGGTGCCGTCTTTTGGATGAGACGTTAAACCGAGGCCCTGTCTGCCCTCTCAGGTGGACGCAAAAGATCCTGTGGCACTGTTTCGAAGACGAGCAGGGGAGTTCTCCCCGGTGTCCTGGCCGATAGTTATCCTTCAACCAACACCTAAAAAACAGATTATCTGGTCATTATCACATTGTTGTTTGTGGGAGCTTGCTGTGCACAAATTGTCTGCTGCGTTTCATACATTACAACAGTGACTACACTCCAAAAGTGCTTCATTGGCTGTAAAGCGCTTTGGGACGTCCTGAGGTCATGAAAGGCGCTATAGAAATGCAAGTTCTTTTTTCTACTGGGACCCAGATTGCAACCAGAACTGTAAGCATTACTCCAAGTACAACCTGACAAGTGCTGTGAGGCTTCTGGGTGGGTTGAACTCAACTGACTTAGCAGTATATCCCAGCAGTGAGTGAGTTGCGTTTGTTGACATATACTTGACAGGTCATTTGTCTTGGATCACTGTCCTCATCAGTTGACCCTCATGTGACAGTTGCACTAAGTCTATTTTTCATTCATTCACAGGATATGGGCGTCGCTGGCAAGGCCAGCATTTATTGCCCATCCCTAGTTGCCCTCGAGAAGGTGGTGGTGAGCCGCCTTCTTGAACCGCTGCAGTCTGTGAGGTGAAGGTGCTCCCACAGTGCTGTTAGGGAGGGAGTTCAAGGATTTTGACCCAGCGATGATGAAGGAACGGCCGATATATTTCCAAGTCAGGATGGTGTGTGACTTGGAGGGGAACTTGGGAGGTGATGATGTTCCCATGTGCCTGCTGCCCTTATCCTTCTAGGTGGTAGAGGTCGAAGGTTTGGGAGGTGATGTTCATCTTAGCATGTATCCAAAGCCCTTGATGTGAATCCTGTCATCTCTTGGTTGCGATGGTTACCACTCCCGCAGCAATGAGGAAAGAATTTAATGGGACCAGCCATCGCATTGAATTGTTGATAAATGACAAAAGGTGTAAAGTGCTAAGCAACCACCATCTTCATATAGACTGATCGCACCAGCAAAGCATATACCTCTTAAATGGCTTTTCAGGACTTGAGCACATAATCTAGGCTGAGACTTTCCTGCAATACTGAGGGAGCGCTGATTTGTCAAAAGTGTCAACCTTTGGATCAGAGCAAGGCCCCTTCTATCTGTTCTAGTGGGACAGATGGCTGTTAAAGATCCTATGGCACTATTTAAAAAAGGACAGCAGGTTCTCCTGGTGTCTTGGCCAATATCCCTCCCTCAATCAGCACTGCCGAAAGAAAAGATGGGACTCATCTCATTGGTGTTCACTGGATCTTACTCACACACCTTTTGTTCTGTATCCTGTGCACAGATGACCCTTGATACTGTACCCAGCTCAGAATTCCCATGACTGATCTGCCTTTGCAACTTGTAGTCCATGGAGTTTGAGAATAGATAAACGTTTTTTAGTGTCCCTCCAAAGGCTGAAGACCCTCTGTTTTCCTCAGAGTAACCTCAAGATTATCTGGGTCAATTATTTTAAAATTCTTTTCAATTTATCTTAGTTTGTGAATCAGTTCGTAACATACCTCACTTTATTTACTACTGTTTTCTGTATTAAATTACATATTTAAAGATCTTAAATATCCAAGATTGTGAAAAGGTAAGAGAAAGAAAAATTCAGAATGTATCCTTCAAAGTTCCAATTAAATTATCAGCACAGAATTAATTATTTTTGGATTGCAACAACTTATTACATAAACCCTGGTTTAAACTTTTCATCTACAACAATGATGACTATCCTTCTACCTTTCTCTTTCTTGGGCCCATACTCTCTGGAGTTTAGAAGAATGAGAGGTGATCTCACTGAAACATAAGATTCTGAGGGGTATTGACAGGGTAGATGCTGAGAGGTTGTTTCCCCTGGCTGGAGAGTCTAGAACTAGGAGGCATAGGGCTTGATTTTGCCAAGCATGAGGCAGCGGGTTTGGAGGCGTGCGAGGTGGTAAAATCGCCAAAAATGGCGGGCGGGCCCGATCCCGCCTCCGACCAATTTTCCCAAATGTGTTTTCTGACCCCCTTTCCATCCTGCTTCCAAGAGGCAGGATAGGCCCCTTAATTGCCTCTATTATCCCATTTTGAGAGGCCTTTCCGATTTTTAGACATTTCCCCCATCTTACACGCCTCCTCTGGAACACGCCAGGTAATCCTGGCGGCCTCACAAGCGGATTGCTTACTAACAGCTGCAGCTTCACCATTACAAAGGAGTTTTCACCGATGATCATTTGCAGGTGGCAGAACTTTGTTGTCTCAGGTCTGGGCGAGCTTTTAGCAGGCCTATTCATTGTTGTGGAGGTTTGGAGCCTGACACCCATCTCCAGTGTGACCGCCTGGGGAACCCCTCTCCCCACCTTGACTGAGCGCTTCCTCAACTGAGGCATATACCAGAAGCAGGGCGACCATGTAATTCCTTTCCTCCTGGACATCAGATTCGGACAAAGACCAGCCGCGGCAGCTGCAGAACCATGAACGACAGCAGCACCAACAGCAGGAGCATCAACAGGAGCACCAAGCTGCTAGTCACCCACCTGAAGCTGTACAGGCCAGAAGGCGCCAGCGCGCAACAACATTGGGATCAGATTGAGCGTGATGGGAAATTCATACTCACTTTTCCTGTGCGGAGGTCATGAAACCTCTTCCTGTATTGCAGCCAGGTTCTGCGGCTCATTGAAATGCAGTTGACCTCCTCGGCCACTTGCAGCCACACAGCTATTGTCTGCTGGGGTGACTTTTTTCTCCCTGAGGAAGGGAACAGCACCTCCTTATTACAGCTGGCTCCGTACAACAGAGCTTGTAGGGAGGGCTCATCAAACCGAGGTGCACACTTTTGCTTGATCGTTGACATTGTCAGGAAATCAACTCCTTCATACAATTTGCAGAGCCTTTGCAGTCTCCAGAAGAAGCAAGGCTGCTTGCAGGCCTTAAATCCAGCAGCATCGATGACGTCATCGGAGGCAACTTTCTGTATGAAAAGACTCATTGGGCCAGGGGTTCCCACACGCAGGAAATCAATTGCCCGATTAGGGGAAATCCCACTTTTTCAACACTTCACTTGGGAGTCGGGGTCCTGACACAATTTCCACCTGACACGCCCCAGCCCACTCACACTGACAAAATCCAGCCCATAGTCTCAGGATAAGAGGTTGGCCATTTAAGACTGAGATGAGAAGGAATTTCTTCACTCAGAGGGTTGTGAATCTTTGGAATTCTCTGCCCCAGAAGGCTGTGGATGCTGAATCGTTGAGTATATTCAAGGGTGAGAGCGATAGATTTTTGGATTCTAAGGGAATGAAGGGATATGGAAATTATCTTATGAATGGTGGAGCAGGCTCGATGGGCCATATGGATTACTCCTGCTCCCTAATTCTTATGTTCCCTCATCACAGGGCCCCATTTGGCAACTCCTCACAACAGTTTAGCTTGAAATATAGACTATGGTACGAGGACTGTCCCTTTAAGAGTTTATTTGCCTTTAGTACAGGCAGATTACACTTAAAACGTAATTTATTGAATGTGAAATGCTTGGAGACATCCCAAGGATGTCATTTCTCTTTCTTTCTCACTTTAAGAGGGCTCAAGGTTGGTTGTAAAAGCAAGCTGCGGTGCTTGGAAGGGACTGGGGAATATATCCTCTGGCCACTTAGAGACCATGGTTCGAAAATGTAGCCCCTTTGTTGTGTTTTGTTGAAAATGGGACAGGACTAAGTTTGCTACACCACTCAAGATATCACCAACATCACCAGCCGTGTTATAGGAGTGTTCTTGCGGCCAAGGGTAGTGAGTTAAAGATGGATGGTGACTAATGGGTTGACCTGTAATTGCTCCACATTTTATTTCATGTGAAGAAAAATGAGTACCGTTCTGTAACCTTTACTGTTAATTATGTATAAGCATCTTATTAAATAACAAAACTCTCCCGATAGAACAGAAGAACTTCATTAATATAGCATTTTTCACGATCCCAAATCACATTTGAAGTGTAGTCACTGCTTTTTTTAGGCAAATGCATCAGCCAATTTGCGCACAGCAAGGTTCTATAAATGAATGAGCGGACAATCTGAGGGATGAATGTTGGCTAGGACACGAGGAGATCGCCCTACTCTTCTCTGAAAAAGGCACCGTAGGATATTTTATACAAATGCCGCGAATACTGGAAATCTGCAATAAAAGCAGAAAATGCTGGAAGTAGAAGGCCAGGCAACATGGGTGGAGAGAGACAGAGTTTACATTTCAGGCCGATAACTTTTCGTCAGACGATTCTAAAATATTATGATGACAGGTCATCGGCCTGAAACGTTAACTCTGTTTCTCTCTCCACGGATGTTGCCTGACCTGCTGAGTATTTCCAGCATTTTCTGTTTTTATTATAGGATATTTTATGTTTGCCTGGACACTGGTTTCAGATCTCCGCTGAAAGACAGCGCCCTCCAGTAATGTGCAATACTGTCTCAGAATGTCGCTGAAGTGTCAGTCTGGAAAACCTTGGTGAGGCGCTAGAACCTGAAGCCTTCTGACTCAGAGGCAAGAGCGCTACCTCGGAGCCAAGCTGCCACTTTGATACTGATACTGTTGTGCCTTTCAGTTAAGAAGCAACAATTGTGGCAGGAAGCAAATAAATAAGGACTACAGCGGTGACCTGAGAGATCTTCTGATGCTGTGAACTAATGCTATTGTATAGAATTACATCGAATGTACCGCACAGAAACAGGCCAGTCAGCCCAGGTGTTTATGCTCCACACGAGCCTCCTCTCACCCCTCTTCATCTCACCCTATCCTTCTATGCCTTTCTCCCTCATGTGCTTAACTAGCTTTCCCTTAAATGCTTCAATGTTTTTCAAACGTCCTTCTTCAGTTTCGGAAGATTTTATAATATTGGTTAACTCTGAGGTAGCAATGTTTAGCTGTGAATGTTGACTTCACACATTATGGAAGATTATTCAGTTCATTTCGTTCATCCTAATCCAGACAGAACCCACCTGAATTATCAGTCTTGTACTTTGCCAGTTGATTTCAGAGAATTTGATGAAAGAAACCTGACTGAAATGACTTGTCAAAATATTATTTTAGGATTAAGGTAAGGATTAACAATTAAATACCAATTATTCCAAAATCCAAAGTTTCAACAGACCTCATCCCAACCACAAATGTAATGATTTTTCATCTCAAACACATAATCAGACCCTGCCCCAACCCCAAATTCATTTATCAGTCTTGTTCCCTTAATTCCAGTATCACTTCCAATTTTGGTTAATCTCATTCTTGTACCAATACAAATCTTATTCCCTAGATCATTCCCAATATCTTATCCAATCTCATTTCACATACTGAAGCCCTTTTGGAAAGATTAAACCTTAGTTTAGTTCATCCAGTACCAAGGTTGTTTGAAATCTAGGGGCTAAAAATTCAGTTGGGCGCCGTTTGGGGCGCCAAGCTCACCTGGGCGCCGGAGTTACCGCTGCGAGCGGAGCCACTTGTGCCATCCGGATATTCAGTTTCTTCGCCCCAAATGGAAGCGGGCCGCTACTCGAGGCTCCCCGCGCCCCGCTTGGGGCGCTCACCCTGAATATCGGCGCGCTAAGGGCCGCAGCGCCACACACTGCGGCACGGCACGCTGCGGTACTGCAGGCCTTCCTCCCACTGTTAAGGGGGAGGTGCCTGCAACAGCGCGATCCCCGCTCGCGAGTGCCAGCAAATGAGCCCGGCACCAAGGAGAAGTGCCGGGCTCTCGGGAAACAGCCGGCAATGCCACGGGGGGGGGGGGGGGGGGGGGTGTTTAGGAGGCCGGGGACGGAGGTGCTGGCAGGCGGCCGCCGAAAAAGCGGCCGCCCGCACCTCCACCTTAACTAGCGCCACTACCGCCACAGGTAGGCCCTGTGAACCGGTCGCTATTTGCGACCGGCGTTAAAGAGGCGGGCGCGACCAAATATGGTCATCGGGGCGGGAGCGGGGCGCTGCGCACACCGATGACGTCATCGGTGGCGGCGCAGCGCTACAGGCTAACGCCGCCATTAGCGCCCTGCTAAATATCGTGGTAGGTGTGGCCAGTGGCGCTAAAGCCACTGAGTGCCCTCTTTGGGCGCAAACTGGTGGCGCAGGCCACTGAATTTCTAGGCCTAGGCTTTTTGGTTAAAGAATATTTTTCCAACAAACCATTGGCTAGTCCCAAGCCAGAAAGAGCTAGTCTCTCGATGTCCATCATCAGAGTTGATCTCCAGACCTTTCCTCTTTTGCACAAAGTTTTGAAGATTCTTGCTGCTAATGTTGAAGTACTGATGGTAGGTCATTTGAAAATGGATTATTAGAGTCATTTTGCTTTTGTCTGTTTCTATTTCTCCCACATCATTGGAAGCCTCTCCATCGCTTCCCATGAGTAACCCTAGCGTGCTGTATTTGTAAAGGGCAGATTGCTTGACTGAAACAAAACCTCATAGGTGGCCTGTGTCATTTCATCTGCGAGGTTATCACAATGATAATCTAGCTTTTGCTGCAGCTCTTTGTCTGCTATTAGATAAAGAAACGTAGCTCTGTTCCCCGAGCTAACCACTGAAAATAACACATGGAATTTATAGGCTTTATAGTGTCGGTGGCTTAAAGCACCGATTAGCTTGCAAGAAACGTGAAGGACATGGAGTAGATGTGGATTGGAACTTTGAGTCGAAAAGAGAAGTAAAGTCTCAACTTTGCTACGTTTGATATTTCACCCGAATCAAACCTTGCAGGGCCACATCAGTTATTTTTATTATAGTGAACAGGAGATCAATTATATGATAACAAGGAAGTTTCGATCATGTTGAGCGATCAGTAATTCTGACAGACTTGCACAGAGGAAAAATTACAATCTTTGCTTTGTTTACTTAAACATTGCAATATATTTGAAGATTGTTCAGACTGACTATTTTGCATTCTACCCGTCACTCTGTTGATCCAGCAAGAACTTTCAATGGTGGTTAGCCACTGTGCGATATCTGGCATGAAATTCACTGGAAAAGTCATTACTGTGTCAGCAGTTACTTTGGAATTTGTGTGTCAGTGGGTTTTATCTGAATGTTAAATTTGAAAACCTTCCCATTCTCTCAGACACTGCCATTTGCCTCATCACATCCATTCTTTCAATGACAGTGTCACCTTCTCCAGCAACTCCACATGGCCAATCACAGAGATAGCTACTCCATATTTATATCTCAGCAGGTCAGGCAGCATACGTGGAGAGAGAAACAGAGTTAACGTTTCAGGTCGATGATCTCTCGACTTCCCCCTACCCCCCCGTCGCTCTCTCTCTTCCCCCCCAGTCGCTCTCTCTCTTCCCCCCAGTCGCTCTCTCTCTTCCCCCCAGTCGCTCTCTCTCTTCCCCCCCAGTCGCTCTCTCTCTTCCCCCCAGTCGCTCTCTCTCTTCCCCCCCAGTCGCTCTCTCTCTCTCTTCCAACAACAACATGCCCTCAAAAAAGCCTCAGCACCGCCGGGCACTCCAGCTAGTAGAGTATAAAAGCAAGGAAGTTACTCTCGACCTTAATAAACCACAGTTTCAGCCTCAGCTGGAGTACTGTGTTTGGGCACCACACTTTAGAAAGGATGTCAAGGCCTTGGAGAGGGTGCAGAGGAGATTTACCAGAATGGTACCAGGGATGCGGGACTTCAGTTACGTGGATAGACTGGAGAAACTGAGGTTGTTCTTCTTCGAGCAGAGAAGGTTAAGAGGAGATTTGATAGAGGTGTTCAAAATCAGGAATAGTTTTGAGAGTAAATAAGGAGAAACTGTTTCCAGTGGCAGAAGGGTCGGTCACCAGAGGACACAGATTTAAGATGCTTGGGTAAAGAACCAGAGGCGACATTTTTTTACACAGCGAGTTGTTGTGATCTGAACGCACTGCCTGAAAGGGCGGTGGAAGCAGATTCAATAGTAACTTTTAAAGAGAAATGGATAAATACTTGAAGGTAAAATATTTACAGGGCTATGAGGAAAGAGCTATGGGACTAATTGGATAGCTCTACCAAAGAGCCGACACAGGCACGATGGACCGAATGGCCTTCTTCTGTGCTGTATCATTCTATGATTCTAAAAAGATTCACAAGACATACGGTCAAGCGAGTGAGCCAAGCACCGTTCCTTGGAATTTCAATGGCCTCATCTTACAAAGAATGCACTGTGTGTGTGTGTTGGAGAGAGTCCAGCAATGACTCACTTGGGATAAAGGCACTGGACAATGACGAAGGACTGGGTGAATTTGGGTTATATTCACTGAGGGTGAGGACGTTAATTGGTGACTTGATTGAGATGTTTAAAATAGTGAAGGGAATTTGCAAGCTGGATAGAGATTGACTCTTCCCTCAGGTAGGGGAATCCAGGGAATGGCAACACAGTAGAGCTTGAGCTGACCAGGTTAAAAGTGAATCCAGGAGTACTTTTTCTTTACACAAAGGGCAGCGAGGCTGTGGAATGCACTGCTCCAGAAGGCTATTGAATCAGTTGAGGTGTTTAAAAGGGAGATAGTGCCCTTGCTTCCCAAGAAAGTATCTAAGAGATAGGGATCTTCTTCTTCTTATCGTGTCGACGGACAGTCTATACATAGCCCAGCCAGAACTGGACACATTTTTGCGCCTTGTTGTTGGATTCGGCAAGATCTGCAACAGTGCAGGGTTCCTCTAACGATGGGCATTGCAGGAGATGTTGCATAGTCTGTGCCTTAGTTCCACATTCACAAGTTGTCGGGCTGGTTGAATATCCCCATTTGCTTAGTGACACCTTTGAGCAACCTACACCGGTCCTAAGTCTGTTAAGGCACTTCCAGGTTGCCCAGTTGCAATTAGCTCCTGGGGGAAGGCTTTCATCAGGTTGTTGAGATACCGCGGCAAACGTGGGAGTCGAGACCAGAGCTAGTAAAACACAACTGCTTTTATTCTACCTCATGGCAAAGAGGAACTGGAAAAGCCCGCGCATCCACTTAAATACTCCCCAGACAGGAAGTGCTCCCGGCAGCCTGTCCCTGCGGGAAACAAGTTGCTGGAGGAAAGGGCCCCTGGCTGGGGGCGTCTGCTTAAACTGTCCGTGCCGCCGTGAGCGGATTATGTCCAGTGGTGGCGTGTCGCCACAGAGCTCCCCCCAGAATCCGCTTAGGAGGAGTGGACGAGTCGTGACGGTGGTCTGATGGTTCTGCCGCTGCGGCTCTGAGTGGTCGCTGGTCTAGTTGGTGGGGCCGGGCGGTTCGCCACCGGCTATGCTGGCTTGCTGGCGGGACGGCCTCTAGTTGGAGGCCGGGCCACGGGGACCTGTTCCCCTGGTTCTGTGTGTGCTGGTTTGAGCCGGTCGATGGAGACTGTGTCGACCCTGTCGCCGAGTCGCAGCTTGAAGACCTTGTCCCCGGTTTGTAGTACCTCGTACGGTCCATCGTACGGGGGTCGCAGGGGCCCACGGTGCGCGTCGTGTCGCACGAAGACGAAGCGCGCCTGCTGTAAATTTGGCGGGACGTGAGGTGCAAGTTCGCCATGTCGGTTGACCAGAAGTGGGGCGAACTGCTGAGCGGAAGAGAAAGAGTTGAGCCGCTGCTGTTCGGCCGTCCAAGGCGTGGTAGCCTCCGGAAGGAATTCGCCTGGGACGCGCAGCGGTTGTCCGTAGACTAACTCCGCTGCCGAGGACTGGAGGTCTTCCTTGACCGCGGTGCGTAGGCCTAGTAGCACCCACGGTAGCGGTCAGTCCAGGTACTGTCCTGCAGGCCGGCGCGGAGTGAGGCCTTGAGTGACCTGTGGAAGCGTTCACAAAGCCCGTTGGCCTGCGGGTGGTACGCCGTGGTTCGGTGGAGTGTCACCCCGAGGTTGCGTGCTGTGGCCGTCCAGAGTTTGGAGGTGAACTGGGCGCCTCTGTCGGAGGTTATGTCGGCCGGTACGCCGAACCTCGCAACCCAGGTGTTAACGAACGCCCTGGCGATGTCGGCTGTGGTGGTGGAGGTCAGCGGCACTGCCTCAGGCCAGCATGTGTAGCGGTCGACCATCGTGAGGAGATAAGTTTGGCCTTGCGATGGCGGCAGAGGACCGACGATGTCGACGTGTACGTGGTCGAAGTGGCGGCTGGGTACCTCGAAGTCTCCCAGGGGTGCTTTTGTGTGCAGCTGTACCTTAGCCCGTTGGCAGGCGAGGCAGGAGGTGGCCCAAGTCCGAACATCTCTGCTGAGGCCGCGCCAGACGAAGCGCTGGGAGAGGAGTTTGACGGATGCGCGGGAACCCGGGTGGGAGAGCCTGTGGAGCGCGTCGAAGATGCAGCGGCGCCAGGTTGCAGGGACGACCGGCCTGGGTTGGCCGAGTGAGACGTCGCAAGTGACTGCCGTGGCTTCGGGCCCGTGCGCGACCTTGGCTAGGCGTAGCCCTGGCAGGCTGGTAGCCGCCGAGAGGAGGTCTGGGTCCGTGAGCTGGGCCGCTGCTAGTTGCGCGTAGTCGACCGCGAGGTGATTCGCGCAGATGGCGGGACGGGAAAGGCAGTCGGCGACAACGTTGTCTCTACCGGAGACGTGCTGGATGTCCGTAGTAAACTCGGACACGGCCGCGAGCTGGCGTTGCTGCCTAGCGGACCAGGGTTCGGTGTGCTTGGCCATCGCGTATGTGAGCGGCTTGTGGTCCACGTACGCAGTGAAGGGGCGGCCTTCCAGGAGGAACCTGAAATGGCAGACCGACAGGTGGAGCGCGAGAAGCTCGCGGTCGAAAGTGGAGTATTTGACCTCCGGGGGGGGGCGCAGTTGGTGGCTGTAGAAGGCAAGTGGCTGCCACGCGCCATTGACCCACTGCTCGAACACGGCTCCGACCGCGTGGTCGGAGGCGTCGGTGGTGAGCGCGACCCGGGCATCGGGCCTCAGGTGCGCGAGCAGGGTGGCGTCGGCGAGCGCGTTTTTGGTGGCGTCGAAGGTGGCTGACGCGTCAGTGGTCCAGGCTACGTCCATCTTGCCGGATTTACTTCGGAGGGAGTCGTATAGGGGCTTCATGAGGGCTGCAGCTCTAGGGATGAACCTGTTGAAGAAGTTCACCATCCCGAGGAACTCCTGGAGGCCCTTGATGGTTGTGGGGCGGGGGAATTGCTGGACGGCCTGCACCTTGTTGGGCAGGGGGACAGCCCCAGCAGGGGTGATGTGGTGACCGAGAAAATCGATCTCGGTTCGGCCGAATTGGCACTTCGCCGGGTTGAGGATGAGCCCGTGTTGGGCTAGGCACCCGAACAGGGTGCGAAGGTGTTCGAGGTGTTCCTGTTTGGAGGAGCTGGCCACGAGAATGTCGTCTTGATAGACGAATAGGAAGTTCAGGTCCCGGAGGACTGAGTCCATAAGGCGCTGGAAAGCCTGGACTGCATTCTTGAGGCCGAAGGGCATCCTCAGGAACTCGAACAGGCCGAATGGGGTGATGACGGCCGTTTTGGGGATGTCCGCGGGGTGTACGGGGACTTGGTGGTAACCGCGCACCAGGTCGACCTTGGAAAAGACGGTTCATCCGGCCAGTCGGGCCGAGAAGTCCTGGATGTGTGGCACTGGGTATCGGTCAGGGGTGGTGGCGTCGTTGAGGCGGCGGTAGTCCCCGCAAGGGCGCCAGCCTCCGCCGGGCTTGGGGGCGATGTGGAGGGGCGAGGCCCAAGGGCTGCTGGAGCGGCGGATGATGCCGAGTTGTTACATGGTGGTGAACTCGGCCCGCGTGATTTCCAGCTTGGCTGGGTTGAGTCTGCGGGCGTGGGCAGAAACTGGGGGGCCGGTGGTGGGGATATAGTGCTCCACACCGTGTTTGGCGGCTTTGGCCGAAAAGGTCGGGTTAGTGAGGGCGGGAAACTCGGCTAGGAGTGCCGAGTAGTCGTCCGTGGCTCTTGCGAGGCAGTAGGTCGTCAGGCCGGCCGAACGGGCCAGGGTGAATGCGCCGGGGATGGGGGCCATAGTGTTGATGTCAACGAGGCGGTGCCTCGGAATGTCGACAAGGAGGCCGTGGGCGCGTAGGAAGTCGGCGCCGATGAGTGGGCAGAGGACCTTGGCTGTGAGGAACTCCCAGTGGTAGCGGCGGCTCGCGAGGTCGAGTGTGACCATGCAGGTGCCATATGTGCGGATGTCAGAGCCATTGGCTGCGGCCAGCGTGATACCCCGTGTGCCGCATTGGATTTCGAGGGCGGAGGCGGGGGTGATGCTGTGCTGGGCCCCTGTGTCGCACAGAAATCGGCGGTTGGTTCTGTCGTCGGTGACGTACAGTAGAGGCCCCTTTTGCCCCGCGGCCATCGCGGGGGCCGGTGCGGGGGGGGGGGGGGTTTGAAAGTACACGGTGGCGTGCAGCGTTGGGCCCTAGTGCCAAAACGGGTGTGGCAGTAGCAGTGACCCGGAGTGGTAGGGCGGTCGGGCCTAGTGGGCCGGGACGACCGCGTGGTCGTTGCCGTGAGGTCGGACGCGACGTCGCGAGCGGACTATGCAGAGAGCAGCCGGTCGGCCTTTTCGGCTATGTCATTCAGGTCCGTGGAGCCAGACTCCACAATGAGCGGGCGGATGCTGGCGGGGAGCTGCCGAATGAAAAGCGTGCGAAAGAGGGCGCCGGTGTTTTTGTCGTCCGAGAGGGACAGCATGTGGGAAAGCAGATCCGAGGGTAAAGCGTCACCAAGGCCGGGGAGGTCAAGGAGTTGGCAGTTGCGCTGGTAAGAGGACGTTTGAAATTTTTTAAGGAGCGCAGCCTTCAGATGTTCGTACTTGCCTTCCGGTGGTGGATCCTGCAGCGCTGCCCAAACCTTGGGGACTGTGGCGTAGGTGAGAGAGGAGACGAGGTAGTCGTACTTTGTGGCGTCGACTGTAATGTGTTTCAGCCGGAATCTGGACTCAGCTTGAACAAACCAGGCTTCGGCCAGGTTCTCCCAAAAGTCCGGTAGTTTAACCGTGGCTGCGTTTGTATCCGCCATGCTAGCTTAGGATTCGTCCTGAGCGTCGGGGTCACCAGTGTTGAGATACCGCGGCAAACGTGGGAGTCGAGACCAGAGCTAGTAAAACACAATTGCTTTTATTCTACCTCATGGCAAAGAGGAACTGGAAAAGCCTGCGCATCCACTTAAATACTCCCCAGACAGGAAGTGCTCCCGGCAGCCTGTCCCTGCGGGAAACAAGTTGCTGGAGGAAAGGGCCCCCGGCTGGGGGCGTCTGCTTAAACTGTCCGTGCCGCCGTGAGCGGATTATGTCCAGTGGTAGCGTGTCGCCACAAGGTAAAATTTCCATCACTGGGGGTTGTTCAAGACTGGCGAGCTGGTCTTTCCACAAGGCGATGCAGGCTTCAGATGAGGTTGATTGTAATGGAATAACACTGTTCATGAAGCCCTTCCTTGACTTTAGGCGGCTGGGTGTAGGTGTATGACAACGCAGAGGGTGCCTCTCATCTGATGTTTGACGGAGTCGCTCTTTCTTGCTGGCTACCGTTCTTCTTATATCAGGGGGAGCGATACCCGCCAGGATATATAGGCTGTTGGTATTTGTTGGTTTTAAGCAACCTGTGATAAATCGGCAGCTTGCATTCAGAACGGCATCCATCTTCTTGGCATGAGTAGACCTTTCCCATGCAGGGCAGGCGTATTCAGCAGTGGAATAGCAAAGAGCAAGTGCACTGGTTCGCAATGTTTTCGGGCTTGCTCCCCATCTTGTGTTAGTGAGATAGGGATAAAGGGCAGGAAATGGAGATTGACAAAATAAGATGGAGGAACAGGTTTGATGGGCCAAATGGTCTACTTCAATCCCATTGTTCTTAAAATTGGAAAGAAAGCAACCATTCTCTCTCTAATATACCCCATCCACATTATAAAACATTCTCACATTATTTGTTACCCTAATTATGAGGCTCTCAGCTATCTCTGCTATGAGGCTGGAGGACCATGGTTCGCGGATGGATTGTCACAAGAGAACATTTTTATCCTGTATTTTACCAGTAGGTGCAGATGCAAATATACTTTATGAGTGGAAAAGGCCAATCATGTGATTAGCAAACACGAAAGGGAAAACCTCAAACACAGTTGGATCGCACAGGAGCAGAGTTCCCTTTAAGCTGCGAGGCCGCGCGGCGTACCAGGGAACCTGCGCAGCCGGCTTTTCAATACAAAAACAGTACTTGCACGGTATTTTGAACGACCTGTACAGCCCCTTAAAGGGACCGTGCGGCGCCAAAAATAATTTACAGGGAATATTTCACAGGCGTCATTATAACCTTGGTTTTGATTTACAACAACAGAAAATGCTGGAAAAACTCAGCAGCTCAGGCAACATCCGTGGAGAGAAATTTGAGTTGACGTTTCGGGTATTAAGGACCCAGCTTTAGGTTGTTTAAATCTTAGTAACAGCATTTTGCAACAAGTACTGAAGCAACAAAACAATTTTCTACTTTCTTGACAATATCAGCTGTCCCTGTGCGATGATGGAAATCTGCGTGCAAAGCTCTCCGGAGATTCCTTTGTGTGAAATGGTGGATTCAAAATGGTAGCCTTCAAAAGGGAATTGGATAAATACTTGAAGGAGAAACAATTGCGGGGACATGGGGCAAGAGCGGGCGAGTGGGGCTAACTGGATAGCTCTTGGAAAGAGCCGATGCAGTCTTGATGGGCCGAATGGCCAACTTCTGTGCTATACTATTTTATGATTCTATGATATTGCTGCACCCTCTTCTAGTACAGATCCCAGAAAAACAGTAGAGGAAGTTCAGGCGCGTTGCTGTCCAGGAATAGAATAGCAGTGAAGGATTAGTGCCCAGTTTTCCTCACAGCTGCCTCTGATTTTTAATCACAATTTGGGGGAAGGCCAGAGGAAAATAATCCTTATATGATTTATTTGTCAGTAATCGCTCTCCGTCACACGGTCCCATTACACCCCGACATAATGTTATAATGCTTTTCCATCGTGTGGTAGAGTCGCAGAGTAGGCAACAGTGGCTAGAACAACAAACTGTGCAGGGCTTTAATAAAATAAATGATGTCTGCGAGCATGTTTAAGGCTATGACATGTTTTGGAGAGTAGAACTAACTTGAGTTTTTCCAGCATTTTCTGCTGTTATTTCGGATTTCCAACATCTGCAGTATTTTGCTATCATTTGATTTACAACAGTTCAGCTTAGTTTACCTGGGTTCAGATTCCGTGCATCTTCCACCTATACCACTATATTGTTTTCATTGGAAAGCTAGATATCTGGAATTAAAAATTTGGGTGAGACCATGATTTGTTTTTCTCTTTCAGATGTTCATGTATCTGTTGCGCATATCTTGCTTTATTTGCACTTGGGATGTGGGCGTCGCTAGCAAGGCCAGCATTTATTGCCCATTCCACTTGCCCCGATAAGGTGGGCCTCCACCTTGGACCGCTGCAGTCCGTGTAGTGATGGTGCACACACAGTGGTGTTGGGTAGGGAATTCCAGGATTTTGACCAGTGACAATGAAGGTGCAGCAATATATGACTAAGTCAGGATGGTGTGTGACCAGGAGCAGAACTTGGGGGCGATGGTGTTCCCACGGCACTGTTGCCCTTATCCTTCTTGTAGAAGTTGCAGGGCTGGGAGGCGCTATCAAAATAAGTTCAGTTGTTGCTACAGTATCCTGCAGGTAGTACAAACTGCATTTTATCTATGTATTATTCCTTGTTTTAATTGCGCTTCAGCTCTTTTGCATATTTGCTTGTTGCAGCAATTAGCACTCTGTCAGAATAATTGTAGCTACACTTTGCAACAGTAAGACATGGAAACTTTGCCCATGACCCCAAACCCACTGATTTCTTGGTCTCAGCTAGCTGTTATGGGGAGGCGGTGGGGGGGGGGATGGGGAGGCTGAGCAGAGGGGAGATGTTCGACTGAGAGGGAGGCAAAATCAGAGAAAAAAAATACATACATCCCTCTCATACGGCCATCAGCTGCTCACAAACTGCAGTTGAATGTCTACCTTTTGGTAAGTACAGAATAAGAACAAGATGAGACGTTAAACCGAGGCCCCATCTGCCCCCTCGGGTTGACATAAAAGATCCCACAGCGCTATTTTGAAGAAAAGCATGGGAGTTCTCCCCGGTGTCCTGGCCAATATTTATCCTTCAATCACCATCACTTAAAAAGGAACAAATTATCTGGTCATTATCACATTGCTGTTTGCAGGAGCTTGCTGTGCGCTAATTGGCTGCTGCATTTCTTACATTACAACAGTGACTACACTTCAAAAAAAGTACTTCACTGGCTGAAGTGAGCTTTGGGATGTCCCGAGGTCGTGAAAGACACTAGATAAATTCAAGTCTTTCTTTCTTTAACATCGTCTCCCATATCCTCACCTCCCTATGTCCCTCCTTCAGATGGTGAGAGCGAAAAGCTGCAGAATTTTGCCGAGATGGGGAATGAGGTGTGATGTGGGTGGAACCTAGAGAAAGAGGGAATGAAAAATAATTCCTTAAAATGGCCATTAAAAAATTTAAATGTTTATCCTACTTGCCACACACACACACTCTTACGCATTAGACAACAGGTTGCTGCAAAGTTTGGGGTTAAGTGTGAAGCTGTTTGTTTGAAGGATGCTTTCTGTTGCCTGGTGATTAAATGCTCTTTGGTCCGTAGGTAATTGATTTTTTTTGCACAGTTTGTTGTAAAGAACTGATGCTGTGTTGCTAGGGCAACCTTTTTCTGAAAGATTTGGGAGTCTTAGCTGCTGAGGCCTCCTTGAACCCAATGCCATCCCTCTGAGAGCAATACTCCACCAAGATTCTTCAAGGAGACCGAGGATTTCTCAAGGACAATCACGAGAATTGTTCTTTGGACTAATTCAATTAACTGAAAACAACAAACGCAGACACAAGGGCATTATTCATATTCCATTTTTGGTTCAAACTTTCTATTAAATTTGTTTCACTTTTCTTTTTATTTAGTCAAGCATTTCAAAGGAAAATGAATGAAAACAAAGAAGTTCTCTGAGATTTTAATGTTTTCTTTGCCTTGAGTTGTCGCTCGCACTGGGTAAATTGATTCAGATGGCTGGAGAAGTTCCCATTAGCTGGAGCTGATTGCAGTCTGGTCTTTGTTGTTATTTGAGTTCGAGCTCAGCGATGAGAGTTTCTATTACATGCTATGCTGTGTATTTGACCTCATTATGAATCTATTCTGTGAAATGTAATAAGGCATGTACCATGCAGAATGTTTCACAAACTTTCATCAACAGAACCCAGCCAACAAAATAAATAAAAGGATGATTCTGAGGAGGAAGGCCATTTGGCTCAGCTTGGCTGGATGGTTATAAATATTTTACATATGTGCAAACTTCCGGCCTGTCACGGCACACTTCCCGGCCTGTCACGGCACACTTCCGGTCTGGCACGTCACACTTCCGGTCTGTCACGTCACACTTCTGGTCTGTCACGGCACACTTCCCGGCCTGTCACGTCACACTTCCGGCCTGTCACGTCACACTTCCGGTCTGTCACGTCACACTTCTGGTCTGTCACGGCACACTTCCCGGCCTGTCACGTCACACTTCCGGCCTGTCACGTCACACTTCCGGTCTGTCACGCCACACTTCCGGTCTGTCACATCACACTTCCGGTCTGGCACGTTCATTTCCATTGTAACTTCACAGTTATGACATGCAAATTCTGTGTCGCAAATGTATCCGATTGGCTTAAATTTGGTATTGCTAAAACACTGACAAATCATAATTCAAAAGATAGGCACGTAATTAAACTTCCATTGGAACACTACTGAGGTCTTAGAAGGACAAGTAATCCTAATTGACCAGTTGCAAGAATCTACCAATAAATGAAAGGAGATGCTAAACTTCAAATTGATCAAAATACTTTTTGGAAAACAAATTCATCCAGCAATTATTTTTTGCTCTCAGCCTGATGAATACAGGATAGAAATAAGGGTGTGAAATTTCAACAGGGGTTCTATCAGTATTCTGCTACAACTCTGGCGGGACACCAGCAGAAGCCGGCATAAACTTCTGAAGTGGGCCTTTACCCCATTTCCCTACGGGTTTCGACAGTCTCCCTCTGGAGTTATGGGGGACGGGGGAATGGAGTGGTGGGTGGGAGTGTTAGGAGAGGGTGGCGGGGGTGGGGGGGGGGGGGGAGTAGGATCTCAGTGGAATTTTAGGACCAAGGTTTCTAACATAATCAAAATTAAGAATTACAAATTAAACCAAGCTGTAAAGTTGTCTTTGTGTGTTTGAGTTTCTTGATTAATCATGTTATGTGAAGATCTCAGCCTCTCTCAAAACCTGGGCTTGAAGTTGATACCTTGACCCAGGGTTATTATTCTCGTAGCTTCCAGAAGACAGCACAGACTGAACATGTTCAGAATTTCCAATCAAGCGTCAGTAGGATTCCGTCACTTTGGAACATCGGAACAGGAGGCCATTCAGCCCCTCGAGCCTGTTCCGCCATTCAATTAGATCATGGCTGATCTGTATCTCAAATCCATTTTCCCACCTATGATCCATGTCCCATGATACCTTTACCTAACAAAAATCTTACCCCAGCATCCACAACCTGTTGGGGGAGAGAGTTCCAATTTCCATTACCCTTGTCTCCTGTCTCTCAGCCAATTACCAACCCATGTCGTGAGGTTACCTCCAATTCCATGCTTTTTTTTTGCTAATAATCTCTTGTGTGGAACCTTATTAAATGCCTATGGAAGTCCATAGGGAGAACATGCATAGACACTCCCCTCTCCACCATGTTAGTGACCTCTTCAAAACATTCTGGTAGATCAGACGTGAACTACCCTTCACAAACCCCTGCTGCCTCCCTTTGATCAGCTTATACTTGTTCAAGTGTTCACTCAGTGTTCCTGATGAAAGATTGCAGCAACTTCCCCGCAACTACAGGATGTGACGTAAGAAAACTACTAGGCACTTGGTCTAAGTGTTAAACAAAGCTTTAATCAACTGTTTTACAACATGGAGATCTAGTTGTGTCCTTCACTAGTTCCTGTTAAGAATGTCCGTGCACAAGCTGGGCCCATGCCCAAGTAGTTATACTCTCCCTGGACAGCGCCACCCGCAGGCCGCTCAGTATCATTTCATAAGCCTTTCTTTTATGAATGACTGATTCATGTCAGGATGCACTACAACAACTCACCACGGCTTCTTTGGCAGCACCTCCCAAACCTACGACCTCCACCACCTGGAGGGACAACGGCAGCAGGTGCGTGCGAACACCATCACCTCCAAGTTTCATGCCAAGTCACGCACCATCCTAACTTGGACCTTTATCTCCATTTTTTTTTTGAATCACTGCTGGGTCAAAATCCTGGAACTCCCTCCCTAACAGCATTGCGAGAGCACCTTCACCACACGGACTGTAGCAATAAATGCTGGCCTTGCCAGTGATGCCCACATCCCGAGAATTAATACAGTAAAAAACAATTGTGTAAATGGAACCCTTACTGTAATGCTTCCCTGCCATGTTATTTTTGCCATGCTATAAAACTTACCTAGATATTATGCTGAGGTCGGAGTCCTTCCAGCTCCATCTCCAAGGTAAGTGGTGCTGTTCTCCATGGCGAGACCCAGCGGAGGCCTCTGCAGTCCGGCCTGTGCCTTTACCTGCAGCTGAGGGAAGGTTTACAGTAGCTCACTGCCGCCCAGGACCCAGCTTTAGGTTGTTTAAATCTTAGTAACAGCATTTTGCAACAAGTACTGAAGCAACAAAACGATTTCCTTCTTTCTTGACAATATCAGCTGTCCCTGTGCGATGATGGAAATCTGCGTGCAAAGCTCTCCGGAGATTCCTTTGTGTGAAATGGTGGATTCAAAATGGTAGCCTTCAAAAGGGAATTGGATCAATACTTGAAGGAGAAACAATTGCAGGGACATGGGGCAAGAGCGGGCGAGTGGGACTAACTGGATAGCTCTTGGAAAGAGCCGGTGGAGTCTTGATGGGCCGAATGGCCAACTTCTGTGCTATACTATTTTATGATTCTATGATATTGCTGCACCCTCTTCTAGTACAGATCCCAGAAAAACAGTAGAGGAAGTTCAGGCGTGTTGCTGTCCAGGAATAGAATAGCAGTGAAGGATTAGTGCCCAGTTTTCCTCACAGCTGCCTCTGATTTTTAATCACAATTTGGGGGAAGGCCAGAGGAAAATAATCCTGATATGATTTATTTGTCAGTAATCGCTCTCCGTCACACGGTCCCATTACACCCCGACATAATGTTATAATGCTTTTCCATCGTATGATAGTCGCAGAGTAGGCAACAGTGGCTAGAACAACAAACTGTGCAGGGCTTTAATAAATGATGTCTGCGAGCATGTTTAAGGCTATGACATGTTTTGGAGAGTAGAACTAACTGTAATCCACTCCAATGGCTTTTGTGGCTTTGGATTCTTTCCTTTGAGGCTTACTATACTCCTCATTACTGCGGTTTCAATCCCTCTGTTAAAATAGTGGACAAAGTAATTTTGTACGAACGTGTTGTTGATGTTGGTAGGCTCAGACCGCAGGCTCTATTGGGACAAACTGCTTCATATTCCAGACTCTGCCCTTGGTCACAGCTGGTCCCTTTCTCCGTTACAGTCAGTCAAACTGCTTTTGCGGTAAAAATAACGGTGAGCCTAACAGTGTCCATCATTATTAATGAGTAAATCGGACAGCAACTTCCAGCTAAACTGCACATGTGCAGTTAAACGCGGAAATCCGGAAGTTGCAGTCCGAGATGCTCTGCTCCTCCAGAAGCTGCGCGGTAACAATATCTCGCCGAGAGACTCGGCATCGAAACACATGGAACGGTGTGAAGTTGCTGTACTTACTTGATATATACGAAACTCGCCAGAAAAAGTTAGGGCTTGTCCATTCCAGTGTAAGTACCCTTCTCCCCGTGTTTGCGTGGGTTTCCTCCGGGTGCTCCGGTTTCCTCCCACAGTCCAAAGATGTGCAGGTTAGGTTGATTGGCTATGATAAATTGACCCTTAGTGTTAGGGGGATTAAATACATGGGGTTACGGGGATAGGGTGGGATATGTGTTGGTGCAGGGGTTACGGGGATCGGGTGGGATATGTGTCGGTGCAGGCTCGATGGGCCGAAATGGCCTCTATCTGCACTGTGGGGTTTCTGTGATTCTGTGATTCTAACAGCGTGATGAGTCTTAATTATTGCCAAACAACCTCTCTGGCAGTGAAAATTAACTTTTACAAGTGTGGAGTCTCATTCCTTCAGATTTTAATTAAGAGAAAAAACATTTTCTTTGTTTCTTTTATCTCGTTTTTAATACAATCTTTCTTTCCCTCTCTTTATTTCACTTTCTGTGCCTGATCTGACAGTGAATTCAATATTCGAACTGACACTTCCTGGTTCAGACTCTGCGCTGCTTGTTAACGATTCTTCAATCTGATTGGTTAAGGAGGCACGCAGTAGCTTGCCTTGTTTACACAGGTCCCAGATGCCCTGTAGTGGGTGCTGCGCTGTTTGGATGGTTGGCTGACGGGAACCTCCGGTGCAAAAGTCCATAGAAACTCTGAGTGGAAGTGCAAGCTTGTTCACCGCTGACCACAAAATCTGGCCCATTCACTTCCGGTGTACTTGTGGTAGAGATTGGGCTTTAAAAGTTGGCGTATGTGAATGGCAAAGGGATTCTGCTCAACTTAAGCGGCACTGAATCTAGTCCTTGCCCGATTTGAGTGAAATGCTGTGTATGATGTATATGAACATTCATTACTGGTCATCATCACATGATCCATATTTTTTTTTTGATGTTTATGTTGCCACAATTTTTTTTCAAATGATAGGAATCATAGAAATTACAACACAGGAAGAGGCCATTCGGCTCACTGTACCTGTGTCACTGCTAGCTCTTCAACTAGACCTGCCTGCTCTAATCTCATTCCCCGGTCCCTCCTGACTGCTGCCAACTCATTTGTTATGCTCTGATGCTAAATTGTTTTTATTTATTTTAATCGATCTCCCACGGCATTGGACTAAGTGTAGTCTTAAGGGGAAGCTAGATAAGTACATGAGGGAGAAAGAACATAAGAATTAGGAGCAGGAGTAGGCCATACGGCCCCTCGAGCCTGCTCCGCCATTCAATAAGATCATGGCTGATCTTCGACCTCAACTCCACTTTCCCGCCCAATCTCCATATCCCTTGATTCCCCTAGAGTCCAAAAATCTATCGATCTCAGCCTTGAATATACTCAACGACTCAGCATCCACAGCCCTCTGGGGTAGAGAATTCCAAAGATTCACAACCCTCTGAGTAAAGAAACTTCTCATCTCAGTCTTAAATGGACGACCCCTTATCCTGAGACTGTGCCCCCTAGTTCTAGACTCTCCAGCCAGGGGGAAACAGCCTCTCAGCATCTACCCTGTCAATCCCCCTCAGAATCTTGAGATCACCTCTCATTCTTCTAAACTCCAGAGAATATAGGCCCAGTCTGCTCAATCTGTCCTCAAAGGACAACCCTCTCATCCCAGGAATCAGTCTGGTGAACCTTGGTTACACCGCCTCTAACGCAAGTATGTCCTTCCTCAGATAAGGAGACCAAAACTGAAAGGAACAGAAGGGTATGCTGATGGGATTAGATGAAGTCAGGTGGGAGGAGGCTTGTGTGGCGCATAACGGCCAGCATGGATCGGTTGGGCTGAATGGCCTGTTCCTGCACTGTAAAATTCTAAGTAACTCTATGGCCCAGAAATTTGGGTCTCCACAGGTGAGTATGCGCTGGTTACTCACCCATAGGCCCAACGAAAGTGCCGGTTTCGTGCATGCACTGCGCAGGAAACCGGAACTTCCGTTCCCTTAAAGGAAGGGGTTCAGAGGTCGAACACGTGCGCCGGAGAGGCAGCGCGTACGCCTGGAACTTCCGGTTTTTTTCCAGGTTTCTCCGGGAGGGTAAGTCTCCAGCAGTTACACTTTTAAAAAGCAGTCGCAAGGCCTGCTTTTAACAAGGTAAGTGGTGAATTAATTAAAATTAAGAAAACATTTCCACAGGTTTATTATTTTTAAATACGTTAAAGAAAGGTAAGTTTATTTTTAGCCCCGTTAGAAAATGTAATTAATTTTTTCAAAAATTTAAGTTATTGTTTAAAATAGTTATTTTATGTAATTTATAGTTATTTTAAAAACGTGATTTAAAAAAAAAATTATTTGAATTTTAGTTGTTTTGGTGCTTATAGTATTTATAGTTTTGACAGCTCTTGTCAATTTTATGAATGGGCATTTCCCTGCCACCATTGGCTCTCCATGGCCCACGTGATCCCAGGGGACGCGTCGAACTAACTGCGCCCCTGGGATACGCGAGCACTGCGCACCGGCAGTTGGAGGAGGCCCAGGATCGGAATCCCACGCGGGCCCACAGCTCAACGGCCGGCGCGCTAGGTAAGTGCAGGTCGGAGGCTTGCACCCGCGGGAAGCCTCCGACCCGAATTTCTGGGCCCATGTAACATAAATCCATCAAGCTCTCCTCGCCAGGTATCTGGAGCCCTCTACTGGCCTGGTCTGTCACTGCTGCTCAGACGCAGGTGGAGAAGGTGTCTGCAGTTAGCGACACTCCACGACATCAGTCTCTGTTTATACAAAGAGCTGCAAAATCAAATTAGGGAAGGGTTAGAGATCTATGATAATATTTATTAACGTGGCTGTCATAGCATTGCCGCTTGTGATAATTATTAGCTCTCCGAATTCAGCTGCCAACAACACCAGTCATCACCACTACAGTGTCAAATCAACCTGCAGATCCCAATTAGAAACCACAACAGATGTGATGTGAAGTCAAATCAAACAGATTTTATTTTTTGATTTCCATGATATGAATATTAGTTAATAATTTTCCTGTTAATCGTCTATCTGCCGGAAAGGTTTACATTGAACTCAATTTTTTTTTTAAATGCAAAAATGCTGTAAATAATTAGCTTAAAGCAGCATGACTCGTGAAAAAAGTGTTTGGCAATTTATTTTTCCATTCATTTACGGACATAACTCTTGGTGCTCTCGTTGAGAATGTATTAATTATGTCACTTCTGCTATTTTCTTTAAATAGCTACGCCTGGCCTCGTCAGGCCGATGCTCCGCCCTGTCTTGCTGGTCATGTGCGCGGGTCACAGAATCTGGCCTCCAACTTCATGTGCCGGTTTCGGCCCCATGCCCGAATTTCCAAGGGCCGCTTAAAATTCTCACCCTTGACTTGGAATCCCTCCATGGCGTTACCCCTCCCTATCCCAGTAATCTCCTCCAGCCCTACAACCCTCCGAAAAACCTACGCTCCTTCAATTCTGGCCTCTTGCACATCCCTGATTTTCATCGCTCCACCATTGGTGGCCGTGCCATCAGCCGCCGAGGCCCTAAGCTCTGGAATTCCCTCCCTAAACCTCTCCGCCTCTCTTCCTTTTAAGACGCTCCTTAAAACCTACCTCTTTGACTAAGCTTTTGGTCACCTGCCCTAATGTCTCATGTGGCTCCGTGTCAAATTTTCTTTGATAACACTCCTGTGAAGCGCCGTGGGACATTTTACGACGTTAAAGGTGCTTTATTAATGCAAGTTGTAGAGTGCACTGCCAGCCTGCGGTACCCTTCATTACATATGGAAATTATGCAATGAAGATCCTGTGCCAGATTTTTCAATTTTGAAAGGGGCTCTGTATAAAATGGGCTGTCTGTTCGAGGGTGAGGTGGCCTACTTTGGGGCTTCTCTTCATGCTGGTGGCGATTCCAGCGGGATGTTTTTGGGGACTTAGTATTTTTGTGCAGCTACACTGAACATCATGCGCTTTGTATGGAGGATTGGGAACTTTTGCAAGACGCATTTACCAGTTCCTGCTGAGCTTCTCCTTGGTGTCGATTTAAGATGAGCTTGTCCCACTCTTTAGCCCAAGACTGTGATGAAGTGCTCTGGGCGGGAGGGGGTGGCAGCGCTACTGGGATTATAGTGGCCTGGTTCCTTTATGTTAAGTCTGTGTGTCCAGGTTATGCTTATTATGAATCACTGGACACAGACCACAAGAATAACTTTTAACAGGTCTTTACTATTCGGAGGTCAGGGCTGAACTGCCCAGCAATTCCCTACACAACGTTTTATATACCGGTGTGGTCACCACCGGTATTACAGTATACAGCAGCCAAGAGAAAGTAGTACATCTCTTAAGGTAGTTCTCTTAAGGTGGAACAGGTTACATACACCACAATCCTCCCTTTTTAGCTTAACAGTTATATCCCCATTAAACATAACATAATAACATCTATATATATAAAGCGGCTCTTCTGTCTGTCTGTCTGTCTGTCCGCCTGGTCTCTATACGTTTGGAAGTTACAGAGCGTACCGACGCGCGCGTCGCCTCAAAAGAAAGCTTGCGATTCCGGACTGGTCATAGGCGTATTTACGTTTCGGCCGGACAAAAATACCGCCCGCGGTATACCAAAAACGTTCAGCGTTCCGCTCATTAGCATCTCATTAGCGACCGTGTGACGTCGAGGTCTTCCTACAGTTGAGTGTCGAGTGACTCGACGATTGACCAATCCTACGCTTCGGTGACCTGACCGGTCGACCAATCGGTGCGTGTGTGGGCGGGCCTTATCCTTCTGAACCGAGGTGAGTGGCCGCCATCTTGATTTTCCACGATTTCTTCCCCCACACTTTCTGTGTGTTAGGGAACGAAGGTAAATATTTCAATTATGTGTTAGGCAATTAATTAACAATTTATTTGAGTTTTATATTGTGTTTAGCAACACCCCCCCCCCGCTCCTCCTCACCCTCGCGCAGGGGGGACTCGGGGCCTGAAGCTGAAAAAATTTCTCTCTCTCTCTCTTTCTTCCCTCTCTCTCTCTCCTTCTCCTCTTCCCTCTCTCTCCTTCTCCTCTTCCCTCTCTCCTCTTCCCTCTCTCTCCTTCTCCTCTTCCCTCTCTGTCTCTCTCTACTTCCCCCTCTCAGGTGTCGCGGACGGAGCGCAGGCGCGCCGCCCGAAGTTTCCCGCTCGCTAATGGCCTTGCCGGCTCCCGCGGGCCACTCGCACTGACCGCGCATGCGCCGCCCGCACTCACCGCGCATGCGCCGCCTGCCCGCACGCAGCGGCCGTCCATCAGCCGCGCGATACGCGGGGGACCTCAGCAACGGCACCGGACCTCAGGCGCTAGGCAGGGGGAGGGGCCGGAGAGAGGGACAGAGGGGAGTGGGGGGGGAGTGGGGGAGGGGTGGGGGGGAGTGGGGGAGGGGTGGGGGAGAGAGGGAGACAGGGGAGAGGGGAGGGGAGGGAGGGAGAGAGGGGAGGGGAGGGAGAGAGGGGAGGGAGGGATAGGACAGGGAGAGGACATGACAGGGAGAGGGGGGACACAGGGGCAGGGAGACCAAACGCCCCAAAATTGCCCTCGCGCCCCAAAATTGCCCTCGCAACGCGGGGCTCCCCAGCTAGTATAGTATATATATATACAACTTCATGCAAAACAGTTCAAAGATTCAGTCTCTGAGGAGGCCTCCTGATTCGAGTTGGATAACGCCTTTCAGGGGTCTCTGATTCTCGTTGCTGGGGTGACTCATCTAGTTGATCTCTTATGGATTGGACATCATCCTCAGGTACATTCACTTCTGAGGTAGATGCTTCAGGTTCACTAACTTCTTCCACGGTTATCTCTGCCGTAGCCCTGGGTTCGACCCTTGTTCTCGATTCTACCAGTTGGTCAGCATGACGCTGTCTTACATTTTCACCAATATCTACCGTGTACATCAGGGGTCCTTGTCTGGCCCGAATTGTTCCAGATTGCCATTTCTCGTTTTTATAGTCCCGGGCTAACACTGGTTGTCCTATTTCGAAACTCCGAGTGGTCTTGTTATTTATATGCTGGAACTGTTTGTTTTCAACTTCCTTCCGCACACTTGGTTTTAACAAGTCCAACCTGGACCGCAACCTCCTGTTATAGAACATCATGGCAGGACTTTGGTTTGTCACTGCATGAGTGGCGTTTCGATATGCCAGTAGGAATTTGTCCACCTTGTGTTGTAGTGGAATCTGATCTTCGCTCATGGCCTTTATTGCTTTTTTGAACGTTTGTACAAATCTCTCGGCCAACCCGTTTGTAGCCGGATGATATGGGGCAGAGGTATAATGTTTCACCCCATTCTTCTTCATGAATTTCTGGAATTCTTCTGACACGAACTGCGGTCCGTTGTCTGAACATATTTGTTCTGGCAATCCATTTCTTGCAAATATCGTTCTTAGCACCGCGATCGTCTTTTCCGAGGTAGTGGTAGTCACCTTAATCACTTCTGGCCATTTAGAATGTGCGTCCACCGCAATTAAAAACATGGAGTCCATGAATGGACCAGCAAAGTCAATATGTACACGTTGCCATGGGGTTGAAGGCCATTCCCATGGATGCAGCGGTGCAATCGGAGGTGCATTTTGCACTTTTTGGCACCATGAGCAGCTTTTCGTCAGATCCTCTATCTGTTGGTCGATACCCGGCCAGCACACATAAGCCCTAGCAAGGCTTTTCATCTTGACTCCCCCCAGATGACCTTCATGCAGTTCCTTTAGAACTCTCTCTCTTAACTTAGGAGGAATAATCACCCTTGTTCCATACATCAATGTTCCTTGACAGACGGACAGCTGTTCTCGTCTTGCTGAGAATGCCGGTAACAGTGGATCACCATGTGCTGGCCATCCCTTCACTGTCACTTTGTAGACCCGGGACAGTGTCGGGTCGTTCCTGGTTTCTCTTTCAATACTTGCATTGGTGACTGGTAAACATTCGATGATGGTCGAGTGAAATAACTCAACAGGGTCAACCGTCGGTGCCTCCTCCTCTGTAGGTAGTGGCAGGCGCGACAGCCCATCAGCATTACCATGCTGCTTTGTAACTTTGAATTCGATCTGATATTGATGTGCCCCTAGGAAAAGGGACCATCTCTGGAGTCTCTGAGCTGTCATCACTGAAACACCCTTCTTAGGGTTAAAAATGGATACCAACGGCTGGTGGTCTGTCAGAAGCGTAAACTTTTGGCCCTGCAGGTAATGATTAAACTTCTTTACTCCCCACACAAGGCTGAGAGCCTCCCTATCTATCTGAGCATAGTTGCGCTCAGCGGAGGTCAATGATCTGGATGCGAACGCAACTGGCCTCTCCAGGCCATTTGGCAACTTGTGTGAGAGTACTGCCCCAATACCATATGGAGAAGCATCACAAGCCAAACGAATAGGCAGCGTTGGGTTGAAGTGAGCCAACACTTCCTCTGAGGTGATCAATGCCTTGCTTTTGCGAAAGGCCCTCTTACAGTCCTCGCTCCACTTCCATGGTACTCCCTTCTGCAAAAGAGCGTTCAGCGGGTGCAGCACCGTGGATAAATTTGGCAGAAACTTATGGTAATAGTTAATCAACCCTAGGAACGACCTCAACTGGGATACATTATCTGGAGCGGGAGCCTTCACAACAGCTTCGATCTTGTCAGGAGACTTATGAAGCCCCTCCTGGTCAATGACATGACCACAGTACGAGATCCGCTTCTGAAAGAACTCACATTTCTGGCGATTAACTCGAAGTCCATATTCTTTCAATCTGGTGAGCACCAGTTCCAAATTTGCAAGGTGTTCCTCGTCATCATCTCCTGTCCAGGTAACATTGTGTGCCTGGAATTCCCTGTAATACCTGCTCCATGGCCCTCTGCCAAATTGCTGGAGCCGATGCCACTCCAAAAACCAGTCTATTATACCGGTACAAGCCTCTATGCGTGTTGATCGTGAGATACTGGAGTGACTCTTCCTCAACTTCCATCTGTAAGTACGCCTGCGCCAGGTCTATCTTGGTGAAGTGTTTCCCGCCAGACAACGAAGCGAAGATATCTTCAATCCGCGGAAGCGGATACTGCACCGTGTGAAGCACATAACAGTGATCTTGAAATCTCCACAGATGCGAACCTTCCCCGGTTCCCCCGGCTTGTTGCTCGATGAACGCTTCATGACGGGAACAATGGGCGTGGCCCACTCACTCCAGTCTACCTTAGACAGTACTCCTGAACGTTCTAGCCTTTCCAGCTCAGCTTCCACAGCAGGTCGTATCACATAAGGTACCGGTCTGGCTTTGAAAAATTTCGGGTTTGCATGTTCTTCAACCTTGATGTTTGCCGTAATTCCTCTCAGTGTTCCCAGTCTCTGTTGGAACACCTCTTTAGCATCGTCCAATATTCTGGACAATCGTTTAGGTTTGACATCTTTTTTACCGGAATCTACCGTTAGTGCTTTTAAGGAATGCCAGTCCATATTTATTTTCCTAATCCACTCCCGTCCCAGTAGTGGTGGACCTCCCTCAGGTAGTACATATAAGTCCATTCCTCGGCTTTCTTTGCCCTTGTGGACCACCTTTACCTCTATCTTCCCGGTGGGGTATACTCTTTGCCCCGTGTATGTTTTCAATACAATCTCCGTATCCCGTAGGGGAATATGTGGGAATAACCTTTTGTAATCTTGCTTATTCATGACCGTCAATGCCGATCCAGTGTCCAATTCCATCTTCACTTGGACTCCTGCTATCTCAAGTGTGACCCAGATTGTTTGGAGGTCTGCTTCATTACCAACATTGTGTACTCTTAGACTACCCAGTTCATTACTGCTGGAGTCTGAATTTGACTTCTGTTCGTTCGAACTGTTCTCTGTCACCTTGTGTACCTTTCTGTACTTTTCCTGCGGTGACTTTTTGTTGCTGGTCTTCTTTCCTGACCGGCATACTTTAGCTATGTGACCAAGCCTGCCACATTTTCTGCATTCCTGATTTTTGAACCAGCACTGGTTCTGATCGTGCGTTGTCTTTCTACAACGATAACATTTTACTGTACCCAAGACCATTTGATTGGTGCTGAGTTCCGGTGACCGTAGCTGCATTTCCGCAGTGCCTCTCACTGCGGCTTCGTGCGATGCTGCAATAGTGACAGCTTTATCAAGCGTAAGATCATTCTCCTCAAGCAGTCGCTTTTGTGTTCCTTCTTTTAACAATCCACACACAAATTTATCTCTCAGCGCATCTGCTAGTCCTGTTCCAAACTGACAGTACTTTGATAGCTTACGCAGTTCAATTAAAAATTCAGCGTTGCTTTCGTCTTTCAGCTGCGTTCTTCTGTAAAATTTAAATCGTTCCACTATCATCAGCGGCGTGGGGTTTAAATGATTTTTCAGGACAGTAACAATATTCGCGAAAGTCTGATCCGTCGGTTTATCTGGTGATAGAAGGTGCTTCAATAGCCCGTATGTCTTCGCCCCCATTGAGCTTAATAAGGTTCGTGCTTTCTCATCATCTGGTACCTTATTGGCTTTACAATAAACTTCCATGCGTTCTACATACATGGTCCAATCTTCGATATCGCTATCAAAGGTATTAATGTTCCCATGTTTAGGCATCCTTGCATGTTTTTAAATTTTTCTTTTTCTCAAAATGGCGGCTTCCCGCGTGTGGTGATTATTCCTTGATTAGTAAAAGTATTATGATTCGTTGTTTGTTAACTGCCTTGGGATATGTGTTGTAATCTCATTGGTAGTTGATGATCACATGATGTGTTGTGGCTACCTTAAATTCAGTCCTTTTCTAGCCTTAGTTGGGACTGGATGTAGAAAGATATGCTGCTAATTTTAAAGTTAATAAAGCCTAACTTTGGAAGGCAAATCTATTCTTTATTTCAATTTATTAACTTTTTGTTAGAATGGAGCGATATCTTCAACCAGAACGATTCAAGGCTGACCCCAATTCTGCTGGAGTGGATGATAAATGGAAACATTGGTATTGTACATTTTAAAACTTTTTGGGCGTGTTGGATCAAGAGGCTCTAAATAAGCTGAATATGCTGATCAACTACATTGACCCGGATGTATATAAATATATTTTGTACTGTAAAACTTATGAAGAGGCTATTTCTACATTGGAAAAGATTTTTGTTAAACCAAAGAATGAGGTATTCGCACGTCATCTTTTATCTGCCCGTAGGCAGCAGGTGGGAGAATCTTTGGATACTTATTTACAAGCACTTCGGTGCCTTAGTGTTGACTGTAATTATAAGGCTGTGACGGCTGAAGAACATAAGGACGAATCGGTACGGGATGCTTTTATTAATGGATTACTGTCTAGATCAATTCGTCAGCGGTTGTTAGAAAATAAGACTCTGGATCTTAAAAGTACTTTTGAGCAAGCTTCTACATTGGATGTGACTCAGAGAAGTTCGGATTCTTATGCTCTTTTTAATCGGCCTGCGACTATGGTTTCGGCAGTTTCGGATGAAAAGGAATTATGTGGACTTAATGGGAGTGGTTTACTAGATTTTGAAACAGTTTCTACTTCGGCGGCCGTTGCCTCTAGGATTCAGAAGTGTTATTTTTGTGGGAATATCCGGCACCCTCGTCTGAAGTGTCCTGCTCGGGAGGCTGTGTGTAGTAAATGCGGCAAGAGAGGTCATTATGCACGTGTGTGCAAATCATCAGGTTCAATTACCTTCCCTCCTTCTGGTGTGGGAGGGTCTTCCTCCACTACCTCTTCTGTGACTATTCAGCCTTTAGATAGGGCGTTTATTGCATCAATTTCTGCTGCATTTGCTCATGGCCTAAACAAAGCTATAGTTACGGCTCAAGTTAATGGGTTGGAAGTGAAGGCCCTTATAGATACGGGCAGTACTGAGAGTTTTATAAGTCTTCAGTTTGCGAAGGAGAAGCATTTGAAAATTTTGCCTGTTACGTATCAGGTGTGTATGGCTCAGGCGACCCTTATTTCACAAATAGCTGGTTGTTGCTTTGTGAAAATGGTTCTTCTGGGTAATACGTATACTGATATACGCCTATCTGTTTTGCCTAATCTCTGTGCGGATATTTTGATTGAACATGATGTTCTTCAGTTACACGAGTCTCTTAGTCTTTCATTTGGAGGGACTAAGCCACCTTTATCTATTTGTGGATTAACCTCTTTATCTATTCCTCCATTATCACTTTTTTCTAATTTGATGTCGGATTGTAAGCCAATTGCTACCAAGTCAAGAAGATATAGTAGTCAGGATAGAGAATTTATTAATTCTGAAGTTCAACGTCTCTTATTGGAAGGAGTCGTTGAACCTAGTTGTTCGCCTTGGCGAGCACAGGTAGTTGTCACGACTAATGAGAGACACAAGAAACGAATGGTGATAGACTATTCCCAAACTATTAATAGGTATACTCAATTAGACGCGTACCCTTTGCCTAAGATTGATGAGCTTATCAATAAAGTATCTCAGTATAAAGTTTTCAGCACTATTGATTTAAAGAGTGCTTATCATCAGATTCCTATTGTTAAGAAGGATCAACCATATACGGCCTTTGAGGCTGGTGGAAAGCTGTATCAGTTTTGCCGAATACCATTTGGTGTTACTAATGGTGTTGCTTGTTTTCAACGGGCAATGGATGCTTTTATAAGTGATAACTCCCTCTCTGACACCTTTTCATACTTAGATGACATCACAGTGTGTGGCAAATCAAGGGTGGAGCATGATTCTAATTTAAAAAGATTCCTTCAAGCTGCGGAAAAAGTTGGTTTAACTTTTAACAAAGAGAAATGTGTCTTTTCGACTACTGAGGTAAATCTATTGGGGTATATTATTTCGGGAAATAAGATTAAACCAGATCCAGAACGTCTGCGACCATTGATCGATTTACCTTGTCCTACTAATTCTAAGGCTTTGCAACGAGTTGTTGGACTGTTATTATTCTAATTGGATTGCAAATTTTACACGGAAGATCCGGCCTCTTATTCGGGTTACGACATATCCTCTATCATGGGAGGCCAGGACATGTTTTGAGAATTTTAAAAAGGATATTTTAGGAGCAGTTGTGCATTCCATTGATGAGCAGGTTCCCTTTGTGATTGAGACGGATGCTTCGGATTTTGCAATTGGGGCTACTTTGAACCAAAATGGAAGACCTGTGGCCTTTTTCTCACGTACTTTGAATAATAGTGAAAAAAGACATTCCTCAATAGAAAAAGAGGCATACGCAATAGTAGAAGCATTGCGTAAATGGAGACATTATTTATCAGGGTGACATTTCACGCTGGTAACTGACCAAAAATCTGTGTCCTTTATGTTTGATGTTAAACATTTTGGAAAGATTAAAAATGATAAAATAATGAGATGGAGGATTGAGTTGGCATGTTACCATTTTGACATAGTTTATCGTCCGGGGAAGGATAATGTTGCTGCTGATGCACTGTCGAGGGCTTATTGTTCGGTGATTCACGGAGATACGCTTATTAATCTTCACAATGCCTTATGTCATCCTGGGGTTACGAGGATGATACACTTTGTACGCAGTAAGAACTTGCCTTTTTCAGTTGAAGACGTCAAGCGGATGACTTCATCATGTTCTATCTGTGCTCGGTGTAAACCGAATTTCTTTAAGCCTCAACGAGCTCATCTTATAAAGGCTACTTCTCCTTTTGAACGTTTGAGTGTTGATTTTTAAGGGACCTCTTCCTTCAACTACTCAAAACCGATATATATTTACTGTTGTGGATGAGTTTTCAAGGTTCCCTTTTGCTTTTCCTTGTGCAGATGTATCAGCTGCTACAGTTATTAAATGTTTGACTCAACTTTTTGTCATCTTTGGGATGCCTGCGTATATCCATTCGGATCAGGGAAGTTCTTTTATGTCCTCCCAGTTGAAGGAATACCTTCAGAGTCGGGGAATTTCTACTAGTAGAACTACCCCGTATAATCCCCAGGGTAATGGACAGTGCGAACGATACAATGGGGTGATCTGGAAGGCAGTTATGTTGGCGTTGACATCCCGGAACCTTAAGAATACACAGTGGGAAATGGTGCTGCCTGATGCCCTGCATTCCATTAGATCACTGCTTTCAACGGCTACTAATGTGACCCCCCATGAAAGGCTCTTTAACTATCCGCGGAGATCTACTACGGGATATTCGGTACCTTCATGGCTTACTATGCAGGGACCTGTGTTGCTTCGACGCCATGTTAGATTGTCAAAATATGACCCCTTGGTGGAGGAGGTGGAGCTGTTGGAGGCAAATTCCCAATATGCTGATATTCGATTCCAAGATGGGAAAGAAAGTACTGTTTCAATTAAAGACTTGGCTCCTTGTGGGGGCCAGCCCTCTTCTGAGGATATTAATAATGGTCATGATTCGGATAAGGTGGATGCTGTTACAGATACTACGAATATTTCCAATCCGATTGCAGATAATCATACTTCTATTAGTCAGCCTTTGGTAGATGTTTATGACCGTCCCAGTTCATCTTCTGATGGGATTTCTAATCCGGAGACTGTTGAGAATCGGGATATGGATAGCCTTCCTGTTGAAGATACTTCTGTGCCTTCTGGCGTGGGAGGGCAAGGAATTTCACCAAGGTTAAGAAGGTCGACACGAACAAGATATCCGGTCGACCGATTGAAAATGGACTTTTAAATTGATAATGTTTTAAAAATTGTTGAAATATTATAGTATATTGTTTTAGTTGAGAGATACTTAATACTTATGCGTAATGTTATTATTTGTTGTTGTTCATTTAGTATTGTGTTATGTAAATAGTTTTATTCTCGTGCATAGTTTAGTTGTAAATAATTAATTGTAAATTGTAAAAGTTATTAGGTTGGGGTATATTTTAAAAGGAGGGGTGAATGTGGTGATTATTCCTTGATTAGTAAAAGTATTATGATTCGTTGTTTGTTAACTGCCTTGGGATATGTGTTGTAATCTCATTGGTAGTTGATGATCACATGATGTGTTGTGGCTACCTTAAATTCAGTCCTTTTCTAGCCTTAGTTGGGACTGGATGTAGAAAGATATGCTGCTAATTTTAAAGTTAATAAAGCCTAACTTTGGAAGGCAAATCTATTCTTTATTTCACCGCGCTTGTCTTCTTCCCCCGCCTACTAAAATGGTGGCTTCCCGCGCTTGGCGGTCTTTCCCGCGCTCGTCTTCTTCCCCCGCCGACTACAATGGCGGATTCCCACGTTTGCCTTCTTCCCCCGCTGGCTGCAATGGCGATTGCCGTGCTGCTGCCGTTCTCGCCTCCCCAGCGGTTCTCAATTCCCCGACGCTGCTTTTAATCCCCCGTGGTTCCCGTGGGCATTCACACTTCCCCTGCTGTTGCGCCTCTCAGCCCCGCATGCAGCCCGGTCCTTTACACCGGCTGCGTTTGAGTTCTCCGCGGCTCTCGTGCCTTAAGCTGCCCCAGTCGCTGCGCCTCTCGGCCTCGATTGCAGCCCGGCCCTTTTCACCGGCCGTGGTCGAGTTCTCCGCCCTTTTTTTTCCCTCCGTTTTCCCCCCCCCACTCCACAGTCAACGCGGCTGACTTTCTGCTCGTGTCGCTGATCGGCTTACCCACCACCGTGGTAGAAGGGATGATCACTGCCTGTCGCTGATGGAGGGCTTTGTGGTCAGAATTTTTCTTTTTAACCCGGGTTCTCGATGCCTCCCGTGCGATGGTGCTCAGCAGGATGATGAGGGCGGATGCCTCTTCTCGACGCCCGTTCTGAGGACAAAGCTGCCTTGGATGTAAAACTGCCGCAGGGTAAGATCGGACTCGTCGCCACTGTTAAGTCTGTGTGTCCCAGTTATGCTTATTATAAATCACTGGACACAGACCACAAGAATAACTTTTAACAGGTCTTTACTATTCGGAGGTCAGGGCTGAACTGCCCAGCAATTCCCTACACAACGTTTTATATACCGGTGTGGTCACCACCGGTATTACAGTATACAGCAGCCAAGAGAAAGTAGTACATCTCTTAAGGTAGTTCTCTTAAGGTGGAACAGGTTACATACACCACACTTTAAGCATGCTGGGTCATGCAATGTCCTTGCAGCCACAAGCAATTACCTGCCAAATGATAGCCTTGGCCCATTGGTAGCACACTTGCCTCTGAGTCAGAAGGTTGTGGGTTCAAGTCCCACTCCAGAGACTTCCGCACATAATCCTAGGCTGACATTTCAGTGCAGTACTGAAAGCGCGCTGCACTGTCAGAGGTGCCGTCTTCGGGATGAGACGTTAAACCAAGCTCTCTCAGGTTGACATAAAAGAATCCATGACACAATTTGAAATTGAGGGGAGTTCACAAAAGATTACTGCACAAGATAAAAAATCACGGGATTGGGGGTGATATACTGGCATGGGTGGAAGATTGGCTATCTAACAGAAAACAGAGAGTGGGGATAAATGGTTCATTCTCGGGTTGGCAATCAGTAACTAGTGGTGTTCCGCAGGGGGTCAGTGCTGGGACCCCAACTCTTTACAATCTATATTAACGATTTGGAGGAAGGGACCAAGTGCAACGTATCCAAGTTTGCCGACGATACAAAGATAGGAGGGAAAGCAGTGAGTGAGGAGGACATGAAAAACCTGCAAAAGGACATAGACAGGCTAAATCAGTGGGCAGAAATTTGGCAGTTGGAATATACTGTTGGAAAGTGTGAGGTTATGCACTTTGGCAGAAAAAATCAAAGAGCAAGTTATTATCTAAATGGAAAGAAACTGCAAAGTGCTACAGTACAAAGGGATCTGGGGGTCCTGGTGCATGAAACACAGAAGGTTAGTATGCAGGTGCAGCAGGTGATCAGGAAGGCCAATGGAATCTTGGCTTTTATTGCAAGGGGGATGGAGTATAAAAGCAGGGAAGTCTTGCTGCAGTTATACAGGGTACTGGTGAGGCCACACCTGGAATACTGCGTACAGTTTTGGTTTCCATATTTAAGAAAAGATATACTTGCTCTCGAGGCAGTTCAGAGAAGGTTCACTCGGTTGATTCCGGAGATGAGGGGGTTGACTTATGAGGAAACGTTGAGTAGGTTGGGCCTCTACTCATTGGAATTCAGAAGAATGAGAGGCGATCTTATCGAAACATATAAGATTGTGAGGGGGCTTGATCGGGTGGATGCGGGGAGGATGTTTCCACTGATGGGTGAGATTAGAACTAGGGGGCATAATCTTAGAATAAGGGGCTGCCCTTTCAAAACTGAGATGAGGAGAAACTTCTTCACTCAGAGGGTAGTAAATCTATGGAATTTGCTACCTCAGAGAGCTGTGGAAGCTGCGACATTAAATAAATTTAAAACGGAGATAGACAGTTTCCTAGCTGATAACGGAATTAGGGGTTACGGGGAGAGGGCAGGGAAGTGGCTGTGAGTCTAGGTTCGGATCAGCCATGATCCTATTGAATGGCGGAGCAGGCCCGAGGGGCCGTATGGCCTACTCCTGCTCCTACTTCTTATTTTCTTATGTTCTCCCCTGTATCTGGGCCAAATCCTCAACCAACATCAGTTTAAAAAAAAAACAGATTATCTGGTCGTTATTTTATTGCTGTTTGTGGGAGCTTGCTGTACACAAAGTGGCTGCCGTGTTTCCTACATTACAACAGTGACTACGCTTCAAAAAAGTACTTCATTGGCTGTAAAGCGCTTTGGGGCGTCCTGGGGTTGTGAAAGACACGATATAAATGCAAGTTTGTTCTTTCTTTTGCTCACTGTCAACTCCCCAATCCTTTTGAGGGACCTTGCTGGAAAGGGAACTCGCATATCTCCTTCCCCTGCCATGCCCTCAGGGCTTGGGTCCCCCAGGTGGATGTCCTGCCATCTGCATGCAAGTAGTCCATGCTGCCCGTGACGTGGGTGCGATGCACCCTTTAAGCTATTCTGCCAAAGCTGGCAGTTGCAGGTCCGTGTAATTGGGTGCCTAAGCTTCTGATGGTTTCAATCACAAGAGTATGCTATCCTTACAAGGGAGGCCCCAAACGCCCTCACGGCTCTGGGGCTCTCCTAACGAGGAACAATAAGATACCAATTGCCCTATGGAATTCTGCATTTGGGTAAAACCCTTCTGTAGAACTGCGGTGACGTTTCTCTGACTGCTGCTGCAGGCAGCCTCGAAGGATGTTCTGAATACGTTCTCCTCTTGCATTAACTCCTCTCTGCAAGCAGGTCCAGTCAGATACCAAACCCTTGCCCAAGCTGATGAGGCCAGTCATATGACCTCTCTGAGTGAAATATCAAACACAGACAAGCGTTATGTTCAAGCAAGTCCTATTCTGCACAGAGGGAGCACCTTGTGAAGAGGCAGAGTATAAGCACAAGGACAGAGTCACTTAGATATATAGAAATAGAGCTGGTGGGACCTGAAAGCAAGTTGCCAGGTGTGGATTGTGGAAAGTCAAGAGCGGGTACTCATCTCTGCTCCGGCACGGCAAGAGAGCCCCAGGTGGGCAGAGGAAACGCTTCAAGGACACCCTCAAAGCCTCCTTGAAAAAGTGTAACATCCCCCACCGACACCTGGGAATCCCTGGCCCAAGACCGCACAAAGTGGAGGAGAAGCATCTGGGAAGGCGCCGAACACCTCGAGTCTCTTCGCCGGAAGCCAAGCGCAAACAGCTCAAGGAGCGCACATCAACCCAAGCACCCCACCCACCCGCCCCTTCAACCACCGTCTGCCCCACCTGTGACAGAGACTGTAGGTCCCGCACTGGACTCATCAGTCACCTGCGAACTCATTTTTAATGTGGAAGCAAGTCATCCTCGGTTCCGAGGGACTGCCTAAGAAAAAGACTCATCTATGAAAAGGAACATGAGGGGTGAATTTCCGCTGGGATCTCCCAGTCACCCGCTGTAACTTCGACATTAGAGTTCAATTCTCTGTCCCTCCCTTCCTCTCTGGCTCTGTATGCCCCTCTGTTCTGCAGCTCATCCACTGAGGTTGCGGTGGACTTGCGGGGGAACTCCCGCAGAAACTCACCAAAGATAACAGCTCAGTTTTGAAGCAAAGAAGAGCTTCCAAGCTGCTTGCACTGCCTAAAAGTTACCCATGTAAAATCATCCCTATTTCCCCAATCTTGGCGAGTTATCCAGCAGGTTTCAAAACCGAATGCTTATGGTGCAGGGTTTATGGTACGTTAGACAATAGCCCCGTCTCTGTGACAACAGGCTCTTCTGCATCCATCCATCAAGTCTGTGCGTGGGCACTGAGTGAACTGCACTGTGAAGAAAGATCTGTGCGTTTTAATAAATGTGAGACCATCGTTTAATGACATGAGACAAAACTGGGAATTGGAAACAAACCAATCCCTGACACTGGGCTAGATATAATGAGTGTACGTGTAACAGAGGACAAAATGAATAAGCCAGGGGCTGTAGCTGTATAAACCGAGAAACACATTGTTTTATGAAAATGATGATCGGATTAAAAATAACATTTCAGAAAGATTTTTTCTTGATGTTTCTTTAAGCAGTGAACTGTTCCATTCTTTCACTTAAATCTGTTCTTATTGACGTCAGGAAAATAGTAACAACACATTCACTCCCCCTATGGAAGTTAAACACTTGCCCCTTAGTAGAAAACCACAGACACTCTAGTGCAGTGCTGAGGGAGTGCTACACTGTCGGAGCTGCCATCTTTCCGCTTTGACATTAAACTGAGGCCCTGTCTTCCCTCGTAAAATATACCCCATGGCACTATTTTGAAGAAGAACAGGGGAGTTCTCCCCCATGTCCTGGCCATATTTATCCCTCAACCAACATCACTAAAAACAGATCATCTGGTCATTATCACATTGCAGTTTGTGGGAGCTTGCTGTGCACAAACTGGCCGCCGTGTTTCCTACATTACAATGATGACAACACTGCAAAAAGTACTTCATTGGCTGTAAAGCTTGGGGTCATCCTGAGGTGGTAAAAGGCACTGTATAAAATGCAAGATCTTTTTTCTTTAGATCTATGCTTCTGAAACTAGGAGCCCATTCAGAATCTCCGGCCCAATTTATAGACAACATGGGAGGTAGGAGGGAACAGGCTACGTAACCACTCTCTCAGCTGCAGGCATCAAGCCAGTCAAAAGAAAGAAAAAGGTCAAAAATAAAGAGTTGAAAACACAGGATAAAGAAGGTGATCTCCTACAGTATTGCTCAGAGCGAGTCTGGGATACGCAAAGAGGAGGCGGAGAGACCGCTAGTCTGAGGGAAACCCACTGGCAGAAACAACTTGTCGGCTGGTGAGGATTATGATCGGTGAAGAGAACAGAGGTGTCTGGTCCTGTGATTTGAATGGTCGAAGGCATTCTACAACACTACAATGCACCCAGACACAAGACTTCCATTGTGACACAGCTAGAGTAGGGAAAGCCAGCACTGTCAATTCCTCTTAAACAATAATCACAAAATATCATGTAACCCGGTGTTTTGAACCCTTCACCATTACCAAGGCTTGCACTGATACACCGCCTTTAACATTCCACACTACCTAAACTTGAGGTCATCCAAAACTCGGTTGTCCGTGTCCTAACTCGCACCAAGTCCCGTTCGCCCATCACCCCTGTGCTCGCTGACCTACCTTGGTTCCCGGTTAAGCAGCGCCTCGATTTCAAAATTCTTATCCTTGTTTTCAAATCCCTCCATGGCCTCGCCCATCCCTATCTCTGTAATCTCCTTCAGCCCCACAACCCCCCCGAGATATCTGCGCTCCTCTAATTCTGCCCTCTTGAGCATCCCTGATTATAATCGCTCCACCATTGGTGGCCGTGCCTTCTGTCACCGAGGTCCTAAGCTCTGGAAATCCCTCCCTAAACCTCTCCGTCTCTCTACCTCTTTTTCCTCCTTTAAGATGATTCTTAAAACCTACCTCTTTGACCAAGCTTTTGGTCACCTGCCCTAATTTATCCTTATGTGGATCGGTATCAAATTTTTTGTCTTAAAATACTCCTGTGCTGCGCCTTGGGACGTTTGACTACGTTACAGGCGCTATATAAATACAAGTTGCTGTTGTTAACATAGAAAATATCCCAAGGTGCTTCACAAGAGTGAAAGATGCAGAGGTGGTCGGGCTGAAAGGACAGGTTTCCAGAAGACTTTTAAAGCTTGAGAGAAAGATAACAAGATGGAGGGAGCCACTTTGCCTCCATCAGCTTTGTCAATCCTCTTCACCTTGAAAACTTTAAGTGGGTCACCTCAAAGCCTTCTCTATTCTAAAGAAAATATATTACAGTGCAGTTCGTGAGACGACCAATGTGTTTTACATCTCAAAGTACCACTTTTGGATCTTGAAATCATAAATAATGTAAATCTGGAACCTATTAGCTTGTTTTTATTAAAAAGATATTTAAATCACTGGTTATGTTCAGGTGAGATCTGTCATTCTGCAGACACAGCTACCTAAACATCCTTGAGATGTTAGTATTTATATATTTACAAGCTACCAATTTTGATTGAGGAGGATGGAACAGCAATGACACCAAAGTACAAATTCTGCAGCGTGAGTAGGCGTAGGGCTTATTTACATTGGCTTTCGCTAAAGTGGTGCTATATATCCACAGAGGCACCAGCAATATCCCCAACACTTTGGATTTTGCTAATGGTTTTTCATTCTGTACATAATTCACTCGAGAGAGAAAGATGAGCAATCGCAAGTGTTGGTATCGCTGTATCAGCCCTCTTGCAGACATCAGTTAGACAAAATCGTTCTTCCCGCTGGATAGTTACAGCAGCTCCCCATTTATTTGGGTGAAATGCCTTCTCCCATGAACCCAAGCACTAACTTCCAGCCTCACGGATTCTGGGGTGGGTGAGGAGGGAGAACAGAAATAGCAATCCTAATGAAACGGAGGCAGATGGGGTGGTTAGCAAGGGTTAACTTGCCCTCTGATCCTGTCTCATCTGAATGTGGGAACTCAGCTTCTGAAGGATCGGTGGAGGGACTTGCGCTTCCCTGCGTTTGGTGATATTGATGTCTCAATCTGATATCATAAAGCCTAACAGGTGGTATCGCTTTACGGATAATTCTGGGGCAGATGGGGTAAACGTCTACCTCGGGACTCTGTGGCTGGCTCCCAGGTTGCAGTTGATGGACTATAATGGGTAATTTAACACAATGTGCTTTCCTCCATCTAATAACACTTTCCTGTGAATTATTGAAGTGAGATTCCACCTGCCACAATAGATGAATACTCTTGTGGGTGGGTTAAGACCTCAGTTTTCAGGTGTCTCTTCCCCTCGATGGGATTAGAACTGGGAAGCATGTGTGTGCACACACAAATCACTTTCAATTAACAACCGCCCCCACTCTAATTACATAGCGCCACTATTACAGAAGTCAATGTAGCTCGATGCCTACTCTCACTGCAGAATGTGTTCCCTGAGATTAGAAAATTAGGATATTCCCACAGTGAAACATTATTAATTTGACTGAAATAAGGAGGACACCAGACATCAGTGTTTGTTTTTCGATAAGAGCTCTTGAAAGTCCAATATATTATTTGGCTTCAGGGCTCTCAATTCTCGAGTGTATTAACACACCCCGGGATAGCTTTAACTTCAATCTGGAGTTTCAAACAGGTAACAGAGCAGAGGAAGTCCGATTAGCTCTGCACAGTTTGTTGGCAGCACTTTGCAGTATAGCAGAAAACAGAATTTTGTGCTGTTTGCAGACTCTACTGTAGGTCAAGCACCTTTATTTAAAAATTTGTTCCTGGGCTGTGGCCGCTGGCAAGACCAGCATTTATTGCCCATCCCTAGTTGCCCTTGAGAAGGTGGTGGTGAGCCGTCTTCTTGAACCGCTGCAGTCTGTGTGGTGAAGGTGCTCCCACAGCGTTGTTAGGGAGGGAGTTCCAGGATTTTGACCCAGCGACGATGAAGGATCGGCAATATATTTCCAAGTCGGGATGGTGTGTGACTTGGAGGGGAACCTGGAGGTGGTGGTGTTCCCATGCGCCTGCTGCCCTTGTCCATCTAGGTGGTACAGAGCATTGGAAACCCATGAAACTGTGGGTCTCCAAACTACCATAGGATTAAGGGAGCTGGTTTTAGGAAAAACAGCAATGTAGTGTGAAGACCCAAATGTTTAATACATGTACATTTCATTAAGTATTTAGGTCCACGCCATGTAACAGAGCCCAGCATGACTGACATCCAACTAAAAAGGAAAAAGGGAAGAGCAAATAGACTTTGCCCTCTCTAAAACAGAAATGGTGGGGAATAGGCACTATAAAAGCAACAAAAACAAGCTATATTTCAGCATCTCTAGGTCAGGACTTCAGTGAGAGCCAAGGTGAGTGAGGCAAGACATTTTAAGTAGGAATGCCAGCATTCAGTAACTGCTGCAAATGTTGCACAAACCCATATTCTAATGTAAACCGGGGGCCTATAGTTCCTGCAGCTGGCGTCCTATGCGTCTCGAATTCCTTATCAATTGTTTTGCCACACCTGCCTTTGGTGATGTGGCGCTGTGGAGCACAGTTTGCAAAGGACCAGCCACACCAATGCTCCAGATGTTTCTACCGTCAGCCTGCACACACTATTGCAGATCGGTTCTCATACTCACAGGGTTTTGATTTGTTTTCTCCCTCTGCAGGAAGACAATCCAGGTGAAAATTGTGGATGATGAGGAGTATGAAAAGCAGGAAAACTTCTTTGTTGTCCTGGAGAAACCAAGATGGATGAAACGTGGAATTTCAGGTTTGAATAAAAGAAAAATCATTATCCAGTACATGTATTCTACATTATAGGACTCCATTATAAACCTCTCTCTGTTACATTCCACCTTTGTTAGAAGGCACAAAGTTATAACACTTGCTCTGTTATACATTCCATCCTTGTGATAAGGTTGTAAGTTCTAACAGTGTCACTGTTACACCCCATCCTCTTGAAAAGTTCTCAGTTTAACACTCTGTTACACTGCACCTTCATTATAAGGCTCTCAATTATAACACTCTGTTACACCCACGCTCCATATAAGGCCCTCAGTTTTACACTGTCTGTTACATCCCCTCAATATAAGTCTGCTATAACACTGTTACATCCCCACAGCTATAACACGGTTTGTTATACCCCCTCAGTATAAGGCCCTCAGGTTTTTATACTCTCTGTTACACCCACGCTCAGTATAAAGCCCTCAGTTTTTATACTCTCTGTTACACCCACGCTCAGTATAAAGCCCTCAGTTTTTACATTGTCTGTTGCACACACCATCCTCACTGTAAGGCTTTCAGTTACAACAATCTGTCTGTTTTACAGGATGTCCAGTGCTGTGCTATGAGAAAATCACTTGAACAATGTACAAATTGTTGAGATCCAGAGGATTATTGCAAACAGGAAGCAATGTGTTTTGAAAGTTAAATATAATTACAATTCTCATTATATTCAGAAATTTATCAACATGTCATTGTCTCCCTCAGTTTTACTACATACAGAGTACTTTTTTTCCTCACTTTACTCCCATTATCAAATTGGGCAACATTTCTATTGTGATCCAATGCGATTCTGTGTGATCCACTGGGGCTGATCTATTTGCAAAAAATGCTGGCTGGTGACATTTTCAATTGAACGGCCCAAGTCAGAGGTAAGGGGCAATGCTTTGGCTGAACGTGATGCCAACACTAAACATCTTCTTACAGTGAGCAAAGGCAGGACTTCTGGGTTTTGGCACTGGATGACATTTTTAACACCTCGAAAAGGAGCTATAGCTTTTGCTCTGCTCCCCAACCACAACCAGTGACCAGGTGTTCACCAGCTTGGCAGAGGCGGTTTGAATGGGGACCTATATTGCCTGAACTTCTTGATATTACCATAAGTATTCATTTAGAAACAAAAGTAGATTTCTCTGATGCCATACTAGTATTAAGTATTAGGAAATTTACAGAAGTATTTCTTGCAGTTGTTATGTGAAGGTTTGTGGGGGGAAAATTCAATCTCGCCCCTTTTGGGGCGTTAACTTCGCCGGGGCGCTACTTTTAGCACCCCGAAAAAGTTAGCAACCCCCACGCCGTAATTTGAGTGGTAGCACCCCAAGCAGGATGCGGGGCGCTACTGGAAGTGCTACCCCTCCTTCCTGGGGTGCTCCCATTGAATATCGCGCCGCTGCGTGCAACATCGTCACGCGCGTCGGCACGTAACGCCGCGATATTACAGGCCTCCCTCCCCTGATTAAAGGGGAGGGGCCTAGCGCAGCACGCACCGGGGCCCTGCTGGACCACCGGGGAGCAGGGTGCCGGGAAAAGAGCCCGGCACGCAAGAGGAGCGCCGGGCTGACCGATCGCGGCCGGCGCCCTTCAGGAGGAAACAGAAAGGAGGCAGGTGCTGGCAGGCGGCCCCCAAAAAATGGCTGCCCGGCACCTGCCCTTTAATTAGCGCCGCCCCGGCCGCAACCCCCCCCCCCCCGCCCGTCGGACACGGCATCCGGCGGGAGGTCAGGGGGCGCAACTGAAGTTTGCGGCCGGAGCGCTGCGTACAGCGATGATGTCATCGCCGGAGGCACAGCGCCGCGGGGCGCAACCGGCTACTGCCAGCGCTAACCTCCTGCTGAGTTTCATGGGAGGCGTTAGCGGCGCCACGCCCAGGCGCTAGGGGCTTTGCGCCTCCTGTTAGCGCCCTGGGCCGTGTGTTTTGAGACTGTTTCACGCCCGGATCAGATTGGGTTTGTTCATTGTGTGCAGTAGGTGTGTCTTCAGCTGCCATTCCATTGAATTTCACTCTTTTTTTTCTTTCTTTCTCTGCAGCTCTCCTAGTGACTGATGGTAAGACGTTAGTTTCTACTAATCGAATTCCTTTCACTGTGGAGTTAACGGGCCAACTCCTCCTGCTCTCCTCCAGTCTGCGTACAGCATGCTCCCAGTGAGCAGAGACCACAAGTGCCCTGTTGAGTCGGTATACTGATGTAACAATCTTTTTACAACAACAACTTGTATTTATATAGCACCTCTAATGTAGTAAAACGTCCCAAGGGGCTTCACAGGAGTATTAAAAGAGAAAAAATTTGACACCGAGCCACATAAGAGAAATTAGGGCAGGTGACCAAAAACTTGGTTAAGGAGGTAGGTTTTAAGGAGCGTCTTAAAGGAGGAAAGAGAGGAATGAGGCGGCGAGGTTTAGGCAGGGAATTCCAGAGCTTAGGGCCGAGGCAACAGAAGGCACGGCCGCCAATGGCGGAGCGATTATAATCAGGGATGCTCAAGAGGCCAGAATTAGGGGAGCGCAGATATCTTGGGGGGTTGTGGGGTTGAAGGAGATTACAGAGATAGGAGGGGCGAGACCACGGAGGGTTTTGAAAACAAGGATGAGAATTTTGAAATCAAGGCAGGGGGATTGTGATATACTTGAACAAATTAGTATTGAGAGGGAGGAGGTCCTAACGGCTTTAGCGGGCTTAAAAGTGGATAAATCCCCAGGCCCAGATGAGATGTATCCCAGGCTGCTGTGTGAGGCAAGGGAGGAGATTGCAGGGGCTCTGACACAAGTTTTCAGAACCTCTCTGGCCACAGGGGCAGTGCCAGAGGACTGGAGGACAGCTAACGTAGTACCATTGTTCAAGAAGGGTAGTAAGGATAAACCAGGGAATTACAGGCCAGTGAGCCTAACATCAGTGGTAGGGAAATTATTGGAAAAAGTTCTGAGGGGCAGGGATTAATCAGGGATAGTCAGCATGGCTTTGTCAGGGGGAGATCATGTCTGACCAATTTGATTGAATTTTGAGAGGGGGTGACTAGGTGTGTGGATGAGGGTAGTGCAGTTGATGTAGTCAAGTCCCAATTTGGCACATTAGATCCTAAATTGGCTTAGTGGCAGGAGGCAGAGGGTGATGGTCGAAGGTTGTTTTTGTGACTGGAAGCCTGTGTCTAGTGGTGTACCGCAGGGATCGGTGCTGGGTCCTTTGCTGTTTGTAGTGTACATTAATGATTCAGATATGAATGTAGGAGGTATGATCAATAAGTTCGCAGATGATACGAAAATTGGTGGAGTGGTAAATAGCAAGGAGGGAAGCCTCAGGCTACAGGACAATATAGACGGGTTGGTTAGATGGACAGAACAGTGGCAAATGGAATTTAACCCTGAAAAGTGTGAGGCGATGCATTTTGGGAAGACAAACAAGGCAAGGGAACACATAATGAATGGTAGGACCCTAGGAAGGACAGAGGATCAGAGGGACATGGTGTGCATGTACATAGATCCCTGAGGCAGCAGGACGGGTAGGTAAGGTGGTTAAAAAGGCATATGGGATACTTGCCTTCATTAGCCAAGGTATAGAATATAAGAGCAGGGAGGTTATGATGGAGCTGTACAAAACACTAGTTAGGCCACAGCTGGAATACTGTGTGCAGTTCTGGTCGCCACACTATAGGAGGGATGTGATTGCATTGGAGAGGGTGCAGAGGAGATTCACCAGGATGTTACCTGGGCTGGAGTGCTTCAGCTATGAAGAGAGACTGGACAGGCTGGGGTTGTTTTCCTTGGAGCAGAGAAGGCTGAGGGGGGACCTGATTGAGGTGTACAAAATTATGAGGGGCATAGATAGGGTAGATAGAAAGGAACTTTCCCCTTAGTAGAGGGGGCAATAACCAGGGGGCATAGTTTCAAGATAAGGGGCAGGAGGTTTAGTGGGGATTTGAGGAAAATCTTTTTCACCCAGAGGCTGGTTGGAATCTGGAACTCACTGCCTGAAAGGGTGGTAGAGGCAGGAACCCTCACAACATTCAAGAAGCATTTGGATGAGCACTTGAAACGCCATAGCATACAAGGCTACGGACCAAGTGCTGGAAAATGGGATTAGAATAGACAGGGCTTGATGGCCGGCGCGGACACGATGGGCCGAAGGGCCTCTTTCTGTGCTGTATAACTCTATGACTCTATGCTTATCCGGGAGCCAATATAGGTCAGTGAGCACAGGGGTGATGGGTGAACGGGACTTGGTGCGAGTTAGGACACTTTTAAAAGAAACCCCCGAGTCCAGTTTCTAGAGAGTTGACTACTGACTGATCCATCCGCACTCTGATTAATTTACATTATATTTCTGTCCACCATGATCCCTAGAAGCCACTAACTCGGTTGGGATCGGGTGGAACTCTCCTATCTCGTCTCAACCTGTCAGCCACTGAAGGTCAACTTTCAGGGGTTGATTTTTTATGGCTGCCTCTGCCCCAGTGCTGGACAAGAGCAGTGTGCTGGAGATGTGCAGCAACAGTCCAGTTCAAGCTACAAGATTTTGGTGGCCTGGGTTGGTAACACGGACACCCCACAGTGCAGGCCTGTCCCCTGGCAGGGCCTAATGCTAGAAAACAAGGGAGAAAATTGCAATCAGCTACAGGCCTTAGTGGTTCACAGCTGCGTGCCTGGCTTGGGGCTTTCTGGCTGTACCTGGGCACCCAATGACTGCATGAACACATATTTGAAGTCGTGGGGTGCAGGATGGGACTGCCTCCTCCCACCTCATTTGCATGTGAGCGACGGGTCTGTGTAATTGCATTCCACCTCCTCACGGAAGCCCCGGAAATCATTAGGTGGCAGAGACCTGGCATCATGGGTCTCTGCCCATTTTTCCTGACCTTTGTGCCTGGGGAATTGGTGTTCCCAGGGGCAAAAGATCAAGAAAAATCAGACCCGTAAATCTTTTAATTGGCATGAGGGCAATAAAGGCCATTTAGTGCTGGTATACTGCCCTTTTGTTTCAGCTGTAGCTCCGTGGGTGGCACACTCGCCTCTGAGTCAGAAGGTCGTGGGTTCAAGTCCCACTCCAGGAGCTTGAGCACAAAAATCTAGGCTGACACTCCTGAGGGAGCGCTGCACTGTCGGAGGTGCCGTCTTTCGGATGAGACGTCAAACCGAGGCCCCGTCTGCCCTCTTAGCTGGACGTAAAAGATCCCACGGCCAGTATTTTGAAGAAGAGCAGGGGAGTTCTCCCCGGTGTCCTGGCCCAATATTTATCCCTCAATCAACATAACGAAAACAGATTATCTGGTCATTATCACATTGCTGTTTGTGGGAGCTTGCTGTGTGCAAATTCGCTGCCGCATTTCCCACATTACAAGTGACTACACTCCAAAAAGTACTTCATTGGGTGTAAAGCGCTTTGGGACGTCCGGTGGTCGTGAAAGGCGCTATATAAATGCAAGTCTTTCTTCTTTCTTTTATTAGTGCACTTAGCGACTTCCTATTGTCTGTTGTGGATTCAAGCTTTCGGATATATTTGTGTCTTGGCTTTGAATTAAATGACAGAGAAGTGATTAATGGGACATAGTGTGAGAAACGATGTACCTGAGCTACAGACCTCTCCTTGATTGCCAGATAGGCCACAGTGTCAGCCTGTGACTGGCTGAGAGGAGCTGTGCTTAATCTAGCAGCACTTAAAGTAAGTTCACCCCCCCCCCCAGACTGAAATGGAACATCTAACTTAAGAAGTTAGGGCTTTTTTTAACTGGAGACAAGAATGTTGAGGGGTAAACTGCTAGAGGTCTTCAAGTTTATGAACAGTTATGATTAGGTAAATAGTGAGAGACCGTTTCCACTGGTGGATGAAATATTAACGAGAAGGCAGAAATTAAAAAAAGTAAAGGAAAAGTCGAAAAAAATCCTTTGTGTGGGGGGGGGGGGTGGGGTGGTGAGAATGCAGGATTTTCTGACACAAATCATTACTGAAGCAGAGTCCATAATATATAAAAATAGGTGAATTAGTTACTGAAAAAGAGGAATATTAAAGGTTAGGGGGAGTGAGCAGGATAGCAGAAGCGGACTAGGTCGTTCACGTGCGGGGAAGTACCAATGCAGACTTGATAAGCTAAATAGCATGGCTCTGTGCTGGAACATTCTATGATTCAATTACCCTGTATATCGCAGAAGTGTATCTGGAAGGGAAACACGCAACTCAATGGCCACCATCTCGGTAACCAAGAGTTTAACACTAACGTTGCACTGTCTGCTCTCTAAGTGCTTGTAATTGTCCACTAAAAATTCCAAAAGTGAAGGCAGATCAAAGCTGGAAGACCCATTGGTCTACTAGTTCTTGCTGCCCTGGCAACTGATATTATGCTGCTCTTCAAGACTGATCTCTTGGGTTAAATTTGGGACAAAGTTAGCTGTCCCTACAATTTCTCAGTAATCTGTCCCAAATATCAAACACTCTGGGGTCAATTTTCTGGCCGCCGTTGGGCGGCTTTTCATGCGGCCGGGGGCTGAAAATCGGCAAAAAAGCGGGTCGGGACCCACCCCCCGCCTGTTTCCCCGCCCCGTCCGACTTTCGGACCGCCGTTTCCCCGCGATCCACTTCAGTCTCGGCCGCCGCTGGCGGAACTGGTCGTCAGCACACTAATTACCAATTATCTCCTTGTTGAGGTAGTTATTCCGGGGCCGTTGCAACTTTGGGGCTTTCCCCACATCAAACCCGCCTGCGAGGAACCCCGCTGCTGAGACCTGGCGTGAAGCTTGCCGGCTTGCTTGCTGTCAGCTGCAGGTCAATCGGAGAAGCTGCGATTTAAAGGGACAGCACTTGTATGTTGAAGGACCTTGTTGTTGCAGGTTTGGGGCTACTTCTTCAAGGCTTAGGCACAGCTGTGGAAAGTTGGAGCCTCACACACTTCTCCAATGCGATCTCCTGGGAAGCCCCTCTCGCCACCCTCACTCAGCGATTCCTCAGCGGAGGCATCTACGAGAAGCGTGGGACACCTTTTTTTCCTTCCCTTCTTGCCATTAGAGGATCTCCAGCAGCAGAGGCGGCAGCCGCAGAACCAGGAACAGCAGGATGAGCACCAGGAGCACCAGGCTGCTGCTCGCTCACCTGAAGCTGCACAGGCCAGAAGGGGCCAGCGCTTGGAAGTGGCTTGAGAGCACCTTGCTGCGCTTTAGGGGGCCATGGGGACCCGTTTCTGCACTGGCAGTCCTACTCAGAAGGACTTCCATGAAGGTCTGGTTTCTCTGTTCAATAGATGGCCAACGCTCCTCAAGAGATGTCATTCTCTTATGAGCACTCACCATGTTTTCCGTACCCTGGTGAGTTATCTCCTCCATGGAGGTTGCCAACCTTTCCATGGTGATGCGTTCATGCGCCAATGACTCCACAAAGGCTCTGCTCATGGTCGCTATGGACTCCTCCATTCACTCCACACTCGCAGCGACCCTGGAGACAAAACCTGCCAAAGACTCCTGCATCTGTGCATGGAGATCCATCACCTCTTCTCTTGCGGATGGACCCAGAGGCAGAGGGTCGACATGCAGCGCAGCTGAGCTGAGCTGGCAGAGTCCTGCGCCCTCCGACGAGGACTCTCCACTGCTGTCCCTGTCTCCAGAATCTGCTGAGGCTCACTTGTGAGCTGTGAAACACCAGGTGACAACACTACTCTATGTCCCGAAGGTCCCCCCGAGGTGTGACTGCGCTGGTGCTAGGTGCGCTTACTTCTGCTGACGCTGTGCCCTCAGAGGTTGGAGCTTCCTCTGAGGAGTCTGGCTGCACAGCCTCTTCCTCCTCCACAGTGAGGACGGGGGCTCTGGATGGTACTGTGGGGGAGTTAAGGAAGGAGTTAGAGATGTAATGCCAAGGTTCTTCTGGTGACTCCCAGCGAGTTGGCATCTGCTGACACCTGCATCCATGCAGCATTGGTCTCAGTGGGAGGCCTCTTCCTCCCTGACCTAGGGAAGAGGACCTCCCTGAGGGCCCTAACCCCATCCAATAATGCCTGCAGTGAAGCCTCATCGAATTTGAAGGCAGCTCGGCCTCTGCCGCTGGCAGCAGCTGGTGCAGGCTCCTCTGCCATTGTGCAAGAGTGGCTGAGAAGCCTGCAGAGGTGGAGAAGCTTGCTGGACACTTTGAAAGCCCCACGAATGGTGACATCATACTGTGGGGAATTCTGACTTGAATTGGACAATTAGCAAGGCTTCCCACATGCTGGGAATTAATTGGCCACTTGAGGGAAAATTGCGTGGAGCTGGCTGACACTTTTTTAACGTGTGTCAGAAACCCCACATTCGGGGAAACCCGACCATTTCCCACACAAGCCGAAAATCGGGGCCTCTGTTTCCTTAAGTCCCGCCTAAGTCTAACTCTTCTCACCTTATACTCGTGTCCCCTTGTTCTGCTGTCTCATACCGAGCCAAATAGCCTAGTCTGAACCTCCAAATCTCTGAACTTATTTAAAATCCTAAATCAAATCCCCGCTTCAATGAGAAATTCCCTTTGGCCTGTCCTCATGTGCTTTACACTCCAGGCCCCTTGTGATTTTAGCAGCGTTGCTCTATACTCGATACCAACTGCCCAAAGATAAGTCACCGCCCTCACAACTTGTTTACACCTCTGGTTTCAGTCCACAGAATTGAATGCACACATGTTGTCTTAATTCAGCTTGTACAGGATTAAATTACTGGCCTCACTCACACTAGGGTATGGGAGGGCGGGCGGGGGGTGGAGGGGAAGCACTGTGATTCATTATTACCAGACATCAGAACTTATTGCTATGAAATCAGTTCTGAGCTTTTTGTGGAACAAATGGTGAGTTTTATTCTTCTGCTCCACATACTCTATTTATACAACAAAAGTTCACTAGGGAACAATTTATATATGGATTCAATTAAAATATAAGAGAAGCAGACATGTTAGAACATAAGAACTAGGAGCGGGAGTAGGCCATACGGCCCCTCGAGCCTGCTCCGCCATTCAATAAGATCATGGCTGGTATTTGACCTCAACTCCACTTTCCTGCCCAATCCCCATGTCCCTTAATTCCCCTAGACTCCAAAAATCTATTGGCATTTCTCAGCACTTCAATTGCAGACAGCACGATGATAGAATCCTTCACAGCCTATGGCCCGTATGGTTGAGAATTTGTCACTGTAATCAATCATGTATCAGATCTACATTGAACTTAAAAGAAGTCTTGAATGGAGAATCTCTCAGTTTGCTCAGGCGGTGCTGACCTCAATGTGTCTGCTGCTGATGAATGCGCTGCTCGCCTGGGTGAATGGCAGATTCCAGTTATTGGTAAGCCATTTATATTACAGGTACACTATCCCTTATCCGAAAGCCTTGGGACCAGCTGAGTTTCGGTTTTCGGAATTTTTCGGATTTCAGAAGGTATTATTATAAGACTGGGAAATTTGTATTTAATATAAATTTTAAAAGTTCAGGCTACCTCTTGCGACTGTTCCGTGTCTCATTCCCCTTCCTGCTTCTCTGGAAAGCCGGATATTGGCTGACTCCTACTAAGCTGGCCCGCAAATCAGGTCGGGTGGGGGGAGAGAAAAGAATATCGGATGGGCAGCGGTTCAGGTCGGGGGGGGGGGGTCGGAGGGGATAAAAGAATATCGGACGGGCCGCGGTTCAGGTCGGGGAGGGGGTCAGGTCGGGTGTGGGGGGGGGAGAAAAGAATATCGGATGGGCCGCGGTTCGGGTCGGGGGGGGGGTGGGTCGGGTCGGGTGTGGCGGGGGGGGAGAAAAGAATATCGGATGGGCCGTGGTTCAGGTCGGATCGGGTGGGGGGGGGGGGGGGAAGAATATCGGACGGGCCGCGGTTCGGGTCGGGGGTCGGGTCGGGTTGGGGGGGGGGGGGCGGAGAAAAGAATATCGGACGGGCCGCAGTTCAGGTCGGGGGGGTCGGAGGGGAGAAAAGAATATCGGACGGGCCGCGGTTCGGGTCGGGTGGGGGGGGGGGGTCGGGTCGGGTGGCGGGGGGAGAAAAGAATATCGGACGGGCCGCGGTTCGGGTCGGGGGGGTCAGAGGGGAGAAAAGAATATCGGACGGGCCGCGGTTCGGGTCGGGTGGGGGGGGGGGTCGGGTCGGGTGGGGGGGGGGCGGAGAAAAGAATATCGGATGGGCCGCGGTTCGGGTCGGGTTGGGGGGGGGGGGAGAAAAGAATATCGGACGGGCCGCGGTTCGGGTCGGGGCTCGGGTCTGGTTGGGGGGAGAAAAGAATATCGGACGGGCCGCGGTTCGGTTCGGGTCGGGGGGAGAAAAGAATATTGGACGGGCCGCTGCAGCTATCGGACGGGCCGTTGTATTGTTGGGTTCACTCTCCCGGTACTTCCTTCACACTGCCCGGCTCGGCTTGCAATCTCCTACCCAGGAGGGAACTCTGTGACCCTCTGCCCTGCTCAGCGTAAGTCGTGCGCCACTCTGGTCATGTCGTGCGCACGACTTACGTTGAACGAAAAAACTTTCGGTTTTTAGAGGTTTTCGGAAGTTCGGATAAAGGATAGTCTACCTGTAGTACCAATTTAAGGTGTTGTAAAGGCTCTGACTCTCATTTGACATCAAGGAGTGAAGGTTTAAGTCAGAGGCTGTACATATTTTAGATATTTTTGCCTGAACTTTTAGGGGTTTCGTTCACCTGTCGATGAGAGGATTCTTTGATTGTGAAAGTGCCAGCCAAAAATAAAAGCCGTCAGCAGACTGTCCAGCCAAGGCCCTACTTCCTCTGTATTGTGATGTATTGGTTTTACTCATTCTGGTCTCAACTCCCTCCAGAACATCTCAAATGCACGAGTCCCAACTCCCAGTAAAACGCCTCAATCCCACCTAGTCCCAACTCCCTGTAAAACACCTCAAATTTACCCGGTCCCAACTCCCTGCAGTGCAAACCTAACCCACTTGGTTTCCTCCTTAACCCAGCCAGTCCAACATCTCCAGATCAGCAGGAGATAGAGACATCACAGGCAGTCTGGAAACACTACAATTGTTCCGTTGCTTTACTGAATAATAAATAAATACTGGCAAGTGAGTGCTTCAGAGCCAGTTATTTATTAATGTTAACTTACATTGAGAACACCTCATTAAAACTACAATTAATTTCAGAGATAGGTTAGGCTGGAAACTATTAACATTGTTATATACACTCAGTTACAGATCACACTCGATTGACTATGTTTTAATGTGGCATTTTTCAATGGAAATTAACTGTCACTGGTGAATAACTACAGTACTTACAAAGCATTTCACAGGCACCGCTTATTTATCAATTAGCAACAATGCACCAGTTCAGGGTGTCCAGGCTGGATACAACCTCACAAAATGTTTGCTGGAAAATGTTAAAAGTTTTACCAGACTCCAGAGCAGAAAGGACCTCTAAAAAAAAAATACATAAAACAACAGCCATTGTGAAACCCTGTCTCGTGGTGGAGTGAACACGTTGCAACTTCAGAACTGTTTGATAGCCTAGAAATTCGCTAATTATTTGGGACAAAAGTGATAGATTTCTGCCAGGGATGGGAAATCTAGGGAGGACCAAGAAATGCCAGAGCTCTGCCCCTTCTTAACTGGTGGAAGCGCCTGCCTCCAAAGTGATAGATGTACAGGAAACTTTCGATTTACCGGCACCTAAATAACCGGAAATGTCGGTTAACCGGCAAAATTCAGGAGTAGGTTTTACTTCATATTTATTTGCCGCCTTCCATCTGTGCTGTGCAAGGGTGTGGCTGCAGCTGTTGCTAAGCTACAGAGACGCTTGGAACTTGTGTTCACTGTTCTGCAGTTGTTGCTAAGCAACAGGGTTTGTTGCTTTATATTTTTTACTATAGCGTTCGGTTATCCGGAATTTTTGATGAACCGACACCACGTCGGTCCCGTCCGTGCCGGATAAAAGAAAGTTTCCTGTAAGTTGATAATGGGCTACTGAGGGCATAGCACCATCCATCAGAAATCTTGGTCACTTCCGACAGTATTGCATCCGGCTGCAATCATTTCTGTATAAAGCAGACTTGCCAAAGCTGAAAGTGCGATTTCACTGGCTCAGACTGTCCCGCTATCTCAGCTTTGACTGGATTGATTTGATTTTTTTGTGCTGTGCTGCTAAAGAAAGGATTCTGTAAGCTACCTTGCAGCAGAAATATATTTTCCTTTCCCCCTTGTTTTATTGAGCCGTTACCGTCAGGTTTCCCTACGGACAATTCCATATATGTTGTCATGATGGAGGCAGAACAGGAGCAGGATGAAAAGCAAGTAAGACAGCGGGAGCAAATGAGGAGACAATTAGGCGGCATCTTCCACCAGAGCCTACAGTCCATGCCAACTCTGAACATCTATCAGAAGAGGTCCACTCAAGGAGGCCACTGTTCATTAAGAAAATGTTGCAGGAACTCACACCCCGACTGTTCTCTCCGTCTGTTTGAAGTCACTATAGCCCTGAATTTCTATACCTCAGGGTCCTTTCAGGCTGCAAGTGCTATCTTCTGCAACATCACTCTAAATTTGCCAATGGCACCAAACTTGGGGGTGTGGCAAACAGTGAGGATGATACCAATCGACTGCAACGACATAGACAGGCTAGCCGAATGGGCAGACAAGTGGCAGATGGAATTTAATACAGAGAAATGTGAGGTGATGCATTTTGGCAGAAGGAACAGGGAGAGGCAATATACACTTAATGGCACAGTTTTAAAGAGCGTACAGGGGCAGAGTGACCTGGGAGTTAATGTGCATAGGTCCCTGAAGGTGGCGGGACATATCGAGAGAGTGGTTAGCAAAGCATATGGGATCTTGGGCTTCATAAATAGAGGTATTGAAAAGTAGAGAAGTTATGCTGAACCTTTATAAAGCACTGGTTAGGCCACAACTGGAGTATTGCATCCAGTTCTGGTCACCACGCTTTAGGAAGGATGTGAAGGCCCTTAAGAGGGTGCAGAGGAGATTTACCAGAATGGTTCCGGGGATGGGGATCTTAGCTACGAGGACAGGTTTGAGAAGCTGGATTTGTTTTCATTAGAGCAAAGGAGGTTGAGGGGTGATTTGATAGAGGTGTACAAGATTATGACGGGTTTGGATAGGCTAGATGGGGAGTTCATGGTACAAGGACTAGGGAACACAGATTTAAGGTTTTGGGCAAGAGATAGAGGGGGAACGTGAGAAAAACTTTTTTACGCAGCGAGTGGTGAGGACCTGGAACTTGCTGCCGACAGAAGTGGTGGAAGCGGAGACACTCAATGTTTTCAAAGGGGAGACTGGATAGGCACTTGAGGGAAATAAACTTGCAGGGCTACAGGGTTAGAGCGGGGGAATGGGACTGACTGGATTGCTCTACAGAGAGCTGGCATGGACTCGATGGGCCGAATGGCCTCCTTCTGTGCCATTATGACTCTATGACACTCATGTTACTGCCATGATTTTCAATAGGGCACCCGAATGTATAACCTTTAGAACGTTAGCACCGGAAAGACATGAGAAGGCTTTAAACTTTCAGCATTTCCCAGTGTGCAGGGTGCAACAGATGGTACCCAGGTCGCATTTCACAACCCCGTGAGCTTTCTAAAGTGCAAAGGATTCTATTGCCTCAAAGTGTGGTACAAATGTAACACAAAATGTTTTAGGAAGCTGTCATGATGCCTTCGTTCAGCATTCTTCCTCTGTTCCAGTGAGGAGGAGAATGGTCTGGCTGGGTCCTTTGTGACCAGGGCTATCCTCTGCTCTCCTGGCTAATGACCCCCATGCATATCCCCTTCATTGATATGGAGGAAAGGTATAATGAGGCCCATGCCCGGCTTCATGTCTCTGTGTAGCACACTACAGATTGGGCGGGGGGGGCATTTACTGTAGCACAAGTCAGCCAGGGTCTCCAGACTAGCTGTGGCATGTTGTCTCCTGCATAACTTTGTTTTGATGAAGGGTCTTCCAATGGCGATCCCAGAAGAGGAAGGAACGCCAATGAGAGAGAGCACAGCAGCCATCTGACCAGCAATAGAAAGAAGAGACAGGAGGCCTCAGGATCCAGAGCGAAACAGATAGGGCATCTTATAAGCACTGTCTTCTGCAACCAATAAATAAAGACGCGGCCCCTGTCGGCAGCCAATCCACTGACACTATCCCAACCCCATCCCTTCAACTATTTGCCAAGCAAAGCTCCATTCTTTGTCATTGCTCCCTACTCCAAAAACACAAACACAAAACCCATAAAAATAACAGACATACTTCTGAGCATCAAATGTCATTAGTGTTGTATTATGCATATTAATATTTATAGCAATTGCTTTTTTGTTCACTGGACACATTAATATTTCAACTAATTATTCCGCTTTAAATGTGCACAACAAATGCTTTGTTTTCTCAGCATGTTTCATCCGCTGCCTCCCTGTGTCATTCTTAAATCCTGGTGCTCAGTCCAGGTGCAACCCGAGGGCCAAGGACATCAGAGATGCTTGTCTGCACGGTGGTATCATCAGCCTCTTGGAATGGACGTGGCCCTCGTCTCAGGGACTCATCCCAGCAGGACTCTTTTTGCAGGTGTATGGGCAGCTGCCTCCGCTCTGCAGACGTGATTTTCCCTTGATTGGCCTTACCGGCCAATTAAAAGCGAGTCTGATGACGTCATTTGATGACACGTCATCTGCCGGTTTCCTTAAGGGGACCGTGCACAATTTTATTTTGACAGTTGATCTGTCAGTGTTTGACAGCATTGAGGTGCTGCAAACACTGACAACCACTGCACAAAGGTGAACACTTGCACCCAGGCTCTCCAATGACAATAAGCATATGAAGGGAGTCACAGCACGCAGAGAGGTTCGCTTCCCTTCCAAGGGCGGAAGAGACCTCCCCAGGACACCAACTTACCTTGAACCTCCACCCAACCCTCTCTATCTACTTCATCACTTCCCCATCTCACTAGCCACCCCTCTCACTCACCCTCATCCTACTGCAAGCATACCAACTAACAACACACAAGGGTAGGCACTTGAGAGGTTTAGCCAATGTCCTGTGAAGTTTCTGGTAATGTGTTGTCATACAGTGTAATATCTTTTTCCAAAAGTGCCCCTTATTGGACAGATTTGAGAAGTGTCTTACTGAGTTCCAGTGATTGTTCAGTCATAACTCCCCCCCGCCCTGCTATAGAGATGTGTGTGCATGGAATGGCTTGGACATTAAAGGGATGCTTCATGGTGCTGGTGTGGGATGGTGTCAACCTGGCACATCATGTGGCAGCCAGGGTTTACAGCATCAAGTGAAGAAAATCTGACCATGGTGATGCCATCGCCGGCCTCCCGGCCAGCAATACTGTCAGGGGCTGATGCCCTGTGTCCAGTGCAGCATCAGGTGGGTGGAGGAGGAGGTTGGCGCTCCTGGTGCTGGTTTTGTGGCTGGTTGTGGTACTGCCGCTGCTGCTCTTCCTCCGAATCTGATGACCAGGATGAGAGGATGTAAATAGTTCCCATCCCATTGCTATAGATTTCAGTTGAAGCAAGAAGCTTGCAAGCGCACAAAGTGGCCTGAAATTATTCCAATCAGGTAACACTGCAGATGGGTGTCAGTTTGCACAGTCACAAGGTCAGTAGATTTGCAAAATCTTATCCCAAATTTCGAACAACAAAGTTGTTGCATTTGAATGTCAGTCATGTTACAGGAGTGCTGCACCAATGACTACAAATTGTGTCCTCGAGAAACTCGTCTCCTTGCAGCTGCCGTGTTTCTGACAAGATGGGAATCCGGAGCCAGAAGCACGAAAATGGGAAACCACTATAAATGTAGGATTAGCAAGGCAGTTAACAAGCTCAACATCCTGTCCCACCGGGTCAGTTTGGGAGCGGCTGACCCGACACTCAGGAAAATCGCATGGGGGCGGGCTGGCAATCTGAAGCCATTGTTACCGATTTGTGCTGCTGACCCGCCTCCTCAGGGCTATTAAAATTGAGCCCTATGTCGCTATTTATGAAGCCCAGGATTTTTTTTTTATTCGTTCATGGGATGTGGACATCACTGGCAAGGCCGGCATTTATTGCCCATTCCTAATAAGAAGGTGGTGGTGAACCACCTTCTTGAACACAGAGGACAGCTAAGAATCAACCACATGGCTGTAGGTCTGGAGTCATATATAGGCCAGACGGCAGATTTCCTTCCCTAAAGAGCATTAGTGAACCAGATGAGTTTTTACGACAATCTGGTAGTTTCATGATCACCATACTAGCTTTTTATTCCAGATTTATTTAATTAACTGCATTTAAATTCGGCAGCTGCGTGGTGGGATTTCAACTCATGTCTCTGGATCATTAGTCCAGGCCGCTGGATTACTAGTCCAGCAACATAACCACTATGCTACCGTACCCTTTTCCCCATCTGCTTTTTTAACCGCTTTCTCAACCTGCCCTGCTACCTTCAATGATTTGTGCCCAGGTCTCTCTGTCCATGCACCCCCTTTAGGATTGTACCCTTTAGTTTAGATTGCCTCTCCTCGTTCTTCCTACCAAAATGTATAACTTTGCACTTTTCTGCATTAAATTTCATCTGCCACGTGTCTGCCCATTTCACCAGCCTCTCTCAGTCTTCTTGAAGTCTATCCCTATCCTCCTCACTGTTCACTATATTTCCAATTTTTGTCTCATCTGCAAATTTTGAAATTGTGCCCTTTACCCCCATGTCCAAGTCATTAATATATATCTCAAGAAAAGCAGTGGTCCTCGTACCGACCCCTGGGGAACACCACCTTCCTCCAGTCTGAAAAACAACCATTCACTACTCTCTGTTCCCTATCATTTAGCCAATTTTGTATCCATGCTGCCCTTTTATTCCATGGGCCTCATCTTTGCTGGCAAGCCTATTATGTGGCACTTTGTCAAACGCCTTTTGGAAGTCCATATACACCACATCAACCACATTGCCCTTACCAACCCTCTCTGTTACCTCATCAAAAAAATCAATCAAATTTGCCTTTAACAAATCCGTGCTGGCTTTCCTTAATTAACCCACATTTGTCCAAGTGACTGTTAATTTTGTCCCTGATTATCATTTCTAAAAGCTTCCCCACTACCGAGGTTAAACTGACTGGCCTGTAGTTGCTGGGTTTATCCTTACACCCTTTTTTGAACAAGGATGTAACATTTGCAATTCTCCAGTCCTCTGGCACCACCCCTGAATCTAAGGAGGATTGGAAGATTGCGGCCAGTACCTCCGCGATTTCCACCTTAACCTCCCTCAGCATCAGGTCCTGGTGACATATCAACTTTAAGTACAGCCAGCCTTTCTAGTACCTCCTCTTTATCAATTTTTATCCCATCCAGTACCTCCACTACCTCCTCTTTCACTATGACTTTGGCAGCACCTTCTTCCTTGGTGAAGACAGATGCAAAGTACTCATTCAGTACCTGAGCCATGCCCTCTGCCTCCATGCGTAGGTCTCCATTTTGGTCCCTAATTGGCCTCACCCCTCCTCTTACTAACCATTTACTATTTATATGCCTATAGAAGACTTTTGAATTCAGTCAGTATTTGAGGCACAATATCCAGAATGCGTCAGTATTTGATGTACAGCTCATAAACTAGCTGTCGTGGTATGATACACCAGCATGAATCAGCAACTGTGGTACAATATTCCAACGCATGTTCGGACCAGTGGTGCAGTACCCCAGCATCAGTCAATCGCCAAGATTTTATCAGGATAATCTGATGTTTTGGATAAACTCAATTTAATTCAACAAATGATTCTTTGAAAATAAATCAGCAGTACATGGCGACATGTGTAAACTGAACTTCTAGTGAGATAATGTGACTGATGATTAATTCCACAGGGGCTACAAGCTAAATGGCTTTAGGGAACTGGGTTATGGCAATTAGTCAAGAGCTTGTTTTTTTTTTCCCAAGGTGACAACTAATATTGAATTATTTATCTAATTAACCTAGGATGATTTTGGTTTGTGTAGAATTTTATCGACCATCAATCTATGAATAATCTGTTCCTCAAGACATACTAAAAAAAAATCCATAACTCAACTAAATCAGTTTATTCTTTGACAACTAATTGTTATAAGTCTTATAAATCTGGTTGGTGAATCTAGCCTTACAGAAGCATGCTGTCTATCAGATGATCACAGAATGGCATTCACAAGTGGTGTGGAGAATATTAGCGTTCAAGTGCTTTCTGGCATTTTGATTGAGTGAAGGGTGGAGGGCAATAGTATAGGCTGAAGTCAGGTAAAACAAAAAGAAAAACCCTTGCCATCCAATTCCTTGGCCTAATATCGCAGCCACATCCCCACCCTGCGTCTAGCATAATACCCATACCAATGTAAAAGTCCCCTTTAGTGACTGGTTTCCTGGACAAATTTATCTCTTAGTGACCCTGGAGGAGGCTTTGGGAATGTCTTGTCTCTGGCTCCAAGCCAGTGTTTTAATATATATCTTAGTGTGTTTATGTAGATTCTTCTTATCGTGTCCACGGACAGTCTATACGTAGCCCAGCCAGAACTGGACACATTTTTGCGCCTTATTGTTGAATTCGGCAAGATCTGCAACAGTGCAGGGTTCCTCTAACGATGGGCATTACAGGAGATGTTGCATAGTCTGTGCCTCAGTTCCACATTCACAAGTTGTCGGGCTGGTTGAATATCCCCATTTGCTTAGTGACACCTTTGAGCAACCTACACCTAAGTCTGTTAAGGCACTTCCAGGTTGCCCAGTTGCAATTAGCTCCTGGGGGAAGGCTTTCATCAGGTAAAATTTCCATCGCTGGGGGTTGTTCAAGACTGGCGAGCCGGTCTTTCCACAAGGCGATGCGGGCTTCAGATGAGGTTGATTGTAATGGAACAACACTGTTCATGAAGCTCTTTCTTGACTTTAGGCGGCTGGGTGTAGGTGTATGACAATGCAGAGGGTGTCTCTCATCTGATGTTTGACGGAGTCGTTCTTTCTTGCTGGCTACCGTTCTTCTTATATCAGGGGGAGCGATACCCGCCAATATCACGTGAAATGTCTAACTACCTATTTCCTGGTGTGCAGATGAATCCAATAACAAACTGACTGCAGAGGAAGAGGAGGCCCGGCGTATTGCAGAGATGGGGAAGCCCATCCTGGGCGAACATTCCAAGTTGGAGGTCATCATTGAAGAGTCATATGAATTTAAGGTACTCTCATATTGAACACTGCAGACAAAGTATAATCTATGTTTCTTCATCTCATGTAGGCTTCCTTAACCATTTTAACATTTGCTGTTGTCCACCACAGTAGTGTTGGCTGCTCATTCATTATGGCACCAAACAGCACTCTTCTAACATGATGTTGCAGTGCTTGGCCTTGGCGCCCACTCTGACAATACCCAACCATTGTTCATTGCCTTCAATGGAAATGTTGCCTCCAATGGAGAGGCTGGTAATGTTGGTAACAAAATATTTTTTAGAAGCAAGAAAAGACCATTACGCCCGTTTCCATTTTTGATCAATTCCAGCCTGTGTTTTCACTGTAGGCCTCAATCCTTTCTCTGCAAAAATACATGTAATTGCATTTTAAACCCTTTCGAATTGTTTGTGGCAATGGCCTTTCCAGGTAACTTATTGCACAAGTCACATTTCATGGGTGAAAACATTCCACCTGACTTCCATTCTTGCTCTTAGCATTCTAAGAACATAGGAACAGGAGGAGGCCATTCAGCCCCTCAAGCCATTCAATGAGATCATGGCTGATCTGTGACCTATTTCCCCATTACCTGTCTTTGGCCCATATCTTTCAATACCTTTGGTGTGGAGATGCCGGAGTTGGACTGGGGTGGACAAATATAAGAAGTCACACAACACCAGGTTATAGTCCAACAGCTTTATTTGAAATCACAAGCTTTCGGAGCGCTGCTCCTTCTTCAGGTGAAGAAGGAGCAGCGCTCCGAAAGCTTGTGATTTCAAATAAAGCTGTTGGACTATAACCTGGTGTAGTGTGACTTCTTACATTTTTCAATACCTTTGGTTAACAAAAAGCTATCAATCTCCGATTTAAAATTGACAATTGATCTAGCATCAATTGCTGTTTGCGGAAGAGTTCCAAACTTCTACCATCCTCTGTGTGTAGAAGTGTTTCCTAATTTCACCCCTGAAAGGTCTGGCTCTCATTTTTAGACTATGCCCCCTAGTCCTAGAATCCCCAATCAGCAGAAATAGATTCTCTCTATCTACCCTCTGTGTTCCCTTTAATATCTTGAAAACTTTGATCAGATCACCCCTTAACCTTCTAAATTCTACGGAATACAACCCTAATGTGTAATCTCTCCTCGTAACTTAACCCTTGAAGTCCAGGTATCATTCTGGTAAACCTACGCTGCACTCCCTCCAAGGCCAATATATCCTCCCTAAGGTGTGGTGCCCAGAACTGCTCACAGTGCTCCAGGTGTGGTCTAACCAGGGTTTTGTACAGCTGCAGCATAACTTCTACCCCCTTGTACTCTAGTCCTCTAGATATAAAGGCCAGCATTCCATTAGCCTTTTTGATTATTTTCTGTACCTGTTCTTGACATTTTAATGATCAATGTACCTGGACCCCCAAGTCTCTTTGGACCTCCATTGTTTTTAGCCTTTCACCATTTAGAAAGTACCCTGTTCTATCTTTTTTAGGTCCAAAGTGGATGACCACACATTTGCCTACATTGAAATCCATGTGCCAGTTTTTCCCATTCACTTAATCTATCAATATCCCTTTGTAATTTTATGCTTCCATCCATATTGCCTACAATGCCGCCTATCTTTGTGTCATCAGTAAGTTTGGATATATGACTTTCTATGTCATTATCTAAGTCATTTTAACTTACAACCCCAGGGGATAAGTCATTTTAAGGCTATTCTAATGCCTTATTTACATATTCTTCCACAAAGCCAACCATTTCTGGTAAAGCAATAGTTTTGTTGAGTTTGTTCAATATTAAGGGATCATTTGTGAGCATGTTAAATATTAGTGTAACCCCTTCACGGTTCTTTAGATATATGTGAGATGTGGTCTCTGTTGTAGACAGTATTCTATAGTCCAGTAAGGAGATCACTACTACAATGGCTTAATTCTAACTATCTTACTTTATAGTTTTAACATCAGACAGTATAAGAAGATTACAGGTCAATGAACTAAATTAGACATTTGCATACATTAGAATGACTCTAGACATAATAAACATACATTCTCCATTTACATGGATTCAAAGGACTGTCCCTGTGTCCAAATTCGAGTGCACTCTTTCGTTGGCGCGCTTAAGTTGGAGCTCATGGTATGTATAATGTCTGCAAGACTTACGACTCCGAACCCCTTCGTTGAATTCTCTTCACGATCACTGAATCCCACTTTGAGTTCCGGATGCAGAGCACACAGCAACCGCTGGAGTTGGTGACTCTCTCTCTCTCTCTGCAGCTTTTCCAAGTAGCTCCCCATCAGCACGAGGCAAGCAGCTCTCCCCAGACCTCTGCCTTGCAGATCTGGGTTCAGACGACGATCCCCCGGTACTGGTGACTTGCAGCCAGCCAGTTCAGGATGCAGTGCTACTAACACGAAGGGCGGCGGCCGAGTTTGGAAGCCTGGGACGGGATGCGGCAGCCATTTGCCTCCTGAGCCCTCTTTTCAGAGCTCCTGCCCTCTCCTCTTCCAGTCGCTCTCTGCAGCTTTTCCCGCTCGAAAAACCCGACTCCACTCCTTCCTCCTGGGGTTTCTGCCTGGAGACAGCGCAGCCTCACTGTCTGCAACAGTTGATACTGGTGCAGAATTATGGAAAGTCTGCTCTTAGTCACATTGTGTCCTTAAAAGTTCTTGCCGTACCTTCACATGGCAACTTTAACCCAGGGATTTATAACAATGATAATACAGTGTCTAAGTTAAAGATTGATAACCATACTTAGCGTACATAACATTTCCAGTGGGCATTACACTCCCCCCCTACCAAATATAGGCATGTCCCCATGACTAATGAACTTTACACATAAGTGGTTGCATGCTTCCCAACCATGTATAAAGGGAGGTAACATATCGAACCGTAGGGGCTATCATTACACTTGGCACTCCTAGTCACTTTGCATGTGAAACAGAGGAGCAACTCTTTTAGGTAAAGTCTTTCTCTGGACACAACGTGCACAGGACTTGCAGAACTCCTCAACCGCAGACTTCATACGCGGCCAATAGAATCTATCCTTGACCATCCCATAGGTCTTATCTACTCCCAGATGACCTGCGTCATCATGCAAAGACTTCATCACTATTTCCCTGTACTTTTCAGGCAGGACCAACTGTGAATGACATGGTTTAGTGGGTGGGTGAGTGATTCTACACAACACTCCCTCTTTAATTTCCAAGCGGTTCCATTCTCTTAGGAGCAGACGACAGTCAGGATGTTTTGATTTGTCGATCTGTGTAATATCACCCAGACGGAGAGCTGAAAACACCTCATGAATACAGGGATCCTCCTGTTGTGCTTTGGATATTTCAGATGAACACAACATGGGTAAGTTTTGTACATCCAAACTGGAAAGATTGCAAAATGCCTGGGGAACAGCATGCATTGACGCTCCCAAGTGGTCAATCTCTCGGGCATGAAATGAATTCTTTGGTCCAGATACCACGGACATCTGACACATTACTTTCACATCTGCTGAAGCAACATCTTTCCACTCTGGTTTCTGGTAGTGTGGGCGACGAGACAGAGCATCTGCGTCAATGTTCTGGTTCCCAGGTCTGTACCTGAGACTAGTGTCGTAAGCAGATAGTGCAGCAAGCCAGCGGTGGCCGGTGGCATCAGGTTTTGCCGAAGTCAACACATAGGTTAATGGATTATTGTCTGTCCTCACTTCAAACTTCGCTCCATACAGATAATCCTGCAGCTTATCCACCACCCCCCACTTCAACGCCAAGAATTCTAGCTTATGAGCTGGGTAGTTACGCTCTGATGGCGTAAGACTGCGACTGATGAACGCTACAGGTCTCAGTCCTGCTCCTTGGTCCTGATACAACACACCACCCAACCCTTCTTGACTGGCATCCACGTGTAGCACATATGGCAGCTGTGGGTTTGCAAAAGCCAACACGGGGGCTTGAGTAAGACTTTGCTTTAAGGTGTGGAAGGCCTCTTCCTCCACGTGACGACAGTACATTTACAGTAAACAGATGCGCAATCGGCATTCCTTTCCTCAATGTGATTCCTTTGCCTGACATATTCCTCACGGTCACTGTAACTCTCCTTGACATCACGGCTGTCGGGGTCTGCAACTCTGGTCTCACCAGAAGCTCATTTGGAAACCGTGACTCTTCTGCAGGATCATCAGGTGACTCTATCAGAATGGCTTCAGTACCTGGCGTTCCAGGGAATTTTGGTATCCCAGGGATTCTAGCCACTCCTCCAGGACGCAGGGTGATAGGTTTGGCTCGAACGTACCACACAGTTCCTCTTTTGCTATCATCTACGTCGGAAGAAAGTTCAGGCAGTTTCTCAAAAGCCTTTTCAGGGTGAATGTGTCTGGTGCTCAAGAAGTTTTCACCTCCCTGCTCTTTGCAGCTTGTCAGGAGTCGTCTCACTATGGCTGTATTACTGCCAACCAGTATGGAAACCTCACCTTTCACCATGGGGTCAGGGCAAACCAACACAAGTGCATCAATGGTCTCAGTGGTCCCTACATCAGCTTCCAAGAACTCCAACCTCAGCGACAAATAGCCATCATATGGGTAATCGGCAGGACTAAGGCCCCACATCTGCATCAGACTGATTGGGGTTAACGGCAAATGCGTCAGGTATCGGTCATAGAAGGATCTGTACAGTATGGTAACCTGAGAACCCGTGTCGAGGATAGCTTTAGTATAAATGCCTTCAATCTGTATTGATACAGCAGAACTCGGCCCTACTAAACCTTCAGGTATGATGTCTTTCATATCCCCTCGTCTATTATTGCACTTAGCGGAACGTGTCTTAACTACAGGGACAGCAGGCCGTTCCGTTACTGTGCCCCTTTGTAGTTTCCCGACTTCTTGGTAAGTTTTATGAGACGGTCATTTACTTTTTTTAGATTTTCCTCACCTCTACATTCTCGCTTGAAATGTCCATCCTTTCCACAGTTATAACAAAAGACTCCAGGTCTATCTCCTTCATGGGGATATCCTTTAGAGGAATCATTCATTTTGCTGTTAGACTTCGCAGGGTGTTCAACCTTTTTTACCCGTGCGTCATCCCTTTCTGTGTTGGGCTTAGACCGAAAATATGCCATCTCGGCTCTCATGACATTTATTTCCTTCTTCAGCTGTTCCATCTCAGGGTTGACATCACCCTTAGGAGTAGGAACTGTAACAGGAGTCACAAGCTTGGACATCACAGCACTCTTTGCTACATTCCGGGCCTGAAGCATATCCTCCTCCTCTCTGACTTCCCTTAGCAGCTCAGTGAAGGTAGGTGGATCTCGCAACTTATGGGTCATGCGTATGCGAAGAGCAGTCACGTCTTCGAGCAATGCGCCTCGCACAACCTGTTCAATGCGGAACCGATTCATTTCAGGCAACTCAATCCCTCTTTTCCGTAACATACAATGCAGCAGTTTGTCTATTCTCAGCAGATAGCTGGACAGCTTCTCTCCCTCACGCTGGAATGTGCTTCTGAATCTGACCATCAAATCTGAAATGGTTTCAGTAGTTCCAAAGGCAGTTTCTAGAGCCTGCATGTAGTCAAAGGAAGTAGCAGAGGTGTTCTGCGCCTTTAAGAATCTTACTATGTCAGCAGCAGGACCCTTAAGGCTTTCTACTATTCTCTGCCTCTTCACATTGTCACTGCACTGCCATTCCTCTAGCAGAGGCAGGGTCTGCTCAGCCCAGGCGTCGTACTCCTCTTCCCCACTGGGAGTTGGTCTCACTCCTGAGAACATACGGAGCTTACGGTATCCCTGAGCCTCGAAGGGCAGATTGGTGCATTTATCCACCAGAGAACTAATGGCACTGACCAACTGAGTGTTCATATCCAGGGCCGAAGGACCTATCAGACCTTTGACATCAGCAACAGTCTTTCCTTCTTGTCTCAAGAATGACAACAACTTGGTCTGAAACCCTTCTTCTTCCTTAGTAGTAATAGGGACAAACTGAACTGGCCAGGGACCAGCCTCTTCAGAAAGCCCAACTGCCTCAGGTAAACCATGACCTCTCAGGTTCTCTGATGTCTGGATCAACACAAACTGCTTCTTGGTAGCTGTATCCAAGCAGCGCTCAACTATCCTAACCTTTCCAAAGGCTTTGACACAATTCAGAGCCCTTAGCAAGACATCATCAGGGTCATCGTTAGCAACACCATTCAGCACAATGGCATGGGTAGTAGCTATCTGCTTCCGTTTGCACCAAGCTTCAACCTCAATAACATCCATCTTTTATGCTCAAACAGCCCAGTAGAAACCACAAACCACTCTCTTAGCAATGAGCATTCAATACTGTTAGTTTACTGACATAAATAGACCACAATCCCAGACGAGCCCCCAAAATGTAACCCCTTCACGGTTCTTTAGATATATGAGAGATGTGGTCTCTGTTGTAGACAGTATTCTATAGTCCAGTAAGGAGATCACTACTACAATGGCTTAATTCTAACTATCTTACTTTATAGTTTTAACATCAGACAGTATCAGAAGATTACAGGTCAATGAACTAAATTAGACATTTGCATACATTAGAATGACTCTAGACATAATAAACATACATTCTCCATTTACATGGATTCAAAGGACTGTCCCTGTGTCCAAATTCGAGTGCACTCTTTCGTTGGCGCGCTTAAGTTGGAGCTCATGGTATGTATAATGTCTGCAAGAGTTACGACTCCGAACCCCTTCGTTGAATTCTCTTCACGATCACTGAATCCCACTTTGAGTTCTGGATGCAGAGCACACAGCAACCGCTGGAGTTGGTGACTCTCTCTCTCTCTCTGCAGCTTTTCCAAGTAGCTCCCCATCAGCACGAGGCAAGCAGCTCTCCCCAGACCTCTGCCTTGCAGATCTGGGTTCAGACGACGATCCCCCGGTACTGGTGACTTGCAGCCAGCCAGTTCAGGTTGCAGTGCTACTAATACGAAGGGCGGCGGCCGAGTTTGGAAGCCCGGGACGGGATGCGGCAGCCATTTGCCTCCTGAGCCCTCTTTTCAGAGCTCCTGCCCTCTCCTCTTCCAGTCGCTCTCTGCAGCTTTTCCTGCTCGAAAAACCCGACTCCACCCCTTCCTCCTGGGGTTTCTGCCTGGAGACAGCGCAGCCTCACTGTCTGCAACAGTTGATACTGGTGCAGAATTATGGAAAGTCTGCTCTTAGTCACATTGTGTCCTTAAAAGTTCTTGCCGTACCTTCACATGGCAACTTTAACCCAGGGATTTATAACAATGATAATACAGTGTCTAAGTTAAAGATTGATAACCATACTTAGCGTACATAACATTTCCAGTGGGTATTACATTAGGATTTGTGATCAAGATTCATATGCTACACTCACTTCAAGCAGAGCTGATGGGGATAAGGAACAAAGAGCTGGTAACAGACTCGGAGAGAGAACATGATTAATTAGTGTTTGAAAACATTAAAGTTCGTTTCTGTGTAGTTCTAATTTATAACCTACAAATGCGTTGCGATAAAATCAATTTAAATTTGAACCACTAGTGATGCGTATCTAGCTTCCATCTGAATATTAATTATTCAATGAATGGTGTTGATTTTAATAAACTGAATCTAATGTCTTTTATATCTCCCCTGTGCAACTTGCATGACTGCTGTACAAATGACATAGTTTCTGTGTGATGTGTTAAGTTCGACACATTCTGTTCCGAGTGTCGGTTCCCATTTCTAAAGCAGCAAAATAGGCTTAGGAACATATGTAAGAAGTCACACAACACCAGGTTATAGTCCAACAGTTTTATTTGAAATCACAAGCTTTCGGAGCGCTGCTCCTTCGTCAGGTGAACATAGGAATTGCTAGGTGAGGAAAGACCATGGTCCATCTACAACAACCTGCATTTGTTTGGCTCCTTCAGCGTAGTAAAGGAGGAGAGAGAGGCAAAGAGGGAATTACAGAACTTAGGATCAAGGCCGCTGAAGGCAAGGTCGGCAACAGTGGAGCGAAGAAAATCGGGGATGCGCAAAAGGCCAGAATTAGAGGAGCGCAGAGATCTCAGAGTTGTAAGGCTGGAGGAGGTTACAGAAATAAAGAGAGGCGAGGCCATGGAGGGATTTGAAAACAAGGATGAGAATTTCTTTTTAATTGTAATCGAGGCGTTGCGAACCGAGAGCCGATGTAAGTCAACAAGCGCAGTTGTGCTCTAGTTCGCTTTCTACCATCCTGGTAGTCGCATGAAACGACGACACTGGAGTTGTTGGACTAATCACAGCAATCATTCTCTATCAATTAGTCTACAACGAGATGCAAGGAAAACTCCCAGTGGAGAGTTTTGGGAATAATAGGCCTAAAGTCATCTGTTCCTCCCAAGCACACTACACTTACCATGTCATGTCTCGAATTACTCATATACTTATACCAAAATATTGTTCTCTGAAAGAAATGTATTTAATTTGCATTTGATTGAATCAATACTAACTGCTTCCATCTTAGGGAGTAAGTATCCTTAAGGAGCCTGATCTTAGATTGATTACTCGCTTGTAAATATTGTTTCTGCAGATTTATTTTGAATTTACTCCCTTCAAGCGCAGGAAGTAAATTATTTGGGGGAAAAATTCAGTTGGTTGTGCCTCCCGTTAGTGCCTTAAGAGGGTGCCAAGTGGGGCGCAAAGCAACTAGCACCCGGGCGCAGCGATATCTGCGCCTCTCGCGAAATTAACTAGACATTTTGTGGCGGCGCTAAACACTACCGCCACGATCTCCTGCGCCGGCAGATCGTGACGTCAGTCGAGTGCGCAACGCCTCGGACCGGATATTGAGTGGTGCCCCCTGCCTTATCACCTGCCGCTAGCAATGACAGGTTGAGGGGTGCGTTCTGCAGTCAGAAAGGGACTGGGGGAGCGCTATTTAAAGGCGACCGCTTCCTGCCTTTTTTTGTTGGTGACATTTTTGCATCACGCATTCTGAGAGAGAGAGAAAGACACTTCTGGAGAGATTCAACGCTGTGTAAAGGAGTTTAGGGTAATGAGCAGCAATTTGCAGGTTCGTTTTGATTTGCCCTTCCTTGTATCGATTTAGAAGAGACTGTGGGGGCTACCCTGTGAGCTCTTTCCCTGGGTCTCTCCATTGTTCTTTCCAGCAGATTTGATGTACAGGTCTCTCCAGGCCGAGATTCAAGGCTGCAATGAGCAGGATGTGGATGGAGAGCAAGATCAACCCTCCCCTTTAAGAACTGGCTGGTGCTATTGTGTCTGTGTTCCATTGCCGACTGACATCAAATGAGCTTCGCTCGCCCTCTGAGGTAGCGCCTCGCTCCTCGGCCTTAGCGCCTTAAGACAGGTGGGAAGCGCCTGATTTAGTGCGCCAATCACTTCCAGGGGCAATAAAAGCCAAGTTTGCTGTCGGAGGCGATAATTAGCGCCAGGCGCTAAACTTTGCGCACCGCCAACAATGGCGCCCCAAAAGGGGCGATACCGAATTTTTCCCCCTTCCCCCTAAGGGGGAAAAATTTGGTTGATTTGCTCCTCCCGTTAGCCCACTAAAAGGGCGCTAACGGGGCACAAAGCAACTAGCGCCCGGGCGTGGCGCCGCTAACGCCTCCCACGAAATTCAGGTTAGCGGCGGTGGTAACCGTTAGTACCCCGTGGCACTGTGCCTCCGGCGATGACGTCATTGGCGTGCGCAGCGCCCCGGCTGCGATCTTCGGTAGCGCCCCCTGACTTACCTCCGGACCACTATGTCCGACAGGGTCAGGGGGGCCTGCCTGCAGCCGGGGCGGCGCAAATTAAAAGGGTGGTGCCGGGCGGCCATTTTTGTTGCTGGCCGCCTGCCAGCACCTGCCCTTGTTGCTGTCCCTGGCCTTCTGTGCAGCACCCCAGTGGGGTGCCGGCTGCGCTCGAGTGCCAGGCTCTTTTGCCAGCACTCCGATCCCTGGTGGCCCAGCTGGGCCCCGGGTCACGCTGTGCTAGGCCCCTCCCCATTAATAAGGGGAGGGAGGCCTGCAGGACCACGGCGCGACATAGCGCCGTGATATTCACTCGCAGCGCCCCAAGAGGGAGGCGGGGTGCTTCCATTAGCGCCCCACTCCCTCTTGGGTTGCTACCAGTGAATTTCGGGCGTGCTAATTTTTTCAGGGCACTAAAGGTAGCGCCCCGGTGAAGTTCGTGCCCCAAAGGGGGCGCACGACCCAATTTTTCCCCCTAAATGTTTTAAATCTCCAACAACAATTCACTACCTGAAGGAATGAGACTCCACACTTTTAATTGTTCATTTTCTGGGCCAGAGATGTTGATTGGCAGTCATTAACAATTATCACATTGTTAAAAGGGTACTTCTGCTATTAATTACTAGACTTAAATTTCTGCGTCGAGTTTAATGGGCAATTAATGTGAAAATGCAGCAACTTCATGAAACTCACGGAAAGGTTAAGGGCGAGATGCCGTTTTCGCGAAACTCGGCATTATTAATGTGCAAATCATCCAGCAACTTGTGGCAGTTTGCAATTCATAGGGTGGCTCTTCCTCGCCACAAGTTGCTGGCCGGTTTGCACATTAATAACTGCAAGTGTTATTCACACGCCATTATTTTCAGGAAATGCTGGCCCAGTGTTTTCTTTTTCACGGGCTAGGCGACAGTAATGAGAAACATGCCCGATTGCCAGCACCTGACATTTGAACACAATCACACTCGCTAATAGCGCTCGCTGTCTCACTGGGATCATTTTACAGAAAGGCTCGTGTACCTGATCCAGTTAACCCGTTGAACAACAAATGATTTTTCTAACAATCGCGCAGGAACAAAATCACATTAATCACAGCCACAAAGGGTGGCTTATTCTTTTTGGAAAATGTGAGAACTCACTTTACATTGTAAATAATGAAATCATAGGAATGCATGTACAGGTGCACTATCCCTTATCCGAAACCCTTGGGACCAGATGTTTTTCGGAATTCGGAATTTTTCGGATTTCAGAATGGTATTCAGAATCAGTATGTAACACCCTAGCAGGGGTCTGGGCAGCACCCCGTAAGCAAACACATTAATATTTCTGCAGCAAACTTATGAATATTCATACTGAGTGGGATAAATAAAGACTATAAATAGTATTACAGTTTATTTGTACAGTAATAATTTGGTAAATTAAATAGTGGGATAAATATAGACCATAAATACTCTAGTTACGCTCCACGAAAAAACTTTCGGTTTTCAGAGGTTTTCGGAAGTGCGGATAAGGGATCGTCTACCTGTATTATATGTGCAATTCCTGAAAATGCAATTTCTTTTATCTTAATTAACAGCTGGCAGCTAGTTACAACACACCAATGATCCTTTAATGATTCTCAACATGCAACTGGTATTATTGTTGGAAACTGTGTTAATGTGGCTGTGAATTGTAACTGTTGTAGACAGTGGCTCAACTCAGAAAATTACATTTTACGAAGGCATGTATTTTGGAGGGGGGGGGGCATTACCCCCTCTGCCCTACAGTTCATTCAGACCTGAACCACTACAAGGAACAACAGAAAAAGAAAAAGACTTGCATTTCTATAGCGCCTTTCACGACCTCAGGATGACCCAAGTGTTTTACAGCCAACGAAGCACTTTTGGAGTGCAGTCACTGTTGTAATGTAGGAAACGCGGCAGCCAATTTGTGCACAGCAAGCTCCCACAAACAGATAATCTGCTTTAGTGATGTTGGTTGAGGGATAAATATTGGCCAGGTCACCGATAACTTCCCAGCTCTTCTTCAAAATAGTGCCATGGCGTTTTTTTTCATCCACCTGAGAGAGCAGACAGGGCCTCAGTTTAACGTCTCATCAGAAAGACAGCACCACTGACAGTGGAGCGCTCCCTCAGCACTGCACTGGGAGGGTCAGCCTATATTTTGTGCCCAAGTCTCTGGAGTGGGACTTGAACCCACAACCTTCTGACTCAGAGGCGAGAGTGCCACCAATGATGCCACGGTTGACACCAACTGAGCCACGGTTGACTGGTGTGTTTGATTGTGCACAGGGTCAATCGGGATTATACTGGTGTGTGTGCACAGTAGCTGCTGGAGGCAATCTGACACACAGTTGTCCTTACCTAGAATCCACTCAATATTTTCTTCTGCCATGAAGGTTAGAGAGGGAGATTTTAGCTTTGAGAGCCCACTCTTTAGAAGTGACATTCAGAAGACAAAGCAGAGAAGTGCAGAAAACATTTCCTCCTTACTCTAGGTGGTAAACTCAGTGATGAGGTGTTTTGTACTAAACTGTCCTTATAGATCACACCCTCCATGGTGTGCACCTCTCTTACAGGCTGACAGGCCACTTTGTTCCACAATAAATCTGTACTTAGCAGGAAACATGCAGGTGAAACATCTCAGGGAGTGCTGCACTGTCGGAGGTGCCATCTTTCGCATGAGACGTTATTCGAAGAGCAGGGGAGTTCACCCCTGGGTCCTGGCTAATAGTTATCCCTCAACCAGCATCACTAAAACAGATTACCTAGACATGATCACATTGCTATTTGTGGGACCTTGCTGTGCACAAATTGGCTGCCGTGTTTCCTACATTATAACACTTCTAAAGTATTTCATTGGCTGTAAAGCACTTTAGGATATCATGAGCTCGTAAAAGGTGCTGTATAAATGCAAGTTTGTCTTTCTTTCAGAATGTCATTAACTCTATACTACAGTAAAATTGTATATTAGGACTGACACTGAAACGCCTTTTGGAAGTCCTTATATACATCAACTTTATTGCCCTCATCAACACTCTGTTACCTCATCAAAAAACTCGATCAGGTTAGTTAAACACGATTTGCCTTTAATAAATCCGTGCTGGCTCTTTATCTAGTTTGTCATCCAGGGGGCTCTGGCTTTAGTTGCCCTACCTTTCCCCCTCGTGAGAATGTACTGTGACTGTACCCGAACTATCTCCTCTTTAAAGGCAGCCCATTGTTCGATTGCAGTTTTGTCTGCTAATATTCGATTCCAATTTACCCAGGCCAGATCCGTTCTCAACCCACTGAAATTAGCCTCCAATTAAGTATCTTTACTCTAGATTGCTCCCTGTTCTTTTCCATAGTTAATCTAAACCTTATGATACTATGATCACTGTTCCCTAAATGTTCCCCTACTGACACTTGTTCCACTTGACCCACCTCATTCCCCAGAACCAGATCCAGCACACAATACTATATTCCCATGTGGCTATTTGCACCTGCAGCTCACCAACCTTATTTACCATGCTTCGTGCATTCACACACATGCACTATAAACCTACACTAGACCTTCTTGTATTCTCTCTTAGTCTGTCCCCCAGCTAATACCGTACTATATCTTACTCTAGTGCTATCTGTCTCTCACCATACTTTGTGCACTTTGTTTCTCCGTTCTACTGCTACATCCTGGTGCCCATTCCCCTGCCAAATTAGTTTAAACCCCCCCCCCCCCCCGCCGGCGGGGATATTGGTCTCGGCTCTGTTGAGGTGCAACCCGTCGGGCCTGTACAGGTCCCACCTCCCCCAGAGCTGGTCCCAATGCCCCAGGAATCTGAAGCCCTTCCTCCTGCACCATCTCTTCAGCCACGCATTCATCTGCTCTATCCTCCTATTTCTATACTCACTCGCACGTGGCAGCGGGAGTAATCCAGAGATTCCTACCTTTGAGGTCCTGCTTTTTAATCTCTTTCCCAGCTCCCTAAAATCTGCCTGCAGGACCACATCCCTTTTTCTACCTATGTTGTTGGTACTGATATAGACCATGACCTCTGGCTGGTCACCCTCCCCCCCTCAGAATATTCTGATTGTAAGGTAAAAATATCATGATTAGCTCTGGAATATGATAAATTATAGAATAAAACTAAAACCTGCAGGCAATTTTCTGCCCTCTCTCTTCCCAGTGTATATTCCAAGAGGCTAGTCTTCCTCCAGTACCTCACTCAAGGACCTTATTCATGTCAGCCGTGACTCAGTGGGTAGCACCCTCGCCTCTGAGTCAGAAGGTTGTGGGTTCAAGTCCTACTCCAGAGGCTTGAGCACAGGATCTACGCTGACACTCCAGTTCAGTACCTACCAGCCTCTCTTTATTCAGTAGCACATATGTGCCTTTGGCCTTTGTTCCCAGATAGACAGCATGATCACTTTTAATCGTGCTGTTTATAGCACAAAATCTAGGCTGACACTCCAGTGCAGTGCTGAGGGAGTGCTGCACTGTCAGAGGTGCCGTCTTTCAGATGAGACATTAAACTGAGGCCCTGCCTGTCCTCTCAGGTAGATGTAAAAGATCCCATGGCACTATTCGAAGAACAGCAGGGGGAGTTCTCTCTGGTGTCCTGGTCAATATTTATCCCTCAACAAACATCACTGGAAAAAAATTATCTGGTTATTATCACATTGCTGATTGTGGGATCTTGCTGTGTGTAAAGTGGCATTACAACAGTGACTACACTTCAAAAGTACTTCATTGGCTGTAAAGCGCTTTGGGACGTCCTGAGGTTGTGAAAGGCGCTATATAAATGCAAGTTCTTTCTTTCTTATGAGCCCAGGCAGTGATTGCCAGCAGGCTGTTCGAATATGGCCGAGCATCACAGCCGAGCCAATCCTTGGCCTTGCTGCCTGCCCCACTTAGATCCTGTGATCTGAGGTGTTGCAGGAGCAAGGGTTGGAAGGGTTAATCCCCTCCTAAGGGGCACCCAGTGCCATTCCCAGAGGAAAATGATGCAGGGGATGTCGTTAGACCGCTCATGCTAATCCAACACTTGCCCACCTGTTGCAGGTACAGGCACTGCTCCCCTTTTTCACTTCCTTGTACCTGGGAAGTAAGTTCTCCAGGTGGATTTGAGAGACATATCGGGGCCTATGATGCTGATTATTTAAGAGCAACGCTGTAAATGCAGTTTCTTCATTTACGTACATGTGTATCAGGATGGTACTGCTGATAGTAATCATCGAACACACTCTAACTGATTTAAATGGTGTTGAAAACAAGAATTTTTAGGAACAGGAAGAGGACACCCTTTTGATTGATCTCCACCCCATTTACCCACTTAATTCATTCTCTCTCCAGCAATGTATCTCATTTGTTTTTTGAAAGAATTTTGTGGTTTTTTTCTGCTGACTTATTCTGCAACTGTATTCCTCTTTGGGTGACAGTACTCACTAACTAATGTTCTATTTTTAAACCCGTGATCCCTGAAATTTGAGCCCTTCACCATGTTGTTCAAACCTTTTGCAATCCTGCATGTTTTTAATTGTAGGCTCAGGAGAGTGTTCTCTCCAAAGTGTTACGGTGACGTCACTTCTGAATGCTTTTGTAAATCTGTCTTTTCTGATTGGCAGAGTACTGTGGATAAGCTGATAAAGAAGACAAACCTGGCACTGGTGATTGGTACACACTCATGGCGGGAGCAGTTTATGGAGGCCATTACAGTCAGTGCTGGTGAGATGACATTTTAATTTCCCTCTCTCAGCGTTCGAGCAGTGGTTGTCTATTAGAAATTGCTGACTACCCATAGGAGTAGCTATGCCGACACCGATTTAGCCACATGCACTAATTTTAGTAGGAAACACCTTACACAAATATACTCCACGTGTGAATAGTTACTTTAAAAAACTACCACTATTCAGTAGCCAACAAAGTAAAGCTCTCACGACAATTAATAAACACTCTCACACACTGCTTTTCGTCTTACCATTTTACCAACAGAAGCACATAAAGCACAAAACACATACGGTAGCCTAGTGGTTATGTTACTGGACTAGTAATCCAGAGGCCGAGATTAATGATCCGGAGACGTGACTTCAAATCAATTCAATTAAATAAATCTCGAATAAAAAGCTAGTATCAGTAATGGTGACCATAAAACTATCGGATTGTCGTAAAAAACCCATCTGGTTCACTTATGCCCTTTAGGGAAGGAAATCTGCCGTCCTTACCTGGTCTGGCCTACGTGTGACTCCAGACCCACAGCAATGTGGTTGACTCTTAAATTCCCTCTGAAATAGCCTAGCGAGCCACTCAGTTGTACAAAACCGCTATGAAAAATAAGAATAACACTGGACTGACCACCCGGCCTAGGCACCAGCTTCAGACACGACAAGGGCACATCCAGCCCAGTCGACCCTGCAATGTCCTCCTCACTAACATCTGGAGACTTGTGCCAAAATTGGGAGAGCTGTCCCACAGACTAGTCAAGCAACAGCCTGACATAGTCATACTCACAGAATAATACCTTTCAGCCAATGTCCCTGGGTATATCCTGTCCCACTGGCAGGACAGACCCACCAGAGGAGGCAGCACAGTGGTATACAGTCAGGAGTGAGTGGCCCTGGGAGTCCTCAACATTGACTCCGGACCCCATGAAGTCTCATGGCTTCAGGTCAAGCATGGGCAAGGAAACCTCCTGCTGATTACCACCTACCGCCCTCCCTCCACCACAATCTGTAACCACCTATCCCTCACTCTAACACAGCACTCCTCCATGTTGAACACCACTTGGAAGAAGCACTGAGGGTAGCAAGGGCACAGAATGTACTCTGGGCGGGGGACTTCAATGTCCATCACCAAGAGTGGCTGGGTAGCACCACTACTGACCGAGCTGGCCGAGTCCTGAAGGACATAACTGCCAGACTGGGCCTGTGGCAAGTGGTGAGAGAACCAACATGAGGGAAAAACAAACTTGACCTTGTCCTCACCAATCTATCCGTCGCAGATGCATCTGTCCATGACAGTATTGGTAGGTGTGACCACTGCACAGTCCTTGTGGAGACGAAGTCGCATTTTCACACTGAGGACACCATCCATCGTGTTGTGTGGCACTACCACAGTGTTAAGTGGGATAGATTCAGAACAGATCTAGCAGTTCAAAACTGGGCGTTCATGAGGTGTTGTGGGCCATCTGAAGCAGCAGAATTTCATGGCCTGGCACATCCCTCACTCTACCATTACCATCAAGCCAGGGGACCAACCCTGGTTCAATGAGGAGTGCAGGGGAGCATGCCAGGAGCAGCACCGGGTGTACCTGAAACATAGAAACATAGAAGATAGGAGCAGGAGTAGGCCATTCGGCCCCTCGAGCCTGCTCCGCCATTCAATGAGCTCATGGCTGATCCTCCAAATTCAGTACCCTGTCCCTGCCTTCTCCCCATACCCCTTGATCCCTTTAGCCTTAAGAAATATATCCAACTCCTTCTTGAATATATTTAATGAATTGGCCTCCACCGCCCTCTGTGGTAGAGAATTCCACAGGTTCACCACTCTCTGGGTGAAGAAATTCCTCCTCATCTCAGTCCTAAATGGCTTAACCCTTATCCTTAGACTATGACCCCTGGTTCTGGACTCCCCGGCCATCGGGAACATCCTTCCTGCATCTAGTCTGTCCAGTCCTGTCAGAATTTTATAAGTTTCAATGAGATCATCTCTCATTCTTCTAAACTCCAGCGAGTACAAGTCCAATCGACCCAATCTCTCCTCATACGTCATTCCTGCCATCCCAGGTATTAGCCTGGTGAATCTTCGCTGCACTCCCTCCATGGCAAGAACATCCTTCCTCAGATAAGGCGACCAAAACTGCACACAATACTCAAGGTGCGGTCTCACCAAGGCCCTGTACAACTGCAGCAAGACATCCTTGTTCCTGTACTCGAACCCTCTTGCTACGAAGGCCAACATACCATTTGCCTTCTTAACCGCCTGCTGCACCTGCATGCTTACCTTCAGCGACTGGTGCACAAGAACACCCAGGTCTCTTTGCACTTCCCCTTCTCCCAATCTATTGCCATTCAAATAATAATCTGCCTTCCTGTGTTTGCCACCAAAGTGGATAATCTCACATTTATCCACATTATAGTGCATTTGCCATGTTTCTACCCAATCACCCAACCTGTCCAAATCGTATTGGAGTTTCACGACATCCTCCTCACAGCATACCCTCCCACCCAGCTTTGTGTCGTCTGCAAATTTAGAGATACTACATCCAATTCCCTTGTCCAGATCATTAATATATATTGTGAACAGCTGGGCTCCTAGGACCGATCCTTGCGGTACCCCACTAGTCACTGCCTGCCACTCGGAAAACGACCCGTTTATGCCAACTCTTTACTTTCTATCTGCCAACTAGTTCTCTATCCAAGTCAATACCTTGCCCCCAATCCCATGTGCCTTAATTATGCACGCTAATCTCTTATGCGGGACCTTATCGAAAGCCTTCTGAAAGTCCAAATACACCACATCCACTGGTTCTTCCTTATCTATTTTACCAGTTACATCCTCAAAAATGAGGTGCCAACCTAGGGAAGCTGTAACACAGGACTACATGCATGCTAAACAGCGGAAGCAGCATGCTATAGACATATCTAAGCAATCCCACAATCAACGGATCAGATCAAAGCTCTGCAGTCCTGCCACATCCAGTTGTGAATGGTGGTGGACAATTAAGCAACTAACAGGAGGAGGCGGCTCCACGAATATCCCCATCCTCAATGATGGCGGGACTCAGCACGCAAGTGCAAAAGACAAGGCTGAAGCATTTGCAACCTTCTTCAGCCAGAAGTGCCGAGTAAGTGATCCATCTCGGCCTCCTCCTGAGGTCCCCACCGTTACAGAAGCCAGTCTTAAGCCAATTCGATTCACTCCACATGATATTAAGAAACGGCTGAGCGGACTGGATACAGCAAAGGCTATGGGTCCCAACAACATCCCGGCTATCATGCTGAAGACTTGTGCTCCAGAACTAACTGTGCCTCTAGCCAAGCTGTTCCAGTACAGCCTAACCTGACAACATCGAAAACTGGCCAGGTATGTCCTGTCGACAAAAAGGATGACAAATCCAATCCAGCCAATTACCGCCCCATCAGTCTGCTCTCAATCACCAGCAAAGATGGAAGGTGTCGTCAACAGTGCTATCAAGCGGCACTTACCAAAAACCTGCTCACCGATGCTCAGTTTGGTTTCCACCAGGACCACTTGGCTCCAGACCTCATTACAGCCTTGGTCCAAACATGGACAAAAGAGCTGAATTCCAGAGGTGAAGTGAGAGTGACTGCCTTTGACATCAAGGCAGCATCTGACTGAGTGTGGCATCAAGGAGCCCTTGTAAAACTGAAGTCAATGTGAATCAGGGGGAAAACTCTCCACTGGCTGGAGTCATAGCTAGCACAAAGAAAGATGGTTGTGGTCGTTGGAGGTCATTCATCTCAGTCCCAGGACATCACTGCAAGAGTTCCTCAGGGCAGTGTCTTAGGCGCAACCATCTTCAGCTGCTTCATCAATGACCTTCCCTCCATAATAAGGACAGAAGTGGGGATGTTCCTGATGACTGCACAGTGTTTAGTGCCATTCACAACACCTCAGATAATGAAGCAGCCCATGCCCGCATGCAGCAACATTCAGGCTTGGGTTGATAAGTGGCAAGTAACATTCGTGCCACACAAGTGCCAGGCAATGACTATCTCCAACAAGCGAGAGACTAACCACCACCCCTTGACATTCAACGGCATTACCATCGCCGAATCCCCCACCATCAACATCCTGGGGGTCACCATTGACCAGAAACTTAACTGGACCAGCCACATAAATACTGTGGCAACAAGAGCAGGTCAGAGGCTGGGTGTTCTGTGGCAAGTGTCTCACCTCCCGACTCCCCAAAGCCCCTCCACCATCTAGAAGGCACAAGTCGGGAGTGTGATGGAATATGCTCCACTTGCCTGGATGAGTGCAGCCCCAACAACACTCAAGAGGCTTGAAACCATCCAGGACAAAGCAATCCACTTGATTGGCACCCCATCCACCACCTTAAACATTCACTCCCTCCACCGTACCATGGCTGCAGTGTGTACCATCTACAAGATGCACTGCAACAACTCGCCAAGGCTTCTTCGGCAGCACCTCCCAAACCCACGGCCACTACTACCTAGAAGGACAAGGGCAGCAGGCGCATGGGAACACCACCACGTCCAAGTTCCTCTCCAAGTCACACACCATCCTGACTTACATAGAAACATAGAAGATAGGAGCAGGAGTAGGCCATTCGGCCCCTCGAGCCCGCTCCGCCATTCAATGTGATCATGGCTGATCATCCAAATTCAGTACCCTGTCCCTGCTTTCTCCCCATATCCCTTGATCCCTTTAGCCTTAAGAAATATATCCAACTCCTTCTTGAATATATTTAATGAATTGGCCTCTACTGCCTTCTGTGGTAGAGAATTCCACAGGTTCACCACTCTCTGGGTGAAGAAATTCCTCCTCATTTCTGTCCTAAATGGCATACCCTTTATCCTTAGACTGTGACCCCTGGTTCTGGACTCCCCGACCATCGGGAACATCCTTCCTGCATCTAGTCTGTCCAGTCCTGTCAGAATTTTATAAGTTTCAATGAGATCCCCTCTCATTCTTCTAAACTCCAGCGAGTACAAGCCCAATCGACCCAATCTCTCCTCATACGTCATACCTGCCATCCCAGGTATCAGCCTGGTGAATCTTCGCTGAACTCCTTCCATGGCAAGAACATCCTTCCTCAGATAAGGCGACCAAAACTGCACACAATACTCAAGATGTGTTCTCACCAAGGCCCTGTACAACTGCAGCAAGACATCCTTGTTCCTGTACTCGAACCCTCTTGTGACAAAGGCCAACATACCATTTGCCTTCTTAACCGCCTGCTGTACCTGCATGCTTACCTTCAGCAACTGGTGCACAAGGACACCCAGGTCTCGTTGCACTTCCCCTTCGCCCAATCTATTGCCATTCAGATAATAATCTGCCTTCCTGTTTTTGCCACCAAAGTGGATAACCTCACATTTATCTACGTTATATTGCATCTGCCATGCTTCTGCCCAATCACCCAATCTGTTCAAATCATACTGGAGTTTCTCGGCATCCTCCTCACAGCACACACGCCTGCCCAGCTTTGTGTCGTCTGCAAATTTGGAGATATTACATCTAGTTCCCTCGTCTAGATCATTAATATATATTGTGAATAGCTGGGGTCCAAGGACCGATCCCTGCGGTACCCCACTAGTCACTGCCAGCCACTCGGAAAAAGACCCGTTTATTCCAACTCTTTGCTTTCTGTCTGCCAACCAGTTTTCTATCCAAGTCAATACCTTGCCCCCAATCCCATTTGCCTTAATTTTACACGCTAACCTCTTATGCGGGACCTTATCGAAAGCCTTCTGAAAGTCCAAATATAGCACATCCACTGGTTCTCCCTTATCTATTTTACCAGTTACATCCTCAAAAAATTCCAGTAGATTAGTCAAGTACGATTTACCTTTTGTAAATCCATGTTGACTTTGTCCAATCTTGTCACTGTTTTCCAAGTGCTCAGCTATTACATCCATTATAATGGATCTAGCATTTTCCCCACTGCCGATGTCAGGCTTACCGGTCTGTAATTCCCCGTTTTCTCCCTACCACCTTTTTTGAATAGTGGGGTAACATTAGCTGCCCTCCAATCCATGGGTACTGTTCCAGATTCCATCGAATGTTGGAAGGTGATCAGCAATGCATCTACTATTTCTAGGGCAACTTCCTTAAGTACCCTAGGATGTAGATTATCAGGCCCTGGGGATTTTTTGGCCTTCAGTCCCATCAATTTCCTTAACACCATTTCCTTACAAATAATGATTTATTTCAGTTCCTCCCCTTCATCAGACCCTATGTTCCCCAACATCTCTGGGAGGTTATTTGTGTCCTCCTTTATGAAGACAGAACCAAAATATGTATTTAATTGGGCTGCCATTTCTTTGTTACGCATTATAAATTTCCCTGATTCTGACTGCAAGGGACCTACGTTTGACTTCACCAATCTTTTTCTCTTAACATATCTATAAAAGCTTTTACAGTCAGTTTTTATGTTCCCTGCAAGCTTACTCTCATATTCTATTTTCCCCTTCTTAATTAATCCCTTTGTCCTCCTTTGTTGAATCCTAAACTGTTCCCAATCCTCAGGTTTACTGCTTTTTCTGGCCAATTTATATGTCTTCTCCTTGGATCTTATGCTATCCCTAATTTCCCTTGTTAGCCACGGTTGAGTCACCTTTTTTGTTTTATTTTTATGCCAAACTGGGATGAACAATTTATGTAGTTCATCCATGCAGTCTTTGAATGCTTGCCATTGCCTATCCACCGTCAACTCTTTGAGTGACATTCCCCAATCAATCCTACCCAACTCGTGCCTCAGACCATCATAGTTTCCTTTATTTAAATTCAGGACCCTAGTCTCTGAGTCAACTGCTTCATTCTCCATCTTAATGAAGAATTCTATCATATTATGATCGCTCTGACCCAAGGGGCCTCGTACAACAAGATTGCTAATTAATTCTTTCTCATTACATAATACCCAGTCTAAGATGGCCTGATCTCTGGTTGGTTCCTCGACATATTGGTCCAGGAAACCATCCCGTAAACACTCCAGGAATTCCTCCTCCACAGTATTGTTACTAATTTGGTTAGCCCAATCTATATGTAGATTATAAAGTCACCCATGATGACTGCTGTGCCCTTATTGCACGCTTCTCTAATTTCCCTTTTAATGCCATCCCCAACCTCTGCATTACTGTTTGGAGGTCTATATACCACTCCCACTAACATTTTCTGCCCCTTGGTATTTCTCAGTTCTACCCATACAGATTCCACATCATCAGAGCTAATATCCTTCCTTACAATTGTGTTAATCCCTTCTTTAACCAGCAATGCTACCCCACCTCCCTTTCCTTTCTGCCTATCTTTCCTGAATATTGAATACCCCTGGATGTTGAGTTCCCAGCCTTGGCCACCCTGGAGCCATGTTTCCGTAATCCCAATCAAATCATATTAGTTTACCTCTATTTGCGCAGCTAATTCATCCACCTTATTCCGAATGCTCCTTGCATTAAGACACAAAGTCTTCAGGCTTGTTTTTTTAACGCTCTTAGACCTTTTAGAATTATTATTTACTGTGGCCATGTTTGATTTAAACCGTTGATTTCTTTGACTGCCACTTTTGTTTTTCTCCTTCCTATCTTTTGCTTTTATCCTCGTTTCCCTTTCCTCTGTCCCGCTGTTCAGGTTCCCAACCCCCTGCCATTTTAGTTTAAACCCTCCCCCAGAGCACTAGCAAACGCTCCCCCTAGGACATCGGTCCCGGCCCTGCCCAGGTGCAAACCGTCCGGTTTGAACTGGTCCCACCTCCCTCAGAACCAGTTCCAATGTCCCAGGAATTTGAATCCCTCCCCCCTGCACCATTCCTCTAGCCACGTATTCATCTGAAATATCCTTCTATATCTACTCTGACTAGCACGTGGCACTGGTAGCAATCCTGAGATTACTACCTTTGAGGTCCTATTTTTTTAATTTACCTCCTAACTCCCTAGATTCAGCTTTTGGGACCTCATCCCGTTTTTTACCTATATCGTTAGTGCCTATATGCACCACGACAACTGGCTGTTCACCCTCCCCTTCCAAAATGTTCTGCAGCCGCTCTGAGACATACATAGATACATAGATACATAGAAGATAGGAGCAGGAGTAGGCCATTCGGCCCTTCGTGCCTGCTCCGCCATTTAATGAGATCATGGCTGATCCTTTAATTCAGTATCCCGTCCCCGCCTTCTCTCCGTAACCCTTAACCCCTTTTGCCCGTAGAAATATATCTAATTCCCTCTTAAATATATTTAATGAGCTGGCATACACTGCCCTCTTTGGCAATGAGTCCTTGACCCTTGCACCAGGGATGCAACACACCATCCTGGAGTCTCGTTTGCGGCCGCAGAAACGCCTATCTATTCCCCTTACAATAGAATCCCCTATTACTATAGGTCTCCCGCTCTTTTTCCTCCCACCCTGTGCAGCAGAGCCACCCCTGGTGCCAGGATGTTGGCTGCTGCTGCCTTCCTCTGATAAGCCATCCCCCCATCAGTATCCAAAGCGGTATATCTGTTTGAGAGGGGGATGTCCACAGGGGACCCCTGCACTACCTGCCTGCACCTACTATTCTGTCTGTTGGTCACCCCTTCCCTTTCTGCCTGTCCAACCTTTGCCTGCGGTGTGACCAACTGCTCAAACGTGTTATCCACGAATTCCTCAGCATCGCGAATGGTCCAGTATGAATCCAATCACAGCTCCAGCACCGCAATGCAGTCTGCCAGTAGCTGCAGCTGGATACATTTCCCGCACACATGGTTGTCAGGGACACAGGAAGTGTCCCCGAGTTCCCACATAGCGCAGGAGGAGCATGCCACGAGGCCGAGCTCTCCTGCCATGACTTACCCTTTAATTAATTGAAATTAAATTAAATCAAATCAATCCCACCAATTACACTACAGTTAAATGATATACTTAAGGGGCCTGGCTTACCAACAGTCCCTGCTACACCACAGAGACCTTTAAAACTATAAAACACAGAGTTAAAGTTTAAAAAGAGAGAAATACTCACCAACCAATCACTTACCTGCTTCCTGGTGACGTCACACTTTGATTACTTTTTACTTCCCTCCCTCTGAGCTCGGAGACTGGTATGCCTCTCGAGCCTCGCTGCCGCTTTTATTTACCTCCGGTGCTGCCTCGCTCCAATCAGGTCCGCTATGGGGCCTCTCGAGCCTCGCTGCCGCTTTTATTTACCTCCGGTGCTGCCTCGCTCCAATCAGGTCTGCTATGGGGCCTCTCGAGCCTCGCTGTCGCTTTTATTTAGCTCCGGTGCTGCCTCGCTCCAATCAGGTCCACTATGGGGCCTCTCGAGCCTCGCTGCCACTTTTATTTACCTCTGGTGCTGCCTCGCTCCAATCAGGTCCGCTATGGGGCCTCTCGAGCCTCGCTGCCACTTTTAGAAGTATATCGCCATTCTTTCATCGTCGCTGGGTCAAAATCCTGGAACTCCCTACCTAGCAGCACTGGAGTACCTTCACCACACGGACTACAGCGGTTCAAAAAGGCGGCTCACCACCACCTTCTCAAGGGCAACTAGGGATGGGCAATAAATGCTGGCCTTGCCAGCATAGCCCACATCCCAGGAATGAAAAAAAAACATGCCTACGCCATGTGAATACGAGTATTCCTAAACCTCTGCCTCTGTCTCCTTCTTTAAGACGCAATATAAAACCTACCTCTTTGATCAAACTTTTACATCTGTCCTAATATCTTATGTGGCTCGGTGTCAAACTGTTATCGCTCCTGTGAAGCACATTGGGACGCTTTACTACATTAAAGGCGCTATATAAATGCAAGTTATTATGATAAGGGGTAAGCCATTTAGGACAGAGATGAGAAGGAATTTCTTCACCCAGAGAGTGGTGAACCTGTGGAATTCTCTACCACAGAAGGCAGTTGAGGCCAATTCATTAAATATATTCAAGAAGGAGTTGGATATATTTCTTAAGGCTAAAGGGATCAAGGGATATGGGGAGAAGGCAGGGACAGGGTACTGAATTTGGAGGATCAGCCATGAGCTCATTGAATGGCGGAGCAGGCTCGAGGGGCCGAATGGCCTACTCCTGCTCCTATCTTCTATGTTTCTATGATGCCCCACGACTGTGTCCATTACTCATTTTTGTATTTACCAATTAACACATGTGCCAAATGTATTCAACAACACTGTGTTCGAGGAGCAAGCAGAGCAGAATAGAGTTGAAAGGTCAAAGGAAGGTGGAATACCGGTCAGCATCTTTGTACAATTACCTCTGCAAGTTCCTTACACCAACATTTACAACAGAGGAGACTCTGAGGCTGATGATGCAGCCAGGGTAGGAGATTTGAGAGAGGTGTTCAAAATCATGAAGGGTTTTGATAAGAGTAAATAAGGAGAAACTGTTTCCAGTGGCAGAAGGGTTGGTAACCAGAGGACACAGATTTAAGATGATTGGCAAAAGAACCACAGGTGACATGAGGAAACTTTTTTTACACCGCGAGTTGCTGTGATCTGGAACGCACTGCCTGTAAGGGTAGTGGAAGCAGATTCAATAGTAACTTCCAGAGAGAATTGGATAACTACGGGAAACTTTCGATTTACCGGCCCCTAAATAACCGGAAATGTCGGTTACCCGGCAAAATTCAGTCGGTTCAGGTAACTTTTATTACTAGTACAGCAACAAATGGAGGAAGGCAAGGATTTGGCTGCAGCTGTTGCTAAGCTACAGAGACGCTTGCAACTTGTGGATGTTGTACAGGGTTTGTTGCTTTATACGGAGCTCTAAGGTCCGTATCTTTTACTATAGCGTTCGGTTATCTGGAATTGTTGATGAACCGGCACCACGTCGGTGCCGGATAACAGAAAGTTTCCTGTACTTGAAGAGAAATGCACAGGGCTATGGGGAAAGAGCAGGGGAGTGGGATTAATTGGATCATTCTACCAAAGAGCCGGCACAGGCACGATGGACCGAATGGCCTTCTTCTGTGGTGTATCAGTCTATGATCCTACAATGCTGCTGTGTTCAACCTATCCCAATCGACCTGACCTTGCACGTTAATGCTTATTTAAATATTTTATAGTTGCATTCCAGGCATGCAGCATATGGGGGGTCACAATGCCAAGTGCCAACACAAATTGAAGAAACAGCTTGCATTTATAGTGCCTTTAACATCGAAAAACGTCGCAAGACGCTTCACAGACGTTTAATCAGATAAAAATGAACACTGAGCAAAAGGAGAAATTAGGATCAAAAGCTTAGTCAGTGGTGGGTTTTAAGGAGAGTCTTAAAGGAGGCGAGGCGGAAGTGCTTAGGGAGGGAACTCCAGAGCATCGGGCCTTGATGGCTGAAGGTACAGCCACCAATGGTGGGGCAAAGGGCGAGCGGAATGCACAGGAGGCTAGAGTTGGAGAAATAGTTCTGGGGGATTGTCGGAGTGGAGGAGGTTACAGAGATACGGAGGGGTGAGACCATAAAGGGTTTTAAACATGAGGATGAGAATTTTTAATTAGAGGCTTCAGGGAACCAGGACCCTATCTATATTATCAAGGGTGATGGTTGAGGAGGTCTTGGTGCGAGAGAGGATAAGGGCAACAGAATTTTGGAGCTGAAGGCTGCTGGCTGCCTGTATAGGGCCTCAAACTGTGGGTATGCCAAACACTGGTTCACTCTGTATACACAAAACCTGAAAGAGAATACAAGTGTTGAAGACACCAGATTTATTTTCAAGCAGGGTCTGGGGCGTGTCCTCACAGAAAATTTAGATTTTTGACAGTTTAACTGATGCATTTTCTAATATTTTGGAATCTATAAAGAACGTGGGGACTTCATCTAAAATGGAAGGGGTTTTTGCTCAATTTAATATAATCTCTAGTTGCCAATTTTGAGATTAATTCTTTTTTTATTCCTATCTTAAAAATTCTCTCTACCAGCAACAGCGGATAATTTTGTTTAAATTTTTATTTAAATTGCCTAACATCAAGTAGAGGAGTTATCTTAGGGGGAATGTTAGTTGGAAGCAGGGTTTGGGCAGGCTGGGCTGGGTGTTCCAAGCTGGCCTGCATGTCTAGTCCACACTATGTGGTTTACACATAGGCCATGATTTTTCTCCACTATTCTGCCCCAAATCAGGTGTGACAACAGGGAAAATTGGGTGGTGAGGCCTCCGCCCACTCGACCTTAATTTTCCGCCCAATGACCCACTTCCCTTCCATCCACTCCTTTTACTGCTGTTCCCCAGGTGAAAGGAGGCAGTAGCCTGGGGAGAGATAGTAATGTTGTAAATGGAGGGAGAGGGCCCAGTAGAGAGGCCTCCTCTCCTTTACTTGCTGAAGACCTTGCTTGGTGGGCATGTGTGCTGTGAGGAGGATGCCGAGAAACTCCAGTATGATTTGGACAGGTTGGGTGATTGGGCAGATGTATGGCAGATGCAGTATAATGTGGATAAATGCAAGGTTATCCACTTTGATGGCAAAAACAGGAGGGCAGATTATTATCTGAACAGCAATAGATTGGGAGAAGGGGAAGTGCAACGAGACCTGGGTGTCCTTGTGCACCAGTTGCTGAAGGTAAGCATGCAGGTGCAGCAGGCGAGTAAGGCGGCAAATGGTATGTTGGCCTTCATAGCGAGAGGATTCGAGTACAGGAGCAAGGGTGTCTTGCTGCAGTTGTACAAGGCCTTGGTGAGACCACACCTTGAGTATTGTGTGCAGTTTTGGTCGCCTTATCTGAGGAAGGATGTTCTTGCCATTGAGGGTGTGCAGTGAAGATTCACCAGACTGATACCTGGGATGGCAGGAATGACGTATGAGGAGAGATTGGGTCGATTGGGCTTATACTCGCTGGAGTTTAGAAGAATGAGAGGGGATCTCATTGAAACTTATAAAATTCTAACAGGACTAGACAGACTAGATGCAGGAAGGATGTTCCCGATGGCGGGGGAGTCCAGAACCAGGGGTCACAGTCTAAAGATAAGGGGTAAGCCATTTAGGACAGAGATGAGGAGGAATTTCTTCACCCAGAGAGTGGTGAACCTGTGGAATTCTCTACCACAGAAGGCAGTTGAGGCCAATTGATTCAATATTTTCAAGAAGGAGTTAGATATATTTCTTAAGGCTAAAGGGATCAAGGGATATGGGGAGAAGGCAGGGACAGGGTACTGAGTTTGGATGATCAGCCATGATCTCATTGAATGGCGGAGCAGGCTCGATGGGCCCAATGGCCTCCTTCTGTGCTGTAACCATTCTATGATTCATCCTCTATTGAAGTCAAAATGAGAATGTGAAGGTTCTATGGGATGGGCTGAACTTCACGTATAATTCGGTGTTACATACGCTGATCCAGGTTCTGTGATATTAGGAAAGTTAGTGAAGCATGACTTTGTTTGTTTAGTAAATTAGTTTTATGCTGTAAGTTAATGAAACCTGGCGTTCCAGTTGTTTGCTATTGTTTTAATTTCTACTTTTAACAAATCTGATTCAAAAATTATAGCCTAAGGCGTACAATCTGACAGTGATTACTTAGCTGTCATCTGAACTTTAACAGCATCATTCTCAGTGAGCAAATTACAGTAACAACCCTGGGCAATGCTACTTTATCAGTTATTCTATGTACAAGGTCACACTGCAGTTCATAGGAAGTGAGGGATCATATGTGAAAAGAAGTAAATACTTGCATTTATATAACGTTTATATAGCACCTATCACAAGCCTCAGGTCGTCCCAAAGCGCTTTACAACCAGTGAAGTACTTTTGAAGTGTAGCCACTGTTATAATGTGGGACTGGTCCTTGATGTTGAGCATGAGAAAAATATCTGGCATAACTCAAAAACAATTGAATAAATTTATAATCACTGGCAGATCTCTTATGGCATTGCTGATGGATACCTGGATATCAGCCAGGGAGAGAATTAGTTAGTTTGGATAGCAACATGGGACCAGGGAGTGGAACAACAACTACTTACATTTATAAGGTGCTTTTAACGTAGTAAAATGTCCCAAGGCACTTCATAGGAGCGTTATTAGACATAATTTGACACCAAGCCAGATAAGGAGATATTTGGACAGGTTGGTCAAAGACGTAGGTTTTAAGGAACATTAAAGCAGGAGAGGTTTAGGGAGGGAAGTCCAGAGTTTAGGGCCCAGGCAGCTGATGGCACGGCTGCCAATGGTGGAGCGATTAAAATCGGGGATGCGCAAGAGGCCGGAATTGTAGGGCCACAGAGATCTCGGAGGGTTGTAGGACTGGAGGAGATTACAGAGACAGGGAGTGGCGAGGCCATGGAGGGATTTGAAAGCAAGGTTAAGAATTTTTGGAAATCGAGGTGTTTCCAGACCAGGAGCTAATGTAGGTCAGCGAGCACAGGGGGGATAATGGATGAAGGGGACTTGGTGCGAGGTAGGATATGAGCAGCAGAGTTTTGGATGAGCAGCAGAGTTTTGGAGGGTGGAAGATGGGATGCCGGTCAGGAGAGTGTTGGAATAGTCAAGACTAGAGGTAACAAAGGCTATTAGGATAGAAGTCTGGAGTTAAATGTGGGTTTCAGCAGCAGATGAGCTGAGGCAGGGATGGAGACGAGTGATGTCACAGAGGTGGAAGTAGGCGGTCTTGGTGATGGAACAGATGTGGTCGGAGGCTCATCGAGGTCAAATACGACGCCAAGGTTGCGAACCGTCTGGTTCAGCATCAGACAGTGACCAGGGAGAGGGATGGAGAGAGGGTGGCTAGGGAACGGAGTTTGTGGCGGGGACTGAAGGCAAAGAGTTGGATGAAGTGTGAGCCACAGCCAGAATTAAATGGGATGGGATAGAAGTCTGGAGTTAAAGCTTCGATGTAGCAAGATCTGGCAAGTGGGAGAGGCAAGATCCTGGTGCAAACTGGGTGGAGGCATTCCTCGTGTGGAGGTTGGCAGCGGCAGGGTTCTTGGACCGGAGATTCTTGGGGCTGAGGCTGGGAGGGGCAGGGTTCTTGGACCGGAGATTCTTGGGGCTGAGGCTGGGAGTGGCAGGGTTCTTGGACCGGAGATTCTTGGGGCTGATACTGGGAGGGGCAGGGTTCTTGGACCGGAGATTCTTGGGGCTGATACTGGGAGGGGCAGGGTTCTTGGACCGGAGATTCTTGGGGCTGAGGCTGGGAGGGGCAGGGTTCTTGGACCGGAGATTCTTGGGGCTGAGGCTGGGAGGGTTCTTGGACCGGAGATTCTTGGGGCTAATACTGGGAGGGGCAGGGTTCTTGGACCAGAGATTCTTGGGGCTGAGGCTGGGAGAGGCAGGGTTCTCGGACCGGAGATTCTTGGGGCTGATACTGGGAGGGGCAGGGTTCTTGGACCGGAGATTCTTGGGGCTGATACTGGGAGGGGCAGGGTTCTCGGACCGGAGATTCTTGGGGCTGAGGCTGGGAGTGGCAGGGTTCTTGGACCGGAGATTCTTGGGGCTGAGGCTGGGAGGGGCAGGGTTCTCGGACCGGAGATTCTTGGGGCTGATACTGGGAGGGGCAGGGTTCTCGGACCGGAGATTCTTGGGGCTGAGGCTGGGAGTGGCAGGGTTCTTGGACCGGAGATTCTTGGGGTTGATACTGGGAGGGGCAGGGTTCTCGGACCGGAGATTCTTGGGGCTGAGGCTGGGAGTGGCAGGGTTCTTGAACCGGAGATTCTTGGGGCTGATACTGGGAGGGGCAGGGTTCTTGGACCGGAGATTCTTGGGGCTGAGGCTGGGAAGGGCAGGGTTCTTGGACCGGAGATTCTTGGGGCTGAGGCTGGGAGGGGCAGGGTTCTTGGACCGGAGATTCTTGGGGCTGAGGCTGGGAGGGGCAGGGTTCTTGGACCGGAGATTCTTGGGGCTGAGGCTGGGAGTGGCAGGGTTCTTGGACCGGAGATTCTTGGGGCTGAGGCTGGGAGGGGCAGGGTTCTTGGACCAGAGATTCTTGGGGCTGAGGCTGGGAGGGGCAGGGTTCTTGGACCGGAGATTCTTGGGGCTGAGGCTGGGAGGGGCAGGGTTCTTGGACCGGAGATTCTTGGGGCTGAGGCTGGGAGCGGCAGGGTTCTTGGACCAGAGATTCTTGGGGCTGAGGTTGGGAGGGGCAGGGTTCCTGGACCGGAGATTCTTGGGGCTGAGGCTGGGAGGTGCAGGGTTCTTGGACCGGAGATTCTTGGGGCTGAGGCTGGGAGGGGCAGGGTTCTTGGACCGGAGATTCTTGGGGCTGAGGTTGGGAGGGGCAGGGTTCCTGGACCGGAGATTCTTGGGGCTGAGGCTGGGAGGTGCAGGGTTCTTGGACCGGAGATTCTTGGGGCTGAGGCTGGGAGGGGCAGGGTTCTTGGACCGGAGATTCTTGGGGCTGAGGCTGGGAGGGGCAGGGTTCTCGGACCGGAGATTCTTGGGGCTGAGGCTGGGAGGGGCAGGGTTCTTGGACCGGAGATTCTTGGGGCTGAGGCTGGGAGGGGCAGGGTTCTCGGACCAGAGATTCTTGGGGCTGAGGCTGGGAGCGGCAGGGTTCTTGGACCGGAGATTCTTGGGGCTGAGGTTGGGAGGGGCAGGGTTCCTGGACCGGAGATTCTTGGGGCTGAGGCTGGGAGGTGCAGGGTTCTTGGACCGGAGATTCTTGGGGCTGAGGCTGGGAGGTGCAGGGTTCTTGGACCGGAGATTCTTGGGGCTGAGGCTGGCAGGGGCAGGGTTCTTGGACCGGAGATTCTTGGGGCTGAGGCTGGGAGGTGCAGGGTTCTTGGACCGGAGATTCTTGGGGCTGAGGCTGGGAGGGTTCTTGGACCGGAGATTCTTGGGGCTGAGGCTGGGAGGGGAAGGGTTCTTGGACCGGAGATTCTTGGGGCTGAGGCTGGGAGGGGCAGGGTTCTTGGACCGGAGATTCTTGGGGCTGAGGCTGGGAGGGTTCTTGGACCGGAGATTCTTGGGGCTGAGGCTGGGAGTGGCAGGGTTCTTGGACCAGAGATTCTTGGGGCTGAGGCTGGGAGCGGCAGGGTTCTTGGACCAGAGATTCTTGGGGCTGAGGCTGGGAGGGGCAGGGTTCCTGGACCAGAGATTCTTGGGGCTGAGGTTGGGAGGGGCAAGGTTCCTGGGCTGGAGATTCTTGGGGCTGAGGCTGGGAGGTGCAGGGTTCTTGGACCGGAGATTCTTGGGGCTGAGGCTGGCAGGGTTCTTGGACCGGAGATTCTTGGGGCCGAGGCTGGGAGGGTTCTTGGACCAGAGATTCTTGGCGGTTGAGGCTGGCAGGGTTCTTGGACCAGAGATTCTTGGGGCTGAGGCTGGGAGGGTTCTCGGACCGGAGATTCTTGGGCCCGAGGCTGGGAGGTGCAGGGTTCTTGGACCGGAGATTCTTGGGGCTGAGGCTGGGAGCAGCAGGGTTCTAGGAGTTGAGGCTGGGACTGAGACTGGTGAGAATGGCAGAGTCAGTTCTGTATTATATGCACTATTACTATTTATGATTTATTACACGTCCTTGCACTGTTTTTCCAGTCACGGATACCTCGGGCAGAATTCAAAAGCTCAAGGTTGACACTTTTGGGAAATGGGAAACACGGGTTTGAGCTGGCCCATGGTGTGCTTTCAGTCTAGGCACTATTCTGAAATGTGGTCTATTTTCTTTTGTCAGGTGATGGTGAGGACGATGATGATACCCGGGAGGAGAAGCTGCCTTCTTGTTTTGACTACGTCATGCACTTCTTGACAGTCTTCTGGAAAGTTCTCTTTGCCTTTGTCCCTCCCACTGAGTACTGGAACGGCTGGGCCTGTTTTATCACCTGCATGGCTGTGATTGGTTTGCTCACAGCTTTCATCAATGATCTGGCTTCACATTTTGGCTGCACAGTGGGGCTGAAGGATTCCGTTACCGCCGTGGTTTTTGTGGCACTTGGCACCTCTGTACCAGGTAATTAACGGGACGGCAGCAGCAAAGCAACATTAGCCAGTAAACAGTACTGCGAGAGAAATCTGCCACAACTACCCGAAACACACGGGGTAGAAACCCATTGAGTGGTAGCGCAAAACGGGCATTATCGCACTGGCCACCCGTTATACACTCCACCCCATATTCAGTTCAATTGACATGAATGAAGTATTTCATGTGGCCATACGATACCACCCTTGGTGAGACCACACCTTGAGTATTGTGTGCAGTTTTAGGACATCTCCTCTGGGCTGGAAAGAAACTTGCAGTGGGAGGGGGTGGATCCAGTTGTCGTGGTCCATGTTGGTACAAACGACGTAGATAGGACTAGGAAGCCGGTTCTGTTAAAGGAGTATGAGCAGCTAGAGGTCAAATTAAAAAACAGAACCTCAAGGGTAATAATCTCGATTATTACCTGAGCCACGAGCGAATTTGGCTAGGACAAATAAAATTAGAGAGTTAAATGCGTGGCTCAAAGACTGGTGTGGGAGAAATGGGTTTTGCTTCCTGGGACACTGGCACCAGTACTGAGGCAGGAGGGAGCTGTTCCGTTGGGACGGGCTTCACTTGGCCAGTGCTGGGACTAGAGTCCTGGCGGATCATATAACTAGGGCTGTAGAGAGGGCTTTAAACTAACTAGTTGGGGGGAGGTTCCTAGAGAGCAAATAATAAAAATCACAACAGAGAAGGTCATAGACTTAGGTAGCAGTGGGGAAATGAAAAACCAGAGCGTGTCAGGAAGGGGCAGAAGGTATGGAGTAAAAGGTAAAGTAATAAAAAGGGCAAAAGCAGGAACTAAGTGTCACAAAACATATTTGAAAGCTCTCCATCTGAATGCACGTAGCATTCGTAACAAAATAGACGAGTTAATGGCACAAATAACGACATATGGGTATGATCTTGTGGCCATTACAGAAACATGGCTGCAGAGTGACAATGCCTGGGAATTAAACATACCAGGTTATTTAACGATCAGGAAGGACAGGCAGGAAGGAAGGGGAGGTGGGGTGGCTATGTTAATAAAGGAAGGAATCACTGTAATACAGAGAAATGATATTGGGTCAAAAGATCAGGATAATGAAACAGTTTGGGTGGAGATAAGGAATAATAAGGGGAAAAAAACACTAGTGGGCGTAGTCTATAGGCCTCCGAACAGTTGCAACTCTGTTGGACGGAGTATCAATCAGGAAATAGTTGAGGCTTATAATAAGGGAACATCTATAATTATGGGGGATTTTAACTATCATATTAATTGGACAAATCAAATTGGGCAGGGCTGCCTTGAGGATGAGTTCATTGAGTGTATTAGGGATGGGTTTCTTGAGCAGTATGTAACTGAACCGACCAGGGGGCAAGCAACCTTAGATCTGGTCCTGTGTAACGAGACAGGATTAATTAAAAATGTCCTAGTAAAGGATCCCCTTGGAATGAGTGACCATAACATGGTTGAATTCCATATTCAATTCGAGGGTGAGAAGGTTGGATCTCAAACAAGCATGCTAAGCTTGAATAAAGGAGACTATGAAGGTATGAGAGCGGAATTGAGTAGAGTGGATGGGGAAAATAGATTAAAGGGTAAGACGATACATGATCAGTGGTGTACATTTAAGGAGTTATTTTACAACTTCCAAAAAATATATATTCCACTGAGAAGAAAAGGGTGTAAAAGAAAAGACAGCCATCCATGGCTAAGTAAAGAAATTAAGGATAGTATTCGACTAAAAACAAGGGCATATAAGGTAGCCAAATCTAGTGGGAGGATAGAGGATTGGGAAAACTTTAAAAGACAGCAAAAAATAACAGAAAGATTGATTAAGGGAAGATAGATTATGAAAGTAAATTAGCAAAAAATATAAAAACAGATAGTAAGAGTTTTTATAGTTATATAAAAAGAAAAAGGGTGGCTAAAGTAAATGTTGGTCCCTTAGAGGATGAGACCGGGAAATTAATGGTGGGAAATATGGAGATGGCAAAAACACTGAATGAATATTTTGTATCAGTCTTTACAGTAGAAGACACTAAGAATATCCCAACACTGGACAAACAGGGGGCTATAGGGGGGGAGGAGCTAAACATGATCAAAATCAATAAGGAAGTGGTACTCGGTAAAATAATGGGACTCAAGGCGGATAAATCACCTGGACCTGATGGCTTACATCCTAGGGTCTTGAGGGAAGTGGCGGTAGGGATTGTGGATGCATTGGTAATAATTTTCCCAAACTCCCTGGACTCAGCAAAGGTCCCGGCAGACTGGAAAACTGCTAATGTAACACCCTTATTTAAAAAGGGCAGTATACAGAAGGCTGGAAACTATAGACCGGTTAGCCTAACATCTGTGGTAGGTAAAATTTTGGAGTCCATTATTAAGGAGACAGTAACAGGACATTTGGATAATCATAATTTAATAGGACAAAGTCAGCATGGTTTTATGAAGGGGAAGTCATGTTTGACAAATTTGTTGGAGTTCTTTGAGGAAGTAACATATAGGGTGGATAAAGGGGAACCAGTGGACGTAGTGTATTTAGACTTCCAAAAGGCATTTGACAAGGTGCCACACAAAAGATTATTGCTTAAGATAAAAAATCACGGGATTGGGGGTAATATTCTAGCATGGATAGAGGATTGGCTATCTAACAGAAGGCAGAGAGTTGGGATAAATGGTTCATTCTCAGACTGGCAATCAGTAACTAGTGGTGTTCCGCAGGGGTTAGTGCTGGGTCCCCAACTCTTTACAATCTATATTAACGATTTGGAGGAGGGGACCAAGTGTAACATATCAAAGTTTGCAGATGATACTAAGATGGGAGGGAAAGTAGTGAGTGAGGAGGACATAAAAAACCTGCAAGGGGACATAGACAGGCTAAGTAAGTGGGCAGAGATTTGGCAGATGGAATACAATACTGGAAAGTGTGAGGTTATGCACTTTGGCAGGAAAAATCGTAGAGCAAGTTATTATCTTAATGGCAAGAAACTGGAAAGTACTGAAGTACAAAGGGATCTGGGGGTCCTGGTGCACGAAACTCAAAAGGTTAGTATGCAGGTGCAGCAAGTGATTAAGAAGGCCAATGGAATGTTGGCTTTCATTGCTAGGGGGATAGAATATAAAAATAGGGAGGTATTGCTTCAGTTGTACAAGGTATTGGTGAGACCGCACCTGGAATACTGCATACAGTTTTGGTGTCCATACTTAAGAAAAGACATACTTGCTCTCGAGTCAGTACAAAGAAGGTTCACTCGGTTAATCCCGGGGATGAGGGGATGGACATATGAGGAGAGGTTGAGTAGATTGGGACTCTACTCATTGGAGTTCAGAAGAATGAGAGGCGATCTTATTGAAACATATAAGATTGTGAAGGGGTTGGATTGGGTGGATGCGGGGAGGATGTTCCCGATGATGGGTGAAACTAGAACTAGGGGGCATAGTCTTAGAATAAGCGGCTGCTCTTTCAAAACTGAGATGAGGAGGAACTACTTCACTCAGAGGGTGGTAGGTCCATGGAATATGCTGCGCCAAAAAGCTGTAGAAGCTACATCATTACATAAATTTAAAACAGAAATAGACAGTTTCCTAGAAGTAAAGGGAATTAAGGGTTACGGGGAGCGGGCAGGAATTTGGACATGAGTCTAGGTTCGGATCGGTCATGGCCCTGTGGGTAGCGGAGCGGGCCCAGGGGCCGTGTAGCCTGATCCTGCTCCTATTTCGTGTGTCTAATTCTGTTAGATTCAGGAGATGGTTCTGTGATAGTAGATTGGCAGTTAGGATCAGATCAGCCATGATCTTATTGAATGGCGGAGCAGGCTCGAGGGGCCGATTGGCCTACTCCTGCTCCTATTTCTTATGTTCTTCTTATGTTCTTATGTTTTGGTCGCCTTATCTGAGAAAGGATGTTCTTGCCATGTAGGGAGTGCAGCGAAGATTCACCAGACTGATACCTGGGATGGCAGGAGTGACGTATGAGGAGAGATTGGGTCGATTGGGCTTATATTCGCTGGAGTTTAGAAGAATGAGAGGGGATCTCATTGAAACTTGTAAAATTCTAACAGGACTAGACAGACTAGATGCAGGAAGGATGTTCCCGATGGTTGGGGAGTCCAGAACCAGGGGTCACAGTCTAAGGATAAGGGGTAAGCCATTTAGGGCAGAGATGAGGAGGAATTTCTTCACCCAGAGAGTGGTGAACCTGTGGAATTGTCTACCACAAAAGGCAGTTGAGGCCAATTCATTAAATATATTCAAGAAGGAGTTAGATATATTTCTTAAGGCTAAAGGGATCAAGGGGTATGGGGAGAAAGCAGGGACCGGATACTGAATTTGGATGATCAGCCATGATCTCATTAAATGGCGGAGCAGGCTCGAGGGGCCGAATGGCCTACTCCTGCTCCTATCTATGTTTCTATGTTTCACCTGCCAAACGTCAACCGTCCAAGTTGAATTTCACCCCCGAAGGGCTTAAAGCACCATGTGAAATTTTAAACAAGTTAAAGTTCTTGTTAAGATAACAAAGGAATTGAATTTACATTACCATGTTCATTATTAATATCACATCATTTCAACTATTTACAGTTTAGTAGACATTGAGCTTGTCGTGGGGATCACCATCAATTTGAGCCGTTGACATTTTCTCTGAAGCCTGAAATGTGTCTGCAATCACTGAGCCTCTTATTCTTGATCCATTTCCCTTTAGCATCTGTGAACCTATAAGCTTTGTTCTACCTCCTCCACTAATATTAAAGCCCCTTGTACAGTCCTCTGCCAGAACAACCTGAACCAGGTAAAGATGGATGTGTCATATATTCTCTATTCCCTAGTATCCTATAAAGGGCAAATATTTCCCAGTGTTTATTCAGCTCTTCTGAATCTCCACACTGTAAGAGCAAATATCAACCATGAGAGCCTTTCCTATTTATCGGACTGGATAAGTACATCAGGTGAGTTATAATACTAGGCAACCCCATAGAATGACACACGGATTTGCAGGGGTGGATATCTAGTACTTCATTCTGTCCCGGTATCTTTGCTGTTTTCTAATCTGTAAACACTATGAAAGCTCACCTCCACAAAGTTATATCATTTTCTTCAGGTCTTACTGTGCTATATAACATTCCCTGGAAGGGCAGGCTAGAAATCTGCAATGTTGTGTAAGAAGCAATGCAAAATTGACTTTCCCTTAACCTTTCCATTCCTCTCCACGGTAAGTGACTTGGTTCCACAGGAGGCATAGATCCATTTAGGGCTGATGGTCAGGAAGAACTTCATTCAGAGTTATCAATATTTGTACTGGGCTTTCAGGTAGGGTAATGGAGGTGAAAACCTTGAATTCATTCAAGGTCCAGTTGAATAACATAATGGAGGCAACTGCATTTTTTTTTATTCGTGGACGGATGAGCTAAGAGAAGCCGTTCTCATCTGTATTTATTGTGCAGTCTTGTGATGTTGTGATTCACAGTCGCCTGAAGACCGAGCTAAGCAGAGATTGGGAATCTAGGCCTAGAAATTTCTCCTGGAGTGAAAAGTAAATTAAATCAGCTTGAGATTTTTTGCAATTTGTTTTTCTGAATTTTCAGGAACAAGTAATTTTGAGCCTTGAGACTTGTGGAGTACTGGATTCGCTGCACTGCACACACAGCTGAGCATCCTATCAGAACACATCTGCAATAATACCGCTGAGGCACTTGTTAATGATCTGTGGTGCAGAAGAACTGCATTTCATGACTCCAGCGATAGTAAGCAAATTTGTTAAAAATGGAGGATAGAAAGCCAAAATACAAAGCCTGCTTCACAGACTATCCATCCCAGGCTCATTGATGCCATGGGAGAGAGTCAGATGTGGCACTTCATGATGGAAGGGCAACACCCACATAAATAAAGGATACCCCGTGCATGGGAAGAGGTCACAGTGATGACGCAAAAGCATTGTGCACCCAGCGGATTGAAGAGAGGATCAGGCTGCATGACCTTATGTGAAGCAATGAACACTCAGGTGAAATCCTGATCAGTCCATATACGTGTACATCAGCAAGTTACAGCTGACAGAAATATCTGCCTAAGTCGCAGGACTAACAGAACACAAATGCAAATTAGCTAGTAAACGGTTCCATGTGAAACAGCAAAGGAAAGAAGCGTAAATTCATGTGAAGCTAATAAATAGCCCACATATGCACACAATATGAACTTGTAGGTGACTAGTTAACTGTAAGGCTAGCAAGAACTGATATTAATATTTGAGCAAGTGCATTAGACCAGTGGAGCTAGCAAGGTCACCAAAATATTATTGGACCACGTGCGAGAGCACAGACATGGCCATTGCACAGTGCACTCATAGCTAATACAGTGTTGTTATCCTTGCAGAAGTTGGTATTGAACAGGAGAAACAGGTGGTACCCTTGCTGTCTCTGAGGATATTGTTGTTGCAGACATTATTGGCAGGGAGACCAAAGTGGGCACGGAGATGGTAAAGTTAGCCGACGGAGTCAAGTAGATGGTTTGTAGCATAATGTTCACATACTGCCATGTTGCCAAAAACATTTAACAATAACCTGGTGAAAAGGCAGTGATTCAGCAGTACCTCACAAAACAGCCATGTATTGGCAGTGCTGTAGCAATATTCTTGGCTATTATTACTCTAGAGTAATAATATTAGTGTTGTAATAATATCCCATTTTCTCCCTGACAGCAATGGAATGACATAGGAAAGACATTCCCTTACATCAAGAAACCCATCTCTAGCAATAAAAAGACAATCCTTCAGATCAAGACCTTGAATCATAATAAAATGCATCACCATGTGAAACAAGCAGTAGCACAGAGACACACACTCCAGAAGATCTTGACAAGTTCAAGGAGGTATCACAGGGTGACTCACAGCACAAGTGAGCAAGGGGAAGTGCTTGTGGCTAGAGGAGGACGGCCTGCTAGGCAGAGGTCATCATGTCGATTGGCCTTGCTGAACTATTTGTAATTTGGACTTCACGGGGCCATCTTTCAGATGGAGCATGGGGACTGAGCATAAATGCACACCCTAGGCACTTGAATCCACGCACCACGTGCTGGCAGATTATACAGCTAAAGTGGTTGAGTGAACATACCGGATGTCTGTCAACACAAATATAGTTGGTGCTGTGATCGAGTGGTTGTCTGCCATTGACAACTTGGTAAGTGAAGCAGAGACTTCTGTGACAGAGGGCTACTTGGGGTATCCCTGCAGTCGCACAGGAGCAAGCTGTTTCTGTCATGTTGATGCCAATGCAATGTCATGCCATGTCTCTCCCCAAAGGAATGGTGATACCATAGAAAGCATGCAGCACTCCACGAAGAATACAGTATGGGATATTCCTGCATAGAGGCAGGCCACTCTAGGTTACCAGCACAAAACAGTAAGTCATTTGAATCCCTACAAGGTCATGAGGAGAACTTGCAGGCAGCCACCATAATTCTTTAATTAGGGATTCACTAAAAGTACACAAAATAGCTAACAATGCACTAGTTCACAAGGTACAAGAGTACAGCACAGTTTCATAACATGCTGATCATATTTAGTGCATGATCATATTTAGTGTAGCATCGAAGCTCTGACCACGCTCAATCAGCTCCGATGGACAGGTCACATTGCCTGCATGCCCGATATGAGACTCCCAAAACAAGCGCTCTACTCGGAGCTCCGGCACAGCAAGAGAGCCCCAGGTGGGCAGAGGAAATGCTTCAAGGACACCCTCAAAGCCTCCTTGAAAAAGTGCAACATCCCCACCGATACCTGGGAATCCCTGGCCCAAGACCGCACAAAGTGGAGGAGAAGCATCCGGGAGGGCGCCGAACACCTCGAGTCTCTTCGCCGGGAGCAAGCGGAAGCCAAGCGCAAGCAGCACAAGGAGCGCACGTCAACCCAAGCACCCCACCCACCCGCCCCGTCAACCACCGTCTGCCCCACCTGTGACAGAGACTGTAGGTCCCGCATTGGACTAATCAGCCACCTGCGAGCTCATTTTTAATGTGGAAGCAAGTCATCCTCGGTTCCGAGGGACTGCCTAAGAAGAAGAAGAAGATGCACTATTACAAAGAACAGTTTGCGTACATGTTGAAGACAGTCCGTAATCAGAAAGGCAGACAGCAGCCTCACAATTACGGTAACCTGACAAGAATAAACAGGAAGCTATAGCAAATAGTTAGTGCAAGGTAGCAAATCTGTTGTTAGTGCTGTTAAGGGTCATGTGTCACTCGTTCCTGGAAGAAAACTTCCATGACAATTCCTTCACCTCCTCTTTCACCTTCCATGGCTTGGTGCTGCTCCTCGGGTGATCCTAAGCACACTGCTGCCATGAAAGTCTTGGGCTGCAGTCTACACAATGGTCTTTTGTCCACACAATGGTCTTTTGTCCAGCTTCCCTACTGAGTGATCAAAGTTGAGCCAGGGATTCGGCGACCTCATGCTGCCCAGTGATCTGTTTCCATGCCGATCGGTGGATGTGGTGAAGGAGTGCCTCACTCAGGGATAGAATAAAATCATAGGATGTTCCAGCACCAAAACAGGCCATTCGGCCCATCAAGGCTGTACTGGTGTTATTCTCACCAGCCACCCAATATAATCCCACTCTCCGGCTCACTTTAACATCCCACCTAGTCCAACCCCACTCCCCATACCCTTTAATATGTCAGCCAGTCTAACGAGCACCTCCAACGCCTGGCTGAAGTAGGCATAGTAGGCTGTTGTCTCTTAGGGCGATGATATATTTGACCCCATCTATAATTCCTTTGAAAGTGGGCAGAACCAGCCAACCACAGCAGCAGTGAGCATGGCTGCATCAGTTGCAGGGTTATCACATGAAACACTGTTAGAAGTGCAGTCACCTGGATGCCAACCAGCTTCCACTGAAACCTTGCAGCTAGCCGGCATACCTTAAATTAGGAGCAGCAAAATGTTAGTGGTTATACATTACACACAATCCACTATCGCTAAGGGTAAAGCAGTCTGACAGGAGAGAAGCAATTGCGGAATCGAGGGATGTGGCTGAGAGGTAAAGCTTGGCGGCATCAGAGCATTTGTGAAGCGGAACCTGTATCTGAAGAGGATGTTGCCATGGGGCAGCATGTAGATGAGGAACAGAAAGGGGGAAAAGCAGTAATCTCATTAAGGGTTTGAGGTAACATAATTCATGAGATTACTGTCTTAATGTTACTCCCAAGGAACTGCTATTTTTATTACAATATACAGTGCAGTGTTCATGGCGACAGTATTATCCATTTTTCTTTTGCCGGAGGCAGGTGTAATAGCAATCGAGAGCCAGAACATGATGTGTTATGATGTCTATAATTAAATAATAATTAGAATCACTTCAGGTCAAGTGATATACTTTAATTAGTTACTGGGAAATAGCATCCGCTACCACATATAGTACAATATAATTTTGTGTCAGTAAAATGCAATAAATATAATGGAGATGTCTCTTTGGTATTTTTCCAGATACTTTTGCCAGCAAGGTTGCAGCACTGCAAGACCAATACGCAGACGCCTCCATTGGGAATGTGACGGGAAGCAATGCTGTAAATGTGTTCCTGGGTATTGGAGTTGCTTGGTCTGTTGCTGCCATCTACTGGGCTGCTAAGGGCAAAGAGTTTAAAGTCGCGCCGGGCTCACTGGCCTTTTCCGTCACACTTTTTACCATCTTTGCCTTTGTCACCTTCAGCATCCTCCTGTACAGAAGACGGCCACACATAGGCGGTGAGCTTGGAGGTACACGTCGTGGCAAGCTCCTGACCTGCACCATGTTTGTGAGCCTTTGGCTGCTGTATGTTGTGTTTTCAGCCCTGGAGGCCTACTGCCATATAAAGGGTTTCTGAGACTGAGGGGCCTTCTTTTGCTTACAGAGAGCAAATTCCTGCCGGAGCTGCCAAGGAGACGGAGAGGCAGCCTGATGCATTCCAATCCCAGAGAAGATACTTTCTCAGCACGGATCAAAAAAAAGACATGTACTAGCAAAGAAGAAAGGCAAAATCTAGCTATTGAGTTGTCTTGCCTTATCAAAAGGTTCTAACACTGGCTGTAGCCAGCAGCCAAAATATCTTCAAGAAACCACCTGCAAAAGGTTTTTTATTCTAATGGATTTAGACTTTTTTACATCTACAAACTGAGCTTGCTGTGTTACAAATATCGAGGAGGAGTCAGCAGTTGAAGAATGATGTTTTGGTATTGTATAGGACAAGTGGCCAGCGACCTTGGCCCACCAGATAGAAGTGTCTTTACTTGTACAGTTGTTACAACTCATCTCACTGAATAAGCTGTTGCAGTAGCTGTTGATTTACTTTAAACAGTGGAAAGGTAAATCATGACACTGGTCGTAATATAGTGGTAGGAAATCTGCACATTACCATGAAGGTGTATTTATTAGATGTGTACAGTAGCCACTGGCTAGGTGTACTTTTATTTATCTGTAAAACCTGATGTACAAGTTGCATCTCAATACCAATTTTGTTTGTAGGAGTGACATATACACTTTTCTGAAAAGCAGAGGATCAGTGTAGAATCCAAATTCATGGTAACTTTTCCTGTGGTGAATTTAATTGATCTATTATGCATTTATTAAAGCTGCTGCGCCCACAAATGATTTACGAGAAGTTTTGTTTTCTCCTTTTAAATATCCAGTGTCCAGATTAGACTGCCTCGTTTCTGAAAACACTTTTCAAAACATCGTATCTTATACCTTGGCTGTGAATCAGTCACAGGACAATGCAGACCCATTTTCTAACTAAAACGAACCACGGTTCTTAGTATAAACCTTGCAAATTCTTTGCTCATTTGCTTATTACTAGTATCGTTTTTAACGAACGGGGAACGGCCAAATTCTAAAACTGTAGGAGAGAAGATAGGATAGGATAGGGTAAATCAAATTTAGGCGATGCTAAGCTTGAGATTTAAGTCTGTTAAATAGTAGAAATCGAAGACCGAGGAAGGGAAGGCTGAGGAAGCCCTTGGAAACAAGAGTTCAAGTAAGAGACTGTGCAACGATTCTTGAATAAACTACACAAGCCCCAACTGTTGGTTCGAACACGGGAGCAGTTGAAAAGTAGCACAATATAAACTGTTAGCAATTTCACAACCACATCTGCCCAGTTCAATACTGCTCGATTTGTTCCATTGTGCCCACTGTATGTAGGAAATGAAACATGAAATAATTGCTCAAGCATGCACATGCAGTTAAGCTAGGTCCAATGCTGCCTGCATTGGATGCACCTGATCATACATGCATACACATACAGAATGTGACATGCATATATGGGGTGTGTGCATGTATGTCTGTGCACAAAAACCCCCAACATTTGAGCCCTCTGGAGCTGCCTCACTGAGAGTCAGCAGTATAAAAAGGATAGTTCTACTTTCTAAGTGCTTGCATGATTTGCTGATGAAACCCAAACAATGGGATTGGGACTTGAAGTAAATAAATGTCGAATATCAGTTTATGGGAAGTTTCATTAACACCAACAATAATTGAATTCAACAGCAAGTTTCAAAACATGTTTTGACTGATTTAAGCCCCGATTGTAACCTAACTCACCTGACAGGAACAGGGCTGGTTCGGATCTGACGCCTGTTTAATGCCCGTCCGATTTTACTCTTCATTGACCATTCGATATGGTGGTCACAAAGATTGAAGTGTTGACATTACCTAAAGAAGTTGTGGAGTTATTGATAGAAGCTAAATTGGAGTATCTGACACTGACTGCAATGTGTGTTCTCCATCCTGTGCACTTTACTGTGGTAAGTATTAGCCTGCCTTTTGGAGATTGGTAATTATCTTGCTGAACTTACAACTTAATCAACAATTTGGACTCTCATGTATTATCTACTTAGTAAGCTAATGTTATTCTTGTGCTCTCGCCACAGAACAACCTGGAACATCTGGACTCCAGAACACAAGTGCATCAGACATGGGATGAGGAGACATTCACACAACCATCATTACTGTACCAGGCACTCGCAGAGACACCTGCACCTCCACAACTGAGTGAGTACAGTAGAAGAGCCAACGCCAAGTACGGAGGAGGTAGAACCTCCACTAGCTGAAGATGGTTTAGAGAGGCAATGAGGACCTTTCATTCAGACTCGAGGCCCAAACAGTGGGGATGCAGGTGTGAAGATCAGCGAGTGCTGCCTTAGACTGAAGGTAGTGGATAACCAGAACCACGTACACAATGTTAAGGCTACCAAGCACTCTATAATGGATGAGAGACTGGGGCAGGATGGAGGCATGGTTAATCAGAAATTAGTACTTCCATCTCCCAGGTGAATACCTTACAGAGGGATGCACAGTGATGCAATTTGCAACTTGATGGTTTTTATTTCTAGTACATTACATCTACAGGAGGGTTAAATAAAACTACAGCAGTGTTTTACAACATTAACATTCAGGAACTGTATTTGTGCAGGAAGATATTTTTCAAAACAGGTTATTTTGTGCCGTATGAGTGATGGCCAAAACTCGAGAATATAAATTACGAAGGATGGGAGAAGGGACTGTGGCTACTGGGGTAATTTTAGGGATGGGGCCTAAAAGAAGCTAAAAATAAGACAACATTTAAATGAATCGCAACATAACTGCAAAATTGAACGCAAATATATATTTGCCAATCAGAAGCTTCAGATCCTAACACACTATATATAAAGACTATAGTTTGTACTGAACAGTAAGAATTGTGCTTCCAGAATTGAGATCAAGTCCAAAATGGAACCACAATGGCTAATGTGGACCTTGTTCCTAGCACAAATTGACCCAGCCTAACACAAAATAGGAATGACGTTTCCCTGTCTTCCCCATAAAGGGGCCGAAAATGATGTGTTACATATAGTCAGGTGGAGGAGCCTTCAGTGTGTCTAAGGGGATTAGTACAGGCCAATCAACCAGTGTGAAAGGCTATGGCCTGGAATAACCGCATGATCTGCACCTAGATATTAGCTTAATCTGGGTGGAATGAAATGAAATAGCATTAAAGATCGCAGAATTTTAAGCTTGTGAGTTGCGCCCATAATCACTTTATGCTGAAGTATCTTTTACACTGGTTCAATAGTCCCTTTGCCTGAAGCAGTCCCCGCCCACAAAACTGGCCAAGCTCCCAGGTTGGAATGGCAAGTTTCTACCGATTGCACCCATTTGGGGGTGTTCATCACATTGCGCACAAAAGTTCAGGCACACAGGCACCCGTGGTCACATGAATGCAGCTTTAATCACCTGACCAGCAGTCAATTGAAGCCAGTCTATTTCTCCTCCAGCAGTTAATTACTTTAAATTCAGTCAACTGATCTGCCCTTGGTATACAAGACCTGTGACCAGCAGTCAATTGGAGCCACACAGAAGTGTCCTGCTCTGTTGCAGTAATTAGTTAAATAAAGACAGCAGTGACCTGCATTCAATTATAGCCACAGGACAGAGAGAAAAATGTCCTACCTCGTGATCTTCAGCCTCACTCTGAAAGGGATATTTTCCTATGTTTTTTATACTACCCCACCCAGCAACTTGAGGACCCATTGCCCCTGTTCCAGTCACGAATCAGTTACATTTCAGCACGCTGTTTAATGGGAGATTTTACATTTCAGCTTATGCTAAGTTTGTATGGAAACATCACCTCGGCAAATCCGGCGCAGTGTCCAGCACAATCTGGGTACATTTTCCCAATACCCCCTCCGCCCCGCACCACCACAGCGGAAACTCCAGGACTCTCTGTGTAAGGCTCATTCGGGCCCAAAATTAGAGGGCATTCTCCACAATGTCACTTGAAAGCCTGAGCAATGCCCCTGACGCACAGTGCGACATTGGTAATGTCTGATAACACCATCATCCTCTAATTGGCCCTTTCCACTCCCCCTTTTTCTCCTTCCCCATCTGAAATATTTTGTGGAACTCAATGGCCAGCCAGCAGCATTTCATTGGCCGCTGGTACCCAAAACTGTGACTCTGTCATGCATCATGAGTGACACCCTGAGAATGCAAGGAAAATATACAAATGAGCGTGCATCACTGGGCAAGCTCAGCTCTTTCACACACAGGAGTGCAGAGTGCCTAAACAGTACTGGCAGCAGTGGCACTGTATTGCTCACCCCAGAGATTCCATGGATAGATTTTTTTACTTTGGGCCTTGCCGATACTTCAGGGATGACTATGGATGTTCCATCAGCCTAATGGACTTTATAGCGGCCATTTCCGCCTGCGTTGGATGCTGGTTATTCTAAACTGAAGAGCTTGGTGCTACAGCTGGCAGATCAATTGTTTATGTCAATGCTGAGCTTATGATTGAAACTATAGAGGTACGCGCAGTCGGGTTTTTACATTTATCTTATCTTTGCTGGTGCCAGGGTTGCAACTTTTATTATGTGCACAGTACGTCTGGCTTTAGAAGGACAGAAATCACAATTTATTCCCGCCAACCTCACGGACCGCCCGAGATCCCCTCAGGGATTCCAGTTTCAAAATCCATGTTCGAAATGTATGTCATCTTGTCTTCAGTCAGATAAGCGGCAGTCTTAAGGAGATACTCACCATTTTCTGTGAACAAGCTGGAGGTCCAGAATAGGTCGAGCTCGTTTCCACAAGAGGTTTTACTACTTGAAGGGCAGCATTGAGCAGTGAGGACATCAGCACAGGCAAATGGTGAGAAGCACAGTTTGCAGGGAAGGAAATCGTGAAATACAAACAGTGGACATACAGGGAACTTTGTGATATCCGGCACCGACGGGACCGGCGTGTTGCCGATCTATCAAAATTGCCGGACATACAAAGTTAATGTTGAAGCATACGGAGGTTTTCATCTCCGTATCTGACAACAAACACTGTTGCTTAGCAACAGCTTCTAAAGAGTCGGCTGCAGCTGCAAGCGTCTCTAGCTGAAGCTGTTGCTATAGCTACAGACCTTGCAGTGCCTGACTGGGGAAAAAAAAAGAACGAGAACTAAAAAAACTTATAGAAAACGGCTCCTGATTTTTGCCGTTAGATTGAGTATTCTGGACATACAACCTCTGGATAAACCAAAGTTTCCTGTATAGTTTACCCTTATACATAGAGCAACAGGTTTGTTAAAAACACCAACTTGTATTACCCACAATTAAATACCATTTCTGACAGGCATAGGGAACAGTAAGTTTACCCTATAGGAATGGTTGCAGGTGGTTTGACTATCATAAGAATGAAAGATAAAGCTAGGATTCCATTTTTGGAACTATTCACCAAACAAAAATATTGACGCTATTTAATTTCTATAGTACACCCAAGTATCTTGAAGTCTGAATGGCAAAGATATTTGTGAAAGGAAGCAACAAACCCCTGGGCCAGACAGCACATCTCCCAATGTACTGAAGGGAACTCGGGAGAAAATTTGTAGCCCATTGCCTATTGTCCAGAGAGAATCACTGGGCACTGTGAGAAAGCAAACATAGTACAGTACCAGTATTGAAAACGGTTGACGATTCCGACCCAAGCAACCACAGGCTCCAATGTCAGTAAACTGGCTAGAAAAGAAAGATCCTGGCTGACAAACCTCAATGAATTCTTTGATCTAACTTCACAAACTAAGACAGTAGAATTTCCTATATGGTTTATTTCAAAAAATATCTGACTCCTAATTAAGTTAAAAGTCAAAGGCTAAACAGGAGCTGAATAAGAAGTTTTGTTTAAAAAAAACAGTAAACCCATCAGAGGCACAACTACATTACAAGTGACTACACTTCAAAAGTACTTCATTGGCTGTAAAGCACTTTCGGACGTCCCGAGGTCGTGAAAGGCGCTATAGAAATGCAAGTTTGTTCTTTCATTCTACGACATCAGACTGGGAGAAAGTTGGAGTAAAGTGCTGCATGGGCCAGTGCTGTTTCTGGTTAATGATATGGATATCGAAGCCAAATATAAACCTGTCACATTTAATGAGAATACTGAAATAGGGAGAGCAGTAGAGATAAAGGATAGAAGTGAAGATTTGCACGAGCTGCTAGAATTAGCCAGACATGCCTATTTGGGCCATTTCCCAAAAGAACTCCTTGAGCAGTGGCCTTAGAGAGACAGGCCAAGTTATCAGCTAAATCTCACACCCGTCCTCCAGACTCTCCAAGAGCAGGGTCATAGGAGATCTACTAATGAAATGGCATAGATAATAGAAACCCCAAATATTTGAATTCTAATTAAACCAGGAATGCAGGAGCAGAGGTCATGAATTTAAATAAATTTAACAGATATATAAGGAAGAACTTAAAATTTTGGAATAATTTGCTAGACATTGAAAATACAGATAGATTTTGTTTTATATTCATGCTTGGGATGTGGGTATCCCTGGCAAGGCTAGCATTTATTGCCCTTGAGAAGGTGTTGGTGAGCCGCCTTCTTGAACCGCTGCAGTCCGTGTGGTGAAGGTACTCCCACAGTGCTGTTAGGGAGGGAGTTCCAGGATTTTGACTCGGCGATGATGAAGGAATGGCGATATATTTCCAAGTCAGGATGGTGTGTGACTTCAAGGGGAACTGGTGGTGTTCCCATGCGCTTGCTGCCCTTGTCCTTCTAGGTGGAAGAGGTCGCAGGTTTGGGAGGTGCTGCCGAAGAAGCCTTGGCGAGTTACTGCAGTGCATCTTGTAGATGGTACACGCTGCAGCCACGGTACGCCGGTGGTGGAGGGAGTGAATGTTTAAGGTGGTGGATGGGGTGCCAATCAAGCGGGCTGCTTGGTCCTGGATGGTGTCAAGCTTCTCGAGTATTATTGGAGCTGCACTCATCCAGGCAAGTGGAGAGTATTCCATCACACTCCTTACTTGGATGCTACAATGGGAGAGTTAAGATACTCGAAGGATGACTGGATACAGATGGGCCAAATGGCTTTTCATTATCCTTGATTTGTATTATTTTCTAAAGACAAGGAATAATTTTCAATATTTGCAAACCAGGAGCAGCCATCGGGATTTCGGGCATGCGCATCCCATGACTTCTCCTGCAGGATTAGGTACATCTAATCATCTTCTTCTTAGGCAGTCACTCGGAGCCGAGGATGACTTGCTTCCACATTAAAAATGAGTTCGCAGGTGACTGATGAGTCCAATGAGGCACCTACAGTCAGGTAGGGCAGACGGTGGTTGAAGGGGCGGGTGGCTGGGGTTCTTGGGTTGATGTGGGCTCCTTGCGCTTGGCTTCCGCTTGCTCCCGGTGAAGAGACTCGAGGTGTTCTGCGCTTTCCCGGATGCTTCTCCTCCACTTTGTGCGGTCTTGGGCCAGGGATTCCCAGGTGTCGATGGGGATGTTACACTTTTTCAAGGAGGCTTTGAGGGCGTCCTTGAAGTGTTTCCTCTGCCCACCTGGGGCTCTCTTGCCGTGCTGGAGCTCCGAGTAGAGCGCTTGCTTTGGGAGTCTCGTATCGAGCATGCAGACACTGTGACCTGTCCATCGGAGCTGATTGAGCGTGGTCAAAGCTTCGATGCTGGGGATGTTGGCCTGAGCAAGAACACTGACGTTGGTGCGCCTATCCTGCCAATGGATTTGCATCTAATAATCTGTCATTGTGATGTACAAATTGATATATGGGCCTGGATTTTAACTAGCTGCAGGTTTGCGAGGGAAACCGCGTTGGCGAGTTAATTTCCCGTCCGCCCACGGCAGAATGAGGCCTGGCAGATTCTAACAGTCAGGCTGCATTAAAATCCCGCCGACCGATTTCATTACCAGGAGTCTAACTTTCGACTGTTTTAATTTACATAACATTCCAATTTCACAATCTAAAAGTAGTTTTTATGCTTTGCTAGATACATTTCTAGTTTTTCATTCCAACATGCCAAGTAATTTGTAGCTGATGCTTCACAGGTGGGCCTATCTCAGGAAGTGTGCTGTACTCTAACTGCGAGATACAATTCCTGTGGCATTGGCTGCAGGTTGCTCGGAATCAACATACATAATGAATGTAATATTACTCAATCCAAGCATTTTTTTTAAGCAGTCTACAGTCCTGAAATTGGATAGGGACTGCTCCGTCAGCAGAAGTGCAGTCGAGTAGAACCCCTGTTTGGTTGCGGTGAGGCTGCAGACCCCATCCCATTTTTGGGGGCTGGAGCTGCCATGACTGGCCCGGGCATATCGCAACTACGTGCGCATCCGTGCTGGCTGCCTTCATGTCTGGCCATGTCAGAGCAGCGCCCAGTCACTCCGACTCCCGTGAAGGGCTGAGAAAAAGAATGAGATAAGTGGAGTTTTGTATCTAAGGGACCAATTTGGGGGCGTTCCATATCTCGAGCTTTCTGGAGCCTTTTGTGAGCTTCTGCAGATCACACAGCAGCTCCCGGCCCACAGCCCTGCCTTGTGGAGATTAAAGGGGTATCGCAAATGGTGTGGAAACCCATTGTAAACGGGTTCCGCTCTAAACTGCTCGGCCCTCCCCCCCAAGAGGAAATGACCCTTTCCACTCAGGAATTTTTGGGCCTTTTTTTTAGGCTTTCTTGATTCCCTTTGCCAGGGATTTGTTCTCGGGGCTTTGATCTCAATTGTTATATTTCAATCAATGATGGGTGTCAAAATAAGAACAGGAAATCTGTGAGCTCAGAGCACCCTCCCCCAATGAACCAAAATTCATGGCTCATTTATTGCTCTTTCCTGTCATTTCTATTCTTTTAAAACAAAAGACATATGAACATACCTGTATATATTTATTAGAATAGTTACGGAAATACAAATGCTGCTGTAACGTTTGTGTTATGTGTAACTTTGGGCTATCATTTTGCTATTACGCTTTGATGTATCTTTTAAGATCAATGAATTTGCCGTACTAAAATATATTATTCAGCATTAATGTAGTTAAATGGCAGTTACCAAAATTGATTAACATGCTTTTTATTGTTCTACCTATTTCTGTTGACTTTTTGTCTTTTTTTCCTTTGCTCAAACATCTAGTGATGACATTAAAGGAAGGATAATCCCTTAAAGAATGAATCAAATCGCACTTTTTCTTATCAAATTTCCGAAGCACCCAAAAGCACTGCATGTACAATTAGTTACTTTGAAATCGTCAGTGTCGTATTGTCGGCAAACACACCAACCATTCTGCACACTGGTGCCCTGCAAACAGCAATGAGATAGGTAACCAGTTCATCTGCTTTTGGTAGTTTGGTTGATGGAGGAATAGTAGCTGGCACAACTCCCTGCTCTTCTTCAAATTGCACCATTGGATCATTTAAAATCCACCACAGGCAGACAGCGTAAAGTCTTATTGCATCTCCGACAGTGTAGCATTCCCTCAGTATAGCACTGAAGTGTCAGTCTAGATTATGCTCTTACCAGCCATGATCTTATTGAATGGCGGAGCAGGCTCAAGGGGCCATATGGCCTACTCTTGCTCCTATTTCTTATGTTCTTATGCTCCCAAGTCTAGGCCTGGCCAAGGTAGCCACGATCACGGCCCGGGGGGGTTCTCTCTGGCTGCCTGACTCTCTTCCGCGGTCTTGTCCGCGCCCAGGTGACCCTGGAGATGGAGCATGTGGTGGCACCAGTACGCTTTGAGGCTTTCCGCGACCGGTGGGCACCGCAAGGACTGGGGTGTTTTGTGGACATCAGGAATAACATCATAATTTAGTTTAGAAGTTTCCCTTAGTTTTATTCAAACTTAAAGAAAAAGACAAAAGGGAATAAAAACCTGGGAGTGGATTTAAATCAGGAGTAATGCATTCAGTTTTGGGCAACGAACCGCAGGAAAGATATGATAGCAAAATACTGCAGATGCTGGAAATCCGAAATAACAGAAAATGATGCTGATTTTTTCCAACATTTTCTGTTGTTACTCAGTAAAGATATATTGGCCTTAGAAGGGATAGCGTGTAGATTTATCAGAATGATACCAGGGCTTAAAGGGTTAAGTTGCGAGGACAGGTTGCATAAACATGGCTTGTATTCCATTGTGTTTAGAAGGTTGAGGGGTGGTCTAATTGATTGTGTTTGAAATGGTAAAAGGGTTCAATAGGGTCGATGGAGAGAAACTATTTTCTCTCGGGGTGGGGAAGCCAAGCAATGGGCACAATCTTCAAATTAGAGCCAGGCCATCGAGGCGTGAAATCAGGAAGCATGTTTTCAAAGGGTCGTGAACATCTGTAACTCTGCTCAAAAAGGCTGTGGATGCTGGGTCAAATGAAACTGGCCAAGACTTAGGCAAGACTGAGATCAATAGATTTGTTCGGTAAGGGTATCAAGGCATAGGGAACAAAGGCAGGTAAATGGAGTTGAGATACAGATCAGCCATGGTCTAATAGAATGGTGGAACAGGCTCAAGTTGCTGAATGTTCCTATGTTTCTATGTAATACAGCATCAAGAGTGCTCAATCTGAGCCAAGCTACCACTTGCAGACCCTTACTATTAAGGCAGCTGTGTTATCATTGGAGATGCAGTTGTAAACCCAGGGATTACTCGGCTCCTTCAGCATGTGTTAAAGTCAGCTCTCGCACACCATCAGGAGAATGCTTCCAAGCCTGTTTTCCCAATGATGTCATTAGCATTGTTGGGAGGACTCGTAAAAATCAACATTTCATTGTGCAGTACACACGTCTGCTGCATATATGACAAATAAAAAATTGAATTGAATTGAATAAAATAGCACTTGATGCTTAAAGAAAAATGTTCAAAAACGTTAACTGAAATAGAAAGAAAACCAAAGTAATATGAATTTTTCACATTTTCTTTTAAGTCTTGACACGGAGATCCTTCCCTCAAAATATGTGTTTCTTGCTATTTCTTTGATTCTTGTAAGTGAAACCCTTTTTGCCTAAAACTATTTTCATAATTTACACAGTCTGTGCAATCAGTATTTTTCATCTACATTTGATGTGGGAATCTGCTGGCAATACAGCCCTGTAATGCAACTGCAAAGAAACAATGTAGTTGTAGGGTTCTTATACTGCGAAAATGTACAGAGTGGTTCAGATTCACCATGTGAACCTAGGGATTGGATCAGTGTCAACTTCATTTCCCGGTATCTGTTATTCCAATTACCTAGAAGTTACAGCACAGAAATAGGCCAGAGAGCCCAACAGGTCTATGCCGGTGTTTATGCTGCACACACGTTTCCTCACACTATCAGCATCTCCTTCTATTCCTTTCTCCCTCATGCACTTACCTAGCTTCCCCTTAAATGCATCTATATGCCATTCGCCACAACCACTTCACGGGGTAAAGAGTTTCATATTCTAACTTTCTGGGTAAAGAAGTTTCTGCTGAGTTCCCTATTGGCTTTATTGGACTATCTTATTTCTGGCCCCTGATTTTGGACACCTCCACAAGTGGAAAAGTCGTCAATCCGCCTAACCCCTTCATAATTTTAAAGGTCACCCCTCAGCTTTTTTTCCAAAGAGCCGATTTAGTGGTGACTCCAATTTCCCCATTTACTGGTGCCCTCTTCCAATTCTTCCATTTGTTGGTACCCTCTCCCAGTTTACCGACACCCTCCCCCAATTACTGGTGCCCTCCCCCAACTAAAAAGAAAAAATGCATTTATATAGCGCCTTTCACATTCTTAGGATGTCCCAAAGCGCTTTACAGCCAATGAAGTACTTCTGAAGTGTAGTCAGTGTTGTAATGTAAGAAATGCAGCAGCCAGCTGCACAGCAAGCTCCCACACAGCAATGTCATATTTACTGGTACCGTCTCCTAATTTCCCCATTCACTGGTGCCCTCCCCCAAACTCCCCATTTACTGGTACCCTTTCCCCGTTTAAAAAGGGAGACAGGGATAGACCAAGTAATTACACACCAGTCAGCCTAACCTCGGTGGTGGGCAAATTGTTGGAAAAATTTCTGAGGGACAGTATTAAGTCATTTAGAAGGCACAGATTAATCAAGGACAGTCAGCATGGATTTGTTAAGGGAAGGTCGTGTCTGACTATTTTCTTGAACAGAGGCCTACTCCTGTTCCTATCTCTATGTTTCTATGTTTCTATACGGGATACTTGCCTTTATTAGCCGAGGCAGAGAACTTAAGAGCAGGGAGGTTATGCTTGAACTGTATAAAGCATTAGTTAGGCCACAGTTCTGGTCACCACATTACAGGAAAGATGTTATTGCACTAGAGGGGGTACAGAGGAGATTTACGAGGATGTTGCCAGGACTGGAGAATTTTAACTATGGAAAGGTTGAGTAGGCTGGGGTTGTTTTCTGTGGAACAGGAGGCTGAGGGGAGACCTAATTGAGGTTTATAAAATTATGAGGGGCCGAGATAGCGTGGATAGGAAGGACCTATTTTCCCCAACAGAGGGGTCAATAACCAGGGGGCATAGATTTAAAGTAATTGGTCGAAGGATTAGAGGGGAGTTGAGGAGAACTTTTTTCATCCAGAGGGTGGTGGGGGTCTGGAACTCACTGCCTGAAAGGGTGGTAGAGGCAGAAACCCTCATTGCATTTAAAAAGTACTTGGATATGCACAGTACCGTAACCTAGAAAGCTACGGAACAATAGCTGGAAAGTGGGATTAGGCTGGATCGCTCTTTTTCAGCCAGAACAGACACGATGGGTCGAATGGCCTCCTTCTGTGCCATAAATTTCTATGATTCTACGATTTACTGGTGCCCTCCCCCAATTCCCCCTAGAATCATAGAATATTACAGCATAAAAGGAGGCCATTCGGCCCATCGAGTCTGCGAAGGGCAATTCAGTTACTCCCGCTCTTCCCCCATATCCCTGCAATTTTTTCTCCTTCAAGTATCTATCCAATTCCCTTTAGAAGGCTACTATTGAATCTGTATCCACCACCCTATCAGGCAGTGCATTCCAAATCCTAACCACTTGTTGCCTAAAATTTTTTTTCATGTCGCCTCTGGTTCTTTTGCCATTTACTGGTGCCTTCTCCCAATTCCCTCATTTATCGGTGCCCTAATAAGAACATAAGAATTAGGAGCAGGAGTCGGCCATACGGCCCCTCGAGCTTGCTCCACCATTCAATAAGATCATCTCCCAATTCCCCCATTTACTGGTCCTGTTTCCCCAAATTCCCCCATTCACAGGTGCCCGTCTCCTCAATTCCATTTAATCGTGCCCATCTCTCCCAATTCCCCCATTTACTGGTGCCCATCTCTCCCAATTCCCCCATTTACTGGTGCCCATCTCTCCCAATTCCCCCATTTACTGGTGCCCATCTCTCCCAATTCCCCCATTTACTGGTGCCCATCTCTCCCAATTCCCCCATTTACTGGTGCCCATCTCTCCCAATTCCCCCATTTACTGGTGCTCATCTCTCCCAATTCTACCATTTAATGGTTCCCGTCTCCCACAATTCTCATTCATTGGTGCCCTCCCACATTCACTGGTGAACACAAGAAATAGGAGGAGTAGGCCATTTGGCCCTTCGAGCCTGCTCCGCCATTCAATAAGATCATGGCTGACCTTCTACCTCATCTCCACTTTCCTGCACTATCCCCATATCCCTTGATTCCCTTAATATTCAAAAATCTATCGATCTCTGACTTGAGAAAGCTATTTAATTTTTAATTCTTTTCTCTATATTGGTTGACATTTTCTGATTTAGAAAAAACTATACATTTTCCCATTATTGTCGTTTCCCACCCCAGTCGAAAGGGCAGTAGGTGTCTTATCCTCCACTCTGCCATTGTTGAGCATTTACTGTGAACAACGCAGATTGAAGTGTGAATTTACCGTATGATTTTGAATGTGTTTCTTTGGAGAAAGGTAAATTTACTTACATAACATCAGTTACTGAACTCCAAGTATTTCATTGGATGAAATATGTTGAGATATTTCAATAACATGCATTTATAGAACGCCTTGAACGCAAAAAACCCAAGGCGCTTCACAGAAGTGTCATCAGACAAGAATGGACACTCAGCCCAAAAGGTGATGTTAGGAGTGGTGACCAATGGGTTGAATGATAAGAAAATAACCTCATTCGGAACTGGTATCAAAAACTCAAGAAAAGAACTCCAGCAGTTTATAGATTACCAGCATAACATTTTTTAAATACAATTATTATTATTTTATAATATAAAGGGATAGTTCTGTCTGTCTGTCTGTCTGTCCGGGCATCACTCAAAAGTTATAGCGCGTACCTACACATATGTTATTATATCAAAAGAAAGCTTATGATTAGGGGAGTCTACTAGGCGTCTTTACTTTTTGGTCAGATAAAAATTGTTCGGACAGTAGACTAAAAACAGAAAAAAATCCGCTCATTAGCGGTTGACCAATCCTACCGCTCATTAGCGTTGAATGACGTGATGGTTGACCAATCCTACAGTTCAGTGACCTGATGGTTGACCAATCGGTGCGTCACGGGGGGGGGGGGGGCCTTTCATGGTGTTTGTGGGCGGGGCCTAATCCTTCAAACTGCCGCTACTGAGGTGAGTGGCGGCCATTACAGACCGGCCGTGCCTGAAGCTTAAAAATTTTCTCTCTCTCTCTCTTTCCTCCACCCCCCCCCCTCTCTCTCTCTCTCTCTCCTCCTCTTCCCTCTCCTTCCCTCTCTCTCCTTCCCTCTCTCTCTCTCTCTCCTTCCCGTGAGTGCAGGACCGGGAACACCGGGGCTTTCACACGAGCCGTCCCCGACCGATATCGGACACGGGAGTCCAGAGCAAAAGGCGTTCCACTGCCGCCCGGCCAACCGGGTCCAAAGGCCTGCCGCGTTAACCATGAGGAACCCCGGGCTCGCTTTGGAGCGATGGGCACCCGGACTCCCGGTGTCGGATATGCTCCGTTCTGGCACCGTGGTGAGTCAGAGGGAGAGAGAGGGAGAGGGGAGGGAGGGAGAGAGAGCGGGGAGGGAGGGGGAGAGAGAGAGGGGCAGGGAGAGAGAGGGGCAGGGAGAGGGGCAGGGAGAGAGAGGGGGGAGAGACAGGGGCAGGGAGAGAGAGAGGGTGAGGGAACTTCCCGCCGACCTCTCAAAATGGCGGCCGCCCTTCTTCACCCGCAGTCTCTCTCTCTCTCCCCCCAGTCGCTCTCTCCCCCCGTCTCTCTCTCCCCCATCTCTCTCTCCCCCCCAGTCACTCTCTTCCCCCCGTCTCTCTCCCCCCCCCCGTCTCTCTCTCCCCCCCCCCGTCTCTCTCTCCCCCGTCTCTCTCTCCCCCCCCCGTCTCTCTCTTCTCCCCCCCGTCTCCCTCTTCTCCCCCCAGTCTCTCTCTCGATCCCCGGGCCTCTCTTTCCCCCCCCCCCCCCCCCCAGTCTCTCTCTCTCTTTCCCTCTCTCTCCTTCCCACACACACAGACAGACAGACAAACTCATTTATATATATATATAAAAATTATTTCTACTTTTTTCATAACAACATGCCCTCAAAAATCCCTCGGCACCGCCGGGCACTCCAGCCAGTATATACATATATACACACACACACACACACACGGTAATACTCCTTATAATATTTGAATGACAGTATTCCTACCAACTACTATTGGCGCTATTAGTGGACAAATGCACAATACTGCAAGATTGCAGTAAAGTGTATTATTAAGAAATACACATTGTGCCATCCACTCTCTGAGTAATGAAATAATGCAAGGCACAAAGACAATAGTTAACTTGGAAAACAGATGACGGGTAGGTGGTTACTCAGAAGTAAAACAATATAAATTATCAAAACATCCAACAGGAAGTCTGGCTAATCTCGTGCTCTGAGTTCGCGATAAAACAGGTTATTCACTGAACAGCAATGGACTACTCTAAAACCTCCTGGTTATCCAAACTCAAAGTTTGTCTCCGGTGTCCCACACTGTGCATGAAAAGGGTTCCATGTCACAATTAATTCAGTACCCCACCCCCAGGGCAACTAGCTACATGCGACACTTAAAAAGCTCTGCGTTAGAAATCGTGATGTGAAATATTAGTAAACAAAAAAGTAATGCGCTCGTATTAAGTTCCTGTGGCTATTTTGAAAAGATGTTAATCGGTTTACTTTACACAGATTAAAGTCAATCAAACAGTAGACAGTGGAATTCCATATGAACATATTAATGCATTTCTATTGCAGTATGCAATTTCAATCCAGCTGCATTTTCCAGTTACACCAAACTTTCTGTGGCTTATTCCATGAGATGAGATGGCGAATTTCTTTGAAACCTTTATTCTGTCGTACTCTTGATTGTTGGTGCCTATTCTCACCTTGTCTGTTAAAGAATGCTGCATATGTGAAGTAACAGAACCTGTAATTCATTCTGCTTGAACTGTCCAACAACTAGCAAGAGCATGGCAACTGTTACTTAAAAACAAGTCTATAAACTTTATGAATATGACAAATTTATTTTGAACAGCAGTGGTTTTTTCCCCGCAAATTCTTTTATCGATTGTCTTAGCTTCTAATGTTAGCCTATTGGTGTTTGAGTTCGACAGTATTGCTCTATTCCATTACCTTGTTTAAATATCATGCCAAATGAGCCTTAAGATGTGAAAAGAATTGACCACTTTGTTTTTTTTTAAACTTGTGAATGAATAAATGACTTGCGCACTGTTAGAACTTGGTGTCTCTATTGATGTCCTATTATCTTGTCCTCTACTGATGATTTGTGCTATTTTGCCTGTCGATGGCTCCTATTCTTGATGTTTCTATTAATGGCTTGTGCTTTTGTTAAATGCCCATTACTTAAGCACGGTTATTTCTCAAAGCCATGTGTATACATTACAGCCCAGAATGGCTGAAGTTTTGCAACCTAGGCTCACTGTTTCTCTAGCCCAGTCTGGCCTACAGGCATCTCATTTGTTTTCTATCTGGTGCGATACAAAATTAAATTTCATCCCACTCCACTACAAAGCATTCGATTTACTTAAGAAGATGGCTGGTGTAGCAAGTGGAAAAAATCATGCTACTGCCATAGAAAGTGTCCTTGAGGTTGGGTTGAGACATATTCTTGAGGCAGAGTAGCTGCAACTTTATTCTGTATCTGGTTATACTATGCCTACGCTGAAAGCACTTGGTGCTTATACTCTGTGCTCCTTGGCATAATTATCTCCACCAGACTTTTTCTCCAATATTACTTTTAGTATGCTGGTTAACGTATTTGAATAAATTCCTGTGTGCGCTATTTAATGCAATTGTTACCTCATCTGATTTAAATGGGTTAATAAACTTGACAAATTATTGCAGAGATATTACTCCACAAGACTATAGAGTGGTAAAACAGCAGTTTCTTCAATGATAATGTGTAATATGCAAATCCAAATGATGCACATCTTCTTATACCCATTCTTGCACAGGATGTAGTGCCATGGAGCAGTTTTTAAACTCAGAAAAGCAGTAATAGAAAAAGATTTACATTTACATAGCACCTTTCACGACCACCAGATGTCTCAAAGCGCTTTACAGCCAATGTGGAGTGTAGTCACTGTTGTAATGTAGGAAACGTTGCAGCCAAATTGTGCACAGCAAGCTCCCGCAAACAGTAATGTGAGAAGGACCAGATAATCTGTTTTTGAGAGGTTGATTTGGGGGATAAATATTGGCCACGACACCGGGGATAACTCCCCTGCTCTTCTTTGAAACAGTGCCGTAGGATCTTTTACGTCCACTTGAGAGAACAGACAGGGCCTCGGTTTAATGTCTCATAGAAACATAGAAGATAGGAGCAGGAGTAGGCCATTCGGCCCTTCGAGCCTGCTCCGCCATTCAACGAGATCATGGCTGATCATCCAAACCCTAGCACCCGGTCCCTACACCGACAGCCATCCCACACAAGCCCTATCCCCGTAACCCCACGTATTTAATCCCCCCTAACACTAAGGGCCAATTTTTATCATGGCCAATCAACCTAACCCGCACATCTTTGGACTGTGGGAGGAAACCGGAGCACCCGGAGGAAACCCACGCAAACACGGGGAGAATGTGCAAACTCCACACAGACAGTCACCCGAGGCCGGATTTGAACCCGGGTCCCTGGCGCTGTGAGGCAACAGTGCTAACCACTATGCCACATCTGAAAGACGGCACCTCTAACAGTGTAGCACTCCCTCAGCACTGCACTGGAGTGCCAGCCTGGAGTGGGACTTGAACCCACAACCTTCTGGCTCAGAGGCGAGTGTGCTACCCACTGAGCCACAGCTGACACTCGCAACAGGCACTGTTACTGTATTTCGCACAGTTTTCTGCCAGTTTTAAAGCACTACTCTATTGTCACTAGCATTAGATAAAAACATAGCCACTAATTTTTATTTTACGACTTGCATTCATCAGTTATAAATTGATATTTTTAAACAGTATATTGTAGGAACGGAGGTTCCTAACTAAATAATTCAGCTCAACTCGATGGATTAAAAGACTGGAATTTAATAACAACGAAGTTTGCTGGATGTTACAAGGAGGAAATCAAAACACGTTTGTTCAAGATGCCAGGTAGTCGAAGACTGCTGGAAAGTTCTCTAAGCTGACGTCATGACGTCCCCACGTTCTTCACGCCACTGGCGGTCACGTGATTGGCGTCATGACGTCACCACACAGGATAAAGGCAAACACACACTGTAAAGGTAACAATCAGTTTAAAGGTGCAGTCCCCGGCTGCACTATAATACAATTGAGGGGATTGTACTAAAGTACACTGAGTCTCTTGTGGCTCCTCCACAGGCGCCCCCCCAGAATCCCCGTTAATGGCCAGTGTCAAACGAACAGGGGGCTTGATGGTTCTCTCCGAGCGTCGACGACCCTCAGGCGGCGGAAGTGGAACGTCGGGAGAAAGCATGGAGCCTGGCTGTGGTTGTTGCGGCGTGTCAGGTGCGGCGAACGCAGTGTCTGACTGCGAAAAGACGATGAGGCATCTGTAGGCGGTTCAACGGCTGGCTGTTGTAATGATGAATCGGCATGCAACGGCGGTCGTCCTCGGCGAGGTGGCTGGGCAGGCACTATTGTTTCAGTGCGATCGAGGTGAGCGGCTTTCAGACGGTCGATGGAGACGGTGTCCGGTCTGCCGCCTACGTCGACGGTGAAATATTTCTCACCGGCAGATATGACACGAAATGGGCCGGCGTATGGTGGTTTAAGTGGGTCTCTGTGTGCGTCGTGCCTGATGAAGACATAATCGGCGGACATGAGGTCCGCAGGAACGTGAGGCCTCTAAGCCATGATGCGAGGTCGGAATGAGCAGGAAGTTCTTGGCCGCCTCGCGATGCTGGATATGCTGCTGAGTTGCAGACCACGGTTCTGTATGCGGAGGCAGGAAGTCACCAGGGACCCTCAAGGTTTGCCCGTAAACTAACTCAGCTGATAAAGACTGAAGGTCTTCCTTGGGAGCTGTCCTTAGTCCTAACATCACCCAAGGCAATCTGTCTACCCAGTTGGATCCGCGCAGGCTAGCACGAAGGGATGCCTTAAGCAACCGATGGAACCTTTCGCATAGGCCATTCGCCTGCGGATGGTAGGCGGTGGTACGGTGTAGCTTGGTACCTAAGCCATGTGCAACGGCGTTCCATAATTCGGAAGTGAATTGTGGACCTCGCTCCGATGATATGTCGGATGGGACGCCGAAGTGAGCCACCCACGACGCCAGGAATGCCCTGGCAACATCAGCTGTACTGGTAGCGATCAACGGAATCGCCTCTGGCCACCTGGTGGTGCGGTCCACTATAGTGAGGAGATGCGTGAAACCCTGTGAACTGGGGAGAGGATCCACTAGATCCACGTGCACGTGGTCAAACCATCGCTCTGGCACTGGAAACTCAGCCAAAGGGGCTTTAACATGCCGGTTGACTTTCGCTTTTTGACAATCAATACAATTGTTTGTCCAATCTCGGACATCTAAGTGCATGCCCTTCCACATGAACTTGCGGGACATGAGACGTTGCGAAGCACACATCCCTGGGTGCGACAACCCGTGTATCGCCCGAAATACTTTCTTGCGCCACTCGACCGGCACTATGGGACGAGGCACTCCCATGGACGTGTCGCACAAAAGGGTGGTTCCTGCTGAGTGGAACTGAACATCAGTGACTTGCCAACTGGAAGGCGTGGTCCGGTACACTTGAACTTCGGGGTCAGCCAACTGCTCTTCCGCTAAGCCAGCGAAATCGACGCCCAGGTTAACTGCCAGGACAGGAGTGCGGGAGAGGCAATCGGCCACGAGATTGTCCTTGCCCGAGACGTGTCGTAGATCGGTGGTGAATTCCGAAATGAAGGTGAGGTGGCGCTGTTGCCGCGCTGACCAAGGTTCAGACGTTTTGGCCATGGCAAACGTGAGTGGTTTGTGGTCCACGAACGCGGTGAACGGGCGTCCTTCTAGCAGAAAGCAAAAATGTCGAATAGCCAAAAACAGGGCGAGCAACTCCCTATCGAACGTGCTGTACTCGCGTTCGTTCTTGCGTAGTTGGCGGCTGAAAAAGGCCAGCGGCTGCCAAGTCCCGTCTACCCACTGCTCCTGCACCGCTCCAATGGCGTAGTCCGAAGCATCCGTCCTGAGAGTGATGGTTGCACCTGGAATAGGGTGTGCCAGCATGGTTGCATCTGCCAGTGCTGCTTTGGTATCTAGGAAGGCCTGGTCCATCTGGGGAGTCCAGTTGATGAGGTCTTTGCCAGATTTCCCTTTCAGTGCTTCATACAGCGGTTGCATCAACTGCGCTGCCTTGGGGACAAAACAATGATAAAAATTAACCATCCCCAGGAATTCCTGCAAGGACTTAACAGCGAGGGGACGTGGAAAAGCTGTAACAGCCTCGACCTTGGTGGCTAGTGGAACGGTGCCGTCCGATGTTATCCTGTGCCCCAGGAAATTGATGCTGGTGAGACCGAATTGGCATTTGGCCGGGTTGACAATGAGGCCATGCTGGCTTAACCGAGTGAAGAGCTGGCGTAGATGTAACAAGTGTTCCTTGGGGTTCTTGCTAGCGACGAGTATATCGTCCAGATATACGAAAAGGAAAGGCAAATCCCGTAAAACAGAGTCCATGAGCCGCTGGAAAGCCTGCGCTGCATTTTTTAACCCGAAAGGCATTCTGAGAAATTCGAAAAGGCCAAAAGGTGTGGCGACCGCCGTCTTGGGAACATCTTGGGGGTGCACCGGGACCTGGTGATACCCGCGGACGAGATCCACCTTTGAAAATATTGAGTTTCCAGCCAAATGTGCTAAGAAATCCTGGATATGAGGTATGGGATAACTGTCAGGAGTCGTGGCATCGTTTAGTCGTCTGTAGTCACCGCAAGGCCGCCACCCTCCACCTGGTTTGGGGACGATATGCAGTGGAGCGGACCAAGGAGTGTTGGAGTGTCGGACGATCCCGAGGCGCTCCATTGTTTGGAATTCGGCTTTAGCTGCCGCGAGTTTGCTGGGTTCTAACCTGCGCGCCCGGGCGTAAACCGGTGATCCATTCGTGGTGATATGGTGTGCCACACCATGTTTCGTGACTGCTGCCGAGAAGGTAGGCCGAGTGAGCTCTGGAAACTCGCTGAGTAGGCGTGTAAACCCGTCTTGAACTGGTACCGCACAGGCGGCCGACCAGGACACGGCGGTGCTGCGGTGGCAGGGCACCGCGTGGTAAGTGGACGCGTGAATAAGGCGGCAGTTTTTGACGTCGACTAGAAAACCATTTGCACAAAAGAAATCGGCTCCTAGTATGGCCTGTGACACTGTGGCAGTGATAAATTACCAGAGGAACTGCTGACCACCGAAAGTAACGGTAACCGTCCGTTTCCCAAAAGTGCGAATCGCCGCGCCATTGGCTGCCTCGAGTGCAGGGCCGCGGCCGCCAGATTGTAGATCCAGCCTGGAAGCTGGCAAAATGCTGCACTGGGACCCAGTGTCGCAGAGGAATCGCCTCCCCATTGTGGAACCCGTAACATTAAGTAATTTCCCCGTTGAACCGACCGCCATGGTAAATTGAACGCGCTTTTCAGGGCTTGTCGTCCTTTTCGAAGGGCGATGGCTTGCTGAAGGATTTTTTGGGGGGGAGAAACTGCAGGGAGGCTTGCAGCATCGAGCTTTGGCGCCAAAACGGGCGTGGTACGTGCACCAGCCTGCTGGAGGAGGGCTGGGCTTCGCACGCGCAGGAGAAGGGCGCCTCGTGGCTGCACAGCACTGCTGTGAGACTGCAAAAATTTTGTCTGCCTCTGCCGCGAGCTTAACACAGTCGGTGATCTCAGAGCTGGCCAAGGCTGTCTGCACCATGTCAGGTAGCTGGCAGAGGAAAAGTTCACAGAATAAAAAACATTGGTCTTCCGAACCAAGTAGGGTGAGCATTTGGCTCATTAATTCCGAAGGCTTTGAGTCCCCGATGCCTGGCATGGCAATGAGCCTGCGTGCGCGCTCTGATTTGTTAAGGCCAAATATTTGCAGTAAACGTGCTTTGAGAGCCTCATACTTGCCCTCGTCTGGTGGACTGCTCAGTAGGCTGATGACCCTCGAGGCCGTGGCGCTGTCGAGAGCGGAGACCACGTAAAAATAACGGGTCAAATCCGCTACGATCTCCCGCAGGTGTAACTGTGCGTCCGTCTGTAGGAACCAAGCTTCTGGTTGCTGCTCCCAGAACTGAGGCAATTTGAGGGCGACAGCATTTGTGCTCATGTTGAATTCTCTTCGAAGTTTGTTCGACGAGATCGGGGTCACCAATGTAGGAACGGAGGTTCCTAACTAAATAATTCAGCTCAACTCGATGGATTAAAAGACTGGGATTTAATAACAACGAAGTTTGCTGGATGTTACAAGGAGGAAATCAGAACACATTCGTTCAAGATGCCAGGTAGTCGAAGACTGCTGGAAAGTTCTCTAAGCTGACGTCATGACGTCCCCACGTTCTTCGCGCCACTGGCGGTCATGTGATCGGTGTCATGACGTCACCACGCAGGATAAAGGTAAACACACACTGTAAAGGTAACAATCAGTTTAAAGGTGCAGTCCCCGGCTGCACTATAATACAATTGAGGGGATTATACTAAAGTACACTGAGTCTCTTGTGGCTCCTCCACAATATTGTACATTTCACATGATATAAATATGTGCAAAATATATTAACTCCAGCACACACTTCCCCACATTGTATTCCATTTACCATGTTCTTGCCCACTCAATCAACCTGTCTATATCTCTCTGCAGCCTCGGTGTCCTCCTCACAACTTACTTTCACACCTAACTTTGTATCATCAGCAAACTTGGATATGTTACACACAGTCCCTTCATCTTAAGTTATATTAATATAGATTGTAAATAGCTGAGGCCCAAGCACTGATCCTTGCAGTACCCCGCTAGTTACAGCCTGCCAACCTGAAAAAGTCCAGTTTATTCCTGCTCTCTGTTTTCTGTCCATTAACCAATCCTCAATCCTTGCTAATATATTACCCCAATACCACGAGTCCTAATTTTGTGCAATAACCTCGTGTGGCACCTTTTCGAATGCTATTTGAAAATCCAAATACAGTACATCCACTGGGTCCCCCTTATCCATCCTACTAGTTACATCTTCAAAAATCTCTAACAGATTTGTCAAACACGATTTCCCTTTCATAAAACCATGCTGACTCTGCCTAATCATATTACGATTTTTGAAATGCCCTGTTACCACGGCCCTAATAGATTCTAGCATTTTGCCTACTACTGATGTCAGGCTAACGGGCCTGTAATTCCCTGTTTTTTCTCTTCCTCCTTTCTTAAATAGCGGGGTTATGTTTGCTGCCTTCCAATCCTTGGGGATTGTTCTAGAATCTAGGGAATTCTGGAAGATTGATACCAGTGTATCCACTATCTCTGCAGCTGCGGGTTAGGTTGATTGGCTATGATAAATTGACCCTGAGTGTTAGGGGGATTAAATACATGGGGTTACGGGGATAGGGTGGGATATGCGTCGGTGCAGGCTCGATGGGCCGAAATGGCCTCTATCTGCACTGTGGGGTTTCTGTGATTCTGTGAAAACCCCTAGGATGCAGGTCGTCAGGTCCAGGGGATTTGTCGCCACTTCGTCCCATTAATTTCTCCAGCACTATATCTTTACTTATACTGATTTCTTCAAGTTCCTCATTCTCTCTAGACCCTTGGTTCCCCATTATTTCTGGAATGCTTTTTTGTGTCTTCTACCGTGAATACAGGTACAAAGTATTTGTTTAATGTCTCTGCCATTTCCTTATTGCCCATTATTTCTCCCGTCTCTGCCTCGAATGGGCCCACGTTTAGGAAGGATCGGCAAAAAGGTAGGGGAGGTGGGGTAGCATTGCTGGTAAAGGAGGGGATTAATGCAATGGAAAGGAAGGATATTAACTCGGATGAAACGGAATCTGTATGGGTAGAAATGAGAAATAGCAAGGGGAGGAAAACGTTAGTGGGTGTGATATATAGGCCTCCAAATAGTAATATGGAGGTGAGGGAAGGCATAAAAAGGGAAATTAGAGAAGCGTGCGATAAGAGCACAGCTGTCATCATGGGTGACTTTAATTTACATATTGATTGGACTACCCAAATTAGTAAAAATTCTGAGGAGGAGGAATTCCTGGAATGTTTTCGGGACGGTTATCTGGACCAATATGTCGAGGAGCCGACTCGAGATCAGGCCATTTTAGACTGGGTATTGTGCAATGAGAAGGGACTTATCAGCAATCTTCTTGTACGAGGCCCCTTGGGTCAGAGCGATCATAATATGATCGAGCTCTCAGTCGAGATGGAGAGTGAGGAAATTGAATCAGAGACTAAGGTCCAGAACTTAAATAAAGGGAATTACGAGGGTATGAGACGGGAATTGGGTAAGATTGATTGGGTGGTGTTTCTGGGGGGATTGACAGTGGATAGACAATGGCAAGCATTCAAAGATAGAATGGAAGAATCCCAGAACATGCTTATACCGGTTTGGCATAAAAATAAACCTAAAAAGGTGGCTCAACCGTGGATAACGAGGGAAATTAGGGACAGCATAAAATCAAAAAAAAGGGCATATCAACTGGCAAAAAAAAGCACCAGACCGGAAGATTGGGGGCAGTACAGGATACAGCAAAAGAGGACAAAGGGATTAATCAGGAAGGGGAAAATAGAATACGAAAGTAAACTTGCAGCAAACATAAAGACAGACTGCAAAAGCTTTTATCGGTATATCAGGAGGAAAAGACTGGTAAAATCCCAAGTCGGTCCCTTGCAGTCCGATTCGGGAGAATATATAATGGAGAATAAGGAAATGGCAGACCAATTAAACTCATACTTTGGTTCTGTATTCACAAAGGAGGACACAAATAACCTCCCAGGAATATCGGCAAACATAGGGACTAATGAGAGGGAGGAGCTGACAGAAATTAGTATCTCTAGGGATATGGTGTTGGGTAAGTTGAGGGGACTGAAGGCCGACAAATCCCCGGGGCCTGATAAACTACATCCTAGGGTACTTAAGGAGGTGGCCCTGGAGATAGCAGATGCTCTAAGGATCATCTTCCGGAACTCCATTGACTCGGGAACAGTACCCGTGGATTGGAGGGTAGCTAATGTTACCCCAATATTTAAAAAGGGGGGTAGAGAGAAAGCAGGGAATTATAGACCAGTAAGCCTTACATCGGTTGTGGGCAAAATGCTAGAGTCCATTATTAAGGATAAAATAGCGGAGCACTTGACAAATGGGGAAAGGATCGGACAGAGTCAACATGGATTTACAAAGGGTAAATCGTGTTTGACTAATCTGCTGGAATTTTTTGAGGAAGTAACTGGTAAAATAGATGGGGGAGAGCCAGTGGATGTGGTGTACCTTGACTTCCAGAAAGCCTTCGATAAGGTTCCACACAAAAGATTATCATGCAAAATTAAGGCTCATGGGATTGGGGGCAAAGTATTAACGTGGATAGAGAACTGGCTGGCGGATAGAAAACAGAGAGTTGGAATAAACGGCTCATTTTCGGAGTGGCAGGCAGTGACCAGCGGGGTGCCGCAAGGATCTGTCCTGGGACCCCAGCTGTTCACAATATATATAAATGATCTGGATCAGGGAATTGGATGCAATATTTCCAAATTCGCTGACGACACTAAACTAGGAGGAGGGGTGGGCTCTGATGAGGATGTCAGGAGGCTACAGTGCGATTTGGACAGGTTGGGGGAATGGGCGGATACGTGGCAGATGCACTATAATGTGGATAAATGCGAGGTTATCCACTTTGGGGGTAAAAACAGGAGGGTAGATTATTATCTAAATGGCAATAGATTGGGAGATGGGGAAGTGCAGAGGGACCTGGGTGTTCTTGTGCACCAGTCACTGAAGGAGAGCATGCAGGTGCAACAGGCGATTAAGAAGGCAAATGGTATGTTGGCCTTCATATCAAGGGGGTTCGAGTATAGGAATAGGGATACCTTACTACAGCTGTACAAGGTGCTGGTGAGACCGCATCTGGAGTATTGTGTACAGTTTTGGTCGCCCCATCTGCGGAAGGATGTTCTTGCCATGGAAAGAGTGCAGCGGCGATTCACCAGGCTGATACCTGGAATGGCGGGAATGACCTACGAGGAGAGATTGAATAGTTTGGGCTTGTACTCACTGGAGTTTAGAAGATTGAGAGGGGATCTCATCGAAACATATAAAATTATGGCAGGCCTGGACAGGCTGAATTCAGAGAGAATGTTTCCAATGGCAGGGGAGCACAGAACCAGGGGCCACAGTCTAAAAATAGCGGGCAAATCATTTAAAACAGAGATGAGGAAGAATTTCCTCACTCAAAGAGTGGTGAGCCTGTGGAATTCCCTGCCACAGAGGGCTGTGAAGGCTAATTCAATAAATATTTTCAAGAGAGAATTGGATATATTTCTGAAGGCTAAGGGGATTAAGGGTTACGGAGAAAAGGCGGGGACGGGGTACTGAACTGGTAAGATCAGCTAAGATCTCAGACGAAGATCAGCCATGATCTCATTGAATGGCGGAGCAGGCTCGAAGGGCCGAATGGCCTACTCCTGTTCCTATCTCTATGTTTCTATGTTTACTCTCACTAATCTCTTCCTATTTAAATACCTATAGAAGCATTTACAATCTGTTTTTATGTCTCTTGCTAATTTACTCTTTCTTTTTTCTCTTTCCCTATCAATTTTTTGGTCCTCCTTTGCTGAATTCTAAAATCCTCAGGCTTACTACTCTTTTTGGCAACATTTTAAGCCTCTTCCTTTGATCTAAAACTATCTTTAACTTCTCGTTAGCCACGGTTGGACCACTTTTCCTGTGGGGTTTTTGTGCCTTAAAGGAATGTATAGTTGTTGTAAATTATGTATTAATTCTTTAAGTGCTAGCCATTGCTTGTCTACCATCATACCTTTTAATGTACATAAGAACATAAGAAATGAGAGCAGGAGTCGGCCATTTGGTCTTTCGAGCCTGCTCTGCCATTCAATAAGATCATGGCTGATCTTCTACCTCATCTCCACTTTCCTGCATTATCCCCATATCCCTTGATTCCCTTAATATTCAAAAATCTATCGATCTCTGTCTTGAATATACTCAACGACTGAGCCTCCACAGCCCTCTGGGGTAGAGAATTCCAAAGATTCACCACCCTCTGAGTGAAGAAATTTCTCCTCATCTCAGTCCTAAATGGCCGACCCCTTATTCTGAGACTGTGACCCCTGGTTCTGGACTCCCCAGCCAGGGGAAACATCCTCCCTGCATCTACCCTGTCAAGCCTTGTAAGAAGTTTGTATGTTTCAATGAGATCACCTCTCATTCTTCTAAACTCTAGAGAATATAGGCCTAGTCTACTCAATCTCCCCTCATAGGACAATCCCCCCATCCCAGGAACCAGTCTGGTGAACCTTCGTTGCACTCCCTCTATGGCAAGTATATCTTTCCTTAGCTAAGGAGACCAAAACTGTACACAATACTCCAGGTGTGGTCTCACCAGGGCCCTATATAATTGCAGTAAGACGTCTTTACTCTTATACTCAAATCCTCTTGTAATAAAGGCCAACATACCATTTGCTTTCCTAATTGCTTGCTGCACCTGCATGTTAACTTTCAGTGATTCGTGTACAAGGACACCCAGGTCCCTCTGAACACCAACATTTCCCAATCTTTCACCATTTAAAAAATACTCTGCTTTTCTATTTTCCTACCAAAGTGGATAACTTCACATTTCTCCACGTTATATTCCATTTGCCATGTTCTTGCCCACTCACTTAGCCTGTCTATATGCCCTTGAAGCCTCCTTGCATCCTCCTCACTTAGCTTTGTATCATCAGCAAACTTGGATATTGTGGCGGAGCCACCAAGGGTCTCAGAACAATTAGTAATAATCCCTTTAACTACAGTGTAGTGCAGCCGCGGACTGCACCTTTAAACTGCCTGTTAACTGTACTGTATTGTATTTTCCTGCACTCCACGTGATGACGTCATGACGCCGATCACGTGACCGCCAGTGGCGCGAAGAACGCGATGACGTCATGACGTCAGCTTCCAGAATCTTCCAGCAGTCGTCGAGTGCCCAGCAAGCTGAGTAGACCTGTGTACCGTTTCTCCTGTAGTTTCCCTGTTAACTTCGTTGTTCATTAAAACCTGTTGATTTGATTCATCGAGTCGAATACCTTTATTCAGATAGGAACCTCCATTCCTACATTGGTGACCCCGATCTCGTCGGACAACTTTCGTCGAAGATGAACACAAACGCCGTCGCCCTTAAACTGCCGCAGTTCTGGGAACAGCAACCAGCAGCATGGTTTTTCCAGGCAGAAGCACAGTTCGCTCTCCGGGAGGTCACAGCAGATTCGACCCGTTATTATGTGGTTTCCGCTCTCGACAGTGCCACGGCCTCGCGGGTCGGCAGCCTTCTGAGCAGCCCACTGGAGGAGGGCAAGTACGAAGCGCTTAAAGCCCATTTGCTACAGGTATTTGATCTTAATAAGTCGGAGCGTGCACGCAAGCTTATTTCCATGCCCGGCCTCGGGGACTCAAAACCGTCAGAACTGATGAGTCAAATGCTCACGCTGTTGGGTGCGGAACCCCAATGTTTTTTATTCCGTGAGCTTTTCCTCTGCCAGCTACCCGATCCGGTTCAGGCGGCCTTGGCCAACACTGCCATCACAGACGGTGCTGAACTCGCTGCAGAGGCAGACAAGATATTTACTGTTACTCAGCAATGTTGTGCAGCCACGAGGCGCCTTTCCCCCACGCGAGCGAAGCCCAGCCCTCCCCCAGCAGGATGGTGCGCCGTTTCGGTGCCAAAGCTCGAGGCTGCCGGCCGCCTTGCAGTTTCCCTCAAGAAAAAAAAACTCCAACAAGCCTGCGCCCTCCCGGACGGACGACAAGGTCTGACAAGCACGGCAAGTTAGCTATGGCGGTGGGCTCAACGGGCAAACTCATTTACGTTACGGATTCCGTTACGGGCCGATTCCTGTGCGACACTGGTTCACAGTGCAGCATCCTGCCAGCTTCTAAGCTGGACCTACTATCCGGCAGCCAGGGGCCTTCCCTCGTGGCAATAAACGGCGCCGCCATGCGTACGTTCGTTAAACGGACGGTAAACTTAACCTTCGCCGGTCAGCGTTTTGTCTGCGACTTTATTACAGCTAAGGTCTCACAGGCTATCCTGGGAGCTGATTTTTTCTGTGCCAACGGTCTGCTGGTCGACGTCCAACACTGCCGACTCATTAATGCGTCCACTTTCCACACAGTGCCCTGCCACTGCAGCACCGCCGTGTCCTGGTCGGTGGCCTGTGCGGTTCCATCGCAAGACGGGTTTACGCGCCTGCTCGGTGAATTCCCGGAGCTCACCAGGCCTACTTTTTCGGCTGCAGTCACACGGCACGGGGTGGAGCACCATATCTCAACGACCGGAGCACCCGTTTACGCTCGGGCGCGGCGATTAGAAGCCGGCAAGCTGGCAGCCGCAAAGGCTGAGTTCCAGACCATGGAGCACCTCAGGATCATCCGGCGCTTGGACAGCCCTTGGTCCTCCCCACTGCATATAGTACCCAAACCAGGCAGCGGATGGCGACCTTGCGGGGATTACAGACGCTTAAACGATGCCACGACACCGGACAGGTATCCTATTCCCCACATCCAAATTTTTTCGGCACATCTGGCTGGCAACTCTATATTTTCTAAGGTGGATCTCGTTCGTGGATATCACCAAATCAAATCAAATCAACTTTTATTGTCATTGTTAGTGCACAAGTGCAGTACAACGAAATGTAGGCTTGCGGCTCCCGAGAGTGTACATTTAGATTAAGACATTTAAACATTCAACATACATTTGGCTTGTAGTATATTAACATAAACATGACCATAATAAAGTGCATTGGCAGATGTGCAGGCTTTAGAGTTTATTTGTGGAGTTCAGTAGGATGACAGCCCTGGGAAAGAAACTGTTCCTAAATCTGGTCGTACGGGTGCGAATGCATCTGTAGCGTCTCCCAGATGGTAGGAGGGCGAACAGACTGGCTGGAGAGGGTAGGGTCTTTGATGATGGACCGTGACCTCCGTAGGCAGCGTTTCTGGTATATGTGCTCTATGGTCGGTAGCCGGGTGCCGGTAATGCATTGGGCAGTTTAGACTACCCGCTGCAGGGCTTTCCGGTCATAGTAGCTACAGCTGCCATACCATACTGTGATACAGTTTGTCAGGATGCTCTCTATAGTGCAGCGGTAAAAGTTAGAGAGGATCAGGGGTGACAGATTACATCCCTTCAGCCTCCTTAAGAAATATAGGCGCTGCTGGGCCTTCTTCACCAGAGAGGTGGTGTTGAGGGACCAGGAGAGGTCTTCCGTGATGTGGACTCCGAGGAACTTAAAGCTGTCCACCCTTTCCACCACAGCCCCATTGATGTGGATGGGGGTGTGACTTCCGCCTTTGGACTTCCTGAAGTCCACAATGATTTCTTTTGTTTTTTTGGTGTTAAGGGCCAGGTTGTTATCGGCGCACCACTTCACGAGATGCTGGACCTCCTCCCTGTAGGCTGACTCATCGTTGTTGGTGATCTGGCCTACTACCGTGGTGTCATCCGCAAACTTGATGATGGTGTTGGAACCATTAACAGCCACACAGTCGTGGGTGAAGAGGGAGTAGCGGAGGGGGCTCAGCACACATCCTTGTGGGGCCCACGTGTTCAGGGTCGGGGGGGGGGGAGGTGTGGTTACCTAATTTGACAGACTGGGGTCTGTTTGTTAGGAAGTCCAGGGTCCAGTTGCAGAGGGAAGTGTTCAGGCCAAGAGTTTGGAGTTTGGTGGCCAGATTGTTGGGGACGGACCAAGTTCCGGTGCACCCTCCAGACGTCCCCAAAACGGCGGTCATCATGCCGTTCGGCCTTTTTGAGTTCCTCCGCATGCCGTTCGGTCTGAAAAACGCAGCTCAAGCATTCCAGCGGTTGATGGACTCTGTCTTACGGGATCTGCCCTTCCTTTTTATCTATTTGGACGACATCCTAATAACCAGCAAGGATACGACAGCTCACATGGCCCATTTATGCACACTTTTCGCCCGGCTCAGCCAACATGGCCTTGTCAATCCGGCCAAATGCACGTTTGGAGTATCCAGTATTGATTTCCTGGGACACAGGATTACCCCAGAAGGCGCCGTCCCGCTAGCCACCAAGGTAGAGGCAGTTACCGCATTCCCGCGGCCTCAGTCAAACCTCTGCAAGAGTTCTTGGGGATTACCATCGTTTCATCCCCAAGGCGGCCCGGTTAATGCAACCTCTGTACGAAGCACTAAAATGAAAGTCGGGCAAGGATGCTCTCACTTGGACACCGCAAATGGACCAGGCGTTCCGCGATACCGAGGCGGCGTTGGCAGATGCAACTATGCTAGCACACCCACTCCCGGGCGCGACAGTTGCCCTCACCACGGATGCATCCGACTACACCATCGGAGCAGTTCAAGAGCAGTGGGTCGACGGGAGTTGGCAGCCGTTAGCCTTTTTCAGCCGCCAACTGCGCAAGAATGAGCGCAAGTATAGCACTTTTGACAGAGTTGCTAGCCCTGTTTTTGGCCATCCGGCATTTCCGTTTCCTTCTAGAAGGCCGTCCGTTCACTGCATTCGTGGACCACAAGCCGCTCGCATTCGTGGACCACAAGCCGCTCACCTTCGCCATGGCCAAAACGGCGGAACCTTGGTCAGCTCGGCAGCAGCGCCACCTCATGTTTATATCCGAATTCACAACGGATTTGCGGCACGTGTCAGGCAAGGATAATCTCGTGGCGGATTGCCTTTCCCGGGTTCCAGTCCAGGCAGTCCACCTGGGCATCGATTTCGTCGGACTGGCAGAGGATCAACTGGCAGACCCAGAGGTACAAGCGTTTAGGACCACGCCTTCCAGTTGGCAGGTTGCAGACTTGCCGTTCGGCAGGAACCACGCTCTTGTGCGACACATCCATGGGAGTGCCCCGGCCCATTGTGCCGGTCGAATGGCGCAAGAAAGTATTCCAGGCAATCCACGGGTTATCTCACCTGGGGATGCGGGCTTCTCAACGGTTCATGTCCCGCAAATTTGTTTGGAAAGGCATGCATTTGGACGTCCGGGACTGGACAAACAATTGCGTTGAATGTCAAAAAGCCAAAGTCCACCGTCACGTCAAGGCTCCGGTGGCCAACTTCCCGGTGCCTGAGCGCCGCTTCGACCACGTTCACGTGGACTTAGTAGGCCCCCTTCCCGGGTCACGTGGATTCACACACCTCCTGACGGTGGTAGACCGGACCACCAGGTGGCCAGAGGCGATTCCCTTGGCCGCTACCACCGCAGCAGACGTCGCCAGGGCGTTTCTTTAGTCGTGGGTGGCTCGGTTCGGGGTGCCATCAGGCATCTCCTCGGACCGCGGTCCGCAATTCACATCAGAGCTGTGGAACGCAGTGGCACAAGGCCTGGGTACCAAGCTGCACCGTACCACCGCGTACCATCCACAGGCGAATGGTCTGTGCGAAAGGTTCCATCGGTCCCTCAAAGCGTCCCTCCGTGCTAGCTTGAGGGGACCCAACTGGGTGGACAGGCTCCCATGGGTGATGCTAGGCCTCCGGACAGCCCCAAAGGAGGATCTTCAGTCTTCATCGGCTGAGCTGGTTTATGGCCAGACACTCAGAGTGCCAGGTGACTTTTTCCCTCCACACAACGAACCATGGTCTGCAGCTCAACAGCTCCTGCTTCATCAGGAGGCGGCCAGGAATTTCCTGCCCATCCCAACCTCGCATCATGACCTGCAGAGACCTCACGTCCCGGCAGAACTCATGAGTTCGGACTATGTCTTTATTAGACAGGACGGTCACAGAGACCCGCTCAAGCCGCCGTACACCGGACCGTTTCGTGTCACCTCATCAGGGGAATAGTTTTTCACAGTCGAAGTCGGTGGAAAGTCCGATACCATCTCTATCGACCGGCTTAAACCAGCACACCTAGATCGGAGTGAGCCTGTCGTGGCTGCCCAACCGCCTCGCCGCAGCCGACCGCCGTTGACTGCCACACCAGCCGTGCACCAGCCCACCGTCGAACAGCCCGATTCGGCCTCAGACACGCCTGCACCTCTGACTACCGTTTCTGCCTCGCCCGAGACGCCGCTTCTGCCGCAACCCGGCACTGGTTCGTGTACTAACGCTCCGTTTCCGCTGCCTGAGTTTCGTCGCCGTTCGGCCAGGATCATTAAACCTCCTGCTCGGTTGACAATGTCCGTTAAAGTGGATTCTGGGGGGGCGCCTGTGGCGGAGCCACCAAGGGTCTCAGAACAATTAGTAATAATCCCTTTAACTAGTGTAGTGCAGCCGCGGACTGCACCTTTAAACTGCCTGTTAACTGTACTGTTTTGTATTTTCCTGCACTCCACGTGATGATGCCAATCACATGACCGCCAGTGGCGCGAAGAACGCGATGATGTCAGCTTCCAGAATCTTCCAGCAGTCGTCGAGTGCCCAGCAAGCTGATTAGACCTGTGTACCGTTTCTCCTGTAGTTTCCCTGTTAACTTTGTTGTTCATTAAAACCTGTTGATTTGATTCATCGAGTCGAATACCTTTATTCAGATAGGAACCTCCGTTCCTACAATATATTACATTAGGTGCCCTCATCCAAAACATTGATGTAGATTGTGAATAGCTGAGGCCCAAGCACTGATCCTTGAGGTACTCCACTAGTTACAGCCTGCCAACCCAAAAATGACCTGTTTATTCCTATTCTCTGTTTTCTATCCATTAACCAATCCTCAATCCATGCTAGTATATTACCCCCAATCCCATGAGCCCTAATTTTGTTTAATAACCTCTTGTGTGGCACCTTATTGAATGCCTTCTGAAAATCCAAATATACCAAATCCACTGGTTCCCTAATCTATTCTGCTCAAAAAACTCTAACGGATTTGTCAAACATGATTTCCCTTTCATAAATCCGTGTTGACTCTGCCCAATCCTATTATTATTTTCTAAGTGCCCTGTTACCACGTCCTTAATAATAGATTCTAGCATTTTCCCTACTACTGATGTCAGGCTAACTGGTCTGTAGTTCCCAGTTTTCTCTCTTCCCTCCTTTCTTGAGGCTAAAGGGATCAAGGGACATGGGGAGAAAGCAGGGACAAGGTACTGAATTTGGGTGATCAGTCATGATCTCATTAAATGGCGGAGCAGGCTCGAGGGGCCGAATGGCCTACTCCTGCTCCTATCTTCTATGTTTCTAAAACAGTGGGGTTACATTTGTTACCTTCCAATCCGCGGGAACCGTTCCAGAATCTATGGAATTTTGGAAAATGACAACCACTATCTCTATAGCCACCTCTTTCAAAACCCTAGGATGTAGGCCATCAGGTCCAGGGGATTTATCGGCTGTCAATCCTGTTAATTTCTCCAGTACTTTTTTTTTTACTAATACTAATTTCTTTCAGTTCCTCATTCTCGCTAGACCCTTGGTTCTCCACTATTTCCGGGAAGTTTTTTGCGTCTTCTTCCATGAAGACAGACACAGAGGCCGCGATTTTTCCTATTGATGCGGCTTAGGGGTGGGACAGCTGCCTTCCAGGTTCCAGTCCTGCCCCCAACGACATCAGACGCGATTTTGCGTCAATTGGCCTTGTTAAGCCCACCTTGCGGGCTTGCTGGCCAATTAAAAGGAAGTCGGTGTCAGATGACGTCAGTTGATGACGCATCTGCTGGTTTTCTTAAAGGGGCCATGCACAATTTTTTTTTGACAGCTGATTTTTCAGTGTGTGACCGAGGTGCTGTCACTGGTGAGAGAGAGTTCTCCCAATGAGGTGGGACTACACACACACAATCCAAAACTTGTCCCCTACAGAAAAGTGTAAATGAATTAAAAATGATTTTCCCAACATTTTCTTAGCTCTGAAACTCACCAATGTACCATTGGATCCTTCACACCACTTCTGCAGCTGTCATCAATGCATACACATTACAGCAGACTCACAACACGCCACACTTACCTGGCGTGGTATCCGGACGTCGGGAAGCCCGCAGTAGACCTGTCAAAATTTTAAAAAGCCTCTTAACTGCCTGTTAACAAGCAATTAAGTGCCTATAATCCTCTTCTCACCGCTAGGTGTCGGGTCCATGCAAAAATCGGGAACTCGACACCTGGGAAAATTGATTGGAGGCGGGTTGACAGCGGGTTTCTGACCCGTCAATCTTTGCGACTTTGCCAGATGTTCTGCCTCCAAACCCGCACTGAGCGCCGGCAAAATTCCGGCTAGAGTATTTGTTTAATTTCTCTGCCATTTCCTTATTCCCCATTATAACTTCTCCCATCTCAGCCTGTAAGGGATCCACATTTACTTTCGCAAATCTTTGTCTTTTTACAAACCTATAGTCTGTTTTTATGTCCCTCGCTAGTTTACTCTCATTCTATTTTCCCTTTATCAATTTCTTGGTCATCCTTTGCCGATTTATAAAATCTTCCCAATCCTCAGGCTTACTACTCTTTTTGGCAACATTATAAGCCTCTTCATTTGATCTAATACTATCTTTACCTTCTCTGGTTAACCACAGTTGGACCATTTTTCCTGTGAGGTTTATGTGCCTTAATGGAATGTGTATTTGTTATAAACTATGTATTAATTCTTTAAATGCTAGCCATTGCTTCTCTACCATCATACCTTTTAATGTAGTTTCCCAATCTAACCAACTCGCCCCTCATATCTATGCAGTTTGCTTTGTTTAGATTTAAGACCCTAGTTTCAGATTTAACTAAAATCACTTTCAAACTCAATATAAAATTCTATCATATTATGGTCACTCTTCCCTAAAGGCCCCCTCTATTATAAAGTTATTAATTAACCCTTTCTCATTGCACAATACTAGATCTAAAACAGTCTGTACCTCTTGTTTTTCTCCTTTCCATGATTTATTTCTGATGCTTTTACTTACTAATTATACTACATAAAAGATTGAGGGATAGAGGTGTTCTAAAAATGATAAAAGGAATTGACTCGGTCAACATTCATCGATTTACCTACCAATGGAAAAAATCAAAATTCAAGACAAGCAGTGGATATGTAAAGGGGCAGATTATTAGAAACTTTCTGAACTCAATGATCAGAATGTGCATAATACTTTTCCACAATAGAGATTGATGCTAAATCCATCCCAGCAGACAAAATGGAACTGAACTGAATTAAGTGATTAGTTAATCATTAATTGAAGAGTAGAAATGAAAGGAGCCGTGCCATGAGCGCATTGCCAAGAGGGTTGCCCCTACCCCACACACACACACAAAGAAAAGCCTCCTTGTAGGACTGCTCCTGGGCCTGGCCAAGATTGCCATAAACAGGTCCAGGCAGCGGGCGTCAAGGGTCGAGGGGGTCGTTCGCCCGAATGCCTGCCTCTCTTCTGCGGCTATGTTCGCGCCGGGGGAGATGGAGCACGCGGTGTCCGCCGGCATGCTCGAGGCACTCCGCGACCGGTGGGCGCCGCGGGGACTGGAGTGCATCATCACCCCAGCCAATACAATTTTAATTTAATTTGTTAAGTTTTAATTAAAGTTTGATTAATTTACAGTAAATTTGTTGAATCAAAAGGTAAAAAAAGTTGATTAGTGCGAACAAAATTGTTGTGTATGTACCTTTAAGAGAATAACTGGTCTCAGACTGCAGTACCGGCAGTGACCACCCCTGTATAAAAGGCGCTAGTGAGCCTCTGTTTTCAGTTTCACTATTGACTTCCACCAGTAAATACTTGTTTTGTTCAACTCCTGCTGTCCCTGTCTCAATCATTCACGGACGTAATAAAAAGCACACACAAAGAAGGCATTTTTCTGTCAGACAGCAGATTTCCAATTCGATTTGCAAAGTTTTAGAATATATTTGTGCCCATTTTCTTCGAATGGGGAGCACTTCCAACAGAGAGCGCACTGCCAGCCACAGCATGTTTGCTGCTTGAAAAAGGGGTTCGACCCGAAACCCACGGATGTTGCCTGGCCTGTTGAGTTTTTCCAGCATTTTTCTGTTGTTATTTTGGATTTCCAGCATCTGCAGTATTTTGCTATCATTCCTATAAATAATTCAACTAAAATACACAACACACGGTAAGCGGATGCGAGCCGGATCACTAACCATTCCGGCTGTTTCATCTCAAACCGCCCTCCACGCTGGGTCAGAGCGCGCACATCTTCACACCGGCCTCCGAGGGGGCAAAGCCCGCATGCGCAGTGAGAGACAGGGGTGGGAGAGCCGCATGCGCAGAGTGTGTGTGTAGGCAGAATAGCATGCGCAGTGAGCCGGAGGAGGGAAAGCCGCATGCGCAGTTCCGATGCCTTGAGAGGGTTTGCCACGCATACGTAATCAGAGAGCGGAGGAGGGGACGTGTCGTTTGCGAACGCGTGCGCACAGTCCAGTTTCGGTTGGCGGGAGCGCCGGTTGGTCTCGTGATACGCCCGCGAGCGTGGCGTTAGAGAGAGAGAGAGAGAGCTCAGGAAGTGAGAGAGAGGAGCTCAAGGAGAGAGAGAGCTCAGGTACAGAGAGAGAGAGCTCAGGTACAGAGAGAGAGCTCGGAGGAGCGAGAGAGGGAGCTCGGGGAGGAGAGAGCGGCTGAGCGAGAGAGAGCGCGCTCAGAGAGAGAGAGAGAGAGAGCGCGCTCAGAGAGAGAGAGAGAGAGCGCGCTCAGAGAGAGAGAGAGAGAGAGAGCGCGCTCAGAGAGAGCAGAGAGAGAGCGCGCTCAGAGAGAGAGAGAGAGAGAGAGCGCGCTCAGAGAGAGAGAGAGAGAGAGAGCGCGTTCAGAGAGAGAGAGAGAGAGAGAGAGCGCGCTCAGGGAGAGAGAGAGAGAGCGCGCTCAGAGAGAGAGAGAGAGAAGCGCTCAGAGCGAGAGAGAGAGCGCGCTCAGAGAGAGAGAGAGAGCGCGCTCAGAAGAGAGAGAGAGAGCGCGCTCAGAGAGAGAGAGCGAGAGCGCGCTCAGAGAGAGAGAGAGCGCGCGCAGAGAGAGAGAGAGAGAGAGAGCGCGCTCAGAGAGAGGAGAGAGCGCGCTCAGAGAGAGAGAGAGAGAGAGAGAGAGCGCGCTCAGAGAGAGAGAGAGAGAGAGAGAGAGCGTGCTCAGAGAGAGAGAGAGCGCGCTCAGAGAGAGAGAGAGAGAGAGAGAGAGCGCGCTCAGAGAGAGAGAGAGCGC